>NC_056731.1:301791453-302391453 GCF_019279795.1 Protopterus annectens
GGAGCAGACTAGGCCTCTGGAAACTCAAGGTATTGGGCACTTGGAAAGTATTCCCTCAGATGGGTCCAGAGCCGCTGAGCAGGCATCGGCTTCTGAGGGTGTTTTCAGGCCTACACAGTTGTATATAAAACCGACTACAGCTCCAACGGCAAAGACTAAAGCACCACTAAAGACAAAGAAACAAGTGCAGCAAGCCCATGGACAAGCCTCCATGCCTAAAAAACAGATGCTCAAAAATGTCCGAAGACCTAATTACTTTGATCAGGGGTTCCCATCCGCCTCCTGAGAAGAGGCCTAGGCAAGGGACAGAATATGAATCTTCAGATCAGGTTTCCATTTCCTCTGGTTCCTCTTCTGACCAAGAATACTCTCTCCCTCCCTATGAGGATTCCGATGCTGAAGAATCTATCCCTTCAGCCTCCTCTTCTGAGGATTTTTCTTGTGGGGGAAACCCTGCATATCATGAGGGAACACTTCCACTGGGAGAGCCTAGATTACTCAGAATCTAAGAAAAGGCTTAGAGATTTTCTTTTACTACTTCAGCACAGGCCTCTTGCTATCTCTCCTGTTTAGACATTGTAGATGATGTATTTTCAAAGTCCGGCCTGTCCCCTGATTCTTTAGCCCTGCACCTGTTAAGCCAGACAGATACAGGGTTCCAGATTCACATAGATTTCTTTATAAAAACCCTGCTGCTGACCCAGAAACTATTTCTCAGGGTCCCAAAGGGGTCAAGGCTTCCACTGCAAAAAATCCTATCCCCTCTGATAAGGATTCAAGGGCACTGGACAGATGATGGGGGAAAAAGGTTTACACTTCTGCTACCTTGGCTGTGAGGGCTTTAAATTGTCAATTTCACATGCTTAAATATCCGCAATACTTAGTCACTGCTTAAACAGAAAATGTTAAATTCTGAATGTGCAGAAAACAAAGAAATGCAGGATTTATTGCATGCAACTGAACAAGTGGGAAAGCATACTTTGCAATGTGGTTTTGATTCTCTGGAGGCCTCTTGCAGGGCCAATGTTACGGGTTCTGTCATTAGGTGACATGCTTGGTTAAAGGAACAGAACCTGCCTGATCATGTTAAAGCAAAATTATTAGATGCTCCATTACAGCATGGTACTTTGTTTGGTGTTAAAGCAGAAGAGGTGTTGAAGAAAATGGAGGACAAAGCAAAATCTATGCAGACAGTTAAGGATTTCTTACAGGTGCAGCCACCCAGATTTAGCAGGAACTGGCCTACTAAGAATTGGTCCTTTCCAGTGTCAGACAGGCCACAAAGGGGCAGATACAGACGCCGCCCCAGAGGCAGATCCCAGCCCCAAGGCTCATACAGGCCTAAACAATGGGGTGCTTCTACCTCCAAAAGCGGAGAAGACAAATCACTGCCATACAGGAAACAGTCCCAATGACTTTCCTTTGCTGGAACCAAGCACTTATCTTTTGGCAGCTCCCTTAGGGGGAAAACTAGCACTTTTTTTCACAAAATTGGCACATGATCACCCAGGACAAATGGGTCTTGAACATAGTGTCTCAGGGCTACAGGTTCCACTTTCATACCCTGCCAAGGGCAAAAAGTATGCCACACCTGCCACACAATGGGCAGAGGCACAAAAGCAAGTTTCATCCCTCATGGACATGAGGGCCATTCAGCGAGTACCACAACAAGAGCAGGGACAAGGATTTGACTCGACTTTTCTTGGTGCCCAGAAAGGACCAAACCTGGAGACCAATGCTGGACCTGTCTATTCTAAACACATTTCTGGATGTTCCAAAATTCAAAATGTTGACTCTGCAGCAGCTACTGCCCATGCTGGGCAAGAAGGCTTGTCTCGTAACTTTGGACCTAAAAGAGGCATACCTGCATGTCCCAATCAGACAGTCTTGCAGAAGATACCTCAGATTCATAGCTGGCTCAATGCACTACCAGTTCTCTGCACTGCCCTTTGGCTTATCTACTGCGCCTAGGGTCTTCACAAAATGCCTGGCACCAGTAATTGCATTTTGCAGACAAAGAGGAATTCAAATATATCTTTACTTGGACGACTGCCTTATTCGAGCAGAGAACAAAGACATTCTACTAAAGCATCTGGAGTTTGTAAAAAGATTACTAATTTGCCTAGGGTACACAGTAAACGAAAAGAAATCAAAACTAGTACCCTGTCAAGAGATAATATTCCTGGGTGCAAGCTTAAATACAACTGCCCAGATGGCTTATCTCACGGCAGACAAACAAAGGCAACTGACTTCTTACTTCAAAATGTTGGCAACAAAGACCCAGTTATCTGCAAGAAAAATTCTGCAGGCTTTGGGCTTCATGGCATCCTGCATTCTGCTAATTCCATATGCCGTACTGCATATGAGGAAATTACAATGGTATCTAAAAAGTGTTTGGACTCAACATTGCCACAGCCTGGAAACATTACCCTCATTCCCTGCCTGCAGCAGGAGTTTCGGTGGTGGGCACAGGCCTGTCACCACAACAAGGGACAGCCATTCACTTTACCCACAGCCAGGCAGACACTAACAACGGATGCATCAGATTATGCCTGGGGGGCCCACATGGCAGGAAAATGTATTCAGGGCACATGGCCCGCAAGCCAAATGCGTCTTCATATCAATCAAAAAGAGATGCTAGCTGTTCAGAATGTCCTGTCAGCTTTGAAGGATCTACTTCATCCAGGACAACTACTGATAAAGACGGACAATACTACAGTCATGTGGTGCATAAACAAGCAGGGAGGCACACTTTCCTACCCCCTCTGCAGACAAGCCATGACTTTGTGGGGCACAGCATTGACTTATCAAGTTCACCTGCAAGCACAATTCTTGCCAGGAAAAATAAATACTCTGGCAGACGAACTAAGCAGAAACCTCATGGATCCCCAAGAGTGGAAACTGGATCCACAAGTCTTCAGCATGATAACAAGGAAATGGGGATGCCCAGACATAGATCTATTTTCTTCCCCTCACAACTGCCAACTACAGAGATTCTGCACAAGGACTTATCACAAACAAGCATGGAAAGTGGATGCCCTATCCTTCAGCTGGAAAAACCTAACAGTATATGCCTTTCCTCCACTGCCTCTCCTCCCCAAGGTACTCCTAAAGGTCAGACAAGGGAAGCCAAAAATGAAACTGATTGCCCCAGACTGGCCACACCAGCACTGGTACCCAATCCTAAAGAACTTGTCTCAAGGTGCAGCCTGGACATTGCCTCAAACTTCTCACTTACTGACCCAACAAAACAATCAGATCCTGCACAGCGAACTCAGGACCTTAAATCTGGCAGCATGGCGGATAATGTAGCCATTCAGAACACTCCTCTCTCCAAAGCTGTAATGGATGTTATTTTGGAGGCCAGGAGGCCCAGTACCAGAAATTCTTATGCAGAAAAATGGAAGAGATTCTGTGCTTGGTACCAGAAACAAGGAATTGACACGTTTGTGCCAAATATTCCTCAGATTTTACATTACCTAACTGAGATGCTGGACAAAGGCCTTTCCTTTTCATTAATTAAGATTCATGCCTCTGCCATTTCAGCCCATTACAATATGGAACCACCTATCTTTTCTCATCCTTTAATAAGGCAGTACCTCAGAGGGTCCAAAAACATAAGACCTCCAAGGAGAGCACCAATACCTGCATGGGACCTCAATTATGTCTTGGAAAAACTCACACTGCCTCCTTTTGAGCCAGCCTCAACAGCTGATATAAAATTCTTATCCTGGAAAACCGCTCTGCTCCTAGCAATAACCTCTGCAAGACGAGTCTCGGAGTTACAGGCACTCATGGCTGTGGAACCTTTTATCATTTTCCATCCAGACAGGGTTTCTCTGAGGATGAACCCTACATTTATGCCTAAGGTGGTGTCCAGTGTGGCCCTTAACCAAACCATTCAGTTGCCTACCTTTTATCCAAGCCCACAGAACAAGGGTGAAAGACTTCTGCATTCTTTGGACATACACAGACAGCTACGCTTCTACTTGGACAGAACTAAAGCTTTCAGAAAGACTGAGCAACTTTTAGTGGCATATGCTGCAGGATCGCAAGGAAAGGCTATCTCAAAACAGACTATTTCAGAATGGATAGGCCATTGCATTCATTTCTGCTACTCACAGCATGGCAATTCAGTGCCTAAGGGCATTAGGCCACATTCAACCAGAGCAGCAGCCACTTCAGCAGCCTTCCTCAGAGGAGTAACAACCAAAGACATCTTAGAGGCTGCAACTTTGAGTTCAGTGCACACTTTTACAAAGCACTACCACTTACCTCTGTACTCTAAATCCAGAGCAGGCTTTGCCACTGCAGTTCTGCAGGGCCTCTTAGCCTCTCCTAATCCTATTTAGCCCAGCCACCCATCCTCAGCTTTGGGATTCAACCCAAGAGTAATGACTGCAACAGTGAAACACGAACGTAGTACAGTTGTGTACCTGCCATAAATGTAGATGTTCGAGTGTATTCACTGTTGCAGTCCAGGTTACCCTCCCACCATCCCCCTTTCTTTTGCTGGGTCTTATCTGTACTTCTCTATTCTATACAACCTATGTGGTGTATTTGCTTGTAGATGAAGGAAATGTTGACTTTAGTGCATGCATGTTTATTGGCATAATTTATTTAGCCTACCCTTTTGGGGGCACATGACATCTGGGGCAAGGAAAACTGAAGAAAATGGCGTCGGCTGCATCTTTTATACCCCTGGCGCACTGACATCAGGGAATAGGAGACAGCACCTGACGCCAGACCAAGACTTTGGAATTCAGGCCGACTGCGGGTAGCCTGCCAGCAGGATAACCCAAGAGTAATGGCTGCAACAGTGAATACACTCGAACATCTACATTTATGGTAGGTACACAACTGTACTTTTTACAAGTTACAACACATTTTTAAAGTGTGTGTGTGAGTCTGTTGATACTTTTTCCAGGGCTGTGGACACTGGTACTGTTTTGAGGAGGTTTGCCTGTCTGGATTTTCAGAACCTCCCAGATGATGCGAAAAATGAGATTTTAAATTTTCCTGTGGACAGAGATTTACTTTTTGGTCCCTCTGCTACCTGTGTTATTAAAACATGTGATGAGATGGGTAAGATGATTCAGGGAATCTCTAACATTTTAGCCCTCCTTTTCCAAATTTTGTTAGGAATTCTATAACTCTTCATCCAGTTTTGCCAATAAACGAAATAAACAGTCTCAGTAAAATGCTGGTAAATGAATGTATAAGAAGAAATGGCAAGGGGTCCCAAAACAAATACAGGGATCTCCCCAAACCCAACAAATGAGAATGACTATTTCAGACTGCTTGTACCCCACCCCCACCCTGGTTGTCCCTTACCCCTTACAGAAAGTTTAAATTTCCACTTTGCTGTTTGGCAACAGGTGAGTTCAGACAAATAGGTTCTGAAGATCATTCATAAAGGTTACAGATGTTAGTGGGAAGAAATTCCTCCTTTCCAGGGGATAATTCCTCATCCATTGGATCAGCCTCTTCTGTTTTCCCCTGTTCTTCATCTCCCATTGTCTGTAGGACTTATAGAGCCCTTTCCCCCTTCCCAGCTTGGGAAAGTTTGTTATTCCATGTTTTGGTGCCAAAAAAAGAAGAGGCTTGCAGATTAGTTCTGGATCTTTCTTTCCTAAACCATTTTGTAATAGTGCCGAAGTTAAGAATTCTGTCAGTTCACAACCTGCTACACTTTCTTCCACTTTTTTCTAGATTTAAAAGATACTCATCACATCCCTGTTCCTCCAGACTTTAGACATTTCTTAATGTTTTGTGTGTGTGGATCACATTAATTTCTCTGCCTTACCCTTTGGACTGTCCAGTGCACCAAGGGTGTTCACAGACTATCTAGCTCCAGCTATAGCTCATTGCTGGCTACAGATTGCCCACATTTTTCTATATTTAGACTACTTAATGATTTGCCTTTGTTTACTGGGAATGTCCAACTGGGTAATGCTTATTTTCAGCAGATGCCCGGGAAGAAAAGGTACATTTGCTTACACTGCACTATACAAAGTTCCAGTTAAACACAGTAGTTAAATTTCTGTTTAACATTTATACACATACAGTAGTTAAATTTATACATACTTAGATTCTTTAGAGGTAGAAGTTACTAAAGAAAAAGCCCATGTGCAACTTCATGGATTCTTATATTTGCGGAGTCTTTTTCAAAGTGTCATGAATCTCTCAAATAAGCTGGGATTCCAAGAAAACATTCAAAAGCCGCCTTTGACTCCTCCACCCAGGATTGTGTCCCTGGATTGTCTGGTAGACATGGGTAAAAACAACTAAGAATGTATTAAATACAAATGTAAGTTCTTTCGTGCATTAGCACGTCTTCAGACATTGAAACAACTCAAGAGCCAACTTTGGCTGATTCTGTTGACTGATGATACTATTAGTAAACTTCTTGGAGATAGACCTAAGGTCTGTTTTAGAAATGCAAAGAATTTAAAACAGAGGCTTTGCTTTAAAGATAGTTTTACAACACAGCATTGTGTTACTTCAGTGAGAGTAGCTAGGCATCCTTGGCATAAGTGTAAAGCTTGCTCCTTTATTTCTGATGTTCCATATTTTGTTCACCCTACCACTAATATTAAGTATGAATTTAAGATGCCTTTCTTTTCTCATGTCGCAGAATTCTCATGAGGGATCCTCTGCTTCAGGCAACCCGAACGTCCGTCTCATATACAAAAGCTTAGCCTGGCTGCTGTAAGATGCGTGGGACATCACACACAGGGACCATAAACCATGGGCCATATATGTGACGTCCACACACACACCTCAGAATTTCTCTGCCACAGTCGAACATCAGCTTGCTCGTTCAGCTCCATACTACTGACTTCAACAAAGATAAGTGCTCCGTTGGGAAATCGTTTTCTACTTTTCGCTATAGCTTTGGTTGTTATATAGCTTTTATTTACCTGATTCCGTGCATATCATCTAGGAAGGGAAAATGTAAGTGCAGTTGTCAAATTCTGCACAAAGACAGCCACGACTTTTGCTTATTTTGTTTAGGCCGGTCCCATGATTACAAAGCATGTTCCATCTGCCAGCCGTTTGTTACTAAAACACTGTGCAGCCATTAAGCTCTCTGTCGAAAACCAGCATCTGAAGCGCTTGGCCCTCGGTATGGATCTTAAACCAGCTGTCTTGTCCAAATCGCCTAAAAAGAAGGCCAAGTTAGTTAAGCCTGAGACTGTGCTTCCAAATACCGACATCCTGCCAGCTTCCAGTCTAGGGACTGAGGAATGTCTGTTAGGTCCAGTGACTTTGGCGGGTACCACGTTGGAAGCTGCCGTGCTTCTCTGGCCTGCATGTCCATGGAGGTACCTGTAACATCAGTCTCCGATGTAAGGGGGGAACCAGCTTCGCCCAAACAGCCAGTACTACTTGCCCACCTCTGAGGAAGCCACTTCTACTCCTGGCCTGACGTCTGATACTAGGCCTGCTCCAACTCAGCCAGGACTCAAGACTCCTTCCCTAAAAAGGAAGCAAAAGACAAAGCACATATCTTCCCCAACAGAAGATGTGTCTGACTGGCAGGCATTCTCCCAATCCCTGATGTGTTGCAGTCCTAACAAATGGGATATCCAGCTCCCGGTAGCCCTCAGTCGGCCAGAATACCAAAGGTAAGTTGCCATCAGTTGTAAAGGACATCAGGGCGTCTGATACAAAAGGAGGCAATCAACGTCACTTCCTCAGTCTTCCTTGCCACGGAGCCCGAAGCAGAAGCTTTTCATGCACGAGTGCTGGTCGTCAGTTTACCTTTGTTGGTTTTTGACTACAAGAGTTAAAATCTACTACAGCTAATTACCCATGTTGGGGATCCTCTTTTCTTGCCTTAACGAATGTCAGAAAAACGTAATAATTGCCTTACCCGTGGAAAGCAGTTTCCCCATAGAGATTTTCATTCCTATTGCATTATTTATTTAGGTCTTGACCACGATGTTCCCAATTATGATCTCAGTGCCTCCTTTAATCCGCGTACTATCCGTCGTTGGGCTAAGATTTTTGGCTAGGCATTTTTGAGTTTGGCCTAAGTTTGTTGGTATGGCGTCCGCCGGCCTTCAGGCTTCGGATATTCTGAAGAAACGTAAGGATAAGGACCGCTACAGGCCCCAGAAAGCTAAGTCCTCGGATGATGTTAAGTTGGTTGCCAGTCAGGCGGTAGCCAGTGAGACGCCTTTGCAGTCCGCATATGTGCAACTGCAGGCCTTGATTGAGTCCGAGTCCCTTAGGCCTTCGGCCTCCATTTTGCCTTCCGACCTGTCGCCGGTCACCTCTTCTGCTGGAGCTGGAACCGCTAAGCCAACTCCAGTGTCAGAGGCCTCTCTTTTGCATTCTGATGACAGCAAGCTTCTCCCTTCGACTTCTGCAACTTCAGCTGTTACCAGGCCTCTGAGTCTTTCAGGTTTGCAGGTAAATCTTCCATTCGTAAGCCTGTGAAAAGGAAGGCTGCAGATGTTCTTCGTGTCTCACTGTTGCAGTCATTACATTTGGGTTATCTGCCTGCAGGTAGCCCTCAGCTGGCCTGAATATCAAAGTCTTGGATTCCGGCATTGGATGCGGTCTTTTCTTCCATGACGTCAGGTCGTCAGGGGTATAAAACATACAGCCGACACCATTACATCAGTCTTTCTTGCCGCGTGGTGCCCGAAGCAGAAGCAGTTTACAAGTGCCAGTTGGCCAACTCCAGAAATTTTTGTTTTAGAGTTTCAGAACCGAAGTCTTCAAAAAAGCTATGTACCCTGTTGGGGATCCTTTTTCTTGCTCTTAACTGATGTCAGTAAAAGTTAAGAATTGTATTACCTGTGGAAAGCAAGTACCTCATAAAGGTTTTCATTTGTACTGTATTCCTTGCTTAGGCCCAGACCACAACGTCCCTTGTTGTCAGTTTTGTGCCTTATTCAACCCCTGGACTATTCAACATCAATTTCTTTTTGCAGCAAATTATTTTGGTACTCGGTTTAACTATCCAGAAATGGCTTCGGTAATCCATCCGACTACCGACATTCGAAAAAATATAAAGATAAAGACAGAGACAGACCGCATAGGTTAAAAGCTGCCACGACACTTTCGTTAAGCTAGTCGCCAGTTCGCTGGTACTCAGCGAGACGCTTTCGCAGCCCCTGATACCTGCTACTTCAGAGTCGCAGGCCTCTACTGAGACCCATTTGGAGTCTGGTATGCCGCGAGATGCTTCTTTGACCATGGAACCTGCGGATGTCTCTACCTTGGATGGGTCTGAAGCCGCTGTGCAGGCACCGGCTTCTGCGGGTGTATTCAGGCCTACTGACTTGCATTTCAAACCAATGCCATCTTCTTCTTCAAGGCCTAAAACTCGACCCATGCCTAGAAAACTGACGTCCAAACCGCATGATCAGGCCCATATGTCTAAAAAAAAAAAGAAATGATAAGAATGGCTGAAGACCGTTATTACTTTAATTGGGAAGCCAGCCTTCTTCCTCTAAGAGGCCTAGGACTGATTTTCCTTCTGATTCTTCTGATCAGGATTCTGAAATTTCTGTTTCTTCTGATTACCAGGATTTGCCTTTATCTACCTATGAGGATTGTGATGCAGAGGATTCCATTCCCTCTGCTTCCCCTCCAGAAGATTTTTCTTTTGGTGAAAACTTGCACACCCTTAGGGAACATTTCCATTGGGAAAGCCAGGATTGCTCTGACTCCAAAAAGAGGCTTAGGGAATTCTTACTCCTCCCTCAGCACAGGCCTTTAGCTATCCGTCCTGTCCTGGACATTGTAGATGATGCTTTCTTGGAATCTAGCCTGGCCCCAGACACTTTACCTCCATTTCCCAAAAGCCTGGCAGGTATTACAGAGGACCTGACTCTCATAAGTTCCTCTTTAAGAATCCTACTGCGGACCCAGAGACCATTTCCCAAGGACCTAAAGGCATTAAGGCTACTACTGCCAAAAACCCTACCCCCTCTGATAGAGATTCCAGGGCCTTGGACAGATGGGGTAAGAAGGTATACACTTCTGCTACTTTGGCCATTTGGGCCTTAAACTGCCAGTTTCATATGTTTAAGTATCAGCAGCATGTTGTGGGACTACTTAAACAGAAAATGATGTTGATTCCTGACTGTGCTGAAAATAAAGAATTACAGGATTTAATGCATTCTGCTGAACAAGTTGGTAAATATACTTTGCAATGTGGTTTTGACTCTTTAGAAGCATCTTGCAGGGCTGCTGTCACTGGGTCTGTACTTAGAAGACATGCTTGGCTTATGGAGCAAACTTTGCCATATCATGTTAAAGCTAAATTACTGGATGCTCCCTTAAACCAAGACTGCCTGTTTGGCAACAAAGCAGAAGTCCTTAAAAAGATGGAGGAAAAAACTAAATCTATGCAAACTGTTAAAGATTTCCTGCAAGTACAGCCTCCCAGATTTAGCAGGCATTGGCCTTCTAAGAATTGGTCCCTTCCTGTCTCTTCCAGGCCTTCTTAGTCCAAACCCAGGAACAGCAGACCACCTAGGCTACAGCCTCAAGGTACTCACAGGCCTAAGCAGTGGGAGGCTGTCACTTCCAAAGCTGGAAGTAGTAAGACCCCCCCCCAATGGAAAAATGTCATAAATGACTTAACGTTAAACTTCCAAGCCCTACTCAAGTGCCTTCTCCCTTAGGGGGAAAGATAGCCCTGCATGCAAAAAACTGGGAAATCATTACCCAGGACAAATGGGGTTTAAATATAGTTTTCCAAGGATACAGATTCCACTTCCACACCTTACCAACCCCAAACGGTTGGCCAGACCTACCCCCAAATCAGTGGTAGAGGCTCAACAGTGGGTTTTCTCTCTTCTAAGTATCAGGGCTATTCGATCTGTCCCAGCAGAAGAAAGGGGACAAGGTTTTTACTCAAGACTTTTCCTGGTACCCAGAAAAGATGGCTCTTGGTGTCCTATCCTGGATCTCTCTATTCTAAACACCTTTTTGGTAATCTCAACATTCAAAATGCTAACACTTCAACAGCTGCTTCCTATGCTAGGCAAACATGCCTGGTTGGCAACCTTAGACTTAAAGGAAGCTTACCTGCACATTCCAATAAGGGAATTTTGCAGAAAATACCTAGGCTTCAGAGCAGGCTCCATGCACCATCAGTTCTCTGCACTTCCCTTTGGCTTATCTACTACGCCTAGGGTATTCACAAAGTGTCTAGCTCCAGTCATTGCATTTTGCAAGCAAAGAAATATTCAAATATACCCATACCTGGACGATTGTCTAAATCAGGCAGAAAGCCAGGACATGCTACTAAAACGTCTGGATTTGTAAAGGAAATTCTAACCTCACTGGGGTACACCATAAACGAAAAGAAATCTCATCTGGTACCCTGCCAAGTTGTATTCCTGGGAGCAGGCTTGAACACAACTTCCCAGGTGGCTTACTTCACGCCAGAGAAACAAGTTTATTTGACAGCCTACTTCAAACTACTGGCCACAAAGACCCAGCTATCTGCAAAGAAAATCCTGCAATCCCTGGGGTTCATGGCCTCTTGCATTCTTCTAATTCCATATGCAAGACTGCATATGAGGAAACTACAATGGTATCTAAAAAGCCTATGGTGTCAACATTCTCGGGACTTGGAATCAATGATTCCTATCATTCCTTGCACAAAGGTGGGAAGAGGCCTGCTACCACAACAAGGGGCTCCCATTCACCCTGCCGCCCAAACTCTAGCAACAGACGCATCAAACTATGCCTGGGGGGCTCACTTGGCAGGGCAGTGCATTCAGGGCAAATGGAACCAGAGTCAGATGCACCTGCATATCAATCAAAAAGAAATGTTAGCTGTACAGAATTCCCTGACAGCCTTCAAGGACCACATTCTTGCAGGACAATTGTTGATAAAGACAGACAAACAGCACTGTTATCTTGTACATACACAAGTAGGGGGGGAACTCACTCGTACCCTCTCTGCAGACTAGCCATGGCTCTGTGGAACACAGCTTTGTACTACCAAGTGCACCTACAAGCTCAATTCCTGCCAGGCAATCTAAATTCACTGGCAGACGACCTAAGCAGAAATCCCATGGATCCACACGAGTGGAAACTGGAACTAAAGATATTCAACCATTTGAGAAACAAATGGGGCAATCCAGAGATAGACCTGTTTACCTCCCCTCAAAACTACCATTTGGACAAATTCTGCACAAGGACTTCCCACAGTCAAGCTTGGAAAGTGGATGCCCTGTCCTTCACCTGGAAAAGCCTCTCAGTTTATGCCTTTTCCCCTCTGCCTCTCCTCTCAAAAGTTCTGCTAAAGATCAAACAGGACAAACCAAGGACAATACTGATTGCACCAGACTGGCCATGCCAACACTGGTACCCCCTCTTGTGCAGTATGTCACCGCTGAAACCTTGGCACCTGCCTCAGACCCCTTCCCTGCTGTCCCAACAGGATGGCCAGATTCTGCACCCTCAACTTCAAACCTTAAACCTTGCAGCCTGGCTAATTCCTTGAGCTCTTCAATAACATCCCTCAGTAAGCAGGTGCTAGATGTCATTCTAGAGGCAAGGAGGCATAGTACTAGAAATTCCTATGCTGAAAAGTGGAAAAAATACTGTTCCTAGAGGCAGACTCAGGAGATGGGCACAACGGTGCCCAGCTTAGCGTATATTTTTCAGTACTTAACAAAGATGCTCCACAAGGGCCCTTTCCTTCTCGTCATTTAAAATTCATGCCTCTGACATTTCAGCTCATTATAATACTAAACCACCCCTCTTCTCTCACCTCCTGCTAAAGCAATTCCTCAGAGGGGCCAAAAATTTAAAACCACCCAGGAGAGCCCCTACCCCAGCCTGGGACCTTAACTTTGTATTGAAAAAGCTCACTCTACCTCCTTTTGAGCCAGCTGCAACTGCAGATTTGAAATTCCTTTCTTGGAAAACAACCTTCCTTCTAGCCATCACTTCAGCAAGAAGAGTGTCTGAATTACAGGCCCTAATGGCAGTGGAGCCATTCATCATCTTCCATGCAGACAGGCTGTCCCTCAGGACCAATCCTTCCTTTATGCCCAAGGTGGTGTCTAGCATGGCCCTTAATCAGTCCATTCATTTGCCTACCTTTTTTCCAAATCCACAAAACAAAGGAGAATGAATACTGTACTCTTTGGACATGCACAGGCAACTTAGATTTTATTTGGACAGGACTAAACCTCTCAGAAAATCTGAACAGCTGCTAGTTGGCTTTGCTGCAAGGGCAGAGGGGAAGGCCATTTCAAAGCAAACCATTTCTAAGTGGATAGCCCATTGCATTCATTTCTGCTGTAAGCACCTTGGAAAACCTACCCCACAGGGGATAAGATTCCATTCCACCAGGGCTGCATCCACCTCTACAGCCTTTCTCAGAGGTGTCCCTACCAGGGACATCCTAGAAACTGCTACCTGGAGCTCTGTACATACCTTCACCAAGCATTACCACATGCCTATTTTTTTCTAAATTCAGAGCTGGTTTTGCCACTGCAGTTTTGCAGGGCTTAATAGCTGGTCCTAATGCTCTCTAACTTCCTCCTCCCTTCCTTAGCTTTGGGAATCAACCCAAAGGTAATGACTGCAACAGTGAAACACGAAGAACATAATACAGCTGTGTGCACTTACCATAAATGTAGATGTTCGAGTGTATTCACTTTTGCAGTCCTGGTTAACCTCCCTCCAGGCCCCTGACTTCTCTTGGCTATACTTTTCTTCTTGTTTAGTGTATTTCAGCTTTCTGGTGTATTTGCTTTTTGTTGGAGGTGTAACCTAACATATAATTGCTTTCCATTATGGGGGCACCTGACAAAAACTGATGTAGTGGTGTCGGCTGCATGTTTTATACCCCTGACGACCTGACATCATGGAAGAAGAGACCGCATCATCTGCAAGAATCCAAGACTTTGATATTCAGGCCGGCTGAGGGCTACCTGCAGGCAGATAACCCAAATGTAATGACTGCAACAGTGAATACACTCGAACATCTACATTTATGGTAAGTGTACACAACTGTACTTTTCTTCGCCTCAATCCCAAATGGTTAAAATGACTGATGATTTGTTGACTCTTATTAGGGGTTCTCAGCCTCCTCCTACTAAAAGGAGTAGGGATGTTTCTCCTGAGGTTTTATCCTGCTCACGTTCTGATTCTTCCAGCTTTTCTGCTGATGAAGAGGAATTTTCTCAGGCTTATTCTCCTTTTGAGGATTCTGATACAGAGGAATCCATCCCTTCAACCTCTCCTCCAGAGGACTTCTCTTTTGGTAATACTTTAAATACCATCAGGGAGCATTTTAAATGGGAAAGTCAGGATTTTCCCCAATCTAAGAAACTGATTAGGGAGTTTCTGGCTTTACCTCAGCATAAGCCTTTTGCTATTCCCCGTGTTGGAAGTCGTTGATGATGTTTTTCTGGAAAATTCCTTGACTTTAAATTTGGTTCCTCCTGCTCCCAGGAAACCTGACAGGTACTACAGAGTCCCTGACTCTCATCTGTTTCTTTTTAGGAATCCGTTGGTGGATCCAGAGGTTATTTCTCAGGCCCCTAAAGGAGTTAAGGCCACTGTTACCAGGAATCCTGTTTCCTCGGACAGGGAGTCTAGGAACCTAGATAGGTGGGGTAAGAAGGTTTGTACCTCTGCCACCCTAGCTGTTAGGGCTACCAATTGTCTTTTTCATATGCTGAAGTACCAGCAACACACCTTGGAGGCTATTAAGTCTAGGATTGCAAGCGTTCTTCTTTCGGAAGAGAGTAAAGACATGCAGGATTTACTGAATTCCGCCAGTCTGTTCAATAAGCATTCTTTACATTGTGGTTTTGACATCCTTGAAGCCTCCAGCAGGGCTACGGCTACTGGATCTGTTATTAGAAGGCACGCTTGGCTCAGAGAACAGCCTTTTCCAGACCTGTCAAGGCTAAGCTTTTGGATGTACCTTTGCATAAAGACAATCTTTTTGGCAGCAAAGTAGAGGAGGTACTTAAGAAGATGGAGGATAAGGCCAATTCCATGCAAACTGTTAAGGATTTTCTACAAGTTCAACCCCCTCGCTTTAGCAAGAATTACCTTTCCAAGAGTTGGACCTTTCCTGATACCAGCAGACAGAACCGTTCCAGGACTAGAGGTTACAAATCTTCTAGGGGACAGGCGGCTACCCTTCAAAGGTCTAGGCGTTGGCAATCTTCCACTTCTAAGGGAGGAAGCTCCAAGCCTGCATCTCAGTCAAAACACATTTAATGACTTTTTTCAACTTCTGCCTGTTCTTGCTTGCCGGGAGAGTCCTTTGGCGGGAGGTTGGCCCTTTTTGCAAATGTCTGGGCCACTATCACAGATGACAAATGGGTGCTCAGAACGGTGTCCCTAGGGCACAAGTTGTCTTTTCATACCTTTCCAGATCCCAAGGGATTTCCGGACATTCCTCCAAACCAAAGGGCAGAAGTAGAAAAACAACTTTTGTCTCTGTCTCATCTGGGAGCAATAGAATCAGTTTCTGGTCAGCAGGTAGGCCAGGGCTTTTATTCCAGGCTTTTCCTAATTCCAAAAAAAGAAAGCACCTGGCATCCTATCCTAGATCTTTTCAGGTAATTCCAAAGTTCAAAATGCTCACCCTGCATCAGTTGCTACCACTGCTAGAAAAGGATTCCTGGCTGGTAACCTTGGATCTCAGAGGCCTATCTGCACATCCCTATCAGGGGAAAGTTGCAGGCAGTACCTTCGTTTCATAGTGGGCAAGCAGCATTATCAATTCTCTGCCCTGCCCTGCCCTTTGGCTTATCTACTGCTCCCAGAGTCTTCACGAAGTGCCTGGCCCCAGTCATTGCTTTTTGCAGGCAGAAGAAAATTCAGATTTACCCATACTTGGACGACTGTCTGATTCAAGTAAGCTCTCAGGAAGAGCTATTAAAGGATCTGGAATTTATAAAGACTCTTCTCTCTTCCCTGGGTTACACACTCAACGAGGAAAAATCGAAAATGGTACCATCCAAGGAGATAACATTCCTGGGAGCGAGTCTGAACACAGCCGCCCAGATGATATATCTCACCCAGGAGAAGCAGACAACTCTTTCAGTTTACTTCAAGGACTTGGCAAGCCTGTCCCAGCTCCCTGCAAGGAAATACCTGCAAGCTCGGGGATTCATGGCATCTTGTAGTCTCATGATTCCATATGCAGGACTGCATATGAGGAAATTGCAATGGTACCTCAAGAACATTTGGTGTCAACACACAGAGGACCTGGATATGATGATTCCTCTACTTCCATCTCTGCAGATGGAGTTTCTATGGTGGGCAACAGCCTGTCTGCAAAACAAGGGCATGCCTTTTCGGACACCACCTGCCACTCCAGTTCTGACTACAGATGCATCGGACTACACCTGGGAGGACACCTGGATGGTATATGCATACAGGAACATTGGAACGCCCAGCAGATGCACCTGCACATAAATTTAAAAGAGTTGATGGCAGTTCAGCGGGCCTTACTAGCTTTCAAGCATCTTGTTTCTCCAGGGGCACTGCTTGTCAGAACAGGCAACACCACAATCATGTGGTACATCAGCAAGCAGGGAGAGACTCACTCTTACCCCCTGTGCAGACAAAGTATGAATCTTTGGTCCATGGCAGCATCCCTGGACCTGCATCTCCTAGCTTAGTTTCTTCCAGGAAGGCCCAGTGTTTTGGCAGACCAGTTGAGCAGGCAAACCCTGGAGCCTCACGAGTGGCAGCTGAACAGAGCAGTCTTTTGCAGAATCATTCAACGTTGGGGCACGCCTCAGGTGGATCTTTTCTCCTCCCCGGGCAACCATCTTCTACCACTCTTTTGCACCAGACAACATCACAGCAAAGCCTGGAAAGTGGATGCTCTGTCCTTCCCTTGGACGTTGCTATCAGTGTATGCCTTCCCTCCTCTTCTTCCCAGAGTATTAATGAAGATCAGGGACGAACGACCAAGGACTGTTCTCATAGCTCCGGACTGGCCCAGGTAGCATTGGTATCTGCTGCTTCACAGTCTCTCCCAGTTCTCCCTCCTTGGCATCTTCCTCTGAAGCCAGATCTTTTGTTTCAGGAAAGGGGAAACATTCTACACCCTCATCTTCAGTCTCTCCATTTGGCAGCATGGCTCATTGTATGACTCCTTCCTTTTCTTCCTCCCTTTCCCAGCAGGTGGTTGATGTGCTGATGGAGGCCAGGAGGCCTAGCACTAGGAAGTCCTATGCTGGCAAATGGGAAAGGTTCTCTCAATGGATGCAGGCTAGAGGGGAATCTGCTTCTCAGCCTACCCTTCCTCTGATCCTGAAATACCTGGCTGATTTGCTTCAGGGTGGTCTTTCTTTTTCCTGTATCAAGATCCATGCTTCAGCCATTTCTGCTAATTGTTCTCTTGAACAGCCCATTTTCTCTCATCCCCTGATGAAAATGTTTCTCAGAGGTGCTTGCAATTAAAACCTCCCAGAAGAGCACCTACTCCACCCTGGGATCTTAATTTTGTTCTAGAGAAACTCACTTTTCCACCTTTTGACCCAGCTGCCTCTGCAGATTTAAAGTTTCTCTCTTGGAAGACCGCCTTCCTCTTGGCTATAACTTCAGATTTCAGAGCTACAAGCTTTGATGGCCGTGGAGCTTTTTCTTATTTTCCATGCAGATAGAGTCTCTCTGAGAACTAATCCCTCCTTTATGCCAAAGGTGGTTTCCAGCCTGACTCTTAATCAGTTCATATACCTTCATACTTTCTTTCTTAATCCTCGAAATAAAGGTGAAAGGATCCTACATTCTCTTGATGCGCACAGACAGCTCAGGTTTTACCTGGACAGGACTAAAGACCTTTGGAAAACTGTACAGTTGTTGGTCAGTTTTGCCCCTGGAGCCCAGGGCAAGGCTATTTCTAAGCAAACCATTTCTAAATGGATTGCACATTGCATTACTTTTTGTTATTCCTTTCATGGCAAAGCCCACTCAACAAGAGCGGCTTCCACTTCTGCAGCTTTTCTAAGGGGTGTCCCTGCTAAAGACATTTTGGAGGCTGCCACTTGGTCTTCTGTTCACACTTTCACAAAACATTATAATTTGCCCCTGTTTTCCAGGGCTGGGTTTGCCACTGTGGTGTTGCAGGGCATTATGTCCAACCCTTGATGCTGTTGGTTCCTCCCCCCTTTTTTCTCTGGGCTTTGGTAATCAACCCATTTGTTAGGACTACAACAGTTAAACATGATGAACATAGTACAGTTGTGTACACTTACCATAAATATAGATGTTCAAGTGTATTTACTGTTGCAGTCCGGGTTTCCGTCCCTTTTTTTTTGGTCCTCTCCTATTCTCTTTTCCTGAGGTACAGGCTAAATTTGTGTTTGGTTTAAGCCTTGTTTTCTTGGGGCTCCTGACTGTTATGGCAAGAAAGACTGAGGAAGTGATGTCGGTTGCCTCCTTTTGTATCAGACACCCTGATGTCCTTTACAACTGACAGCAACCAACATCATTTTTACTTACCTTTGGTATTCTGGCCAACTGAGGGCTTCTGGGAGCCGGATAACCCATTTGTTAGGACTGCCAGTGAATACACTCGAACATCTACATTTATGGTAAGTTTACACAACTGTACTTTTCAGGCCTTTTTGGCCCTAAGGCTTATGGCTTCTCAATGTACTGCCCTTCCATCCTTGAGCCCTAGGCCTGCTTCTGCTGGAAGTATGCCACTGCCTCATACAGAAGAGGAAGATTCTTCCTTCTCCTCTGATGAGTCCCTTACCTATGCCTCACAGCTAGCTTCCCCATTGGAATATTGCCCTCCTTATGAGGATTCTTTGGAAGGGGATTCCCCACCCAAGGACATAACCTTTGGGGAGACTATCTCCAAAATGAGGGAATATTTCAAGTAGGATTCCACCCAAATGACCGAGGTGCAGAAGAGTATTTCGAGCTTCTGCAGATGAAATCTCCCTCACCCTCTGCTAGCCCTCCTGTAATACCAGCATACTTGGACACCTTTGTCTCTGCTTCCAAGACCCCTGAATCTCACCTTCCCGCCCCAAAGAGACCAGACAGGTTCTACAAAGTGCCTGATTACTTTAAATTCCTCGTTAAACCTCGTGTGGTGGACCCTGCTGTGATTGCTGTCTCAGCAGACAAACAATCCAGGCTACTTCCCTCTTCATCCCTCCTGACATCAGGTAAAGACATTAAGGTGATGTACAGATTAGGAAAGAAAATGTGCAGTTCCTCAACTAGAGACATCAATTACCAGACTCGTTTGGTTAAGTATACTCAATGCCAGATTCTCCAAACAAACCTCTGGTTGCCTCTAAGCTCTTTTTTGCTGCCCAAGTAGCCAGGCATTCCATTAAATACACCTACGATGCTGCTGAAGCATCAGCTAGATCTGCTGCATCGGCCTCAGTTCTGCATAGGTACTCCAGGCTCAGGCTGCAGCCCCTGCCAGATTATTTTAAAACAAATTCATGGATGCCCCTCTTGACAACAAGTTTCTTTTTGGAAAGCAGTCAGCAGAGCTTTTTAAAAATCTGCAAGAGAAAAGCAAAGAGCTGCAGGATCTCAAGCATCTAGTCTCCCCAGTCCCTAAGTTTAATAGAAACTACCCAGCCAAGCCAAGATTTGTCAGAAAAGCCTCTGGCCCCTTTCCTCTAAACCAAGAAAAAATACCAGGAAGCCTTCTTCCTCCAAGACTGGCTCCTCACAACACTAAGGCAGCCCTTTCCTGATGGACCTAACAATGCGTGACTGGCTAGACACCCTTTCTCATATTCCCCTTTCTGCCGCATCTCTCACTATCTTCCCCTGTGGCATCAAATCACCTCAGACAACTGGGTGTTTTTAAGTGTGGAAAGAGGGTATTTCATGACTTGGCAGGAAAAGCCATCTCCAAAAGGTGTTCCCCTCCTTCCAAAAAACTAAATCCATCTCACGCCGCAGGTTTTTCAGGATTTGCTCCAACAAGGTACAATAGAGAGAGTTTCCCAAGGGCAAGAAGGTCAACGCTTCCATTCGAGGATCTTTCTAGTTCCAAAAAAGTATGGCCTATGGAGGCCCATTTTGGACCTGTCCCTTTTAAATCCTTTTCTACACGTACCTACTTTCTGCATGCTGTCCCTGCAAACCCTTCTTCCACTCTTGACACTCAGTGCCTTTATGGCCACTTTAGATCTGAAGGAGGCATATCTTCAAATCCCTATCCACCCACACTTTCGCAAATTCCTATGTTTTGCTGTGCCATCCTCGCACTATCAGTTTACTGCTTTGCCCTTTGGTTTATCCACATCACCAAGGGTATTTACAAAGTGTCTAGCCCCAGTAGTATCCTTCTGCAGAACAAAAGGTATACAAGTCTTCCCATACTTGGACGGCATCCTCATTCAGGCAGAGGAGTCGGGTACCTTGCAAAGACAACTCACATTCACAATTTCACTCCTTTGAAGCCTGGGGTTCACTGTCAGCCTACTCAGGACCTCCCTTACTCCATCCCAGGACCAAATTTTCTTGGGTTCCAGAATGACAGACCTGATGAAGGCCTTCTTCCCACCAGAAAAGGTCAATTCTCTGACCAGCTGTTTCAGGATCTACTCCTAGTCAACTCCATTTCAGCCAGGTAATTTCTTTGCTTTCTGGGTTTCATGGCAGCCACTCTTCCCTTGTTGCCCCTTGTCAGGCTACACACGAGGAAGTTCCAGTGGTACTTGAAGAATGTTTGATCCCAGCACTCGCACCCCCTAGACTTTCAGGTGCCCTTCCTTCCCTGAAGAAGGAAATAAGATGGTGGATTCAGAAATTCCTCATAAATTCAGGAATCCCATTAAAGCCTGTCCCTGCAGATCAACAGATGTACACAGATGCATCATATCTGGGATGGGGGGCCACTATGAATGGATTCAAGGTGCAGGGTCAGTGACAGCCCTGCCTCTGGAAAAAACACACAAATATCAGGGAAATGACTGCTCTTCTCCTAGCCGTGAAGGCATTCCTCCCCCTCATACATCCAGGTCTCCTCAAAATCTTCACAGACAACACCACAGTCTTGTGGTATATCAACAAGCAGGGCCGACCGGATCTTTCTTACTGTGCAGACTGGCCATGCAAGCATGAGAGTTGGCTACTCACTCGATATATAACCCTACAGGCAGTGTACATCCCATCACCGAACAACAATCAGGCGGATGCTCTCAGCAGATCATTGTCTCAAAATCACGAATGGATGTTAAACAGAGATGTCTTCCTGGACATAGTCAACCAGTTTGGCACTCCAGAGATAGATTTGTTTGCCTCCCCTCAGAACAGACAACTACAGCTATTCTGCTCAAGGTTCCCCTTCCCACAAGCTTGGAGTGTGGACGCCATCTCAATTTCATGGAAGAGATGTTCCTGTATGCCCCCCCCTTCCCGCTAATACAGAAGGTCATGCTAAAGATTCAGCAGGACAAACCAAAAATCTTGCTGGTGACCCCCTATTGGCCAAGGCAGCACTGGTTCTCCCTTCTATTGTCACTAGCCAAGGGCAATCACCACAAGTTGCTACACAAGGTGGACCTCATCACACAACACAAGGGATATCTCATCTACTCACATCTCCAAACTCTCAGTCCTACCCTGTAGGTGATAAACTTCTGATCCCTTTCAGATGTCTTTACTCAGAGGATGTGCTATCTTTCCTGCAGGAGGCTAGGAAACCTACTACTAGGAGATCCTATTTATCCAAATTGAAAAGGTTCTCCACTTGGTGTCTTAAAAGGCAACTAGACCCATTTGAAGCAGATATACCCCTATAGCTGAAGTAGTTTACTTCATTTGCTCTTCGACTTGTGGGTCTTCGGATCCACATCAGATCTGACACGGCCGCATTTTCCAGCTATGGCTCCGAGCTCCATGCTCCTCCCATTAACCATAATGCCCCCCCCTCCCTTCCCCATTCAGATCTCATTTGCTGCCTGAGAGGAAGCAGCGTGGTCCGTGCTCCATTGAGTTAGCAGTGTTTTTGAACAGTAATTAGTTCCCTTTTTTGGCTTTTTCTATCCCTATCTTGCACTTCTAACCTTGCTATACTTTCTTGGGGTTTTCCTTAGCGAAGTACTTGTAGGCTGTACTTTTTCTTCCCCTCTTCTCTTTCCATGTGGTGTGCATGTGTGTGTTTTTGGGCTGGCGGATGCCCCTAAGCCAGGCTTCAAAAGGTGTACAGAGTGTGGCCATAAGCTTTCCTTGGGGGTGGCTCACCTTCAGTCCCCCTGTCCTATTTTGCACTAGGTTTAATCCCAGAGCACTTAAGGACAGGCAGGACAAACTGGTCATTAAGGGTCGGTTGTGCCCTCCTCTGCTGGGAATGAGGTCCCATCTTCCTTTGCTAGGAAGGCAGCAGCTGTGCTTCGTCCTCCCCTTCCACGGCCTCTGGGACTCACCCTCCCACCAAGAGGCCGGAGGAAGGGGATAAAGCCAAGGAGGACTGGCCTCACATGTGCTTCCCTGACCGCTTGTTGAAGGCCGGCCTCCCGCCAAAGATTAAGCCTATTTCCTGGCCAGTGACACGTCGGCTCAGGTCCCCTAGGTTCTCCCCTGAGCCTGTGGTACAGGTTAGCTGGTCGCTTAAAACGACCAAATCTGAGACAGTTGAAAGGAGGCACAAATCCTTAAAACAGTACCATATACTTCATAAACGAACGACTCTTCAGTCTGCCAATACTAAACGCATATACTTTATTAAACGAACGACTCTTCAGTCCACCAATACAAAGTGCATTAACGTAATTCAACACACACTACGTTTTCGTTTCAATCGACTTCTTCAGATGGAGACAAATGCATACCTGAACACACCCATCAATATATACTCTTAGGACTAATTAATACACTTAATTAGGATACTTAATTAGAATAATTAAAACAAGCTCTCTGAATATTTAAAAACAAACATTTTAAAACACATACTTTTTTCCTAAACTTCCATTCATAAATTATATATTATAATAACCTAAAACATGAATAAATAATAAATATGGTCGCCTCCTAGGCCTTCTCCCCACCGGCTTTACCAGCCCACTTTGGCGGCGTCCTAACGCTCTACATGGAGCCTGTCTGAAGCGGAGATGGACAAGATGATTGGGAGGTTTATCTGCACTCAAATCCAGATCGTGGTTTTGCCAGGGCCTTCTCCCACTGGAGCGGGCACCTTCCAGCCAGTGTTTAGACCTGTCACTCCTTCTCCGATCCAGCTTGTAGTTTCGAAATTGTTGGATACGAGGACGGTCGGAGTCGAGGGGTTGGCGCCAATGGTACCTTGTACCTCGACGCCGGCCATGCCTTGAGTGTGTCGGATCTGACTAGATCGGATCCAAGCTCTTTGAGCCGTAGCCTCGGGGATGTATCCGAGGGAGTGCTCTCTGCTCCGAGCTCGTCAGAGAGAAGCATTCCCCTTGGGGTCTCTGCTTCTAGAGGCTCTACTCCGACTCCCCGGTCAGGTCAGATCAGGGGGAAGCGGCTTCTGATAGTTCAGCCCAGGAGATCCGTTCCTGCTCGGCATTCAATGTGATGGGGAGGGTTCTCGCAGGGTCGAGGCCTCTGACCATTTCGTCTTCGGAGTCCATCCAGAACCCCTTGGCTTTGAGTATGGTACCGACCATCTTGCCCTCTCATAGACAGCCCATAGCCGTAGTGCCCCAGGGTGTTCCGCCCTTGGAACAACCCCCTTGTGAGACCTCCCAACACAGTCCCCCTGAGGAGCCCCCCCCCCGCAGGCATATGTGTAAAAGGGAGGCACTTGGACTCTCCTCCAGAGTCCCTCACTGAAGACACAGACCTGGATGAAGGGGAAGGTTTCCCAAGATCACCCCCCAAGGATGTCTCCTTTGGAGACATCATGGAGATCCTTTGCCAAAGGGGAGAGTGGTCCGCCCCAAAACCAAACTTTGACGAGTCCATGTTTCTGGAGGCATTTGGCTAGGGCCCATCTACCACTTGGGTTTCCCCTTCTGTCGATCCACTTGTGGATTCAATAACATCTAGGTCGTGGAAAGAGCCGGACACCATAGAACCAATACCCAAGTGCCCGGACAAAGTTTTAAGCCCCATGGACAAGTTACACTGGCACAAGGGGTCCCCTGTGGATGCTATGATGGTGGCGGCAGCCACCAAAAAGGAACTCGCCCAGGAGAGCTCCACAGTCCACCTGCCTGACTGAGAGTCCAGAGTGTTGGATTGTTTTGGGAAGTGAGTTTATGCTTCAGTGACTTTCTGTGTAAGGCGCATGTCTTTCTACTCCAGAGTGATCTGGTTAAGGAAGTCACGGAGTCGGCCCCAGGAGCCATATCGGCAGAGGACAGGAAGACGTTCGATGCACGAATGGCCACCCTAAAATCTGTAGCCAGCACTTCTATGAGCTTGCTCTCCCATGCCACGGAAGGAGCCGCATGGGCGGCGGGGTCAGGTGTTGCCATCTGTCGTCACTTCTGGCTTTGCTTGTGTCAGTTCTCAGAGCCCTTCAAGGTGTCTTTTGCCAACGCCCCTTATGATGGTTCTTCCCTTTTTGGGAAGACAGTCAGAGAGACTTTGGTCCAGAGTGAGAAGGACGGGAAGACACTGTCTGCCATCGGGATCTGCTTCTCACCTCCTCAGATGTCCTTTTACAGGAACCAGAGAGGCCAGGCGAAGATGTGGTTCTGCAAGTCTCAGGCGTTTTCCCAGGTCGCTCAGGACTTACCTTCCGTCAGAGGCAGAGAGGGATATCATAGACGCCGCCTTAGAAGCAGAGGGGGTCCTAGGAATTTCAGGTCCTGAGAACCTTTCTCGGATAAACCCGAGCAGCAGCCCTGAGGTGTTGCCCGGCTGTCCATCTCTGGAGGCAGTCGGGGGTCGCTTGTCACTTCACCCACTAGCATGGGAGTCCATCACTACAGATCAGTGGGTGCTGCGTGTCATTTCCAGAGGATATATCATCCCATTCAAGGATCCTCCCCATCCAACAAAGCCCTCCCGAAAGTTCCACCCATGCAGCGGGAGGAGGCAGCAGTGCAGGTAGATTCACTGCTAAGAAAATGAGTCATCCAACCGGCCCCCACAGACCAGTCTGGATCCAGGGTCTATTCCAGATTATTTTTAGTGCCAAAAAAGACAGGGGACCTCAGACCAGGACTGGATCTGTCCAAATTGAACCTATCTGTAACCAAGACAAAATTCCGGATGGTCACGAACCAATCTGTCCTGCCCCATCTGCAGCCAGAGACTGGATTTGCTCGATCGACCTCCAGGACGCGTACTATCACATCAGGATAGACAGGCGCTCCTGGAGCTTCCTTCACTTCCAGCTGGGAGCCAGAGAATCATTACCAATTTCGAGCCCTCCCCTTTGGTCTCATCACAGCCCCCCAGGTGTTTACCAAGGTAATGGCGGTAGTAGCAGCTTACCTGAGGCTTCAGGGCATTCCGGTCTTTTCCATACCTGGATGATTGGCTCTTTTCTGCCCCTTCACAGCATCTACTAGGTCAGGCCAGGGACTCTTCCTTCAGCTTGCTGACAAAGGTGGGCATTACCATCAACATGAACAAATCTATGCTTCTCCCGGTTCAGATTTTAGACTTCATCGGGGCATGGCTGGACACAGTACAAATGAAAGGTGTTTTTCACATCAGACAGGATACGCAGCTTGAAGTCACACATCTTACACATTCTTCAGACTCATTTACCAACAGCCAAAACAGTGTTAAGGGCTGTATGTTCCATGGCAGCCACAATAAATCTTCTTCCTATGGCGTGCCTTCATATGAGGGTGCTGCAGTGGACACTGGCGGTTCAGTGGTCACTGTTAGACCTTCCATTGTCTTTTCTGGTGAGAATTTCAGAAGCGTGCAGGGACTCCCTTTGGTGATGGATTCAGTCCCTGATCTCCTCAAGGGACCTCTGTTTCAACCTGCCTTTCCTAAGACCATGGTGACTACAGATGCTACCCTACTAGGCTGGGGGGGGCACTGTTTAGAAAGGACAGTCCAAGGCACGTGGTTCCCTTCCAAGACCTATCTGCACATCAGAGATGAGAGCAGTTCTTCTTGTGTTGCAGGCCTTTCATCCTCATCTTCCTCTGGGAACGATTGCAATTCAGACGGACAATATGTCAGTGGTCTGGTATATCAATAAACAATGGAGAACCAGATCTTATCCTTTATGTCGAGAGGCCATGAGAGTGTTGGAATGGGTGACCTCCATCGGCTGCTTTCTGGTGGCAGCACACATCCCGGGACGATCCAACATTCTGGCGGACAGGCTCAGCAGATCGATTCTGATGCCTTATGACTTCAGTAGCGGAACAGATCTTTCTAAAGTGGGGTTGTCCTTGCTGCAATCTTTTCTCATCTCCTTTCAATGCGAAATGCATTGAGTTTTTTGCTCTGAACCCCCTGCCAGGGGAAGCCCCCAGAGATGCTCTGATTCATGCTTGGCCTCCCAGGCTTCTTTATGCATCATGCGATCCCAGATAAAACCAAGACCCAATCCTCCAAAGGCAGAGTCCTGTCTGGTGGACCCCAGCCATAAACAAACTATACAATAGAAGGAGGAAGCTACTAAATGATAGAGCAAAATCCCAAAAAGGGAAGGCATCACTGATCAGTATTAGCAAAAAACTACGGGCACTCATAAAATTGTCTAAGGCCAGCTTCGAGAGAAAAATTGCACAGGACACTAAGGATAATCACAAGGCTTTCTTTAGTTATGTTAGGAACCTGGGTGGTAATTCCCAGATATGCTCAGAATTAGTCCAAAATGACAAAAAATACACTGAACCTACAGACATTGCCAACATCCCAGCTGACAGGTTCAGCGCAAACTCCCCCCCCCCCCTTCCCCACCAAAAGGGCAAATATCTATCCCAGCAGAGTGCTGCCCCCCTGACATCTCAGATGCTCAGGTAAGAGCCCTCTCCAAAGCAAAAACACAGCATCAATGGGACCAGACGGTGTCCCGGGCTGCATCCTACATGAACTCCAAGAAGAGCTAAACCCAAACATAAAACTACTGTTCAATCTCAGCCTTACTACAGGATATGTGCCCAAAGAGTGGCGTACAGCAACAGTGGTCCCTCTCCATAAAGGTGGTGCCTCAACGGATCCTGGAAACTATCGCCCCATAAGTCTGACTAGCTTGGTCTGCAAAGCTATGGAAAGGATCATCATGGACCTCATAAATAAAGATGTTGGGGACCTACAGACACTGGATCCTACCCAGTTCGGCTTTGTTAAGGGCAGATCCTGCCTCTTAAACCTGGTTGATTTCTTTGAACCAGTCACCAAGGTCATTGACGAGGGGAAGGTGGTCCACACAGCCTACCTGGACCTCGCAAAAGCCTTCGATACAATACCCCACTCAGGGGTTTATATTTAAGCTGTCACTAGATGGATTGCAAACTGGCTCAAGGACAGAACCCACATGGTTAAAATTGCTGGAGCCATGTCAGACTCCAAACCAGTTACAAGTGGTGTCCCACAAGGCTCAGTCCTGGGACCTCTCTTGTTCGGTATATATTTCTCGGAGGTACATGCCAACACGGAAGGACTGTGGCTGACCAAGTTCGCAGATGACTGCAAACTGGGCACCATAATCGACTCTCCAGCCGACACAAGCATCCTCCAAAAGGGCCTCATAGAAACAGACAACTGGTGCCAGAGCCATGGCCTCAAGCTAAATGCCAAAAAGTGTATAGTCATCCCCTTTGGCAAAATCAAAGTGCCCACAAATTACCACATAGGTGGTAATCCATTAAGTACAGAAGAAGTAATTAGGGACCTGGGGACCCAAGTTGATAGCAATCTCTCATTTGACAACCACGTAGCCAAAGTGGTTAGAAAAACATTTTATATAGCCCACCTAATCATGAAGGGATTCACATCTAGATCAGGGGAGGTCATCGTGCCTCTTTACTCATCCCTCATCAGGCCCATAATTGAGTACAATGCCCCTTTTGGGATGTACCTTACCAGACACCTGCAGCAACTGGAAAGACCCCAAAAGTACCTCACCAAGAGGATCAAAGGGCTCAAACAGATGCCATATGCTGCCCAGTTAAAGAAACTCCAGCTCTAGTCAGTGGCATGCCACCTGTTCAGAGGCGATCTGTGCCTGATGTATAAAGCCATGTCCAAACCGGAATTAATGAGCATGCTGCACCTCAGAAAATCCAAATCCCATCGAGCTACGCGCTCGAGAGACTTGAACCTCAGCACTGAAATAAATAGGACATGCTGGTGGGACAGATTCATAACCCAGAGGCTCCCTTCACTCTGGAATAAAATCCCAGTCCAGGTTAGGCAGAGTCCCTCATTGACTCTTCAAGAGGAATCTTGATGAGTGGATGGGAGATCGTAGGTTTACCCCGGGTATCACTTCTGTGTCACTGTTAGACAGAGGCAAATACTAACCTCGAAAAAGGGCATAGCAAAATAAATTTAAAATGGGTGGCGAAAGCCAAACACATTCTGGCTAGGCTTATAAATGCCCTAGGGCAGATAGCCTTTTATGAACCTATACCCTCCTCCTCCTCTTTTGTCACATTTCTACAGAAATCCCAAAGGCTGGGGAGCACTGTGATCCTCATCGCCCCATTCTGGCCTCAACAGTTTAGATATTCATCGTGTAATACTGCAGTCATCACACTTGGGTTATCCTGCCGTCAGGCGGTCCCGCAGTCGGCCGAATCCCAAAGTCTTGGCCCGGCATCGGTTGTCGTCGCTTCTTCCCTGACGTCAGTGCGACAGGGGGATAAAAGAGGCAGCCGACGCCATTTTCTTCAGTCTTTCTTGCCGCGCGGTGCCCGAAGCAGAAGCAGTTCGCAAGTGCCGGTCAGCTAGCTCCTGAGATTTTCGAATCGAATTTCAGCCCGAAGTCTTCTCTAAAGCTAAGTACCCCATTGGGGAAACTTTTCTTGCCTCAGACCGATGTCAAACAAAGTTAATAATTGCATTTCTTGTGGGAAGCAAATACCTCATAAGGATTTTCATTCTTATTGTATTCCTTGCCTAGGCCCAGACCATGACGTCTCTGGTTGTTGGTTTTGTGCTAGGTTGAACGTACATACAATCAAGCGTCGGGCAGTTTTCGCCCGACATTATTTTGGCAGAAAATTTAAATGTTAAGTTGTCAATCTCGCCTTCATTCTTGCTGGATGGGTTCGGAGCCGATCCTCGGCTCCGACTCGGCACTTGCTTTAGCTTGAGAACTCCTTTTACCAGCTCGAGGCAACCCTATATCCCATGATGCAAGGCGGAACTACCTCAGATCTCGTTTGCCGCTTAGCGAAAGAGGTCTCCTTTGCCAGCTGAGGTAAGTAATTTTCTTGTTAAAAGAGAAAAGCTTAGTTAGGGTTTTATTTTCCCCTTGTATCCATTTTTATAGTCTGTAGTGAGTTACAGCCCACCCTATTCCCTTGTTTTTCAAACTTTTTATTACCTTTAGTGTAAAGTTTTAGTTAGGCCTAAACCCCATTGGTTAATCCCTTCCTGTGTGTTGTGTGTTAGGGGATTAATTTTGTGTGTTTGTTGGGGTTTGTGTGTGTGACTTCCTCCTAGGATTATGTCTAGGGAAGTCAAGGTCTCAGGCTTCAAGAAGTGTGACTCGTGCTGTCAGAAAATGTCTCTGACAGACGGTCACACTTCTTGTGTTTATTGCCTGGGGCCTTTGCACCTGCAGTACTCCTGTGCTTTGTGTCACTCTTTTAGCCAGAGAGTCCTGCAGGAAAGGAGGAATAAGCTTATCCTCCGTGGCTTACTTAAGCCAGAAGGTTCTCCCTCTAAAGCAGGGTCTGGGAAACCTTCTAAGCCACCGAAGGCTCAGGCTTCAGTATCCAAGCCTCCTCCGGTAGCTCCGGCTCCGTCGGAGCCGAGATCGGCTCCGGCTGGAACCGATGTATCTACCTTAAAAGTAGTGGGTTCGGCACCGGCTGGTTCCGATACCTTGTCTACTGTGGCCTTGTCGGCTCGGCTGGAGCCGACACCTTATCCAGCATCGGGCGAAACCTTCGGCTCCATCTGGAATTCAGGGGACTTCGGCTCCGATGACTTCGTCGAAGAGATCTCGGTCCCCTTTTACTGAGTATCCACTCAGCTCCGGGGTCTCCTCTTTTGTCGGAGCGGAGCCATCGGAGCCGATCTTCGAGATCTTCCAGGCTGTCTGACCACGACTTAGAGAGGGTGGTAAGCAGGCTGTTGAAGTCTGAGCACTGGCCCAAATGCTCCATAGCCCGTCTCAACAGACTTGGCTATAGCCTCACCCCTTGAACTTCCTCCTCCGACTCCACACCAGAGTTCGGGCGGAGCTTCTCGGACAGCGACTGTTTCGGTGCCGAGCCGATACATCCTTCGGCTCCGTCGTCCTCGGCTCCGATCTCCTCCTTGAGGCCTTCCTTGGAGGGATCCGTCGTCGGGTTTCCCTTGTCGGCTCCGAGGGGCTAGTGGCATCGGACCCTTGTCCGACCCGCTCTCCCTCTCGGGCTTCGCTTTGGTAAGCTCGGCGCCGACATCGGCCTCGAGCCTTCCCTCTCAGTGGAGCCGGGAATTCCTGTTTCCTCGGGCGGGATATTCCGGCCTCCCGGGAGGGAGCCTTTGAGGTGATGAGGAGTGTCCTGGCCTCTGAGCCTGGTCACGGTCCATCCCTCTAGCTCCTCCCTCATCAGTGCCTGTAGACGCCTCTTGCCAGCCTCTTGCTCTCAGGCCCAGGGATCCATCGCCCCAGGTTTCCCATTGGGAATTTCCTCCTCTTCGAAGTTTCTCCTGATCCAGCAGGTGAACCCCTCGAAGAGGATGTAAGAGGAAACACACAGACTCCCGAGTCTACTACATCGGATACCGACTTAGATGAGTCGGAGGGTTCCCACGATCCCCTCTGAGGATGTCTCCTTTTCAGACATCCTTGAGCTCCTCAAACAGAGGGAAATTGGCCATCCATTGATCCCTCCGAGGATGAGTCGGTATACCTGGAGGCTTTGGATCCCGACCCTCCACCTCCTGGGTGTCTCCGCCTTCGACCCACTTATGCAGGTAGTGGCTCGAAGGCGTGGCTCCAGATTCTGTGGAACCTGTCCCCAGGAGACCATCCAAATTCATCACGGCCCCTACGGACAAACAGTTCCTTTCCAAGGGTGTCTCTGTGGATGCTATGGTGGTGGCGGCCACTAAGAAGGAACTGGTGGATCCTTCAGTACCTGTCCATCCTCCTAACAAGGATTCTAGGACCATGGACAGGTATGGAAAGCGGATGTTTTCTTCAGCGACCTTTGCTATGCTCGCTGAACTACCTTTGTCACTTCACCAGGCTTCAACGAGATATTCTCAAGGAACTGGGTGAAGTAGTCCAGGATCCTTCTGCTGCTGGGGCTCAAGAAAAGATTGCCTCGCAGCTTGCAATCCTGAATTCCATATCTAACTCCTCCATGCGGCTCATATCCTATGCGGCCGATGGAGCGAGCAGCCACAGGCACAGGAGTTGCTCTTAGACGCCAAGCCTGGATGCGGCTTTGTAATTTTGGACCCCTTTAAGGCGTCCTTCACTAATACCCCTTTGATGGTTCGGCTTTGTTCTGACCTCAGGTGAAGGATACCTTGACCAGGTGTGAGCAGGACGGTAAAACTCTTTCTGCCGTTGGAGTCCAGTTTTCCACTCCTTCTAGACCATATCCCAAGGGTCAGAAGGGGGGGGAAGATGTGGTTCCGTAAAGCCCAAGGAGCTACACCGGACGCACATGGTCAGTTTACCCCCAGAGGCAGAGGGGTAACAATAATGACGCCCTAGAGGCAGGGGGTCCTCAGAACCAGGGCGACAGGGAGTCTCTTCCTGAGAAGCCCTTTCAGCATCCCTGAGGTGTTGCCCGACTGTCCACCCTTGGAGGCAGTCGGGAAGGACTTCACTGTACCCAGTAGCCTGGCAATCCCTATCACAAGAGATGTGGGTACAGTCGATCATATCCGAGGGTTACAAAATCCCTTGAAAGGTTTCCGTACCTCTACAATCCCTTCCAGACATCTCACCCGGTCAAAGGGATTTGGCAGAACAGGAGGTTTCAAAGCTCCTAGAAAAAGAGCCGTCCAGACTGTGCCGGCAGACCAGGTAGGATCCGGCGTCTACTGAGATTCTTTTGGTCCCCAAAAGGACGGAGATTGGAGACCAATATTAGACCTGAGCAATCTAAACAGATTTGTCAAGAAGGCAAGATTCCGGATGGTCACGCTTCAGTCCATTCTGCCCTTTCTGGGCAAGGACAACTGGATGTGCTCTATAGACCTTCAGGATGCGTACTAGCACATAAAGATTCACAGACGCTCCAGAAGGTTTCTCCGCTTTCGGCTAGGGACCAGTCATTACCAATTCAGAGCACTGCCCTTTGGCCTCACTTCAGCCCCAGAGTGTTTACCAAATGCATGGCAGTGGTCACAGCTCATCTGAGACGTCAAGGATTCCAGGTGTTTCCCTACTTGGACGACTGGCTCCTCTCCGCCACCACCAAGTGTCAGCTTCTTCAGTCCAGAGACTACACTCTACAGCTTTGCAGGAGTTTGGGAATTTCAGTAAATTTCGAAAAATCTTCTCTGCTGCCTTGCCAATCTATCACCTTTATAGGCAGAATTAAACACCGTCAAAATGTTAGCCAAACTAACAGATCAAAGAATTCTGGACATCCAAAAATTCGTTCGGATTCTATTGCAGAGCAACAAGATCAAAGCCAGATTTATACTGAAGGTTCTAGGTCTTATGGCGGCCATTGTTCTTCTACCACTGGCTCGCTTCCACATGCGTCTTCTGCAGTGGATGCTATTCACGCAGTGGTCGTACCACAGTCTTCCGATGAGGCACGAAATCTTAGTCACACAGTCGTGCAGAGCTCATCTGAATTGGTGGATATCTTCCCCTCTTCTTCATCAGGGCCGACCATTTATTCCCCCTCCTCCAGTTGCCACAGTCACTATGGATGCCTCTCTGAGCGGGTGGGGGGGGGCATTATCAGGGCAGGATGGTCCACGGGACGTGGCAACCCATAGAATACCATCTGCACATAAATGTCCTGGAGATGAGAGCAGTGCTTTTAACGTTGCAAGCCCTCAACGACTTTCTTCCCACGGGACTATTGCAGTACAAGCGGACAACATGTCCGTGGTCTGGTACATCAACAAGCAGGGCGGGACCAGGTCCTATCCGTTATGTCGAGAAGCTCTCAGACTTTGGCAATGGGCGATCTCCTCTCATCGGTTTCTGATAGCAACGCACATCCCGGCAGGTCCAACCTATTGGCGGACAGGCTGAGCAGATCCATTCTGATGCCTCACGAGTGGTCTCTCAATCAATCTGTAGTGGATCAGATTTTTCTGAAGTGGGGCACTCCTTGTTGCGATCTTTTTGCTACTCCTCAAAACATCAAGTGCCCGATTTTTCACTCTCTTTCCTTCCAGGCCAACCCCTGAGAGACTCTCTAACCCAGGATTGGCCCCAGGGACTTCTGTACGCTTTTCCTCCCTTTCCCTTGATTCCACAAGTCATTCAGAAAGCCACCATTTTGAGGGCCAAGTTGATCCTCATTGCCCCATATTGGCCTCGACAAATTTGGTTTCCGTCTCTGCATCGCCACCTTCTGGTGCAGCCCTGGCATCTGGACCCAGTTCCGGATCTCTTGATCCACCAGTCGGGTCAGCAGCACCGGGCCATTCATTCTCTCAACCTCACTGCTTGGTTGCTCCACTTCCTTCCCTAGCCAGGCTACCGATGATTTCTGACTCAGTCAGAGACATCTTAGTGTCTTCTTTAAAGTCGTCCACTAGGACTGTTTATGCTAGCAAGTGGCGACGTTTTTCTATTTGGGCAAATTCCAGAAAAATTGATCCCTTTACTGCTCCTGTACATTCTGATTTAGATTTCCTGGCGGAGGTTTTTCATTCAGGATCCTCGTCATCTACAGTCAAAGTACAACTGGCTGCTATTTCCAAGTATCATGTTGGCTTGCATGACAATAACATTATGTCTCATAGATTATGCAAGGCCTTTCTGAGAGGAGTTTTTCTCCTAAAGCCGCCTATAAAGCATCCTCCTCCGCAATGGGATCTAAACTTAATGTTGGCATCCTTGATACTACCTCCCTTCAAACCGTCTGCTTCATGTTCTTTGAAGTTATTGACCTGGAAAACTATATTTTTACTGGCTGTCACTTCTGCAAGAAGGGTTTCCGAGATTCAAGCTCTCTGCATTCGTTCCCCTTATTTGGTTTTTCATAAGGACAGGGTATCATTAAGAACGAACCCTTCCTTTCTCCCCAAAGTTGTGTCTCAAACCAATATTAACCAATCTATAGATCTACCAGTCTTTTTCCCAAACTATTCCGACAGAGCTGAACAGAAACTGCATTTTTGGATGTCCATCGTCAGCTCAGGTACTATTTGCATAGAACTAAACAATTCAGGAAATCGGACCAATTATTTGTCTCCTATGCAGAAAACAGGATAGGTCTTCCAGTTTCTAAAGTGACCTTATCCAGATGGTTGACTTCCACCATTTCCTATGTGTACTCTCTCAGAGGCAAACAGCTATCTTCTAAACCAAAAGCACACTCAACCAGGAGTCTATCCACTTCTGCAGCCTTTCAGGATAGACTACCCATTGATACCATTTGTGCAGCAGCTACTTGGGCCACGCCTCATACCTTTGACTCTCATTACAAGTTGGACTTGGCCTCCAGAGATAGGGCCAGTTTTGGTTCCACAGTTCTCAAGAGTCTGTTCCATTGAGCCACCCAGGATACAGGTGCTAGGGACGGTCCCATCCAGCAAGAATGGCGAGATTGACAACTTAACATTTAGAAGTTATGTACCTACCATAACGTTCCATGTTAGTTGTCTTCTCTCGCCTTCTTTCTTGCGTCCCTCCCTCCTTCCCCCTGGCCTGGACAGATCTTGAAAAGTTCCTATCAGGTTGTTTTCCTCCTGAGCCTTCATATGAGGACTTCTATTATGAACTTGTGTTCCTAATTATGTTAGGTTAGTCTTTAGCAGGGTAGGTTAGCTACCAAACGAGATCTGAGGTAGTTCCGCCTTGCATCATGGGATATAGGGTTGCCTCGAGCTGGTAAAAGGAGTTCTCAAGCTAAAGCAAGTGCCGAATCGGAGCCGAGGATCGGCTCCGAACCCATCCAGCAAGAAAGAAGGCGAGAGAAGACAACTAACATGGAACGTTATGGTAGGTACATAACTTCTAATTATAGCATGTCGTCGGAGCAACCGACATCAGCAATGATTAAAAAACGCAAGGATAAGGACAGGCAACCAAGGCCAAGACCAGATACCGAGGCCTCAGCAAGGCCTGCCGCCGGTTCGCCGGTTTTCAGCGAGGCGCCTACGGCAGCCCCTGACTACCGCAGATTTAGAAATTCTGACGGCCTCCCAGACAGAATCAGCTGGGCCTCAGGAGCCGGTTCCATCTCACCTCTCGGACGCCAACCCTGACGGTGATCCGGAGATTTTGGACAGGCCTTTGGTTTCTAAAGGTGTCTTCAAACCGACAACTATCTCTATTAAGTCTTATGCTAAACTTAAAGCCCCCTTAAAAGTTAGGAAACCGGGTCCACAGTCCCCCCCACAGGCCCCTATGCCTAAAAAACAGATGCTTAAGATGGCTGATGATTTAATTACCCTTATCAGGGGTTCACAGCCCCCTCCTGACAAAAGGCCTAGACTGGAGGAAGATTATCCTTCCTCTGACCAAGCATCCATTTCCTCAGCTAACTCTGAGGACCAGGATTATTCCTTCCCTCCTTATGAAGACTCAGATGCTGAAGAGTCCATTCCCTCTGTCTCCTCCCCTGAAGACTACTCTTTTGGGGAAATTTTACACACCATGAGGGAACACTTCCACTGGGAAGGCCAAGATTACTCTGACTCTAAGAAAAGACTCTGTGAGTTTCTTCTTCTCCCCTTGCATAGACCCCTTGCAATTCCTCCAGTTTTGGACATTTTGGATGATGTTTACACCAAATCTAGTCTAAACCCAGATTACTTACCTCCTGCACCAGCTAAACCAGACAGATACTACCGAGTTCCTGATTCTCATAAGTTTCTATATAAAAGCCCTGTTGCAGACCCCGAAACCATTTCCCAGGGTCCCAAAGGGGTTAAGACCTCTATTGCTAAGAATCCACTACCTTCTGAAAGAGATTTCAGAGCATTAGAAAGATGGGGGAAGAAAGTGTATACGTCTACCGCTTTGGCCATGAGGGCCTCAAACTGCCAATTCCACATGCTAAAATACCAGCAGTACTTGATTACACATTTAAAGCAGAAAATGATCCCTCAGACAGATCAACCTGATTTCAAAGAGATGCAGGATTTGCTGCATGCAGCAGAACAGGTGGGAAAACATACCTTACAGTGTGGTTTTGATTCATTGGAAGCCTCATGTAGAGCAGCTGTCACAGGATCTGTAATACGTAGACATGCTTGGCTAAAAGAGCAAGCCTTACCAGAACATGTCAAAGCAAAGTTATTGGATGCTCCATTGCAGAAAGATGTGTTATTTGGTGTCAAAGCAGAGGAAGTTTTAAAGAAAATGGAAGAAAATGCAAAATCTATGCAGACAGTTAAAGATTTTTTACAGGTACAACCTCCTCGTTTCAGCAGAAACTGGCCATCAAAAAACTGGTCCTTTCCTGCATCAGACAGACCCCAAAGGGGTAGGTACAGACGCCCAAGGGGCAGAGGCCAGCCACAAGGTTCTTTCAGGCCTAGACAGTGGCACACAACAACTCAAAGAGGTGGAGACGAAAGATCTCAACCCTTCAGGAAACAAACACAATGACTTCCCTCTTCGCCTGCCAAGCAAAATTGCCCTGGCAGCACCTTTGGGAGGAAAACTGGCTCTATTTCCACAAAATTGGCACATCATAACAAAGGACAAATGGGTTCTGGATATTATTATCCAAGGCTACAGATTTCATTTTCACACTTTACCACGGATGGGGGGCATGCCAAATCTGCCTCCAAACCAATGGGCAGAGGCACAAATGCAAATTTCAGCTCTCATGGATATGAAAGCAATTCAGAAGGTACCTACAAAGGAGCAAGGTCAAGGTTTTTACTCAAGACTATTTCTAGTACCAAGAAAGGACAAAGCCTGGAGACCCATTTTAGACCTCTCAATTCTAAACACATACCTGGAGGTACCCAAATTCAAAATGCTCACACTACAGCAGCTTCTTCCCATGCTGGGCAAGGAGTCTTGGCTGGTAATGTTGGACCTCAAAGAGGCATCCCTGCATGTCCCTATCAGACAAGATTGCAGAAGATACCTCAGATTTTTAGCAGGTACAACGCATTATCAATTCTCTGCATTGCCCTTTGGCTTATCTACTGCACCCAGAGTATTTACTAAATGCCTGGCATCAGTAGTTGCATACTGCAGACAACGAGGAATACAAATTTATCCATATCTGGATGACTGCCTGATCCAAGCGGACAGCAAGGCCATTCTATTACAGCATCTTGCATTTGTAACAAAGCTGCTAAGTTGCCTAGGGTACACAGTAAACAAAAAGAATTCAAAGCTAATACCCTCACAAGACATAATATTCCTGGGTGCCAGGTTAAATACAACGGCCCAGATGGCTTATCTCACGCCAGACAAACAAAAACAACTGACTCAATACTTCAAAAAGATGGCAACTTTTACCCAGCTCACTGCAAGGAAAATCCTGCAGGCATTGGGGTTCATGGCGTCCTGCATTCAACTAATTCCACATGCAAAGCTGCATATAAGGAAATTACAATGGTACCTGAAAAGTCTATGGACTCAACACAGGCACAGCCTCGAAACAAGTATACCTCTCATTCCCTGCCTTCAAAAAGAGTTCCTATGGTGGGCTCAAGCATGTCAAATAAACAAAGGTCTTCCTTTTGTCTTACCTCCAGCAAACCAAACTAGGACAACAGATTCTTCAGACTACGCCTGGGGAGCACACATGGCAGGACAGTGCATACAGGGCAAATGGTCCGCAAAACAAATGCATCTACACATCAACCAAAAGGAGATGCTAGCAGTGCAAAATGCACTGACAGCCTTCAAGGACCTCTTGCATCCAGGACAACTACTAATAAGGACAGACAACACCACAGTTATGTGGTACATAAACAAACAGGGAGGAACACACTCCTACCCTTTATGCAGACAGGCAATGACCTTGTGGAACACAGCATTGACTTTCAAAGTACAACTGCAAGCACAATTCCTGCCAGGAAAGGAAAACATATCGGCAGACGAATTAAGCAGAAATTTGGCAGATCCTCACGAGTGGAGACTACACCCACAAGTATTTTCAATGATAACTCAAAGGTGGGGACACCCAGACATAGATCTATTTGCCTCCCCCAACAATTGCCAACTACAGAAATTTTGCACAAGGACTTATCATTCCCTAGCCTGGAAAGTGGATGCCCTATCATTCAGTTGGACAGCATTGACAGTCTATGCCTTCCCACCACTACCTCTCTTGACCAAGGTATTACTGAAAGTCAGATCAGAGATACCTCAAATGATCCTCATTGCTCCAGACTGGCCACGTCAGCACTGGTACCCATTACTAAGGACCTTGACTCACAGCCCTCCATGGATCTTACCTCAATTCCCACTTCTGTTGACTCAGCAAAACTCTCAGATCCTTCACAGTCAGCTCAGGACTTTAAATTTAGCTGCATGGAGAATACCTTTTTTTCCTACATTATTTTGCTTTTGCGTCATCTTAAAAGTACTCAATTGTATTTATTACTGCTTGGTGTAACTCATTGTAAGCCTTTTAGTTTAAGCACCTGGGCTTCAAACCAGTTTTACATAAGGAAGGTTTGTGGTCTGCACTGTAGTGGCAGAACAGGTAGCTTACATCCTTCTAAGTTGGGAACTGCTGATTGAGGGCTCAGTGTCTGTTATTCTAAAGGTGTATTAATTCTGGTTTAAGCACTTGGGCTTGAGGCCAGTTATTTTACATTAAGAGGGTTCGTGTTCTGCACTCTTGTGGGAGGAGAGGCTGGACTCTGTCCTTCTGAGCTGGGAATTTCTAGTTAAAGCTTATAGTGCCTATATATTTGAACTGCTTCTTACTGAAATTGGTACACCTCGTTTGCTGTAGCATAGACTAGATCCAGGCCTGCTGAATCTAGCTTTGTTTGTATAACTTGAGCACTAATCCAGGCATTCTTTAAAGTATTCAGTTGTATTTATTACTGCTGGTAGTAACTTGATTAAAGTGTAGCTATCATTTCTAAGTCTTTTGGATTAAGCACTTGGGCTTCAGACCAGTTGTTTTACATTAGGAAGGTTTGTGGCCTGCACTGTGGTGGCAGGACAGGTAGGTTACATCCTTCTAAGTTGGGAACTGCTGATTGAGAGCTCAGTGTCTGTTATTCTAAAAGTGTATTAGTTCTGGTTTAAGCACTTGGGCTTCAGGCCAGTTATTTTACGTTAAGAAGGATTGCGGTCTGCACTCTTGTGGGAGGAGAGGCTGGACTCTGCCCTTCTGAGCAGGGAATTTCTGGTTAGAGGCTTATAGTGCCTGCATATTCTAACTGTTTCTTACTGAAATTGGTACACCTTGTTTGCTGTAGCATAGACTAGATCCAGGCCTGCTGAATCTAGCTTTATTTGTATGCTTGTTGTTTGTTTATTTCCTGAAACGCTAATTCCACCTAAAACGCGGCCTTTTAGCACTTCTGTGGATCCCTAGTGATATCTGCATTGCTTACTGTACTTATTTCCTTGTTTCACTTGAAAGAAAGTTACTGTTTGTCGTTTTGCATTTAAGTTACCTGTAACACATTGCATTTAAGTTACCTGGCACTTGCTCACTAAAGCAATTATACAAGTCAGCTCTAAAAATTAAAAGCACTACACCCTCACAAACTCCCTTGAGTACCCTGTTCCCCATTGGCCCTTTTTTTCAATTATAAAGGAATTCCCAATACTATTCTAGCATGTCCAAAGGTCAGTTGTCAATCTCCTCTCCATTCCAGCTGGTGAATCTGGGAATCTTGAGGCAATGTTACAACTGCCTCATGTACACAGACAACCCTCTCCTCCTCCCAACAAATTCCAACACATGTGAGAGATGCAACCATATAGCCAAACTGGAGGCTAAGCTCTCTCAACTCAGTACTGGTGTAACCAGTCAGGAGGAGAAGGAAACCACACTCACTACAATTCCAGTCTCACATAGACCTACCACGACAACAAACCAAACACATAAACACACAAATACATACTCGGAGGCTCTAAATAAAAATCTGCCTAAGCAGCAGAGACCTCCAAAGCAGACACCCAAGCAACCGCTACCCCAAAACAAAACACGTGCAACACATAGCTCACAAAGCCAGTGTGCCGAACAGTCACAGCCCTTAAGGCTAAACAACACACCTGATACACTTGTAATAGGTTACTCTATCATCAGGCACACTGACGTCCCGCTCACCAGGCTGAACAAGGAGAAGGTCACGGTGAGCTGCCTGTCGGGCGCTAGGATCCACCACATAACACAAGCACTCAGGTCACTCCAAGGCAAGTACAAATATGACCCAGTCATTGTCCATGCTGGTGTGAATGACCGGAGACGTACCTCCCTGGGCTACATGAAAAGAGACATAGGGGAGCTCTCTGAGCATGTAGCCCAGGCCGGTATGACCCTGACCTTGAGTAGCATCTTACCCTCACCAAGAATGATGCCACAATATGAAGACAAGATGATCAATTTCAACAATTGGCTTAAGTGTTGGTGTCATTCAAAGGGGATCCAATGCCTGTCAGCCTGGGATGACATGCTCGACAAGCCACGATGCTTCGCTAGGGACGGCTTGCACCTGTCACCCTGGGCTTTGGATATTGGCAAAGGCTCTTGCTACACCCATAGTGCCTTTTTAGGCAAGGCTCAAAGACAAACCCACCTCCATAGGTATCACAAGGGATAAGAAACTAAGAGTAATGCTACTCAACGCCAGAATTCTAAACCTCAAGATGCACTAGAAACTCTCCTTAGCATGGAGAACATCGATATCTGTGCAGTAACAGAAACCTGGTTCAAGGCTCCGAGAGCACCCCAGCACTACCAGGTTATACCTCATACCATGCTTTTCGCCCCAAAACTTGGACCGAACCACAAAAGGAGGGGAGTATCAATATTTGTCAAAGATACCCACACCTCCAGGTTGGTGGCACAGCACGAAGCATCAGAGACTATCCATGTGCAACTAACTGTGGGTAAAACTGCCTTCCAGTTTATAGCCTGCTACAGACCACCCTCCCAAACACAGGAACCCCACTTGGCCTTCCTGAGAATACTGGAAAATATGAAGGTCTCTCCAAACACCATTATATTGGGACTTCAACTCCCCAAACATAGACTGGGAGCATTACTCTAGCTCCAACACCCTAGCCCAAAGGTTCCTAGAATTTATAAACTCAAATGCTATGGAACAACTTGTTACCACTCCCACAAGAGGGGAAAACATACTGGACCTGATCATCACCAACATGGGGACACTATGCTCCAGACCAGAAGTGTATCCCTCACTGGTAAGATCAGACCATAAACTAATCTCACTGGATATTCACATCCCGTCCCCACCCCTGCCCAGAAAACTACAGTGAAAAACTTCTCTAAAGCAAATTTCACACTCAAAACCGAGGCGAAATCCTTCAAAGCCCCCAGGCCTGTGGAAAATACGGCCCAGACCGCAGAATCCTTTATAAACGCATTCTATGAACACCTTCAGGAATGCATGGATCATGCAATCCCAAATAAAACCAAGACCCAGTCCTCCAAAGGCAGACGTCCTGTCTGGTGGACCCCAGCCATAAACAAACTATACAATAGAAGGAGGAAGCTACTACATGATAGAGCAAAATCCCAAAGGGAAGGCATCTCTGATCAGTATTAGCAAAAAACTACGGGCACTCATAAAATCGTCTAAGGCCAGCTTCGAGAGAAAAATTGCACAGGACACTAAGGATAATCACAAGGCTTTCTTTAATTATGTTAGGAACCTGGGTGGGAATTCCCAGATATGCTCAGAATTAGTCCAAAATGACAAAAAATACACAGAGCCCACAGACATTGCCAACATCCTAGCTGACAGGCTCAGTGCAAACTTCTCCCCCCTCCCCACCAAAAGGACAAATATCTATCCCAACAGAGTGCTGTCCCCCTGACATCTCAGATGCTCAGGTAAGAGCCGCCCTCTCCAAAGCAAAAAACACAGCATCAATGGGACCAGATGCCCGGGCTGCGTCCTACATGAACTCCAAGAAGAGCTAAACCCAAACATAAAACTACTGTTCAATCTTAGCCTTACTACAGGATATGTACCCAAAGAGTGGCGTACAGCAACAGTGGTCCCTCTCCACAAAGGTGGTGCCTCAACGGATCCTGGAAACTATCGCCCCATAAGCCTGACTAGCTTGGTCTGCAAAGCTATGGAAAGATCATCATGGACCTCATAAATAAAGATATTGGGGACCTACAGACACTGGATCCTACCCAGTTTGGCTTTGTTAAGGGCAGATCCTGCCTCTTAAACCTGGTCGATTTCTTTGAAACAGTCACCAAGGCCATTGACGGGGAAGGTGGTCCACACAGCCTACCTGGACCTCGCAAAAGCTTCGATACAATACCCCACTGGCATTATAGATAAGCTCACCAGCTTAAATATAAACCCCTATGTCACTAGATGGGTTGCAAACTGGCTCAAGGACAGAACCCACATGGTTAGAATAGCTGGAGCCATGTCAGACTCCAAACCAGTTACAAGTGGCGTCCCACAAGGCTCAGTCTTGGGACCTCTCTTGTTCGGTATATATTTCTCGGAGGTACAGGCCAACATGGAAGGACTGTGGCTGACCAAGTTCGCAGATGACTGCAAACTGGGCACCATAATAGACTCTCCAGCTGACACAAGCATCCTCCAAAAGGGCCTCATAGAAACAGACAACTGGTGCCAGAGCCATGGCCTCAAGCTAACGCCAAAAGTGTATAGTCATCCCCTTTGGCAAAACAAAGTGCCACAAATTACCACATAGGTGGTAATCCATTAAGTACAGAAGAAGTAATTAGGGACCTGGGGACCCAAGTTGATAGCAATCTCTCATTTGACAACCACGTGGCCAAAGTGGTTAGAAAAACATTTTATATAGCCCACCTAATCATGAAGGGATTCACATCTAGATCAGGGGAGGTCATCGTGCCTCTTTACTCATCCCTCATCAGGCCCATAATTGAGTACAATGCCCCTTTTGGGATGTACCTTACCAGACACCTGCAGCAACTGGAAAGACCCCAAAAGTACCTCACCAAGAGGATCAAGGGGCTCAAACAGATGCCGTTTGCTGCCCGGTTAAAGAAACTCCAGCTCTACTCAGTGGCATACCGCCTGCTCAGAGGCGATCTGTGCCTGACTTATAAAGCCATGTCCAACCCGGAATTAATGGACATGCTGCACCTCAGAAAATCCAAATCCCATCGAGCTACGTACTCGAGGGACTTAAACCTCAGCACTGAAATAAATAGGACATGCTGGAGGGACAGATTCATAACCCAGAGGCTCCTTTCACTCTGGAATAAAATCCCAGTCCAGGTTAGGCAGAGTCCCTCATTGACTCTCTTCAAGAGGAATCTTGATGAGTGGATGGGAGATCGTAGGTTTACCCCGGGTATCACTTCTGTGTCACTGTTAGACAGAAGCGCAGTATACTAACCTCGAAAAAGGGCATAGCAAAATTAATTTAAAATGGGTGGCGAAAGCCATACACACTCTGGCTAGGCTTATAAATGCCCTAGGGCAGATAGCCTAGTATGAACCTATGAACCTTGAATTATCAATCAACACTTCTCTCAAAGGACGTCCTGAATGTCATTTTGGAGGCCAGTAGGCCCAGCACCAGAAAAACTTACTCAGACAAATGGAAAAGATTTTTGTGCATGGAACCAGGCTAAAGGCCAAAATCCTTGGATACCAAACATTCCTCAAATACTGCAGTACTTAACTGAGATGCTACACAAAGGCCTTTCTTTCTCATACATTAAGATCCAAGCTTCAGCCATTTCAGCTCAATATAATACGGATCCTCCCATATTCTCACACCCTTTACTAAGGCAGTTTCTCAGAGGGGCTAAGAATATAAGACCCCCCCCCCCGAAAACCCCCAACGCCAGCTTGGGACCTCAACTTTGTTTTAGAAAAATTAACACTGCCTCCTTTTGAACCAGCCTTCTCAGCAGAACTGCAATACTTGTCATGGAAAACAGCTCTGTTGCTGGCTATCACCTCAGCATGCAGGGTCTCAGAACTACAGGCACTTATGGCAGTGGAACCTTTCATCATTTTCCATCAGGACAGAGTCTCTTTACGAACTAACCCTACCTTTATGCCAAAGGTAGTATCCAGTGTGGCTTTGAATCAGACCATTCATTTACCCACCTTTTATCCATACCCCCAGAATAAAGGAGAAAGACTCCTTCACTCTTTGGACATTCACAGACAGCTACGTTACTATTTGGATAAGACAAAGACCTTCAGAAAAACTGACCAGCTCTTTATATCCTATGCTGCAGGTTCACAAGGAAAGGCTATTTCAAAACAGACCATCTCCAAATGGATAGCACATTGTATCTGTTTTTGCTACTCGCACCATGGGAAAGCAGTGCCTGTTAATATTAGGTCCCATTCTACCAGGGCTACAGCAACCTCAGCAGCCTTTCTCAGGGGGGTTCCAACCAAGGACATTCTGGAGGCAGCTACTTGGAGTTCAGTGCACACCTTTACCAAGCACTACCACCTTCCATTATACTCAAAAACCAGAGCTGGTTTTGCCACGGCAGTTCTGCAGGGCATCCTAGCTTCACCTAACCCAGTTTAGTACCAGCCACCCATCCATAGCTTTGGGATTCAACCCAAGTGTGATGACTGCAGCAGTATTACACAATGAACATAGTACAGTTTTGTACCTACCATAAATGTAGATGTTCGAGTGTATATACTGCTGCAGTCCAGGTTACCCTCCCACCATCCCCTCTACATACCAGGGTGTTAGTTATAACTCCATGTACATCAATCTAATGGATGCATGCCTATATATGGTGTATTTGCTAACAGCTAGTACTATTGTTTATCTACTAAGGTATTTTGCATAGTTATTTGTGTTGCCTTCCTAGTTGGGGGCACCTGACATCTGGGGCAAGAAAAACTGAAGAAAATGGCGTCGGCTGCCTCTTTTATCTCCCTGTCGCACTGACGTCAGGGAAAAAGCGACGACAACCGACGCCGGACCAAGACTTTGGGATTCGCCCGACTGCGGGACTGCCTGACGGCAGGATAACCCAAGTGTGATGACTGCAGCAGTATATACACTCGAACATCTACATTTATGGTAGGTACAAAACTGTACTTTTCCCTTACTCAGGTCTCATCTAGTGGTTTCCACCATGGACCTTGGATCCGGTTCCGGATCTGCTATTTCATCCCTCTGGGATCCCTCATCCAGATCTGGACAGTCTGAAGCTTACTGCTTGGCTGCTCCGATTCCCATGACTGTTAGGACTCCCGGTCTGTCATCTCCTGTTAAGTCCATTCTGGTAGCGGCTCATAAATTGTCTTCCAGAAAAGTTTACCATAGTAAATGGAAATGTTTTTCTATATGGGCCAATCAAAGGTCTTTGGATCCTTTCACTACTCTGCTTTCAGCAGTTTTAAATTTTCTGGCTAGCATTTTTCAACATGGTGCTAGTTCTTGTACGGTGAAATTCCAGCTAGCAGCCATTTCTAATTTTCATGTTGGCATTAACATGTCTTCATTGGCCTCCTCTAAGCTTTGTACAACCTTTCTCCTCAGACTCCCGGTTAAGGATCCGATTCCGCCGTGGGACCTCATCTTACTGTTGCAGGCATTGACTTCTCCTCCCTTTGAGCCTGTGGCATCTGTGAATCTACAATTTTTGACTTGGAAAACTGCCTTCTTGGTTGCTATCATGTCTGCTAGACGGGTGTCGGAGCTTCAAGCTCTGTCTATCAAAGTCCCTTATATGATCTTTCATAAAGATAGAGTGTTGCTTCGCAGTAACCTGTCCTTCCTTCCTAAGGTAGCTTCGGAAACCAATATTAATCAGACCATCAATTTGCCAGTCTTTTCCTAACTACCAGAACAAAGGATTCCCATACATTTCTTTATAAAAACCCTGCTGCTGACCCAGAAATTATTTCTCAGGGTCCCAAAGGGGTCAAGGCTTCCACTGCAAAAAATCCTATCCCCTCTGATAGGGATTCAAGGGCACTGGACAGATGGGGGAAAAAGGTTTACACTTCTGCTACCTTGGCTGTGAGGGCTTTAAATTGTCAATTTCATATGCTTAAATATCAGCAATACTTATTGTCACTGCTTAAACAGAAAATGTTAACAAATTCTGAATGTGCAGAAAACAAAGAAATGCAGGATTTATTGCATGCAACTGAACAAGTAGGAAAGCATACTTTGCAATGTGGTTTTGATTCTCTGGAGGCCTCTTGCAGGGCTGCTGTTACGAGTTCTGTCATTAGGCGACATGCTTGGTTAAAGGAACAGAATCTGCCTGATCATGTTGAAGCAAAATTATTAGATGCTCCATTACAGCATGATACTTTGGTGTTAAAGAAGAAGAAGTGTTGAAGAAAATGGAGGACAAAGCAAAATCTATGCAGACAGTTAAGGATTTCTTACAGGTGCAGCCACCCAGATTTAGCAGGAACTGGCCTACTAAGAATTGGTCCTTTCCAGTGTCAGGCCACTAAGAGGCAGATACAGAAGCCCCAGAGGCAGATCCCAGCCCCAAGGCTCATACAGGCCTAAACAATGAGGTGCTTCTACCTCCAAAAGCAGAGAAGACAAATCACAGCCATACAGGAAACAGTCCCAGTGACTTTCCTCTGCCAGAACCAAGCACTTATCTTTTGGCAGCCCCCTTATGGGGAAAACTAGCACTTTTTTCACAAAATTGGCACATGATCACCCAGGACAAATGGGTCTTGAACATAGTGTCTCAGGGCTACAGGTTCCACTTTCACACCCTGCCAAGGGCAAAAGGTATGCCAGACCTGCCACACAATTAATGGGCAGAGGCACAAAAGCAAGTTTCATCCCTCATGGAAATGAGGGCCATTCCGCGAGTACCACAACAAGAGCAGGGTCAAGGATTTTACTTGAGACTTTTCTTGGTGCCCAGAAAGGACAAAGCCTGGAGATCAATACTGGACCTGTCTATTCTAAACACATTTCTGGACATTCCAAAATTCAAAATGTTGACTCTGCAGCAGCTACTGCCCATGCTGGGCAAGAAGGCTTAGCTCGTAACTTTGGACCTAAAAGAGGCATACCTGCATGTCCCAATCAGACAATCTTGCAGAAGATACCTCAGATTCATAGCTGGCTCAATGCACTACCAATTCTCTGCACTGCCCTTTGGCTTACCTACTGTGCCCAGGGTCTTCACAAAATGCCTGGCACCAGAAATTGCATTTTGCCGACAAAGAGGAATTCAGATATGTCCTTACTTGGACGACTGCCTTATTCAAGCAGAGAACAGAGACATTCTACTAAAGCATCTGGAGTTTGTAAAAAGATACTAATTTGCCTAGGGTACACAGTAAACGAAAAGAAATCAAAACTAGTACCCTCTCAGGAGATAATATTCCTGGGTGCAAGCTTAAATACAACTGCCCAGATGGCTTATCTCATGCCAGACAAAGGCAACTGACTTCTTACTTCAAAATGTTGGCAACAAAGACCCAGTTATCTGCAAGAAAAATTCTGCAGGCTTTGGGCTTCATGGCATCCTGCATTCTGCTAATTCCATATGCCAGACTGCATATGAGGAAATTACAATGGTATCTAAAAAGTGTTTGGACTCAACATTGCCACAGCCTGGAAACATTAATTACCCTCATTCCCTGCCTGCAACAGGATTTTCGATGGTGGGCACAGGCCTGTCACCACAACAAGGGACAGCCATTCACTTTACCCACATCCAGGTAGACACTAACAATGGATGCATCAGATTATGCCTGGGGGGCCTACATGGCAGGAAAATGTATTCAGGGCACATGGCCCACAAGCCAGATGCATCTTCATATCAATCAAAAAGCGATGCTAGCTGTTCAGAATGCCCTGACGGCTTTCAAGGATCTACTTCATCCAGGACAACTACTGATAAATACGGACAATACTACAGTCATGTGGTACATAAACAAGCAGGGAGGCACACATTCCTATCCCCTCTGCAGACAAGCCATGACTTTGTGGGACACAGTATTGACTTATCAAGTTCACCTGCAAGCACAATTCCTGCCAGGAAAAATAAATACTCTGGCAGACGAACTAAGCAGAAACCTCATGGATCCCCACGAGTGGAAACTGGATCCACAAGTCTTCAGCATGATAACAAGGAAATGGGGATGCCCAGACATAGACCTATTTGCTTCCCCTCACAACTGCCAACTACAGAGATTCTGCACAAGGACTTATCGCAAGCAAGCATGGAAAGTGGATGCCCTATCCTTCAGCTGGAAAAACCTAACAGTATATGCCTACCTCCACTGCCTCTCCTCCCCAAGGTACGCCTAAAGGTCAGACAAGAGAAGCCAAAAATTATACTGATTGCCCCAGACTGGCCTCGCCAGCACTGGTACCCAATCATAAAGAACTTGTCTCAAGGTCCAGCCTGGACATTGCCTCAAACTTCTCACTTACTGACCCAACAAAACAATCAGATACTGCACAGCCAACTCAGGACCTTAAATCTGGTAGCATGACGGATAATGTAGCCATTCAGAACACTCCTCTCTCCAAAGCTGTAATGGATGTTATTTTGGAGGCCAGGAGACCCAGTACCAGAAAATCTTATGCAGAAAACTGGAAGAGATTCTGTGCTTGGAACCAGAAACAAGGAATTGACATTTTTGTACCAAATATTCCTCAAATTTTACAATACCTAACTGAGATGCTGGACAGAGGCCTATCCTTTTCATCAATCAAGATTCATGCCTCTGCCATTTCAGCCCATTACAATACGGAACCACCTATCTTTTCTCATCCTTTAATAAGGCAGTACCTCAGAGGGGCCAAAAGCATAAGACCTCCAAAGAGAGCACCAATACCTGCATGGGACCTCAATTATGTCTTGGAAAAAATCACACTGCCTCCTTTTGAGCCAGCCTTAACAGCGATATAAAATTCTTATCCTGGAAAACAGCTCTGCTCCTAGCAATAACCTCTGCAAGGCAAGTCTCGGAGTTACAGGCACTAATGGCTGTGGAACCTTTTATCATTTTCCATCCAGACAGGGTTTCTCTGAGGATGAACCCTACATTTATGCCTAAGGTGGTATCCAGTGTGGCCCTTAACCAAACCATTCACTTGCCTACCTTTTATCCAAACCCACAGAACAAGGGTGAGAGACTTCTGCATTCTTTGGACATACACAGACAGCTATGCTTCTACTTGGACAGAACTAAAGCTTTCAGAAAGACTGAGCAACTTTTAATGGCATATGCTGCAGGGATCACAAGGAAAGGCTATCTCAAAACAGACTATTTCAAAATGGATAGGCCATTGCATTAGTTTCTGCTACTCTTAGCATGGCAAATCATTGCCTAAGGGCATTAGGCCACATTCAACCAGAGCAGCAGCAGCCACTTCAGCAGCCTTCCTCAGAGGAGTACCAACCAAAGACATCTTAGAGGCTGCAACTTGGAGTTCAGTGCATGCTTTTACAAAGCACTACCACTTACCTCTCTACTCTAAATCCAGAGCAGGCTTTGCCACTGCAGTTCTGCAGGGCCTCTTAGTCTCTCCTAATCATGTTTAGCCGAGCCACCCATCCTCAGCTTTGGGATTCAACCCAAGAGTAATAATTGCAATAGTGAAACACGATGAATATAGTACAGTTGTGTACCTACCATAAATGTAGATGTTCGAGTGTATTCACTGTTGCAGTCCAGGTTACCCTTCCACCATCCCCCTTTCTTTTGCTGGGTCTTATCTGTACTTCTCTGTTCTATGCAACCTATGTGGTGTATTTGCTTGTAGATGAAGGAAATGTTTACTTTAGTGCATGCATGTTTATTGGCATAATTTATTTAGCCTACTCTTTTGGGGGCACCTGACATCTGGGGCAAGAAAAACTGAAGAAGATGGTGTCGGCTGCATCTTTTATACCCCTGGCGCACTGATGTCAGGGAAGAGGCGACAGCAACTGATGCCGGACCAAGACTTTGGAATTTAGGCCGACTGCGGGTAGCATGCCAGCAGGATAACCCAAGAGTAATGACTGCAACAGTGAATACACTCGAACATCTACATTTATGTTAGGTACACGACTGTACTTTACCACACACCGTGAGAGCCCACTCTACCAGAGCAGTGGCTTCTTCAGGGACTTCCCTAAAAGTTCTGTATACAGCCACCATCCTAGAGGCAGCTACATGGTCCTTAATCCATACTTACTGTAAACTGGACTGCATCTCCAGAGCTAGGGCAGTATTTGCCAAAGCCATCCTCCATTGATTCTTGGAAGCCTGCAACGTCTTCCTCCACCCATGTCACAGGTTGAACGTTTGTACTTTCCCACATGTAAGAATACTGCAACATGAGAACTGACGGACATAGAATAGTTGTGTAAAATCTTACCATAACCGTAGATGTCCTTCTCTTCCGTGTTGCAGTTTTCCTATCCCTCCATCCTACCCCTTGTAGGACCTTTTCATTTATCTGGATGGCATCTTTTCAGCTGACCTTAGACTATTGTTTGACTGGGCATTCATTTCTGAGGTCTGTGCAGGTCACATTTGTTGCCCACAGTTTATGGTCCCTGCGTGTGATGTCCCATGCACCTTAGAGCAGCCAGGGTAAGCTTTTTTTATATGAGCCGGACTAGCTGAGGTGGAGGATGCCTCATGTGAAAATACTGCACCATGGAAGAGAAGGACATCTATGGTTATGGTAAGATTTTACACAGCTATTCTTTCTGTGCTGATTGTAAAAGTACATATTTTGTATTTATCAATTTGTACATGCTGTCCTAGTTTTTATGTAGGGATGACCACTCGTAGCCTTAAGGAGAGGGTTCTGGAGCACATTGGAGATATCAGAAGGAATGTCAGCACTAATCCTCTGAAGAGGCATATTTGTTTGCATTCTGGTCACAGTTTTCTTTTTGAAGTAATTCAGCTGACTGCTAAGAATATTGGAGAAGGAGATTTTGTTTAATAAAACTGGAGTCAATGGATTAAAATGGATTATCACTTTACAAGCAGATAGAAACTGGTTTAAATGAAAGTACATCACTAGGGCCTATCCTAAAGGGACATAGGGTTAAGCACTAATTTACTGTCAAGGCAACTGAATGATTTGGTTGCCATCTGCTTTTATTAAGTTTTTACTAAGTGTTCATTGGCTGTTTTATGTTTTACAATGGTATTTAAAGTTGGCTCTTGAGTTGTTTTAACAGTTTGAAGAAGTGCTTATGCACAAAAGCACTTGCATTTGTATTTAATAAATTTTCAGTTGTTTTAGCCATGCTGGTTGTTCCTTCTTATTTGTTTTACTGTGCTTTTTCTTGGAAGACCATTGGTTACAGTGGAATATATTTTACTTTTGTCTGCTAGACGTCTCAGTTCTAAAAGCTTTTCTTCCACAAGAAAAAACAGAGCTATACCTAGATCTGTTTCTAGGGTTTTCCACCAGACTTTGGTCACTGTGAGGGAAATACCTCATGGTTTGGGGTCTCATGGCTTCTGTGATTCTCATGATACCCTGGCAAGACTCCATATGAGAAATTTACAATGGTATCAGAAGTCTCTCTCATGCCAGCGCAAGCACCAATTATATTTTCAAATCCGAGTTTAAGGGGTTGTCAGAAGAATAATCACTTGGTGGTGACAGCAAATATCTCTAAATCCAGATGTCCCATTCTTCTCTCCTGCTCCAAAGCATTCAGTCACCGCAGACACCTCTGAGTTGTTTCAGGAGGGTTCATTGTGGTGACTCCCTTCTGGCCCAATCAACAGTGGTTTTCTCTCTTTTGGAGCAAGTAGTTTGAGACACCCAGGACAGACGCACCATTAATGTAAAGGTGATGCTTGTTGTGATCAAGTCTCCCAACTGTCTGAGTCATCTTTTGCCCCTTGGACCTCTACAAGTTACAGACAATACCACAGTCATATGGTGTACCAACAAGCAAGGGAGAACCGGGGTCATACCCCCATTGCAGACTAACCATGTTAGCTTGGGATATAGCTTCACAACACAGTGTCGTTCTACAGGTAAGTTCCTCAAGTAGACCTCATTACCTCCTGTCTGAAGAGTCATCTGGCAAAATTCTGCTCCAGAAATCCATGCAAGAAGGCCTGGAAGACAGATGCCTTTTCTTTTCCATGGAAAGGGACTGTTCCTGTTTACTTTTCCACCCTTTCCCTTGGAGTCAAGGGTACTTCCACCGATTCAGAAGGAATTCCCCAAGATCATTGTGGTAACTCCCTTCTGACCCAGGCAGCAGTGGATGTTCATCGTGCATACAGCTGCAGTCATAACAGATGGGTTCTCCTGCCGTCAGGCGGGTCCTCGGTCGGCCGAATTCCAAAGTCTAGGTCCGGCGTCGGTTGTCGTCGCTTCTTCCCTGACATCAGTGTGACAGGGGTATAAAAGAACCAGCCGACGCCATTTTCTTCAGTCTTTTTGCCGCGCGGTTCCCGAAGCAGAAGCAGTTCGCAAGTGCCGGTCGGCCAGCTCCTGAGATTACAAAAAATTTGGAACCGAAGTCTTCTTAAAAGCTAAGTACCCGTTGAAACTTTTCTTGCCTCAGACCGATGTCAGACAAAGTTAATAATTGTATTTCTTGTGGGAAGCAAATACCGCATAAGGATTTCCATTCCCTCTGTATACCTTGTTTAGGCCCAGACCACGACGTCTCGGTCTGTCGCTTTTGTGCTACATTCAACAAACGCACTATTAAGCGTCGGGCGGAGTTCGCCCAGCATTATTTTGGGAAAGCATTTAACTATACTATGTCGTCGGATACTCCGACTCCGGTTTTGTCTAAAAAACGCAAAGACAAGGACCGACACTCGAGGTCCGCGGCCTCTACCGACACCACGCCAAAGCCGACTACACGTGGTCCGGTTCTCAGCGAGGTGCCTACGCAGCCCCTGATTAACGACGACACGTCTTCGGCGGTGTCTCCTGTACCCACCCGAGGTCGCAGGCTCCTCGGCCCACACCCTGACTACAGATACCGAAGCCACACTTGGCATTGAAACACAGAATGTGGACAGTCCACCTCCACTCAAGGTGTCTTCAGACCCTCCTCTTCTTTCTCCATCAAGGCTTTCACCAAGTCTAAAGCTACCATGCACCCTAAGAGACCAGCTACACCGGGCCCATCTCCAGGCCCCATGCCTAAGAAACAGATGCTTAAAATGGCTGAGGATTTAATTACTCTAATCAGAGGTTCTCAGCCACCTCCGGACAAAAGACCCAGAGTGGAAGAAGATTCCCCCTCCTCTGATCAGGGCTCCATTATTTCAGAGCACTCTGATTATCAGGAACAGTCTTACTCTCCTTTTGAAGACTCTGATGCAGAGGAATCTATTCCTTCTGTATCCCCCCCTGAGGATTACTCATTTGGTGAAACTCTGCATACCTTAAGGGAACACTTCCACTGGGAAGGCCAGGATTATTCAGATTCCAAGAAAAGACTCAGGGAATTTCTTTTGTTACCCCAGCACAGGCCTCTGGCTATACCTACTGTCCTGGACATCCTAGATGATGTTTACTCGGAGGCCTGCCTTAACCCGGACTCTCTCCCTCCAGCTCCAGTTAAGCCTGACAGGTACTACAGGGTTCCTGACTCACACCAATTTCTATACAAAAGCCATGCTGCTGACCTAGAAACCATCTCACAGGGGCCCAAGGGAGTTAAGGCCTCCATTGCCAAAAATCCATTGCCTTCCGAGAGAGATTCCAGATCCTTAGAAAGGTGGGGAAAAAAGGTATATACCTCGGCTACCCTATCCATGAGGGCCTTAAACTGTCAGTTTCATATGCTAAAATACCAACAGTTTCTGTTATCTCAATTGAAAAGTAAAATGTCACAACCTGAACAACCAGACATGAAGGAGTTGCAGGATTTTATGCATAGTGCAGAACAAGTGGGTAAACATACCTTACAATGTGGTTTTGATGCTCTAGAGGCCTCAAGTAGAGCTGCTGTTACAGGCTCAGTCATACGTAGGCATGCTTGGCTCAAGGAACAAGCCTTGCCTGATCATGTCAAAGCTAAATTACTAGACGCCCCTCTTCAAAAGGATGTACTATTTGGGGCAAATGCTGAGGAAGTATTACGGAAAATGGAGGAAAAGGCCAAATCAATGCAAACTGTGAAAGAATTTATGCAGGTTCAACCCCCACGTTTTAGTAGAAATTGGCCTTCCAAAAACTGGTCCTTTCCTGCCACAGACAGACCCCAAAGAGGCAGATACAGGCGCCCGAGGGGCAGAGGACAAACACAAGGCTCGTACAGAGGCAGACAATGGCAAGCTCCTACACAAAGAGGTGGTGAGGACAACTCGCAATCTTTCAGAAAGCAAAACCAATGACTTTCCCCTTTGCATGCCAACCAGGTCTCAAATGGCAGCACCCTTAGGAGGAAAGCTGGCACTATTCTCAAAAAATTGGCATAGTGTCACAAAGGACAAATGGATCCTGAACATTATAAACAGATGCTACAAATTCCATTTTCATACCCTTCCAAAAATGAAAGGCATGCCAAACCTGCCACACAATCAAAGGGCAGAGGCACAAAAGCAAATTTCAGACCTTATAAAAATGAAGGCTATTCAAGAGGTACCTACACACGAACAAGGTCAAGGTTTTTATTCCAGGCTATTTCTGGTGCCAAGGAAGGGCAAAGATTGGAGACCTATTTTGGATCTTTCCATCCTAAACACATTCCTACTCGTACCAAAATTCAAGATGCTCACTCTACAGCAACTTCTTCCCATGCTGGGCAAGGAGTCTTGCCTGGTAACATTGGACCTCAAGGAGGCATACCTGCATGTCCCAATCAGACAAAATTGCAGAAGATACCTCAGATTTCTTGCAGGTTCAATACATTATCAATTCTCTGCATTGCCCTTTGGTTTATCTACTGTGCCCAGAGTATTCACAAAATTCCTGGCATCAGTAATTGCCTACTGCAGACTTCAAGGGATACAAATATACCCTTATTTGGACGACTGCCTGATCCAAGCGGACAGCAAACACATTCTTCTGAAACATCTGGCTTATGTAATAATGTTATTAAACTCTCTAGGATACACAGTCAACAAAGAGAAATCAAAACTAATACCCTCTCGGAAGATAATTTTCCTGGGTGCCAATTTGGACGCAAATACCCAGATGGCCTACCTCACGCCAGAGAAGCAGGGGCAACTAATTCAATATTTCAGAACACTGGCAAATTGCACCAGGCTGACTGCAAGGAAAATCCTGCAGGCTCTGGGATTCATGGCATCTTGCATCTTACTAATCCCATGTGCAAAGCTGCATATGAGAAAACTACAATGGTACCTAAAAAACATATGGTCTCAACACAGCCACAGTTTGGAAACAATAATACCACTAATTCCATGTCTGCAAAAGGAATTTCGTGGTGGGCTCAAGCATGCCAAACAAACACAGGTCTTCCATTCAGCAAACCTCAAGCAAATCAAGTCATCACAACAGACGCCTCGGACTACGCCTGGGGGGCGCACATGACAGACCGGTGCATTCAGGGCAAATGGACCCAAAAAGAAAAGCACCTTCACATCAATCAAAAAGAAATGCTAGCAGTAATAAATGCTATTACAGCCTTCAAGGACCTTCTACAACCAGGTAAGCTATTGATAAGAACAGACAACACCACAGTTATGTGGTACATAAACAAGTAGGGAGGAACACATTCTTATCCCCTATGCAGACTGGCCATGTCACTTTGGAACATGGCCATGGGCTTACAAATTGAGCTACAAGCACAGTACTTGCCAGGTAAGGAAAACACGCTGGCAGACAACCTAAGCAGGAATATGACAGATCCACACGAATGGAAGTTGCATCCAAAAGTTTTTACAGAAATAATCCAAGAATGGGGAAGGCCAGACATAGATCTCTTTGCCTCCCACAAAAATCATCAATTAACAAAATTCTGCTCAAGGATCTTCCATCCAAAGGCCTGGAGAGTGGACGCTGTCTCTTTCAGTTGGACATCAATGACAGTTTATGCCTTCCCACCTCTTCCTCTGCTGCCCAAAGTCCTATTGAAGACCAGAGCAGACAGACCAAAGATGATCCTCATTGCTCCGGACTGGCCAAGGCAACACTGGTACCCACTACTAAGGAGCCTGATGCATTCCCCACCATGGACCCTGCCTCTAATGCCTCTTCTTCTGACTCAGCACAGCTTCAAAACTCTTCACAGTCAGCTGAAGACAATCTAGCCGCATGGAAGATTCCTTAGCATCACAGCAGGCCCTGCTCTCCAAGGAGGTGCAGGATGTCATTTTGGAGGCCAGAAGGCCGTCAACTAGAAAAGCTTACTCTGCAAAATGGAAACGTTTTTGTGTTTGGAATGAGAAAAAGGGCCAGTACCCTGGAAAACTGAATTTACCTCAAATACTACAATATTTGGCCGAACTGCTAAGCAGTGGACTTTCATTCTCCTCCATCAAAATCCATGCCTCAGCCATTTCTGCAGAATACAACACTGATCCACCTTTATTCTCTCACCCTCTATTAAGACAGTTCCTCAGAGGGGCTAAGAATTTAAGACCTCCAAGAAAACAACCAATACCTGCTTGGGATCTTAATTTCATTCTGGAAAAACTGACTTTGTCCCCTTTTGAACCAGCTGCCTCATCAGATTTACAATATTTGTCCTGGAAAACCGCTTTCCTTCCGGCTATCACTTCAGCTCGTAGAGTTTCAGAACTACAGGCTCTTATGGCTGTCCAGCCTTTCATCATCTTCCATCAGGACAGAGTTTCATTACGTACCAACCCGTCCTTTATGCCTAAAGTGGTATCCAGGGTAGCTTTAAATCAGGCCATACATTTACCTACTTTTTATCCTAATCCTCAAAACAAAGGGGAGAGATTACTGCATTCCTTGGACATCCACAGACAACTGTGTTATTATTTGGACAGAACAAAGCCTTTCAGAAAATCAGAACAGCTTTTTGTGGCCTATGCGGTAGGAGCTCAAGGAAAGTCAATATCCAAACAGACAATCTCAAAATGGATAGCCCACTGCATACGCTTTTGCTATTCCTTTCATGGCAAAACTGTACCTACAGGCATTAGAACTCATTCCACCAGGGCCACAGCCACCTCTGCAGCCTTCCTCAGAGGAGTTCCTACCAAGGATATTTTAGAAGCAGCCACTTGGAGTTCTGTGCATACCTTCTCTAAGCACTACAACCTACCATTATACTCCAAGTCTAGAGCAGGCTTTGCCACTGCAGTATTGCAGGGCATTTTGGCTCCTCCTAGCTCCACCTAGCGCCTACCACCCCTTTCTTAGCTTTGGGATTCTACCCATCTGTTATGACTGCAGCTGTATGCACGATGAACATAGTACAGTTTTGTACCTACCATAAATGTAGATGTTCGAGTGCTAATACAGCTGCAGTCAAGGTTTCCCTCCCACCTTCCCCTCTAGGGGTATTCTTTTATGGTGTATTTGCTTGCAACTACTGTTTTTGATTATATTGCATTGCATTATTACATTATTTTATGTATTGCCTTCCTTCTGGGGGCACCTGACATCTGGGGCAAGAAAGACTGAAGAAAATGACGTCGGCTGGTTCTTTTATACCCCTGTCGCACTGATGTCAGGGAAGAAGCGACGACAACCGACGCCGGACCTAGACTTTGGAATTCGGCCGACCGAGGACCCGCCTGACGGCAGGAGAACCCATCTGTTATGACTGCAGCTGTATTAGCACTCGAACATCTACATTTATGGTAGGTACAAAACTGTACTTTTTCTCTCCTTTTGAAAAAATGGCCAGGAGCATTTACCACAAGTGTCCACACAGACTGGATCTGCTCACATAAGAACAGGCCTGTTTAATGCACCACAACCCCAATCAACTTCATCTTGACTGCCTGGATGATAGGGTCTTCATTCCCTTTAGGCACCTCTTACGGGCAGCAGGTACTAATGGAGGCAAGAATGCCTTCTACTAGAAAATAGAAAAGGTTTTCTGGTTAGTGCCAACAACATAACCAGCACCCAGTCAAGGTCAATGTTTCTTTGTTATCCTTTGGCCTTTCTTAAACCTCGACCAAGGGTCATTTGTCAATCATTCCAGCATGTCTGCCCATGGATCCTCCTCTTTCAAGTAATTCACATGTCAAAATGTTTTTGAAAAGGGGTTTGCAGAAGAGTCCAAGAAAACCAGTGGGTTCTCCGTGTGATCTTGTGTTAGAGAAGCTAACTCTTGCTCCATTTGAACCAGCTAATCTTTCTGCCTTATGGACGAGTTTTACTGATTGTTCTGATCTCTGCAAAAAGGGTATCTGAGTTGCAAGCTCTTACTGTGACATGTAATTTTCCAAAGATGTAAGGTTTCTTTGAGAACTGATCCTTCTTTTAGACCTAAAGTCGTATCAGAGTATTTCCTTCTATTCCCATGTTGCAGTATTCATACTGTGGGATTTCCAGCCCTCAGGCGACTCAACGTCTGCTCCTATACAAAAGCTTACGCTGCTGTAGGTGCATGGGATGTCAGCACGCACAGACCTCAGAACTTTTCAGCCACATACGACGATAGCTTCGACCGCTTCGTTCCTACATCCGAAGATTCGAAAAGATAAGTGCCCCGTTGGGGTGTGCCTTTTTCACTCTTGCTTAAGCTTTAGCTTGGTTGCTATAGTTTTTCTATTAGCCGATGTCGGAGAAAAAGAGTAAATGTAGTTGCGGGCGCCAGATTATGCACAGACTCCCACATCCGCTGTGTCTTTTGCCTAGGTAGAGAGCAGGACCATAAGGATTGCTCTATTTGTCAATCCTTCGTACCCAAGACTTTACACAGCCGTCTGGCTGGGTTAAATCTGTATTTAGAAAATCAGAGGCTTAAACGCCTCATGCTTAGGATGGCTCCTGAGTTGGCCGCCCAAGCCGAACAACCTAGGAAGAAGACCAGGGTCTGCAAACCTTCTCCAGATGCTGCTCCGCCTTCGGATGTTCCGGCGACTGCCGTTCTATGGGCCGTGGGACACCCGATTACTCTGACAGTTCTGACAGTTCCTCTGGAAAAGGCTGTGTAAGTAGCCACGGAGAGCACGCCAGCGGAGTTGATACAGACGGTGGCCATAACCGACGTCGAGGGGGAACCATTGTTTGATCGGCCGGCCGAGACTTCTACTCCAGCGCAGACCTCTGTTTCCCTACCTACCCAGATGCCCACTCCTTACAAAAAGGAAACAAAAAACGAAACACTTGAGCCTGATGCCTCAAGCTGCCCCAGATTGGGAATCCTTCACTTCTTCTTTGATGCAGCCCTTTATGGCATTTAGGCCTGCAGGCCCTACTCCCACCAGCATTCTTGTGCTGAGCCCTAGGCCAGCCTCTGCTTCCTCTCTGCCTTTAACTAGTACTCAGCAAGCAGTTACTCAAGACGAACCTGACCAGTCTTACTCCTTCTCTGAGGAATCTGTCTCCTATGTTTTTCAGATTGCCTCTCCTGTAGACTATTATCCCCTGACAAGGACTGTATTGAAGGGGACTCCCCACCTGAGGATGTTTCATTTGGGGAGACTATTTCAAAAATGAAAGAGTATTTTAAATGTGACTTCCTTAGTTTCTGAAACTCAGGAGAGATACTTTGAGCTTCTACTGCTTGACTTTCCCTCACCTTCAGCAATCCCTCCAGTGTTCCCAGCCTTCTTGGATGCCTTCAGTTCTGTTTCCAAGAACCCAGACTCAACTTCCTGCCCCTAAAAGGGCAGATAGGTTTTACAAAGTATCTGATAATTACAAGTTCCTAGTAACCCCCCCGGCCGACCCAGCAGTTATTGGAGTATCCCCAGACAGACAGTCTAGGCAATTGCCTTCTGCTTCTCTACTGCCATCAGATAAGGACAGCAAAACTATGGACAGAGTGGGAAAAAGGTATAGACCTCCTCTACCCTAGCTTTCAGGGCTATAAATTACCAAACACACATGGTAAATTATGCCCTAGACCTGGTTTCTCAGGCCATCACTTTATTGGCTTCAACCCCTGACTGTCCAGCCAAATCAGATATTACCTCTAAACTGTCCCTTGCCACACAAGTAGTCAAACACTCGATCTGTTGCAATTTTGATGCAGTAGAAGCAGCTGCCAGATCTGCTGCCACTGCATCGGCCTTGCGCAGATAATCCTGGCTCAGATTACAGCCTCTGACAGATGATTTTTAAAGCCAAAATCATGGATGCTTCTCTGGACAACAGCCTTCTGTTTTGTAAAAATGCTGCAGAACTTTTCAAAAACTTGCAAAAAAAGCAAGGAGCTGTAGGACATTAAGCACTTGCTGCTGTCCCCAGTGCCCAGATACTACAGGAACTACCCAGCCAAAACTTCCTTTGTCAGAAGGGCCCCTTCACCTCTCGCCCTTCTACTGCCAGACCACATAGGGGACCTCGGAAGCAACCTTATCCCAGACCCCCTAAACCTTAACCCCCCAACATAGAGGGGGACCTTTCTCTGTGTGACTGTCTTGCCCAAGTGCCCCTGTCTGCTCTCCTTACCCTATGCCTTCCCTTCTGAAAAAACATCACTTCAGATCTGTGGGTTCTTTCCATCATCGAAAAAGGGTAGCTTCTATCCTGGAAAGAAAAACCTACACCAAAAAAGATACCTTTCCCTCCCAAAAATCAACTCTCTCTACTTCCTCCCATCCTGCAGGAATTTCTCTCCCACTATAGAAGAACAGTTTCACCTCAGGAGGAGGGAGGCTAGGGCCTTTCTCTTTGTCCCAAAAAAGGATGGCCCCTGGAGACCTATCTTGGACCTCTCATACCTAAACCTGTTCCTACAGGTCCCCTCCTTCAGGATGCTCTCCCTTCAAACTCTTTTACCCCTCATCTCATCTCAAGCCTTCATGGTCACTCTAGGCCTAAAAGATGCTTACTTGCACATCCCAGTCAGACCCTTCCACAGGAGATTCCTGCACTTCTCTGGGCCCTCTTCTCATTTTCAATTTACTGTCTTGTCCTTTGGCTTGTGTACGGCACCCAGAGTTTTCACCATTTGCTTAGCCCCAGCCATCGCCCACTGTAGAACCAAGGGAGTACATACTACCCTTACTTGGACGACATTCTCATTTTGGCAGAATCAGAGTCCACCCTTCTAACCCATCTCCAGTTCACTATGTCCCTATTGCACAAACTGGGTTTTCACCCTCAACCTTCAAAAATCCTCTCTCCTCCCTCAAGAGGACAAGGTTTTCCTTGAGTGCAGAGTCAGAACAGATCTAATGAGATTCTTCCTCCCACCAAAGTACAGTCCCTATCCTCCCATTTTCTAAGTCTATTGACAGAATTGCACCTGACTGCAAGACTGTTTCTGCAAACTGTAGGTCTCATGGCTGCCACCATCCCCATGCTCCCACTAGCAAGGATGCACATGAGGAAATTCCAGTGGTACTTAAAGAATGTTTGGTCTCAGAGCCAACAGCCTCTAGACAAACTTGCCCTGCCTAAAAATAGAGCTGAAGTGGTGGATTCAGCAATTTTCCAGCAACCAGGGAATTGCTCTGCAGCTTCCCCCCACTACTCAGTCCATGCACACAGATGCATCAGACCTAGGGTGGGGAGCAACCTTGCAGGGCTGTAGGGTACAACAGTGCTGGCCTCCTTTTCTGCAAGAATAGCACATCATTGTCAGGGAAATGACTGCTGTTCTGCTAGCTCTAAAAGTCTTCCTTTCCATCCTGCAACCAGGGATACTCCACATTGTGACAGACAACACTACTGTCATGTGGTACCTAAACAAACAAGGAAGGACAAAGGCATAGTAATTCTGTCGGATAACCCTGCAAATCTGGGAAGTGGCAGCAAAACATGACCTCTTCTCAGGAAAACAAGCAAGCGGACTTGCTCAGCAGAACCTCCTCTCTGCAACATGAATGGATGTTGCACAGGGATACCTTTCTACACATAGTCCACCAGTGGGGCACACGTCAAGTGGATCTGTTTGCCTCGCCCCAGAACAGACAACTAAATAAATTTTGCAGCAGGACTCAACTCGCCACTAGCCTGGAGAGTGGATGCCTTCAGCTTTACATGGCAGGGAATGTACCTATAAATCTTCCCTCCCTTTCCTCTAATTCAGAGTCCTTCTGAAAATCAAGAAGGAACAACCAAAAATCTTGCTGGTGATTCCCTATTGGCCAAGGCAACACTGGTTCCCCCTTCTGCTTTCCCTAGCCAAGGGCAGTCATCACAGGTTACCCCACAAGGTGGACCTACTAACGCAGCAACAGGGATCTCTCCTTCACCCACAACTGTCTTTACTGCACCTAACTCTGTGGGTGATCAACTCTTGATCCCATTTAGACAACACTACTCAGAAGATGTGCTATCAGTCCTGTGGGAGGCCAGGAAACCACCTACTAGAAAAAACTATTTGTCTAAATGGCAGAGATTCTCGAAATGGTGTTCTCTTAGAGACAAGGACCCATTTCTGGCAAATCCACCCTTTGTCCTGAACTATACCTGTGAACTCATTAAGGAGGACTAGCTTACTCCTCAGTTAAAGTCTATCTTTCTGCCATTTCTGCATGCTTGCCTTTACAGCCACCTCTTCTTTCCAGACTGGACGTAAACCTTTTCCTGAGAGGGGTCTTGCACATCAGACCACCAAGAAAGCCCATCCCTCCTCCCTGGGACCTCAACTTCATACTGGAAAAGCTTACCCTACCCCGTTTTGAGCCCGCCAGCACAGCATCTCTTCAAATGGTTTTCCATGTGCACATTCTGTTAGTGGCCATTGCCTCTGCTAGAAGAGTGTCTGAATTACAGGCCCTGATGGCTTGCCCTCCTTACCCCACCTTTCACAATGACAGAGTGACCCTATGCACAAACCCCTCCTTTATGCCCAAAGTAGTAAAAGAACTATCGTTAAACCAGTCTATTCACCTACCCACCTTCTTCCCCTCCCCTGCTAACTCTGGGGAGAGGATTCTCCATTCCCTGGATGTACATAAACAACTTAGGATGTTCATCGTGTTTCACTGTTGCAGTCATCACTATAGGGTTCTCCCCTGCCGGCAGGCAGTCCTTGGTCGGCCAGAATCCCAAAGTCTGGGTCCAGCGTCGGCTGCTCAGCCATGCTCCCTGACATCAGAGCGCCAGGAGTACAAAGATGGCAGCCGACACCATGTTCTCCAGTCTTTCTTGCTGTGCGGTGAAAGCAGTTTGCAAGTGCCGGTCGGATGACTGACTCCTGACAATTTTTTCTTACGTACTTCAGTCCGAAGACTTTCTTCTTCTACTCAAAGCTAAGTACCCCGTTGGGGAAACTTTTTTTCTTGCTCCAGTCCGATGTCAGAAAAAGTTAATAATTGTATTTCTTGTGGGAAGCAAATACCTCATAAGGATTTCCATTCTTACTGTATTCCTTACTTAGGCCCTGAACACGACGTAGGTAGTTGTCGGTTTTGTGCTATATTTAATCAACGTACTATTAAACGAAGGTACGATTTTGCTTTTCATTACTTCGGTAGGCGATTTAATTACAAAATGTCGTCGGACACGCTTCCGACTACCGGAGTTCACAAACGACGCAAGGATAAAGACAGGCCTCCGAGGTCCAAAACAGATGACATTTTACAAGCAGAGCCAGATTCAGGTTCGGCCGTCGTCAGTGAGGCGGTTTCGCAGCCCCTGTCGTCGGCCATTTCAGACCCAATGGCCGAAACGGACTCCCACGAGGAGCCAACTAGGTCTTTGAGTATTTCAGTTGCAGGACCTTCGGACAATGCTCCTTCGGATGGGTCCGGAGCCGCTGTGCAGGTTCTGGCTTCCGAGGGGGTTTTCAGGCCTACACAGCTTCTGATAAAGGCAAAGACTTCTTCCAAATCAAAGACTTCAGCCCAGGCCTCTTCTAATCCAGGACCCAAGTCCCAAAAACAGTTACTTAAAATGGCGGAGGACTTACTTACTATGATTAGGGGTTCACATCCCCCTCCAGATAAAAGGCCAAGGCAGGAATTGTATTATGATTCTTCTGATCAGGCTTCTGTTTCTTCAGTGTCTTCTTCTGACCAGGATTATTCTTTCCCTCCTTATGAGGATTCTGATGCTGAGGAATCCATTCCTTCAGCTTCTCCCCCTGAGGATTTTTCATTTGGGGAAACTTTACACGAAATGAGGGAACATTTTCATTGGGAAGGACAGGAGTACTCGGAATCTAAGAAAAGACTTGGGGATTTTCTTCTTCCCCAACATAGACCCCTGGCTATTCCTCCTATTTTGGATATTGTGGATTATGCCTTTTCTGAGGCTAACTTAACTCCTGACTCTTTTCCTCCAGCTCCTGTTAAGCCAGACAGATATTATAGGGTCCCTGATTCCCACCAGTTTTTATACAAGAATCCTACTGCTGATCCTGAAACCATTTATAAAGGGGCCCTAAGGGGGTTAAGGCCGCTTCTGCTAAAAACCCCATTCCCACAGAGAAGGATTCCAGAGCTTTAGAGAGATGGGGCCAAAAAGTGTACACTTCTGCAACTTTATCTATTAGGGCTTTAAACTGTCAATTTCATATGCTGAAATACCAGCAATTTCTACTGTCTGTTTTGAAACAAAAGCTATCTTACATTTCCGCTTGTGCAGATAATAAGGAATTACATGATTTAATGCATGCCACTGAACAAGTAGGGAAGCATGGTTTACACTGTGGTTTTGATGCCTTGGAGGCTTCTTGTAGGGCTGCTGCCTCTGGCACAGTCATTAGAAGACATGCTTGGTTAAAAGAACAAATCTTGCCGGATCAAGTGAAAGCTAAGTTACTGGATGCTCCTGTTCAGCATAATGTTTTGTTTGGATCTAAGGCTGAAGAGGTGATAAAGAAGATGGAGGTCAAGGCAAAATCCATGCAAACGGTTAAGGATTTCTTACAAGTACAGCCCCCCAGATTTAGCAGGAATTGGCCAACTAAAAATTGGTCCTTTCCCAATTCAGACAGGCCTCAGAGGGGTAGATACAGACGCTCCAGAGGAAGGGCCCAAACGCAGACCTCCTACAGACAAAGACAGTGGACTGCTTCCACCCCTAGGGGTGGAGAGGACAGACCTCAAGCTCATAGAAAACAGGCTCAATGACTCCCTCTGCTGGGCTGCAGGAACTTCTTGCCTGGAAGCCCCTCTCGGAGGAAAACTCTCTCTTTTTCACCTAAATTGGACTTACATAACCCAAGACAAGTGGGTTCTGGATGTGGTTTCAAGAGGTTACAAATTCCATTTTCATACCCTACCAAGACCAAACGGATGGCCGGATCTACCAAAACATCAATGGTTAGAGGCCTTAAACCAGGTGGAAGCCCTCTTGGCTATGAAGGCCATAGAACTGGTTCCACTTTCAGAAATGGGGCAAGGTTTTTACTCAAGGCTCTTTCTAGTCCCCAGAAAGCAAAATTCATGGAGACCCATCCTGGATCTGTCAGTCTTGAACACTTTTCTCGAGATACCAAAATTCAAGATGCTTACTCTACAGCAGCTACTTCCAATGCTGAGCAAAAATGCATGGATGGTAACATTGGATTTAAAGGAGGCTTATTTACACATACCTATCAGGCAGGAGTGCAGAAAATACCTCCAGTTCAAGGCCGGATTGAGACACTATCAATTCTCTGCACTGCCCTTTGGATTGTCTACTGCGCCCAGGGTCTTCACCAAATGCCTGGCACCAGTAGTAGCTTATTGCAGACTCAAGGGAATTCAAATTTACCCTTATCTGGACGACTGTCTTATTCAAGCAGACAGCAAGGATGTCTTACTCCAGCATCTATAATTTGTTCAGAATCTTCTCAAGTTCCTGGGATTCACTGTGAACATAAAAAAGTCAAATTTGACACCCTCACAACAGATAACTTTTCTGGGTGCTCTTCTAAACACAACAACCCAGATGGCATTTCTGACATCCGAAAAACAATTACAGCTGGCTTCAACTTTCAAAGCCTTGGCGTCTCTAACTCAGCTATCTGCAAGGAAATTCCTGCAGGCTTTGGGTTACATGGCCTCCTGCATCCTTCTCTTACCATATGCAAGACTACATATGAGGAAAATACAGTGGTACCTAAAAAGTGTATGGTCCCAGCATTGCCACAGTCTAGACACACAGATCACCGTCCTGCCTTGTCTACAAAAGGAATTCCTTTGGTGGACCAAGGCATGTATTCAAAACAAAGGAAAAGCCTTCAGTCTGCCTCCAGCCAGCCAGATACTAACAACGGACGCCTCAGATTACGCATGGGGAGCCCATTTGCAGGGAAAATGTCTGCAGGGCCTTTGGACAAAGGATCAGAAGCACCTGCATATCAATTTAAAGGAAATGTTAGCTGATGTCCTTCATGGATGCATCTGCAGTCATAACAACCGGGTTGTCCTGTCGTCGGGCAGCCCCTTCCTCGGCCGGGCCCCCATTCCGGGTCGGCTTCGGCTGGGCTGATGTCTTCACCCACACCGTCATCTCTGTTGGTCTTGGTATAAAAGCAGCGCCAGCCGCCATTTTCTCCCGTCTTTCTTTGCAGCGTGGTATGGAAGCCAAGCTGTTTTGCCCGGTCGGATCCAGAGATTGTTACAGAGAGATTACTTACTGGCGACGAAGACTTCTAAAGATATAAGGGACTTGAGGGGGACTCTTTCTTCAGAAAGCAATGAAGTCAAGTTTGCACAAATGTTAACCTGGGAAAACCTCACCTCATCATAAATTCCACTCTTACTGCCCAGCCAGGCTTGCCTGACTTAGCTCCAGTGCACGCCACTGTGCTTTCCGCTGTGTTTCCGGTTTGACGAACGCTGGGTTACCGAACGAGTTTGCGTAGATTTTTTTGCGCATTATGCCACTACGTCGGATCCCCCGACTACGCCATTCTGCCAAACGCCAAAGAAAAGACCGACCGGACTCGTCAGCCGTCCATGCGCCACTCGACCATGGTTAACCGTAAACGGTCAAAAGTTTCGGAAAAACACCGAAAACTGAAAAAAATGATCAAATACAGCTCTCTGCATCTGGTCCTACTGTACGGCTTCCCAATACCTCCAGAAATCACTCCCACTACCACTGACTTATCAGACCCCATCACTGGATGTCTCTACCATTCAGTGGTGCTGCTAGCACCCAGCAGCCATGTCTCAGCAGCCAGCCGGCCTCCAGCTAAAGCAGCCAAGACTACTAAAACAGTGCCAAACGGTGCCCCCTCAACCAGGCCCCTCCCGCCTTAAAAATGCACTTTGGTGCTTAAGATTTCTCAAGATTTAATTTCATTAATTAGAGGATTTTATTCGACCCCCAGATCTCAGAGAGAAGAGACAGGGGCAGAGCCCCCAGCAAGAGAAGATGATTGAGCCTAGGATAGATGTCTGCTCTGATGATTCACATGATGCTCCAGCCAGAGGCTCCTTTCACAATTTTGAAAGATCATTTGCTCCCTGATCCATTCACCAGAATTCCAGCTGCTGAAGAATTGATTCTTTCTCCTTCCCAGTAAAGTGGCAGAGAACAGTTCCAATGGCAGCAACAGGATTTTCAGACTCCAGGAAAGGAGACACAGGACCTAGGACCTTCCCCAGCCTTCCACCTCTGCCTCACCTCCTGTTCTCTTTGTGGTGGATGATGCTTTCTTTGATGGATGCTGCTCTCAGATTCTTTACCCCAGCCCCCCACAAAACCAGACAGATTTTACGGGGGTGCCAGATACTCATCACCACCTTTACTAGGGCCCCTCTTGCAGACCCCAAACTCAAGCCCGGGGTCCCAGGGCAGCTCCTACCACATAGTAAAAGCCTGATGTCCCCCTGAAAGGAAGCAAGGTCGTGGAAGGGTGAACAGGATACAAACTTTTTACACTTCACTCTCTCTCTCAGCTAGCAAATGCTTTATGATACAAGTTTTGATACAATACCTTAACTAGAGATTAACCAAAAAAAACTAAAGCTATTAAGAAATGACATAATAAAATGGTAATAAACAATGGTAAAAAATGTACATGCAACAGACCTTGGTTACCACTCTTTAAAATGTGGCTATGCATTAGATGGCTTCAAGACAGATCAGCCACCAGCAGCACTGTAATTAGAAGGCATGCATAAAAAAAAGGAGCTGTTCCCTAAAAATATAGTAAATCCTCTATGGATTAACAGCTCCTTTGGGGACAAAAAGTTTGTTTGGTAAGAAAAGGCAGCAGGGAAAAAAGAAAATGGAAGAAAAGGGAAAAATCAAGTTTACAGTTAAAAAAATCTTAAGGAACAGGTCCCAAAAGGCCAAATTTGGAACTGCACTGGAAAATAAAGTTCTGGAGAGATTCCACTCAACACCCCAGGGGCAGAGGAGACAGCAGAGAGGTACAATCCAATCAAGCCACCACAGAGACCAGTACACACCTGCAGTAACAACAGACCACAGCCACTACATCCTGCCACTAACAGACTACACTAGGCGTGACTTAGCTTAAACCCCAAACCCCACCAACAGATAGATCAAAAGCTAGGCGGAAATTCAACCTTATTTTCAAATCCTACAAACCCAATCAAAGGGACAGAGTGGACAATCAACCATACCATCAGGTTACCGGTTCAGGACTTCACAATTAGAAGACAAAAGAGGAATGCAAAAATAATGCCAAATCAAAGACAGGGCTCAGCAACAGATGCCAACAATAGAGAACGGATAGAGAGAAGTGGAGAAAGTGCCAACAACAGAGCAAGGACTCCTGACTACTCCTACTTCTGTGAGTTCCTATTAAAAAAGAAAGAGACCAGCTCAAGACCACCCTAATGCTGAATATGTACATCATTGTCATCAAATTCAAGGGACTCTAACTACAACAACTTCCTCCAGCAGAGGGCAACGAGATGCAAGGCAGAACTCTAGACTAGAAGGAGGCATACCTGCCTCCCCCACCAATCTGCACTGCAGATTCCCATACCATTGCCCTCTTGCAGGATCAGAGCACTAGAGATTCACAAATGCCGCCTTCAGCTTATTCATTGCAGATCATATATAGGCCCAATGCCTGGCATCAGGAGACAACAGGAATTCAGATTACAATAATTCAAAGCTATTCATACCTACCAAACTGCCTGATACAAGGAGATACCAAACAACAACAAGGACAGACAATTTACTTGCATAAAGGGACATTTACTAAGCACAAGGACTCACAGTCACAGAGAATTGTCGACAGTAAGACAACCATCCATCACCAGATAACATCCTACCCTTTAGGAATTGGACACAGTAAGAACAAACAAGAACCTAACTAGCAGAAACAAAAAAACTCCCTCTTTACTTCTTGGCGAAAACAAAACTGAATCTTGGTTCCAAGAGAAAGGTACTGCACCTTGGCTGTTCATGGCATCATGCATAATCTTGGTTCCAACATGCCATGACACATATGAGAAAACTACACAGTACCACCAAAGAAAAAATCCCAAGGTCACTACAGCCCAACCTAGAAAACAGAGGCTCCCACTAAGGCCATGCTTAAAACAGGAAACCTATGGTGGCTCAAGGCATGCCAGTCAAACCCAGGCCTGCCCTTTCACAAGCATCAAAATCAAAACAGAGACCAGACCAAAAGATGCATCAGACCAAGGATTCAAGGATGCTGACCAAAAGACCTGCTGGTCAAACACACAGACCACAAGTTCAGCTGAACACAAACCTAAAGGAAATGCTTCAGACAGAACTGGCCACCAAAAGTTCAGACCATTTCTCAAGGAGAACCACATGATCTACAGGACAGAACAGGGCACTTTCATGTGACATACATCAACAAACAAGGGAGGCACTCATTTCTCACACCCCTATGCAGAATGACTTTAGAGCTGTGGACCATGGCGATCAAGCTACAACTACCAGATATGCTAAGTAGGACCTGCCAATCGCCAAAAACACTCTAGCAGATATGAATGCCTCGACTCACATACAATCAAGAAATCAATCTTGCTGACATAATCCCAAGACCATCTCACCTCAGAATCACTAGCAAAAAAAGTCTATCAAAGTCTTCAGCAAAAAAAGGCATGGAAAGTGGACTCGCACACCTCAGCTCTGGAGGCCAGCATGGAAATGCATTCCCACCTCTCCTTCAGCTGGAAAGGCCCTCTAGCATATGCATTTCCCAGCTCTTCCCTTGACAGACTGATGACCCAAACAACTCAGGAGGAGCGTCCAAGGATAATCCCTGAGGAGCATAACTCGGAACAACTTCAGCACCACATTGACAATGCTGCGTAATCAGAGGACTGCATAAAGGACCATACCCCTTCAACCTTTGCAGAACTGCAACAACTTAAACACCAATGCATCCAAGAATAAAAGCGCTGCAACCAGATGCATAGAACATCACAAAGAGTTGAAGAAATACAGAACTTTCACAAAGAAAATTCTATCAAAAGGAATTATGCTTGGAATTCTGAGAGAGAGGTATGCTGGGGAATCAGAAAACATAGATATCCCAGACATCTGGAGTAGCTGGTCAACTTTCAACAGAGATCAGCTAACATTCCAGACCTGTTGGCCGAACTACTTCATTCAGGCCCTGCAGCTATCAGCTTTAGAAAAAATGTTTGATCCACCTTTTTTCCTCAGAATACAGCTCAGATCCACCTCCAAAAGTTAGAAAATTGACACTACACCTCCTCAACCAGCCATTGAATGTACATCTACTCTTTGAAACAGCCATTGCTTTTTTACAACTTGCAATTTTCAGCTAGGCTTTCCTGTGATATCCAACTTTTAATGGGAGGGCAACAGCTCTACTACAACACCTGTCATGGAAACCACTTTCCTACTGGCAACCACTTCAGCAAGGAGGGTCCATTCTAGACAGGCCACAAAACAGAGGCTCCACTTTCTGCCTTTCCACCACCCACAAACAGGCAATCAAACCAGGCAATACATTTATAGCCTATGTGGTAGAAAGGTGTTAAAAAGAAAGGCAAACAAAAATAGCAGAAAGATAGACAACCCACACAACAGGGGAAAGAATGGAAAATACCAAAAAGTTACATGAACTTCAGAACTCTACAACTTGGAGGAAACAAAGATAGCAGGAAGACTGACCATGGAACTAAGTGGCCACAGAAACAGGAGACCTCATTCTCCATGGCTAAAGCTCAACAGAAGCGAACTAATGACCCTCGTGCATACTCACGATTCTGTTACTCCTTCCATACTATCTTCCATCCACAGACATAAGACCTCATGGCTACCAGGGGCATATTCCTACCACACACTTCTTCACCTATTTGGCTTTTTGCAGCAGATTATTCTCTATATTCCAGAGGACAGCAGGGTTTGCCACTGCTGTTCTGTAGATCCCACCACACTATATTCCAGATCGATATCCTCCTCCCCTCTCTGGTAGTCAAAGGGATTTAAGCTTTTCCTGTCTACTTCCCATAATTTCCCTAGTTCAGTTTTGGTATTCCTACCCAGTTGTTATGACTGCATTTTTGTGTTTACCTGACTATATTAGTTTCTCCCTCCTTCCCCCTGTGGATTTGTAGGTGGACATCTATACATAAATATTAGCTAGTGGGGATTTCCTCTGTGGGAACTTTGTTTGTGTTTTATGTATTAATAGCTATTTAGTGGGGGGATTTCCGCGGATGTGTATTTGTTTGAAAAAATGTTTTTACATGCTTATAGGCTTCTTTAGACCTATCTTTGACAAACAGAAGAAACTATCCAAAATTTTTTTATACCAAGACCAACAGAGATGACGCGGGGTGAAGTGACTACAGAGAAAATGGTGCGTCAGACTGGAACTTTATACCGGAGACCAACTTTCAGAATGCTCTATTGGCCTTCAGGAATCTTCTACAACCAGGACAACTACTGATACGGACAGACAACACCACAGTTATGTGGTACATAAACAAGCAAGGGGGGGTCACACTCCTACCCCCTCTGCAGACTAGCCATGAATCTATGGAACACAGCTCAAGCTTGCAAAGTGGACCTACAAGCTCAGTTTCTACCAGGGAAACAAAACTTCCTGGCAGACAGTCTGAGCAGGAACCTGTCAGACCCACACGAATGGATGCTGGACACCGAAATATTCAAGATGATTACAGCAGTCTGGGGATGCCCTCACATAGATCTTTTTGCATCCCACCTCAATCATCAACTACAGATTTTTTGCACAAGGGCATTCCACGAACTAGCATGGAAAGTGGATGCACTGTCATTCAGTTGGAAAAACCTCTCGGGGTATGTCTTCCCGCCTCTACCTCTTCTTCCACGGGTGTTATTCAAGATCAAGCAGGACAAGCCTGAGATGATAATTTTACTGGCCCCAAATTGGCCTCGACAGTTTTGGTACCAAACATTGAAAACCTTTCTCAGGAGCTCCCTTGGGTTTTACCTCAGACTCCGAACCTTCTGTCCCAACACCAGGGTCAGGTTCTGCACTCTCATGTCAAAACTCTCAGCCTGGCTAATCCAGGGTCTATGATTCATTCTCTCCTACCCAAGCAGGTTATGGATGTCATTTTAGAAGCCAGACGCCCTAGCACTAGAAAATCTTATGCAGGAAAATGGAAAAGATTTTGCACCTGGATGCATGCTCAGGATTCGGATCCTCTTCTTCCTAATATTCCCCTGATTTTACTTTACCTGACAGACCTATTACATAAGGGTCTCTCCTTCTCTTCCATAAAGATACATGCCTCTGCTATTTCTGCTCATTATAATACAGACCCTCCAATCTTTTCCCACCAGCTCATGAGACAGTTTCTCAGAGGAGCTAAGAAAGGCCCCCTAGATCTCCACCCATTCCTGCCTGGGATCTCAACTATGTTTTGGAAAAACTCACCTTACCTCCTTTTGAGCCTGCTGCCACATCTGACATCAAGTTTTTATCATGGAAGACAGCCATCCTGTTAGCTCTGACCTCTGCCAGGAGAGTTTCGGAGTTGCACGCTCTCATGGCTGTGGAACCTTATATTATTTTTCACCAAGACAGGGCGTCTTTAAGGACTAATCCTACTTTCATGCCTATGGTGGTTTCCAAAGTGGCTTTAAATCAAACTATTCACCTGCCAACTTTTTTCCCCAGTCCTCAAAATAGGGGGGAAAGGATCTTGCATTCCTTGGATGTACACAGACAACTACGTTTTTACCTGGACAGAACCAAGGACATCAGGAAATCGGAGCAATTGTTTGTTTCTTATGCTTCAACTTCCCAAGGCAAAGCCATTTCAAAACAGACCATTTCTAAATGGATCGCTCATGGAATCAGATTTTGTTATTCGCACCATGGAAAGCAAATCCCAGGAAGTATTAGGACTCACTCTACCAGGGCTGCTGCCACTTCAGCTGCCTTCCTCAGGGGAGTTCCTACCAAAGACATTTTGGAAGCTGCAACTTGGAGTTCAGTGCATACTTTTTCTAAGCACTACAATCTACCTCTCTACTCTAAGTTTAGGGCAGGCTTTGCTTCTGCAGTCTTGCAGGGCCTTTTAGCCACACCCTCTACTTTGACCACCTCCCTTTTCTTCTGCTTTGGGATTCAACCCTACAGTGATGACTGCAACAGTGAAACACGATGAACATAGTACAGTTGTGTACACTTACCATAAATGTAGATGTTCGAGTGCCTTCACTGTTGCAATATGGGTTACCCTCCCTCCTGTCCCCTCTATTTTTTTCTTTTGTGTGGTTCCCTTCTTCACCCTTCTTCTGAGGTGTATTTGCAAAGGGTATGTATGGGGTTACACTCATTTTGGAGCACCTGACATCTGGGGCAAGAAAAACTGGAGAACATGGCATCGGCTGCCAGCTTTTTACTCCTGGCGCTCTGACGTCAGGGAGCATGGCTGAGCAGCCGACTCTGGACCCAGACTTTGGGATTCTGGCCGACCGAGGACTGCCTGCCAGCAGGGGAGAACCCTACAGTGATGACTGCAACAGTGAACACACTCGAACATCTACATTTATGGTAAGTGTACACAACTGTACTTTCTACTTGGACAAAACTAAGTCCTTCAGAAAATCTGACCAACTGTTCATTTCCTTCCATCTCAGGGCTTTGGGTAAGTCAGTCTTCAAACAAACTATCTCCTCCTGGATCAGGAATTCCATCCTTTTTTGCTGATCTCATCATCACAAAACATTGCCTCAAGGAGTCCGAGCACATTCTGCCAGAGGCATGGCTACCTCAAAGGCCTTCATGAAAGGGCTAGACACAGCCTCCATCATGGAGGCAGCCACTTGGTCTACAGTCCATACTTTCACTAAGCACTACAAGCTCGACCAGGTCTCTGGAGCCAGGGCAGGATTTGCCAGGGCAATCCTGCAGGGAGTCTTGGACTCCTCTACCTCTACCACCTCCCAACATTCCTCCTAGCTGTGGTACTCTCCCACAGTATGAATACTGCAACATGGGAATAGAAGGACAGAATAATTGTGTAAAATTTTTCCATAAGCATATACATAGATGTCCTTCTCTTCCATGTTGTAGTATTCCGTCCCTTCCTCCAACCCCCTGGTATCCTCTGTCTTCTCCGGTGTATCCCTTCCCAACAGGCCAGTCTCTACAGCCCTGCAGGGACATTTGCTTTTGCTTCTCTTTGGCCTTAAAGTTTCTTCTCTGGGCTTCAAGTTCTGAGGTCTGTGTGCCGACGTCACATTTATACTCCATGGTTTATGGCCCTACGTGTGACGTTCCATGCACCTACAGCAGCCAGGCTTAAGCTTTTGTATAGGAGCCAGTCTCGGGTCGCCTGAGGGCTGGAAATCCCACAATATAAATACTGCAACATGAAAGAGCAGGACATCTATGGTTACGATAAGATTTTACCCAACTATTCTTTACTTTAAGCCAAACTGTCCATCTCCCAGTTTTCTTTCCTAAACCTAAAAATGAGTGAGAAAGGATACTCCATACCTTGGATGTCCGTAGACAATTCTGGTACTGTCTTGGCACGCCAGAATATTTCAGATCTGCGTATCAGTTCATTTCTTGTGAAAGTAAGAAGGGACAACCTGTTCATAGCTTCATAGGTTGGTACTAGGCTATTGGCCTTAGGGCCTATACAAGCCTAGCCATAACAATTCCCCTGGCTATTTCTTCCCACACTATTTACTTCCTGGACCCCTGTCTAGCAGGGCAACTGACGTGATCCCCGGGGTGAATTTCCTTTCTCCCATCCAATCGTCAAGGTTCCTTTTGAAGAGGGCCAAAGAGGTGCTCAGCTTGACATGTATGGGCAGTCTATTCCAGAGTCTGGGGAGTCTCTGGGTCAGGAACCTATCCCTCTAGCATGTTTTGCTTATTGTGATGACGAGGTTTAGATCCCTGGAGTGTGTGGCTCTGAAGGAGTGGGATTTCTTTAAGTGTAGTATGTCCCAACAGTTCTGGGTTTGACATGGCCTTGTATGTTAAGCAGCGATCGCCTCTGAGTAGATGATATGCGACAGAGTATAGCTGGAGTTTTTTAAGGTGGTCAGCATAGGGCATCTGCTTTAGGCCTGTGATTCTTTTAGTGAGGTATTTCTGTGGCCTTTTCAGTTGTTGCAGGTGTCTTGAGAGGTACATACCAAATGGGACGTTGTATTCTATAATGGGTCTAATGAGGGATGAGTACAGTGGGACAATGACCTCCTTTTTTCTGGATGAAAAGCCCTTAGTGATGAGGTGTGCCACATAGAAGGATTTCCTGACTGTTGTGGCGATGTGGTTATCGAAGGTGAGACCACTGTCCACCTGTGTCCCTAAGTCTCTCATCATACTTTCGGTGTTTAGTGTACTGCCACCTATGTGGTAATTCACGGGAACATGTTTTTTTCCCAAAAGGGATAACTGTACATTTCTTGGTATTGAACTTGAGCCCTTGGCTCTGGCACCAAGCATCTGTTTCTGTAAGGCCCTTTTGTAGAGTATCCACATCATTTGGAGATTCAGTAATGGCTCCCAGTTTGCAGTCATCTGCGAACTTTTTTAGCCAGAGTCCGTTAGTATTGGCCTGTACTTCAGGGAAGTAGATGCCAAACAAGAGTGGTCCCAGGACTGAACCCTGAGGTACTCCACCTGTCTGGAGCTGGATTTGAAGTCAGTTACTTTTACAGTGTGGGTTCTGTCAGTAAGCCAGTTGGCAGCCCATCAAGTGACGTAGGGATTAATGCCCAGCTTAGTAAGTTTGTCTATGATTCCAGAGTGGGGGATGGTGTCAAATGCCTTGGCAAGGTCCAGAGATAGGCTCTGTGGACGTCCTTACCCTCGTCCACGGCTCTGGAGAGTGATTCAAAGAAATCAGTCAGGTTCAGGAGACAAGATCAGCCCTTCACAAACCCAAACTGGGTGGGGTCCGGTGTTTGAAGGTTGCCAGTGTCTTTGTTTATAAGTTCCATGGCCTTGCAAATCAGGCTCGTCAGACTGATTGGGCAGTAGTTTCCGTGATCCAAGGTGGATCCCCCCTTGTGGAGTGGGGTAACTGTAGCTGTGCACCACTCAGTGGGCACGAAGCCTGAGGTGAGGCTATGATTAAACATGACACTTAGGTGAGGTGTTAGTTCATGTAGTACACAGTCCATGATGTTATTTGGTCCCATGGATGCTGTATTCTTAGCTTTGGAGAGTGCGTTTTTTACCTGTGTGGACGTTATCGGAATTTGTTAATCTTCCAGTATTGAGATGGGCCATTTAGGGGGTGAGTGGGAGTTGAAGCTGGCAGTGAATCGATTTGCCAGGATATTGGCAATATCCTTGGGGTCAGTATATTTAATGCCATTCTGTTGTAGCTCAGAGCAGATCTGAGCATTGCCATTTAGATTCTTAACATAGTTATAGAACGCCTTGTGGTTGTCTTTGGCAATTTTATTTTCATAACTAGCTTTAGAGGATTTTATTAGGGATCTCAGCTTCTTAGTGAGGCTGGTAAGGGAGTTTTTTGCATCCTGGGATTTTCCTCTTTTCTGCAACAGTTTCTTCCTTTTGTTGTAAAGCTTGTTTATGGCAGGGGACCACCAGATTGGCTTCATTTTTTTTGGAGGAGAGCATCTTGGCTCTATTTGGGATGGCACGATTCATGCATGAGTGGATGTGCTCATACAGTGCCTTAGTGTAGGACTCAGCAGCTGAACTTTCAATCCCCGTCTGCATGGGTGTCATGAAGTTTGTCACTTCTGACTTGAGTTGCATAAAGTTGGCTTTGGAGAAGCTTTTTATGGAGGTTTCCTTACTGGGGGGTGGGATGTGGATGTTAAGGGTGATTAGCTTATGGTCTGACCTGACCAACGAGGGGGTGACCATAGGTGTGGAGCATCAGTTTCCCATGTTGGTAATGACCAGGTCTAGGATATTGGAGCCCCTGGTGGGACAATGGATTAGTTGATCCTGGGCATTGGAATTTCTGAATTCCAAGAACCTTTGGGCAAAGGTGTTGGTACACGAGTAGTTTTCCCAGATAATAGCAGGGTATTTGAAGTCACCCAGTATTAGGGTGTTTGGTTGTATCTTAATATTTTCCAGTATGTTTAGAAAGGTGTAGTGAGAATCTTGGGGCATGGTGGGGGATCTGTAGCAAGCTACAATTTGGATTGCAGTCTTAACTAGTGTTAGTTGCACCTGGAAAATTTCAGACACACTGTGTTGGGGAACTAGCCTGGTGGTGTGAATATGGACATTCCTCCACCTTTACTGTTTCGATCCTGGTTTGGTGGCCGAAAACTGTGGTAAGAGTTGTAGCGTGGTATTGCAGGGTTGCTCTCTGGTGCCTTGAACCAGGTCTCAGTTACTGCACAGATGTTGATGTTCTCCATTTTTAGGAGTACCTCGAGAGAGTGCATTTTGAGGTTTAGACTTCTAGCATTGAGTAGCATTACCTTCAGATTTTGCATGCTTGTACCTGTTATGGTGGTGGTTTTGTCCTTTGAACTTTGCCTAAAAAAGGCACTATAGGGGTGGGAAGACCCTTAGCCAGTAATCCGAATCCCAGGGGCGACAGGTGCATACCATCTCTGGCAAAGCATTGTGGTCTGTTGATCATGTTGTCCCAGGCAGACAGATACTGGATCCCCTTTGAATGACACCAGAAGCTTAGCCAATTGTTGAAGTCAATCATTTTGTCCTTATATTGTGGTATCATTTTGGGCAAAGGCAGGATGCTACTCAGGGCTAGGGTCATACCTGCCTGGGCCACATGATCCAAGGGTTCTTTCATGTCTCTTTTCATGTAGTCCAGGGAGGTGCATCTCAAGTCATTCACTCCAGCATGGACAATGACAGAGTCATATTTATACTTGTTGTGGAGTGACTTGAGTGCATGTGTTATGTGGCGGATCCTGGCACCCGACAGGCAGCTGACTGTAATTTTCTCCTTGTTCAGCCTGGTGAGTGGGACATCAGTGTGCCTGACTATAGAGTCACCTATGACTGAAGTATTAGGTACATTGTCTTGCCTTAGAGGCTGTTGCTGGGTGGCACACTGGTGTTGTGAGCTATGTGACATTTTGGTTGTGATTGGTGTTTGTTTGCGTTTCAGCATCAGAGGTCCTTGTTGCTTGGGCAGGTTACAGTTAAGATCCTCCGAATATGTGGATTTAGTGTTGCTATGTGTGGGTGTTGGTGGTGTGGGTTTAGAAGGGCTATGTGTTGCTTGAGGTGTAGTGTGGGTGTAAGCCTTCTCCTCTTGACTGTCTAGCACAATCTTGAGTGGAGTGCTTCCATTTTGGATCAAAACAGACTATTTCCAAATGGTAATTCTCATCACAAGAAGACTGTTCCAGGTCTGGTCAAGGCCCACTGTACCATGGCTTTGGCTTTTTGGAAAGAGGTGGATTCTAGAAGTATTTTAAAAGCAACACCTTTGTTCTCAATACATACTATTACAAAGCATTACATGCTTGACTTTTTCTGTAGGACTAGATACGGCTTTGCTAGTGCCATTCTGCTGGGGCTACTGGACCCTTCCCCTTCCATTTCCCAAATGTACCAAGGCAGGGTAATCTACCTATCTAGCTAAGGCTACTGCAGCAGTGATCAGTATGCTGAACATAGTAGCAGTTGTGTAAGAAAACTTAGGGTAACAGTAGATGTCCTTCTATTCCTATATTGCAGTATTCTTGATGTTCTTCATTCCACATTGCTGCAGTCCTAACTATTGGGTAGTCCGCTGTCCAGTCGGCCCGAATACCAAAGAGAGGTGATTGTTGGGTCACGGCGCATTAGACTGACGCCATGGTCCGATGCAGAAGCAATTTTAAGTTTCTGAAGTCAGAGTTTCAGACCGAATCAAAGTTGGGGAATATTTTGGTTTTTCTTGCCTCAGTATTTAACCGGATGTCAGAAAAAGTGAATAACTGTATTTCTTGTGGAAACAGATACCTCATAGGGATTACCATACTTTGTGTATACCTTGTTTAGGCCTGAGCACGACGTTGTTGGATGCCGCCTTGTGCTAGATTTAACAAACGCACTATTAAGAGAAGGTTAGACTGTGCCAGGTTAGTGTTTGGGAAGCTTGTAATTATAAAATGCCGCTGGATGCAAAGCAGCAAAGCCTTTAGGAAAGAACCCCCAGTCCCAGACGGAGGTTTTGCCAGGTGTTTCTTTGGAGTCTCAGGGAGAGACTTTACTGTTACAGGATGTATCCTCTCAGGAAGTAGGCCAGGCTGAGGGGCTTCTCAGGTGGCTGTTCTTCCTTCTCTTCCTAAGGTAGGTTAGAGCCTCCCTTCTGTTTCCAAGGCTTTGAGGGCAGGCCAAGTTTTGCTTAAGTGGGGTTTCTCCTAGTGCCTCAGGGTCTTTGCCTAAGAAACATATGCTTAAAATGGCAGAGGATTTGATTACTATGATAAGGGGTTCTATGCCCCTCCTGATAAGAGGCCTAGGGTGGAACCTGAGTTTGAGAGTTTTGAGCAATGCTCGAGGCTTCTGAGTCTTCGGTTGAAGACTTGCAGGAGTACCCTCCTTATTCTGATTCTGATGTGGATGATTCTACTCCTTCAGCCTCCTGAGGATTTTTCATTTTCAGAGACTCTGCATTCCATGAGGGAGCATTTTAAATGGGAAGGGCAAGATTTCTCTGATTCCAGGAAAAGGCTTAGGGAATTCTTGTTTTACCCCAGCATAGGCCTTTAGCTATACCTCCTGTTTTGAATGTGGTGGAAGATGTTTTTGCAGAGGCTTCCTGAATCCTGATTCTTTGCCTCCTGCCCCAGTTAAACCGGATAGGTATTATAGGGTGCCTGACGCTCATAGGTATCTTTTAAGAGTCCTAGGGCAGACCCGAAACTGTCTCTCAGGGGCCTAAAGGTGTGAAGGCCTCAGTTGTTAAAAATCCTGTCCCTCCTGATAAAGAGGCAAGGGCTTTGGATAGATGGGGAAAGAAAGTGTATACTTCTTCCACTTTAGCCATGAGGGCGCTTGAATTGTCAGTTTCACATGTTAAAATATCAGAATTATCTTCTTTCACAGTTGAAATCTAAGGTGGATGCTCTGGAAGGTATTGAGTGTAAAGAGTTGCAGGATTTAGTTCATGTGTCTGAACAAGTGGGTAAACATTCCTTGCAATGTGGTTTTGATGCTGTGCAGGCCTCCTCCAGGGTGGCTGCCACTGGTTCTGTTCTTCAGAGGCACGCCTGGTTGAGAGATCAGAACTTAGCTGAGCATGTTAAGACAAGGATTTTGGATGCTCCTTTACAGTCTGATGTGTTGTTTGGTTCGCCTGTGGAAGCAGTTTTAAAGAAAATGGAGGACAAGGCTAAGTCTATGCAAACTGTTAAGGATTTTTGCAGGTGCAGCCTCCAAGTTTAGTAGAAATTGGCCTACTAAGGGGTGGACTTATCCTGCTTATGATTCCCAGTCTAGGGGTAGGTCTAGACTTTAGGCCTAGGACAGGGAGTTCACCTGCTCAGACTTCTGGTGAGGGCAGGGTCAGTCCTTTCGTAGCAGACCCAATGACCTGCCTTTTCAGCTGCCAGTACCTTCTCGCCTGGCACCTCTAGGAGGAAGACTGTCTCTTTTCAAAGAAAATTGGGATTTAATTACCCAAGACAAATGGGTTCTGGATATCATTCACCACGGTTACAGGTTTTATTTCCATACCTTGCCTCCTTTCAAAGGCATGCCAGACATTCCTCCTTTACAAAGAACAGAGGCTGACAAATTTCTGTTACTCCAAATAGGAGCCATTCAGTCAGTTCCTGTGCCAGAAAGATTTTATTCTGTTCCTAGTACCAAAGAAGGGGAACACGTGGAGACCAATTTTGGATTTATCTATCCTCCACACTTATCTGGACATTCCAAAGTTCAAAATGTTGACGAACAGCTTTTACCTCTACTGGGCAAAGATCACTGGATGGTAACTTTAGATCTCAAGGAAGCTTACCTTCATGTGCCTATAAGACTAAGTTGCAGAAAGTATCTGCGAGCTGGAAATTCTCATTATCAGTTCTCTGCATTGCCCTTTGGCTTATCTACTGCCCAGAGTATTCACAAAGGTTCTGGCTCCAGTGATAGCTTACTTCAGGCTAAAAGGAATTCAAATCTATCCTTACTTGGACGACTGCCTGATTCTGGCTCAAGAAAAGGAAGACCTTCTACAGCATTTGGAATATGTCATAGCAGTGCTAAGATGCCTAGGGTATTCTAATAAAGTCCAGTCTAGTACCCTCTTAAGACATGTGCTTTCTGGGTGTGAGACTGAATACAGCAGCCCAGATGGCCTTTCTAACCCCGGACAAACAAAAGAATCTTTCCAGTTACTTCCATCAATTATCTCTTCAGTCCGGCTGACTGCAAGGACAGTCCTTCAAGCCTTAGGGTTCATGGCATCTTGTATTCTGGTGCTTCCCAATGCCAAACTGCATATGAGGAAGCTACAATGGTATTTCAAAAATCTATGGACACAGCACTGCCAGGATTTGGACACTGTCATTCAAATAATACCTTGCATTCAAAAGGAATTTTTGTGGTGGGCTCAGGAATGTCACCTAAACAAGGGACTCTCTGTGACCCGCCAGAGGCAAGTCAGATTCTAACGACAGATGCCTCAGACATTGCTTGGGGAGCTCATCTAGATGGAAAGTGGATACAAGACAAGTGGCCTGCCAGACTACAGCATCTACATATCAACATGAAAGAGATGTTAGCAGTCCAGTTTGCATTAATGGCTTTCAAGGAGTTACTTCTTCCAGGGCAGGTGTTGATTCTAACAGACAACACAACTGTCATGTGGTACATCAACAAACAAGGGGAACACATTCTTACCCATTGTGCAGGCAAGCAATGATTTTATGGGAGACTCAGCTTGCAACTAACTCTTCAGGCAAGGTTTCTGCCGGAGCACAGAACTCCTTAGCAGATGTGTTAAGCAGACAAATCATGGATCCCCACGAGTGGAAACTGGATCTTCATGTATTTCAAAATTGACAGTGTCATGGGGAACTCCAGACATAGATCTGTTCGCTTCTCCACTAAACCACCAGCTGCCAAAGTTTTGGGATTTCATCACACAGCTTGGAAAGTGGATGCTCTTTCTTTCAGTTGGAAAAATCTTCATGTGTATGCTTTTCCACCTCTGCCTCTTCTCCCAAAGGTGCTTCTAAAGGTCAGACAAGACAAGCCAAGGATGATTTTAATAGCTCCAGATTGGCCTCGCAGCACTGGTACCCATTACTGAGGAGTCTGGTAAGGAAGCCTCCATGGCCTTTACCCTTGATTCCACACCTATTGTCTCAGAGGGACGGTCATCTGCTCAATGTCAAGCTTCAAACTCTTCATCTAACAGCCTGGCATATTCTGTTTTGAAAGACAGCAGGTCTCAACTTCCTCAACAGGTTTTAAATGTGATTATGGAAGCCAGAAGACCTAGTACAAGGAAGGTGTATGCAGAAAAATGGAAGAGATTTTTATTTTGGACTGCAGCACAGAATTTGGAGATTTCGGAGCCTAATTTGAGTGCGGCTCTTCAATATCTTACTGAGTTATTGGACAAAGGTTTGTCTTTCTCTTCCATTAAGATTCATGCTGCAGCAATTTCAGCTCACTATGATTGTGACCCACCATTGTTTTCACATCCTTTATTCAAGCAATTTCTTAGAGGGGCAAAGAATATAAGACCCCCAGAGCTCCTACTCCTGCTTGGGATCTCAATTTTGTGTTGGAGAAACTTACTCTACAACCTTTTGAGCCTGCAGCTACTGCTGACCTGAAATACTTGTCATGGAAGACTGCTTTTTTGTTGGCCATTACTTCTGCAAGAAGGGTTTCTGAGTTACAGGCCCTTATGGCGGTTGAGCCTTTTTTGATCTTTCATAAGGATAGGTATCATTACGCACTAATCCTTCCTTTATGCCTAAGGTGGTTTCTAGTGTGGCTTTAAACCAAACTATTCATTTGCCTACTTTCTATGCAGATCCCCAAAATAAAGGGGAAAAGATTTTGCACACTTTAGATGTACACAGGCAATTGCTTTATTATTTAAGCAGGAGTAAGGATTTTATACAGGCCCAGCAATTGTTTGTTTCTTTTGCTTTGAGTTCGGGCAAGCCTGTGTCAAAACAAACTATTTCTAGGTGGATTGGGTTTTGCATTGCATTTTGTTATTCCCATCATGGCAAAGAGATTCCAGCTGGGATTAGGCCTCATTCCACTAGGGCTACTGCCACTTCAACAGCATTTCTAAGGGGGGTGGCATCTAAGGATATTTTGGAGGCAGCTACTTGGAGTTCAGTGCATACTTTCTCTAAGCATTACCACCTTCCTCTCTACTCTAAGTCTAGGGCTGGTTTTGCCACAGCTATTTTGCAAGGCATGTTATCAGCTCCTGCTTCCTTATGATTTGCCAGCCTCCCTTACCTCTGCTTTGGGATTCTATTAGGACTGCAGCAATGTGGAATGAAGAACATAGTACAGTTTTGTACCTACCATAAATGTAGATGTTCGGATCCACATTGCTGCAGTCCAACTCCCTCCTTCCCTCTATGTTTAGGGGTGGTTGTGTAGGTGAGATTATATTCTGGTACCTTTGTATATATTGTATATGTTTTTGGTGCAGGTATGTTTGGTGTGTTTTGGTTTTGGCCTTGTCTTTTTAGGGTCTTCTGACATCTGGGGCAAGAAAAGACTGAGGATATGAGGTCATGCGATTAGTACCCTGACGCATTGACGCACCGACGCCAGCCATATACTTTGGTATTCACTGGACAGCGGACTACCCAATAGTTAGGACTGCAGCAATGTGGATCCTCGAACATCTACATTTATGGTAGGTACAAAACTGTACTTTGTGGGATTTCCTGCCCTCAGGCGACTTGTATGTCGGCTCCTATACAAAAGTTTCAGCTTGGGTGTTGCAGCTGCATGGGACGTCACACGTAAGGCCATAAATTAAGGGCCTTAAATGTGACATCTGCATGCACAATCCCCAGAACTTTTCAGCTGCAGACGACTGACCCATCGTGTCTTCGCTCCTTCTCATCAGACATCTCAGTAAAGCTAAGTAACCCGTTGGGTTTTTGGTTTTTCCTATCCAATTGTTGTTGCTTAGGCTTGGTTGGTTGTAGCAATTTATAGCAGATGTCAGGTAAAAAGGGTAAATGCCAATGCGGGCACCAGATACCCCATAAAGATGCCCATGATAGGTGTGTTTTTTGCTTAGGCTGGGAGCATGACCATTCTGCTTGCTCCATTTGTCAATTGTTTGTGCCTAAGACCCTACACAGTTGTCTGGCCGCACTAAACCTCTACTTAGAAAACGAGCACCTTAAGTGGTTAGCCCTAAGTATGGATCCCGCCTCGGAGGCCACATCAGAACCTCCACATAAGAAGCACAAGTTTCCTAGGTTGTCTTCGCCTGGCTCTCCATTACCGGACACCCCGCCAGCTGCCGATTTAGGAGCTGAGGAGTGCCCGACTGATCCATCGACTTTGACTACCTTTGGGGAAGCCATTGCTCAGCCAACAACCAGCATGTCCTCGGAGCTAACCCAGGCCCCCGACTACCATCGAGGGGGAGTCGGAATCTGTGGTACCTCCGACCGGGATCCTGACTTCAGATATGGTTCCTACTAAACCTGATTCCAGGCCGGTTCCAACATCCACCCCAGCTAAAAAGAAACAGAAAGCCAAGCATGCCTGTGCCATTGCAGAAGGCCTACCTGATTGGCAGTCCTTCACTTCTTCCCTGATGCAGGCCTCTATGGCCCTTAGGCTTTCAGCCTCATCCTCCACTACTCTACCTTTGCTCAGTCCTAGGCCTGCTTCTGCCTCTTCCCTCCCCCCATGATATCTCAGGTTAGGGAAGAGGAGCATGATACTTCCTTTTCCTTCTCAGAGGACTCCATATCATACCTCCCAAATTGTATCTCCCCAGGAATATTATTCTCCTGATGAATCTATTGAGAGGGGTTTCACCCCTTGAGGATATTGCATTTAGTGAGACCATCGCCAAGATGAAAGACTATTTCAAATGGGATACCTCTAACACCCAAAATAATTATTTTGAGTTTCTTCAAGTTGAATTCCCCTCCCCGTTCCTCCAGTTCTACGTGCATACCTGGATGCCTTTAATTCTGCATGTAAGGCCCCAGACTCTCAGCCACCTGCTCCCAAGTGACCAGATCACTTCTGCAAGGTGCCTGTGAGCAAATATTCTTAGTTAAACCACCCTTGGCAGACCCAGCAGTGATTTCCACCTACCCTGATAAGCAATCCAGACTCCTTCCCTCCGCCTCACTCCTACCCACTGATAAAGACAGCAAATCTATGGATAGAATTGGAAAGAAGTTATACACATCCTCCACATTGGCTTTCAGAGAAATTAACTGTCAGACGCACATGACTAAATATGCTCTCAACTTGGTGTCTCAAGCCTCCTTCATGCTGGCCTGTATTCTTGACAGCCCCATTAAGGCTGACGTCTCCTCCAAACTTTCTCTGGCTACACAAGTAGCCAGATGCTGTATTAGATGCAGCTATGATGCTGCAAAACCTCTGCTCACTCTGTAGCATCTGCTTCTGTTCTCAGGAGATACTCCTGGCTGAGACTTCAGAATCTCCCAGAAGCATACAACTCAAAGATCCTGGATGCCCCCCTGGATCACCATTTCCTTTTCGGAAAACAGTCTGCAGATCTTTTTAAGAATCTGCAAGAAAAATGTAAGTTATTGCAGGACATGAAACATTTATTGGTGTTCCCCTTTCCCAAGTACTACAGAAACTATCCAGCTAAAGCCACCTTTGTGAGGCGAAACCTTACCCAGACTGGTTTTTCCTCTTCCAGATCTAGAAGAGGTGCAAGAAGACCCACCACGTCCAGACCTGCTGCCCCGGATACTCAGCCTAGACAACCCTTTCAGGACAGAGGAGGCCCCAACAGTGCATGACTGCCTTGCCCTCATTCCACTCTCAGCATGCCTTTCCCACTGCCACCCTTTCTGGCAAACCATAACCTTGGACCAATGCGTTCTATCCATAATAGAAAAGGATATTTCCTCTCCTGGAAAGTAAAACCAGCCATGAGAAGCACCCCCATACCCACCCAAAAACCAACAGCATCTCCTTCCACAGGTTCTGACAGACCTGCTGAAGCTGGGTACCATAGAATCTGTTACCTCAGGACAAGAAGGAAAAGGTTTCTCTTCCCATCTCTTCCTGGTTCCCAAGAAAGACGGCCCTTGGAGACCCATCATAGACCTCTCCTTCCTAAACCTTTACCTTCAGGTGCCCACCTTCAAAATGCTGTCACTTCCCATCCTGCTACCTGTTAAACCAGCCAAGGCTTATATGGCCACCTTGGACCTAAAAGAGGCCTACCTACACATACCCATCAGAACTTCCCACAGAAGATTTCTGTATTTCTCTGGACCCTCCTCTCATTTCCAATTTACTGCTTTGCCCTTTGGTTTGTCCACTGCCCAGAGTGTTCACAAAATGCCTGGTCCCTGGTCCCTGCCATTGCCTTCTGCAGAAGTCAGGGAATCCAAATTTACCCCTATCTGGACAATATCGTGATACTGGCAGGGTCAAAAGATACCTTCTCAAAGCATCTGCACTTCATCATGTCCTTCTGCAGAATCTAGGGTTCACCCTTAACCTTCCAAACTCCTCCTTGCACCCTTACCAGGACAAGATTTTCCTAGGTTGCAGAATCCGAACAGACAGAATGAAGGCCTTTCTCCCTTAGGACAAGGTCCTATCCCTGATCTCCCATTTCAAGGAGCTGCTACTCTCTCAGACAATAACTGCAAGGCAATTCATTCGACTTCTGGGCTTAATGGCAACAGCCATCCTTATGCTACCACTGGCCAGAATGCATATGTGCAAGCTACAGTGGTACCTCAAAAGCATTTGGTCCAAGCACCTGAATCACTTGGAACAAGTAATCCCCCTCCTTCTCTGTCTAAAGAAAGAAATCAGCTGGTGGATCCAACAAGTCCAGCTAAACCTGGGGCTTCCACTTTAGCCCACTCCTGCAACCCAAGTAATGCATACAGATGCCTCAGATTCAGGTTGGGGAGCAACAATGGCAGCTTGCAGGGTTCAAGCAAACTGGCACCTTCACTGAAGGCCAAACACATCACTGTCAGAGAAATCACTGCAGTCTTCTTAGCTCTAAAAGCCTTTACCCCTCTGCTTCTGCCAGAGGTAATTCAAATAGTAACAGACAATACCACTGTAATGTGGTACCTCAAAAAACAGGGAGGGACAAAAGGCACATCAGTTGTGAAGACTAACCCTGCTGATACGGAATCTAGCCTCTCGCCACGACTTGTCCCTGCGGGCAACCTACATCCCCTCGCAGGACAACAAACAAGCAGATCTCCTAAGCAGGGCATCCTCTCCACAACACGAATAGATGCTGGACAGGCCGTCTTCCTAGATATAGTCCACCGGTGGGACACTCCTCAAATAGACCTGTTGCCTCCCCCCAGAACAGGCAGCTGAAGACCTTTTGCTCAAAGACCTACTCTCCTCTTGCCTAGAGAGTAGACGCTTTCAGCATCTCCTGGGAGGGGAAGATGTTCTTCATGTTTCACTGTTGCAGTCATCACATTTGGGTTATCCCTGCCAGGGTAGCCCTCGGTAGAGACGACCACAGGATCCTTAGTTGAAGAAGAGTTTTGCGGCATACCGGATTCCGAAAGGGTCTCTGTAGCGGCTTGCGAATCATTTAAGCGGGCATCAGGGGCTGCGAAAGCACCTCACTGAGTACCGGAGGACTGACAAGTAGCTTAACAGAAGTGTCTTCGGTAGGTTTGGACCTGTGCGGTCTGTTTCTGTCTTTATCTTTGTTTTTTTCGGAAGATCTGCTGTCGGATGGCTTACCGAAGCCATATCAGAATTCGAGAACTGTAAATGAAAATATCTTGCTACAATAAGGGCCTGACGATGGATAGCTCTGGCATTGAACAAAGCACAGAAGTGACAATGGGGGATGTCGTAGTCTGGGCCTAAACAAGTGATGAAGTAAGAGTGGAAGTTTTGGTGTGGTATTTGCTTTCCACAGGTGAGACAGTTATTAACTTTTTCTGACATCGGTTAGTGCAAGAAAAAAGGATCGCCAATGGGGTATTTAGCTTTAGAAGACTTCAACTTCAGTTCGGAGACAAAAACTCGGGTAGCAGCCGACCAGCACTCTTGTGACCTGCTTCCGCTTCAGGGTCTATATTACATTGAATGCTTAAAACAGCGAATGATGTTTAATCGACCGTATTTCAGCGAAAGCTGAAAATGTCGACACTTCAGAACAGAGATTTCTTTCCTAGAGAAAAAAAAACGCTGTTCCAAAAAAAAAAAAGGCAGTAAACAGTTCCAAACACATACACACTTACTTTAACCCTAATTCTAATCCCCTCCCAAAAAAAAGTAAACAGCTGAAAACACATATGCACTTTATTCAACCTTACATCTAACACAAAAAAAAGTAAACCGTTTAAAACATATACACATTTACCTTAACCCTCCTTCTACCCCCTCCCCAAAAAGTAAACAGTTTAAAACATATATGCACTTACCTTAACCCGCACCGTAACCCTAAGGTCAGTAACTGTTGCACATTTACGTTCGGGGGCTATTCCGGATAAGGGAATCTCTGAGACCACACTACAGTGCAGAACATGGCAAAGTAACGAAGCAGCCAAGCGACTTCTTCCCCAGGGAAAGAATTTGCTGAACAGTCGCTTTGCTGTTTTGGGTTCAATAAAATTGCATTCGACAAAATGCGTTTTCGTCGTTATAATAGGAGCCCCTGCTTCGGGCTCCACAGCAATAAAGACTGATGTAATGGCGTCATCTACCTTACTTTATACTACTGATGACCTGACGTCAGTCCTCAAGCGACAGCAGCCGACACAGAAATGCTAAGTCTCTGGTATCCGGGCCGGCCGAGGGCTACCTTGGCAGGGATAACCCAAATGTGATTACTGCAACAGTGAATACACTCGAACATCTACATTTATGGTAACTGTACTCCCCCCCCCCCCTTTCCACTAATTCAGAAAGCCCTCCTGAAAATCAGGAAGGACAAACTGAAAACCTTGATGTTCATCGTGTTACACTGCTGCAGTCATCACACTTGGGTTATCTGCCATCAGGCGGTCCCGCAGTCAGCCCGAGTTCCAAAGTCTTGGTCCGGCGTTGGTTGCTGTCGCTTCTTCCCTAATGTCAGTGCAACAGGGGTATAATAGAGGCAGCCGACGCCATTTTCGCCAGTCTTTCTTGCCGTGCGGTGCCTGAAGCAGAAGCAGTTCACAAGTGCCGGTCGGCAGACTCCTGAGATTTTCAAATCGAATTTCAGACCGAAGTCTTCAGTAAAGCTAAGTACCCTGTTGGGGAAACCTTTTCTTGCCTCAGTCCGATGTCAGAAAAAGTTAATAATTGCATTTCTTGTGGGAAGCAAATACCTCATAAGGATTTTCATTCTTATTGTATCCCTTACCTAGGCCCAGACCACGACGTCACAGTTTGTCAGTTTTGTGCTAGGTTTAACAAACGAACTATTAAACGTCGGTTAGATTTTGCCCGACATTATTTTGGTAGAAAATTTAATTATACCATGCCGTCGGAGCAACCGACGACCGGGATGCATAAAAAGCGCAAAGATAAGGACAGGCAGCCGAGACCCAAACCAGACACCAAGGCCTCTGCTAGGCCAGTCGCCGGTTCTCCAGTTTTCAGTGAGGCGCCTCCGCAGCCCCTGATGACCAATGATTTAGAACCCCAGCCTGCATCCGACTCCCAAGCGGAGATTGCAGGGCCTCCAGAGCCTTTATCTTTAGGCCCTTCCAACTCCATGGCTGATGGGGATTGTGGTGCAGTTGAAAGGCCATCAGTTGCTGAAGGTGTCTTCAGACCGACTACACTTAGTATTAAATCCTTTGCAAAACTGAAAACTCCATTAAAAGTAAGGAAGCCTGTACAGCAGTCTCCATTGCAAGGCCCCATGCCTAAGAAACAGATGCTTAAGATGGCCGAAGACTTAATTACCCTAATCAGGGGTTCCCATCCCCCACTTGGCAAAAGGCCTAGACAGGAGGAGGACTATACTTCCTCTGACCAGGTTTCCATTACCTCAGATTCTTCTGAGGAACAGGAGTACTCTTTTCCCCCTTATGAAGACTCTGATGCTGAAGAGTCTATTCCTTCAGCATCTCCCCCAGAAGACTACTCTTTTGGGGAAACTTTACATACCATGAGGGAACATTTCCACTGGGAAGGCCAGGATTACTCTGAGTCTAAGAAAAGGCTCCAAGAGTTCCTCTTACTACCCCAGCACAGACCCCTTGCTATTCCACCTGTGTTAGACATTGTGGATGATGTATACTCAGAATCTAGCCTTAACCAAGATTCATTACCTCCCGCACCAGCCAAACCAGACAGATACTACAGAGTCCCTGACTCACATAAATTCCTATATAAAAGCGCTGTTGCTGACCCAGAAACCATTTCCCAGGGTCCCAAAGGGGTTAAGGCCTCTGTTGCTAAAAATCCTGTACCGTCTGAAAGGGATTCTAGAGCACTAGACAGATGGGGAAAGAAAGTATATACCTCAGCTACTCTAGCTATGAGGGCCTTAAATTGCCAGTTTCACATGCTGAAACATCAACAATATTTGATGTCTCAATTAAAACAAAAAATGAGCACACATACAGAGCAGCCTGATTACAAGGAAATGCAAGATTTGTTGCATGCAGCAGAACAAGTGGGAAAACATACTTTGCAATGTGGATTTGATTCATTGGAAGCTTCTTGCAGAGCAGCTGTAACAGGGTCTGTCATTCGTAGGCATGTTTGGTTAAAAGAACAAACTTTACCTGATCATGTTATAGCAAAGTTATTGGATGCACCCTTACAGCAGGATGTTTTATTTGGTGTGAAAGCAGAAAAGGTTTTAAAGAAAATGGAGGATAAGGCAAAATCTATGCATACGGTCAAGGATTTTTTACAAGTCCAACCCCCTCGTTTCAGCAGAAATTGGCCAACCAGAAACTGGTCCTTTCCAACTTCTGACAGACCTCAGAGGGGCAAATACAGACGCCCAAGGGGCAGAGGTCAGCCACAAGGCTCTTACAAGCCACGACAATGGGGTGCCACAACCCAAAAAGGAGGAGAAGACAGGTCTCATACTATCAGAAGACAATCACAATGACTTACCCCTCAGACTGCCAAGCAAATCACTCTTGGCAGCTCCCTTGGGAGGAAAACTTGCACTTTTTGCAGACAATTGGCACATCATCACAAAAGACAAATGGGTCCTAAATATTGTAACTCAAGGATACAGGTTCCACTTTCACACTTTACCAAGGATAAAAGGAATGCCAAACCTGCCATCAAATCAACGGGCAGAGGCTCAAAGACAAATTACAGCACTCATGGACATGAGAGCCATTCAACAGGTTCCTACACAGGAGCAAGGACAAGGATTTTACTCAAGGCTCTTTCTGGTTCCTCGAAAGGACAAAGCCTGGAGACCCATTCTGGACCTTTCAGTTCTAAACACAAACCTGGAAGTACCCAAATTCAAGATGCTCTCACTGCAGCAACTTCTTCCCATGCTGGGCAAGAAGGGTTGGCTAGTAACGTTGGACCTCAAGGAGGCATACCTGCATGTCCCTATCAGACAAAATTACAGACGATACCTCCGATTTATAGCAGGTACAACTCATTACCAATTCTCTGCACTGCCCTTTGGCTTATCTACTGCGCCCAGGGTTTTCACAAAATGCCTGGCACCAGTAATTGCATACTGCAGACAAAGAGGAATCCAAATATTTCCACACCTGGACGACTGCCTTATTCAAGCAGACAGCAAGGACATTCTTTTAAAATATCTGGCATTTGTAAAAAACCTACTAAGTTGCCTAGGGTACACAGTAAACGAAAGGAAGTCAAAACTAGTGCCCTCGAAAGACCTAATATTCTTGGGTGCCAGCTTAAATACAATGGCCCAGATGGCTTATCTCATGCCAGACAAGCAAGGACAACTGACTCAATACTTCAAAATGATGGCAACAAATACCCAACTCCCTGCAAGAAAAATTCTGCAGGCCTTGGGATTCATGGCATCTTGCATACTTCTAATACCATATGCCAAACTGCATATGAGGAAATTACAATGGTACCTAAAAAGCGTATGGACTCAACACAGCCACAGCTTGGAAACAATAATACCACTAATTCCCTGCCTTCAACAGGAATTTCTATGGTGGGCTCAGGCATGTCACCTCAACAAGGTTCAGCCTTTCACCTTGCCCACAGCCAGGCAAACAATGACAACAGATGCATCAGATTATGCCTGGGGAGCACACATGGCAGGACAGTGTATTCAGGGCAAATGGTCTGCAGATCAAATGCATCTCCACATCAATCAAAAAGAGATGCTAGCTGTACAAAATGCCCTAACAGCTTTCAAGGACCTCCTACATCCAGGACAACTTCTAATAAAGACGAACACCACCACAGTGATGTGGTACATAAACAAACAAGGGGGCACACATTCCTACCCCCTATGCAGGCAAGCAGTGACTTTGTGGAACACAGCACTGACCTACCAAGTTCAACTACAAGCACAATTCCTGCCAGGAAAGAAAAATACATTGGCAGACAAACTAAGCAGAAATATCATGGATCCTCACGAATGGAAACTAGACCCACAAGTATTCACAAAGATAACTGAAAAATGTGGGAGCCCAGACGTAGATCTGTTTGCCTCCCCCCAAAACTACCAACTGCGAAAGTTTTGCACAAGGGCATACCACACGCTAGCTTGGAAAGTGGACGCCCTCTCATTCAGTTGGAAAACACTAACAGTGTATGCCTTTCCTCCACTGCCTCTTTTGGCAAAGGTGCTGCTAAAAGCCAGATTAGAGAGGCCACAAATGATACTCATTGCTCCAGACTGGCCATGCCAACACTGGTATCCAATATTAAGGAACATGGCTCAAGGCCCACCATGGATTTTACCTTTAATTCCTCACCTGCTGACTCAGCAAAACAATCGGATTCTACACAGCCAGCTCAAGACTTTAAATCTGGCTGCATGGCAGATTATCTAAACAACCAGTCAGCACTTCTCTCTACAGCTGTTATGGATGTCATTCTAAAGGCCAGGAGACCCAGCACCAGGAAAACCTACTCAGACAAATGGAAAATGCGCCTGGAACCAGGCTAAAGGCCGAAATCCTCTTGTCCCAAATATTCCTCAGATTCTGCAATATTTAACTGAGATGTTGCACAAAGGCCTTTCCTTTTCATCTATAAAGATCCACACTTCAGCTATTTCAGCTCATTACAACACAGATCCTCCTATTTTTCACATCCATTATTAAGACAGTACCTCAGAGGGGCTAAGAACATAGGACCACCCCGAAGAGCACCAACACCAACTTGGGACCTCAATTTTGTTTTGGAAAAACTTACACTACCACCCTTCGAGCCAGCTTTTTCAGCTGATTTACAATTTTTATCATGGAAAACTGCCCTGCTGCTAGCAATAACTTCAGCACAAAGAGTCTCAGAGCTACAGACCCTAATGGCAGTGGAGCCTTTCATCATTTTTCATCAAGACAGAGTCTCTTACGAACTAACCCTTCCTTTATGCCAAAGGTAGTATCCAGTGTGGCTCTGAACCAAACCATTCATTTACCCACCTTTTATCCAAACCCCCAGAATAAAGGGGAAAGGCTCCTACACTCTTTGGACATTCACAGGCAATTATGTTTCTACTTGGATAAAACAAAGGTTTTCAGAAAATTTGATCAGCTCTTTGTAGCCTATGCTGCAGGATCTCAGGGAAAACCTATATCAAAACAGACCATTTCAAAATGGATAGGACATTGTATCCATTTCTGCTACACACACCATGGGAAACCTGTACCTGGTAACATTAGGCCTCATTCCACCAGGGCTACAGCAACATCAGCAGCCTTCCTCAGAGGGGTACCAACCAAGGATATTTTGGAAGCTGCAACTTGGAGTTCAGTGCACACCTTCACCAACCACTTACTTCTATACTCAAAAACCAGAGCTGACTTTGCCACTGCAGTTTTGCAGGGCCTACTAGCTTCTCCAAACCCTGTTTAGTACCAACCGCCCAGCCTTAGCTTTGGGATTCAACCCAAGTGTAATGACTGCAGCAGTGTAACACGATGAACATAGTACAGTTTTGTACCTACCATAAATGTAGATGTCCGAGTGATGTCCTTCAAGGATGCATCTGCAGTCCTTACAAATGGGTTGTCCTGTCGTCAGGCAGCCCTTCGGTCGGCCGGATTCCAAAGTCTGGGTCTGGCCTCGGCTGGTGTCGCACTTCACCCGACGTCATAGCTGCAGTTATTCGGGTATAAAGGCATCAGCCGACGCCATTTTCCTCAGTCTTTCTTGCCGCGTGGCGCCTGAAGCAGAAGCTGTTCGCAAGTGCCGGTCGGTCAGAACCAGAGATTACTACTATCGAATTCTTCTACTACTACCGAAGACTTCTAAAAAGTTAAGTACCCCGTTGGGGACTCTTTCTTACCTCAGCCGATGTCAGAAAAAGTGAATAACTGTTTAACTTGTGGGAAACAAATACCTCATAAAGATTTCCACTCTTACTGCTTACCTTGTTTAGGCCCAGACCACGACGTAGCAGCTTGTCTAGCCTGTCCTTCTTTTAACCGACGGACGCTTAGACGTCGGTAGGAATTTGCTGAGGAGTTTTTCGGCTCCGATTTTGCTTACATTATGCCGTCGGATCCTCCGACTACGCAAATATCAAAAAAGCGTAAGGAAAAGGACCGACACTCGCGGTCTGCGGTTTCGGCCAACCGCGAGTGTCTCTGTTTCGGCTGAAACCGAGCAAGCGGTTCTTCCTTCAGCCGAAAACTTACCTCCTACCGAGGCCTCTTCCAACCTCGTGGAATCGGCTTCTGATTTACCTTCTGCTCAGGCAGTTTCTCAGGAATTATCTGACACTGTCCCCTTGGATATCTCCACCCCTGCACGTGGAGCTGCTGGGCCACCAGCAGCCATGTCCATTAAGGCTTTTGCCAGGGCTAAAGCAGCTAAAACTACTAAATCTGTGCCTGCTAAGACCCCCTCTCACAGGCCTAGCTCTAGTTCACAAATGCTTAGTCTAGCAGAGGATCTCATTTCTTTAATCCGGGGATCCCAATCTCACATAGACAGGGCCTCTCACCCACCTCCAGAGAAGAGGCCTAGAGCAGAGCCCCCTGAACCAGTTTCTACAGATGGATTCCTCTGATGATTCAGATAATACTAACCCTCCAGAGGCTTCTTTCTCCCCTTATGAAGACTCTGATGCTGAAGAGTCCATCCCTTCTGCCTCTCCGCCTGAGGAATTTTCCTTTGGGGAAACCTTGCATGCTATGAGGGAACAATTTCAGTGGCAGGGCCAGGATTTCTCAGACTCTAGGAAGAGGCTTAGAACCTTTCTGCATTTACCACAACATAGGCCTTTAGCCATTCCTCCAGTTCTCTGTTGTAGATGATGCATTTAATGATGCTTGTACTGCTCCTGATTCACTTCCACCGCCCCTGCTAAGCCCGATAGGTACTACAGGGTTCGGATACTCATCACCATTTGTATAAAGCTCCTTTGCAGATCCCAGACTATTTCCCAGGGTCCTAAGGCTGTAGCAGCTACCCCTGCCAAAAAAACCCTCCCCTCTGAAAGGGAATCCAGGTCCTTAGAGAGATGGGGTAAAAAAGTTTACACTTCTGCAACTCTTTCAGCTAGAGCTTTGAACTGTCAATTCCACATGATCCAGTATCAAGAATTTGCTAGACCAGTTAACCAAAAAGTTTTCCTCAGATGAACCATTAGACAAAAAATCTGTTCAGGAAATGGTACATAACATTCAGCAGGTCAGTAACCATTCCTTAAAATGCGGCTATGATGCACTGGAAGCTTCCTTCAGATCAGCCATGACTGGCACAGTTATCAGAAGGCATGCATGGTTAAAAGAGCAGGCCTTACCAGACCATGTGAAATCCAAATTACTAGATGCTCCCATGGACAAGATCAATTTGTTTGGCTCCCCTGCACAACAGGTGCTCAAGAAGATGGAAGAGAAGGCAAAATCTGTCCAAACAGTGAAAGATTTCTTACAGGTCCAACCTCCAAGGTTTAGCAGGAATTGGCCCTCCAAGAATTGGTCCTTTCCGACTCCTCCAGAGCCCAGAGAGGCAGGAATAGGCTCAAGAGGCCGAAGTCAATCCAGAGGTGCCTACAGGGGATGCCAGTGGCAGGGTAACAACCAGCGAGGTGCAGCCACGGACACAGCCACCACCACTACTACAGGACAATCACAGTGACTTGGTTCTAGCACCGCCTACCAGGGAACAACTAAAAGCACCCTTGGGCGGGAAGCTAGCTTTATTTTCAGTAAACTGGCATTACATCACAAGAGACAAGTGGATTTTGCAGACAATAGACCAAGGTTACAGGTTTCACTTCCATACTCTACCAGGGAAGAGAGGAATGCCAAACCTACCTCCAAATCAAAAGGCAGAAGCTCTAAAACAAATATCTCAATTATTAAAAATGAGAGCTGTGGAAAAGGTACCATCTATGGAGCAAGGACAGGGATTTTACTCCAGACTCTTCCTGGTACCAAGAAAAGAAAGCAAATGGAGACCTATTCTCGACCTGTCCGCTTTAAACACATTCCTCATTGTTCCAAAATTCAAAATGCTGACCCTACAGCAGCTTCTTCCCATGCTGGGCAAGGAGTCTTGGCTGGTAACTCTAGATCTCAAGGAGGCATACCTGCACGTCTCCATACGACCAAATTGCAGAAGATACCTCAGATTTCTTGCAGGATCAGAGCATTATCAATTCTCAGCATTGCCCTTTGGCTTATCTACTGCCCAGAGTGTTCACGAAATGCCTGGCATCAGTAATTGCTCATTGCAGGCTCCAGGGAATCCAAATCTACCCTTACCTGGACGACTGCCTGATACAAGCGGACAACAAAATCAAGTTAGCAGAAGACTTGAAAAAGGTCATTTACCTACTACAAGCCCTGGGATACACAGTCAATATAAACAAGTCAAGGCTGATACCATCCCAAAGGATAACCTTCTTGGGTGCAGAGCTGGACACATCAAGCAAATGGCATTCCTAACAGTAGAAAACAGGAGCAACTCCTCTATACTTCTTGGCATTAACAAAGCAGAACCATCTAACAGCAAGAAAAGTCCTGCAAGCCTTGGGTTTCATGGCATCCTGCATAATATTGGTTCCACATGCCAGACTGCATATGAGAAAGTTACAGTGGTACCTAAGGAATTTATGGTCTCAGCACAAGCACAGCCTAGAAACCCAAATTCCAATAATTCCATGCCTGAAGCAAGAATTCCAATGGTGGGTTCAGGCCTGTCAATCAAACAAAGGATTGCCCTTCCACAACACTCAACCAAGCCAAACCATTACCACGGACGCCTCAGACCTCGGTTGGGGAGCCCACGTGCTAGACAAGTGCATACAAGGCTTATGGACTCAAGACTAGCTGCACCTACACATAAATCAGAAGGAAATGCTGGCAGTAAAACTGGCAATTCAGACATTCAGACAATTTCTTCGACAAGGTCAACTGTTGATAAGGACAGACAACACCACAGTTATGTGGTACATCAACAAACAGGGAGGCACACATTCGTACCCTCTATGCCGGATGGCAATGGATCTCTGGAATGTGGCCCTGAGTTACAACGTTCAGTTACAAGCAATTTTGTACCAGGAAAAGAAAACATTCTAGCAGACATACTAAGCAGGACTACCACGGATGCCCACGAATGGATGCTGCATCCGGACATCTTCAAAACCATTACAAGACAATGGGGACTCCCTCAAATAGACTTATTTGCATCTCCACGCAATCACCAACTAAAGAAATTCTGCACAAGGACGTACCACCCATTTGCTTGGAAGGTGGACTCCCTATCTTTCATTTGGAAAAACCTGACAGCATATGCATTCCCACCACTTCCTTTGATGCACAAGGTGCTATTGAAGATCAAGGAGGACCGTCCAAGGATCATCCTGATAGCTCCAGACTGGCCAAGACAACATTGGTACCCATTACTGAGGAGCATGTCTCGGGAACAAATATGGCACCTACCCTTGTTCCTTGCTGTTAACACAGAACAACTACAACACCCTGCATCCAAACCTGAAAACACTGCAGCTAACTGCCTGGAACATTGCATAAGAACAAATAACCCAAATTTATCCCAAAGGGTAAAGACATTATCTTGGAGGCTCGCAGACCCTCAACAAGAAAAATTATTCAGCAAAATGGAAAAGATATTTCATTTGGAGTACTGCAAAGGAGAAAATGTGTCACTGGTAAACATAACCAACATCCTGGAATACTTGGCAGAGCTCTTCCACAAAGGCCTGTCCTATTCTTCCATCAAGATTCATGCATCAGCTATTTCAGCAGAATACGACTTGGATCCTCCAGTCTTCTCACATCCTCTGCTCAGGCAGTTTCTGAGAGGAATTAAAATGTAAAACCGCCTAGGAAGCCACCATTGCCAGCATAGGACTTGAACTTTGTGCTAGAAAAATTGACACTTCCTCCTTTCAACCAGCAGCAACAGCAGAATTACAATACTTATCATGGAAAACTGCTTTCCTGTTGGCAATCACTTCAGCAAGAAGGGTATCTGAGCTACAGGCACTAATGGCAGTACAGCCCTTCCTGATCTTCCACCAAGATAGAGTATCCATGAGAACTAATCCTACTTTTATGCCTAAGGTGGTCTCCAGAGTATCTTTGAATCAGGCTATCCACCTACCTACATTCTTCCCCAACCCTCAGAACAGGGGAGAAAGGCTGTTGCATACCTTGGATGTGCATAGACAATTACGCTACTACCTGGACAGGACCAAGGGCAATAGGAAAACTGACCAGCTACTGGTAGCATATGCAACAGGAATGGAAGGAAAAGCAATTTCAAAGCAGACAATCTCTAAGTGGATAGGAAATTGCATTAGATTTTGTTACTCCTACCATGGAAAGAAAACTCCAGAAAACATCAGGCCTCACTCTACAAGGGCTACAGCCACTACCACAGCTTTTCTACGAGGAGTGGCTACCAAAGACATTTTAGAGGCTGCTACTTGGAGCTCCGTGCATACATTTGCCAAGCATTATAATTTACCTTTATACTCCAGATCCCGAGCAGGTTTTGCCACTGCTGTTTTGCAAGGTATCTTAACTACACCATAATTTTATCTCTCCTCCCCAGTTTTGCTATGGTATTCTACCCATTTGTAAGGACTGCAGATGCATCCTTGAAGGACATAGTACAGTTTTGTACCTACCATAAATGTAGATGTCCGATAGGAATGCATCTGCAGTCAGGATTACCCACCCTCCTTCCCCTCTGTGGTACTCCTAGGGTATTTGCCCATCTTCTAGCTAGCTGGGGGAATCTATTATGGTGTATTTGTTTGTATATATGTACATACATGCCTATTTTTGTTTGCTCTCTACTATTTGGAATCATTTGCATTTATCCAAATTTAGCCTTCCTAGAGGGCACCTGGCATCTGGGGCAAGAAACACTGAGGAAAATGGCGTCGGCTGATGCCTTTATACCCGAATAACTGCAGCTATGACGTCGGGTGAAGTGCGACACCAGCCGAGGCCAGACCCAGACTTTGGAATCCGGCCGACCGAAGGGCTGCCTGACGACAGGACAACCCATTTGTAAGGACTGCAGATGCATTCCTCTCGGACATCTACATTTATGGTAGGTACAAAACTGTACTTTCACACTGCTGCAGTCCAGGTTACCCTCCCACCTTCCCCTCTTCTTACCTGGGTTTTATCTATAGCTCTTTGTTTATACAATCTCTAAGATGTATTTCTATATGGTGTATTTGCTTACAGCTGTAGCTATTGTTTTCTACTTATGTAATTTACTTAGGATTATGTATTGCTTTCCTATTTGGGGGCACCTGACATCTGGGGCAAGAAAAACTGAAGAAAATGGCGTTGGCTGCCTCTATTATACCCCTGTTGCACTGACGTCAGGGAAGAAGCGACAGCAACCAACGCCGGACCAAGATTTTGTAACTCGGGCCGACTGCGGGACCGCCTGACGGCAGATAACCCAAGTGTGATGACTGCAGCAGTGTGAACACTCGAACATCTACATTTATGATTGGTACAAAAAGTACAGTTTTGTACCTACCATAAATGTAGATGTCCGAACAGGATAGCATCTGCAGTCCTAACATATGGGTTGTCCTGTCGTCAGGCAGCCCTTCGGTCGGCCGAATTCCAAAGTCTGGGTCTGGCCTCGGCTGGTGTCGCACTTCACCCGACGTCATCTCTGCTGGTCTTCGGGTATAAAGGCATCAGCCGACGCCATTTTCCTCAGTGTTTCTTGCCCCAGATGCCAGTTGCCCTCTTGGAAAAATAAATTTTGGGTAAATGCCAATGTTTCCAAAAAAAATAGTAGGCAAACACAAAAAATAAGCATGTATGTACATATATACAAACAAATACACCATAAGAGATCCCCCTAGCTAGCTATTAGGAGGGTAGATACCCTAGGAGTACCACAGAGGGAAGGAGGGTAATCTGACTGCAGATGCTATCCTGTTCGGACATCTACATTTATGGTAGGTACAAAACTGTACTATGTCCTTCAAGGATGCATCTGCAGTCCTAACAAATGGGTAGAATACCATAGCCAAACTAGGGAGGAGGAAGAAGAATTATGGTGTAGTTAGGATCCCTTGCAATACAGCAGTGGCAAACCCTGCTCGGGATCTAGAGTATAGAGGTAAGTTGTAATGCTTGGCAAATGTATGCACGGAGGTCCAAGTAGCCGCCTCAATAATGTCCTTGGTAGCCACTCCTCGTAAGAAAGCTGTGGTAGTGGCTGTAGCCCTTGTAGAGTGAGGTCTTATGTTCTGTGGAATTTGCTTTCCATGGTAGGAGTAACAGAATCTTATGCAATTTCCTATCCACTTGGAGATTGTCTGTTTGGAAATTGCTTTTCCTTCCCTTCCTGTTGCATAAGCTACTAGAAGCTGTTCAGTTTTTCTATTGCCCTTGGTTCTGTCCAGGTAGTAGCGCAACTGTCTATGTACATCCAAGGTATGCAGCAGTCTTTCCCCCCTGTTCTGTGGATTGGGAAAGAAGGTAGGTAGGTGGATTGCCTGGTTTAGAGACACTCTGGATACCACCTTAGGCATAAATGTAGGATTAGTTCTCATGGACACTCTATCTTGATGGAAGATTAGGAAGGGTTGTACTGCCATTAAGGCCTGTAATTCCTAAACCCTTCTTGCTGAAGTAATTGCCAGTAGGAAAGCAGTTTTCCAGGATAGGTGTTGAAGATCTGCTGTTGCTGCTGGTTCTCACGGAGGGAGTGTCAATTTTTCTAGCACAAAGTTCAAGTCCCATGCTGGTAATGGTAGTTTCCTAGGAGGTTTTACATTCTTGATTCCTCTGAGGAACTGCCTGAGTAGAGGATGTGAGAAGACAGGGGGACCGAAGCTGTATTCTGCAGAAATAGCTGATGCATGTATTTTGATGGAGGAATAGGACAGGCCTGTATGGAGAAGCTCTGCCAAGTACTCCAGGATGTTAGCAATATCTATCTTTGACACATCTTTTCCTCTTTCAGTACTCCAAATGACAAACCTTTTCCATTTTCCTGCATAGTTCCTTCTTGTTGAAGGTCTGCGGGCCTCAAGGATAATGTCTTTAACCCTTTGGGATAAATCTGGGTTAGTTGCTGTTATGTAATGTTCCAGGCAGTCAGTTGCAGAGTTTTTAGGTTTGGATGCATGATGTTGTAGTCGTTCTGAGTTAACATCAAAGGCATCAGGGGTAGTGTCCACGTTCTCCCCCGAGACATGCTCCTCAGCAATGGATACCAGTGTTGTCTTGGCCAATTTGGAGCTATCAGAATTATCCTTGGACGTTCCTCTTTGATTTTCAGTAGTACCTTGTGTATCAAAGGAAGAGGTGGAAATGCATATGCTGCAGGCCTTTCCAACTGAAGGATAGAGAGTCCACCTTCCATGCAAGTGGGTGGTATGTCCTTGTGCAGAATTTCTTGAGCTGGTGATTGAGTGGGGATGCGAATAGGTCTATTTGTGACATTCCCCATTTCTTTGTGATGGCCTTGAAGATGTCCGAGTGTAGCATCCATTCGTGAGCATCCGAGGTAGTTCTGCTTAGCATGTCTGCTAGGATGTTTTCTTTTCCCGGAACAAATATTGCCTGTAACTGGATGTTGTAGCTCAGAGCCATATTCCATAGGTCCAGAGTCATTCGGCATAGGGGGTATGAATGAGTGCCTCCCTGTTTGTTGATGTACCACATGACTGTGGTGTTGTCTGTCCTTATCATTAAATGGCCTTCTTTGAGGAATGGTCTGAAATTCTGGATTGCTAGTTTTACTGCTAGCATTTCTTTTTGATTTATGTGCAGGTGCAGCTGGTCTGGAGTCCATAATCCTTGTATGCATTTGTCCAGCATGTGTGCCCCCCAACCTAGGTCTGAGGCGTCCGTTGTGATGGTTTGGCTTGCTTGCAATTTGTGGAAGGGCAAGCCTGGGTTTGACTGGCATGCTTGAGCCCACCATAGGAACTCTTGTTTCAGGCAATGGGATTAGTGGTATTTCGGTTTCTAAGCTGTGCCTGTGTTGAGACCATAAATTCTTTAGGTACCACTGTAGCTTTCTCATATGCAGTCTGGCATGGGGGACCAGGATTATGCATGATGCCATGAAGCCCAAGGCCTGCAGTACTTTCCTTGCTGTTAGTTTGTTCTGCTTTGTTAATGCCACGAAGTAAAGAGGGAGTTGTTCTTGTTTTTCTGCAGTTAGGAATGCCATCTGTTTTACTGTGTCCAATTCTGCACCCAAGAATGTTCTTGTTTGGGATGGTATCAGTCTTCACTTTTTTAAATTGACTGTGTATCCCAGGGCTTGTAGTAAGCAAATGACTCTTTGTAAGTCTTTTGTCAGCTTGCTTTTGTTGTCCGCTTGTATCAGGCAGTCGTCCAGGTATAGATAAATTTGGATTCCCTGTAGCCTGCAATGAGCGATTACTGATGCCAGGCATTTTGTGAATACTCTGGGCGCAGTAGATAAGCCAAAGGGCAATGCTGAGAATTGATAATGCTCTGATCCTGCAAGAAATCTGAGGTATCTTCTGCAATTTGGTCGTATGGGGACGTGCAGGTATGCCTCCTTGAGATCTACAGTTACCAGCCAACACTCCTTGCCCAGCATGGGAAGAAGTTGCTGTAGGGTCAGCATTTTGAATTTTGAAACAATTATGAATGTGTTTAAGGCGGACAGGTCGAGAATAGGTCTCCAACTTTTCTCTTTTCTTGGTACTAGGAAGAGTCTGGAGTAGAATCCTTTGCCCTGTTCTGTAGGTGGTACCCTTTCCACAGCTCTCATCTTTGTTAATTGAGCTATCTGTTTTAGAGCTTCTGTTTTTTGATTTGGAGGTAGGGTTGGCATTCCTCTTTTTACTGGTAAGGTGTGGAAATGAAACCTGTAGCCTTGGTCTATAGTTTGCAAAATCCACTTGCCTCTTGTGATATAGTGCCAATTTTTTGAAAATAAGGCTAACTTTCCGCCTAAGGGTGCTGCTATTTGTTCCCTGGTAGGCGGTGTCAGAGCCAAGTCACTGTGATTGTCCTGTTGCAGTGGCAGTGGTTGTGTCTGTGCCTCGTTGGTTATTGCCTTGCCACTGGCGTCCTCTGTAGGCACCTCCTCTGGATTGATTTCTGCCTCTGGAACGTCTATTCCTGCCTCTCTGAGGTTTAGAGGAGTCTGGAAAGGACCAATTTTTGAAGGCCAGTTCCTGCTAAACCTTGGGGCTGAACCTGTAAGAAATCTTTAACTGTTTGTACAGATTTTGCCTTCTCTTCCATTTTCTTCATTACTTGCTGGGCAGGAGAACCAAATAGACTGACCTTATCCATAGGAGCATCTAATAGCTTTGCTTTAACATGATCCGCAAGACCTGTTCTTTCAACCATGCATGCCTTCTTATAACTGTGCCAGTCATGGCTGATCTAAATGAAGCCTCCAGTGCATCATAGCCACATTTTAAAGAATGGTTACTAACCTGCTGAATGTTATTCACCATTTCTAAAACATATTTCTTATCTAAGGAATCATCAGAGGACAGTTTCTTAGTTAACTGATCAAGCATAAACTCTTGGTATTGGATCATATGAAACTGACAGTTCAAAGCTCTAGCTGAGAGAGTAGCAGAGGTGTAAACTTTTTTACCCCATCTCTCTAAGGACCTGGATTCCCTTTCAGAAGGGAGAGGGTTTTGCTGAGGTCGGCTACTGCCTTAGGCCCCTGGGAGATAGTCTCAGGATCTGCAAGGGGAGCCTTGTATAGGTGGTGATGAGTGTCCGGGACCCTGTAAAACCTATCGGGCTTGGCAGGGTCTGCAGGTAAAGTATCAGGAGCAGTGCAAACATCATTAAATGCATCATCCACAACAGGAAGAACTAGAGGTATAGCTAATGGCCTATGTTGCAGTAAATGTAGAAAGGTCCTAAGCCTTTTTCTTGAATCAGAGAAATCTTGTCCCTGCCATTGGAATTGCTCTCTCATGGCATGTAAGGTTTCCCCAAAGGAAAATTCCTCTGGTGGAGAGGCAGAAGGGATAGATTCTTCAGCATCGGAATCTTCATAAGTAGAAAAAGGAGCCTCTGGATGGTCTGTATTGTCTGAAACATCAGAAGAATCATCTGAGGACACTGGCTCAGGGGGCTCTGCTCTAGGTCTCTTTTCTGGAGGCTGAGAGGCCCTGTCTGGGTGAGATTGGGATCCCCTTATTAAAGAGATGAGATCCTCTGCCAGCGTAAGCATTTGAGAACTGGAACTGGGCCTGTGTGAGGGGGGCTTAACAGGCACAGATTTAGCAGATTTGGCTGCTTTAGCCCTGGCAAAGGCCTTTATAGACATGGCTGCAGGAGGCCTAGCAGCACCACGTGCTGGGGTAGAGACATCCAAAGGGATGGTGTCCGATAATTCTAGAGGAACCACATTAATAGGCAAAACTTCAGAGGCCGATTCAACTAGGGTAGCAGGAGCCTCGGTAGTAGTCATGGATTCGGCTGAAGATTGACCCGTTTGCTCGGTTTCGGCCGAAACCGAGACACTCGCAGTTTGCTTAACCGTGGTTTCGGCCGAAACCGCGGACCGTGAGTGTCGATCTTTTTCTTTGCGTTTCTTAACAATTTGAGAAGTCGGAGGATCCGACGGCATAATGTACGCAAAATCTGAGCCGAAAAACTGTTCAGCAAACTCCGACCGACGCCTAAGCATTCGTCGGTTGAAGGAAGCACAGGCTAAACAGGCTGCTACGTCGTGGTCTGGGCCTAAACAAGGTAAGCAGTAAGAGTGGAAATCTTTATGAGGTATTTGTTTCCCACAAGTTAAACAGTTATTCACTTTTTCTGACATCGGCTGAGGCAAGAAAGAGTCCCCAACGGGTACTTAGCTTTTAGAAGTCTTCAAGTAGTATTCGGTAGTAGTAATCTCTGGATCTGACCGACCGGCACTTGCGAACAGCTTCTGCTTCGCGCCACGGCAAGAAAGACTGAGGAAAATGGCGTCGGCTGATGCCTTTATACCCGAAGACCAGCAGAGATGACGTCGGGTGAAGTGCGACACCAGCCGAGGCCAGACCCAGACTTTGGAAGACGACAGGACAACCCATTTGTTAGGACTGCAGATGCATCCTTGAAGGACATCTGTACTTTAGTGACTCCCTACTGGCCAAGGCAGCAGTGGTTCCCCCTACTTCACAATCTAGCCAAGGGCAATCACTACAAGTTACCCTACAAAGTGGACCTCCTGACACAAGAAAAAGGAACTCTCCTTCACCCACACTTGCAGATGTTATCCCTGACACTGTGGGTGATAAACTTTTTATCTCATTCAGACACCACTACTCAGAGGACGTGCTTGCAGTCCTGATGGAGGCCAGAAAACCTACAACAAGAAAATCATACCTAGCTAAATGGGAAATATTTACTAAGTGGTGTCTAGACAAGGGAGGGGACCTTTGCATTGCTAATCCCTCTGATAAAAAATGGGCTTTCCTATTCTTCAGTGAAAGTACACCTTTTTGCAATATCAGCCTGCTTGCCACTTGATCCCCCCTTGCTATCCAGGCTCGATGTAAAACTCTTTCTTAAAGGGGTGTTGCACATTAGACCTCCAAAAAAGCTGATCCCTCCACCTTGGGACCTTAACTTCATCCTGGAAAAGCTTACCCAACACCCATTTGAACCTGCTGAGACAGCTTCCCTTCAGATATGTACATGGAAAACCGTCCTCCTAGTGGCCATCACTTCAGCCAGAAGGGTTTCTGAGCTGCAAGCCTTAATGGCTTGCCCCCCCCCTACACCATGTTCCACAAGTATAGGGTCACCCTGAGAACCAACCCCTCCTTTATGCCCAAGGTGGTCAATGATTTGTCTCTAAACCAATCCATCCACCTTCTTTCCCTCTCCCACAAATGAAGGGGAGAGGATACTCCACTCCCTGGATGTACACAGGCAACTAAGATTTTACCTGGACAAAACTAAATCCATTAGGAAATCTAAACAACTCTTTGTTTCCTTCCATCCCAGAGCATTGGGCAAGGTAGTCTCCAAACAAACCATCACATCTGTCTTTGCTACTCCCACCATGGGAAAAAAAACCCCAGTGGGAGTAAGGCCCATTCCACAAGGGCAATGGCTGTCTCCAGGACACTGTTTCCATTATGAAAGCAGCCACATGGTCCACTCTCCACACTTTCACCAAACATTACAAGCTTGACCAAGTCTCCAGAGCACGTGCAGGATTCTCCAGGGCAGTCCTACAAGGCTTTGTGGAATCCTCTTATGCATCCGCCACCCTCTCATCCAACTAAGCTGTGGTACTCTCCCACAACAAGAGTACTGCAACATAGGAATAGAAGGACATAAAATAGTTGTGTAAAATCTTACCATAACCATAGATGTCCTTCTTTTCCATGTTGCAGTATTTCTTCCCACCCACCAATAACCCACTCATCATTCAGATTTCATCCCAGCATCACCCTGAACCTATCTATGCTACAGAACGACCCCAGGGTCCCATACATGACACCACTGGCACCTACTCCTGCAGGGCCTTCTACTCTACCTGCTGAGCTTCAAGTTCTGAGGATTGTGCATGCAGACGTCACATTTAAGGCCCCTGGTGTATGGCCTTACGTGTGACGTCCCACGCAGCTGCAACAGCCAAGCTGAAGCTTTTGTATAGGAGCCAACGTATGAGCCGCCTGAGGCCAGGAAATCCAACAACAGGAATACTGCAACATGGAAGAGAAGGACATCTATGGTTATGGTAAGATTTTACACAACTGTTCTATGTTCGAATGATCACTGCTACAGTAGTCACTCCCTCAATCCCCCTTGTCTTCTGATTTGTTGTTTGTCAGGGTGTAAACGTTTTTTTTTTTTTTGTTAGCATTGCCCTTTAAGGGCTGTGCCTCCCTTTGTCTGTTGGTATGAAGTCTGAAGGGCTTGATGCCCAAACCTGTCTTTTTAGTCAGATCAACTCAAGCTGTCTTGAGTGTTTGAGCCCATGGAAATTGCTCTGAAGCTGGCCAGCTGTTATATCCTTTACAGGATATAATCCATATAGCTAAGGCTACTACAGCAGTGATTATTCAGAAACCTACTGTTATGATAAGTTTACATAAACAAATGTACTTTATGGTTCAGTACCTTCACAAATCTGCACAATGTGGTTTTAGAAGTTAACAGGGCATGACAATTTTTTGAGCTTTGGATTGTATGTTACACCCTTCTTTTCAGTGATTTACTTAGCTTACAGTGAGGTTTGAAACTTTGATGGACAATTGGTCTAATTTTTATTAGTAATTCTGAGTAATGATTTCACGTTGCAGACCCAAGATTTCCAGGACAGCAACTTTTTGAGCAGCAGAACCCTCCACCTCCACTTCTTAACGCTCACCCAGTTCCTAATCAGAATCTGGCAGCTTTTAACCAATCTGGTCAAGCATTTAATCAGCAAGGACAGCAACCGTTGTTTCCTAGAGAAAGACCTCTCCGACCAAACCTACAGCCACCAAGTCACATGGGCATGCCTCATTTTAACCAGCCAGGACCATGTGGTCCTCGACCGTTTATGCCTCCTAGACAGCAGAATCCACCAGGACATGCACAGTCCTTCCCTCCTCCACACATCCAGCATGGTATGCAGGTATGGTCCTTATGATTTTTTTGCCTCATTCAGTAACATTGATAAGTAAATAGTAAAATGTTAAAACTTAGAATGACATTTTTTGTGTATTTATTTTTATAATTAAGATTTTTGCTTACTAGAAATCTGCTTATTATTGGTGTAGGTGTTTTACTGAGCATGCATACTTTTTGAATGGGAAATCAGTACTCATTGTTTCAAATCGTTTTGACGCATATCTGTGAGATGAGCTAGAGTGAAACGTTTATAAAAGAATGTTAGGGTACTGACCCCCTAAAACTGTGAGGTTTTACTTATTCTGTTTTACATTTTAAGAATCTGAGAACATATGAAACCATGGTCTTATTTTTTTCCACTTGACATGCCATTTTCAGGTGTCTTGATTCATTGACGATTTTCATCAGAGTTCACTTGTGAGTTCTTGGTGGGCAACGTACGTTAGCCCTAGTAATGTTGGTCTGTCTTCATTTGTGCTGGTACTTCTATGTGGTAGAAAAATGCACTGGTTGGAGTTTATCTTACCTTTTTGCATTTGTGCTTTTGAACACAAGATGTTTTTACTCATTGCAAGTTACCACTTAGTGAGTTGTGTGATACCACAAAAGTAATTTGTTGGTTGATGTCTACCATCATGTAGTATACCATATTTGGTTTCTTGTGGTGCACATTTGTTTAAGCTTTGCAGAATTTCTTTTAATCATGACATGACCTGTGTCCGTGAAAAACCTGTGAGGACATAAGCCATAAACTGCTTTGGAAGTAAGTTCAGGTATCTGGACATTACTTGTTGCAGAAGGGCCAATGGAAGCTTGTTTCCTCAGCATTGATGACAATGGCCTCACTAAGATAATTATGTTGTTGTGACTACATTCCCACTTAATGCAGTAGAGGTGTTGGCTACACAGTGGTGGTAAATTTTAAGTAGGCTTTTTGCAGAACTGTGAACAGACTTGACAGAGCACATTAGTCTATCTTGTATTTGGTGATTGTTTGCAGATGTAGCCAGTGCAGCTAATAGGTCTCTCTTGGCTTATGCAGTAGTGGTAGCTTTATTAACATACTGAAATTCACTGAAAATGCCTTTGAAATGTTCGTAGAACACAAATACCTAATATTGTAGATTCCTCCATTTACTTTGTATATTGTTATCGGTGATTAGGCAGTCTATTCCAAGGATTAAATTTTCTATTTTAAAATGCAGAAGAGCGTCCGGGATGTGTCTTATCCTTGCTTGACCCAGTTAATGTTTTGACTGGACTGCCTGAATCATTGTAGAGCATGCTAGCAATCATTTTGTCAAGCAGAATATCTGGACCTTGATGAAGTTGGTAAAGAAGCAAACATAATAAAAATCACGAAAACAACTTACAAAGTTAAGTCACAAACCATCCAATAAGTGCCACGGCTCTTTTATAACCTTGCACTGTTGAAATAACCACAAAAACCGCAAGGTAAATCCAAATAGAATTCAGCAACAAATACCAAATATAAGGAATCCTGGTGGAATAGGACACTGAAGAATAAACTCGAAACTGATGCGAACTGAACAAGTAAATCAATATCCTTTATTCCAAAGAAGAACAACGATACAAAACGGTAAATGTAATTATTTAATTTATTTCACATGTATATTTATTGTGGATTTTTTATATATATATTAATTTCATATTATTGTATTATGTACAAGTATATATTGGTTACATAATACTTATATATTTGTTAGGTTGTATAGGTGAAATGATTGTTAGGCATTTTTTGAGATATGGTTTATTATAGAATTTTTGTGAATATATTTTAGATTTAATATTATCATACAGTGTGCTCATTTTAAATATTTTAAAATCAACATGAACATGGATGCTTGAGTATGGTTATTGTGATGAATTTTATTGTTGTATTTTTTGCACGAACTGCACTGATAGATTTTGTATATATTGAAGTATTAGGAAGTGTAGTGAGGTCTTTAAGGGGTAGAGTACAGCACAGGACAGAACACAGGAAATTATATATTTTTCAGCTTCCTGTTGGCGCCAATTTTAAATCTAATGATTGGTGTATAAGGGCAGGGGGCGGTATTTGCTATACAGGATATTACATCAGTTTCCGCTTCCTTTTGGCGCCTTTTTTCTTTTAAAAGGATTTTATTTTATTAAATCAAAAGGTTCTGATAAAGCCCACGAGTTGCTGTGGGTGAAAGCGGTTAACCTTATTGGAATGATTTTTGTTATTTAAGTGCATTTACCGTTTTGTATCGTTGTTCCTCTTTGGAATAAAGGATGTTGATTTACTTGTTCAGTTCACATCAGTTTGGAGTTTATTCTTCAGTGTCCTATTCCACCAGGATTCCTTATATTTGGTATTTGTTGCTGAATTCTATTTGGATTTACCTTGCGTTTTTTGTGGTTATTTCGACAGCGCAAGGTTATAAAAGAGCCGTGGCACTTATTGGATGGTTTGTGACTTAACGTTGAAAGAAGCAAACATGTCTTAGCTCTACCTTTCATAAAACTTCATATTTGATGCATTCACTGCTCTTGTGTATTACTGTCTTTGAACCTGACTGGCAGTGAAGTTTGATTCATTCCTCTAGATGGCCTGAATCCACTAACACTACAGGGATTTTTTAACAGTGATGAGCTTTTTAAAATAATATGGGCAAGGATTTTCCATATGTAGAGTTGGGTTCTGCCTTAATTTCTACACAGTGGCTTGTCTGTATTTTTGAAAATAATAACGTTGGCATTTCTCAAGTCTTGTGTAATTTTCTCATCTTTCCAAATTTGTTGAATGAGATGGAGACATCTATACCAAGTGGTCATCCCAAGAATCATTTCTGTAGGAATATAAAATGAGAGTGAGATTATATGCCTCATTGTCAGTGTCATTCAGTTTTCAATGTTGATACTCCTTGGTATGAAGAAGGGTAAAATGAAGTTGTGGTCTTCAGTGAAACTGACTTGTAAATGGTAGAATTTATTGTCCCCATTTCTTTTTTTTTTCCCCCCCTACTCAGTGTAGGTATTCTTCTGTGCCTCATTAGTTTGTTAGGTGTTCTAGGAGTAGTCGATTTTCAGGAGCTGGTAAGTTATTCAGACTCAGAGGGGAGCTCAATGTCTTATTTTCCTTGTGGGGGTTTCTCTTTCTCTGAGACTGTTAGTAGAATACACCAGTGTTTTCAGCGGGAAAAGTCTCAGGTTTTGCAGTCCTTCAGAAATTACTATAAGTTGTTAAAGAAGGATTTTCTAGAACCCACTTCCATTCCTCTTGTTTTGTCTGCTTTAGATTATGTATGTGTTACATCCTACAATTTTCCTGATATCTAGCTTCCCCTAAAAAGACAGCATGTATAAAGTTCCTGTCTTTTAAATTTTATACACTATTCCCAAACCTGACCCACCTATAGCTTTAGTTGATCCAGGGGCAAGTTTATCCAAGGAGTCTCTCTCAAGATTTTTTAGAACTCCTTTTCCTAATTGTCCAAGAGATTTTTTTCTCTATTCTTCCAGTTTTGGCAAAAAAAAAAAAGTCTCAACAAAATTCAGGAAAACAGATTTTTAAGGACTGGCAATGGGGTTCATTAAGAAATCTTGAACCCTGGAAAACCAATGACAGTCCAGCAAATCTGAATGACTTTTCAAGAGACCGTTGATCCCCCTCCCATCCTGGCCCTGTTTTTCCTTCCAGAAAGTCTAAATCTCAGGGTTAGGGTTAACACATACGAGTAAAGTGGACAAGTGGGGGGGAGTGGAGCTTCCTTTAAACCTACCTATATAAAACCTGGCATAATTTGCAGGGTCCAAGAGAATTGCAGGTCCGTCCATCCACAACCCCTTTTCCAGTTTTTGCTCATGAGATTGGGGTGTCACTTTAACAGTGAAAGTCATCTAGAGCAGCCGTTTTCAATCGGTGTGCTGCAAGATTCTGTGATCAAACCATTTCTTTTCTTGAGCTAAATAGACAAATTGCACTGCAATACTTTTAGAGCTAAAGTCAGAGTGATCAAGCAATCTTGTGCGAGTGAATGCGTGTATGAAAGCAGAAGAGACTGTGTGTGAGAGATCAAGAAAGTGACAGCGATAGAGTGATCTTGTGTGAATGAATGCATGTATGAGAACAGAAGAGACTGCATGCGCACGCACGTGTGTGTGTTTGTGTGTGAGCGAGAGAGTGAAGAGGTGAGAGTGAGTGATCCGTTAAGGTTTGTGCATACCTCTCAACCTCTTACAGCAAGAATTCTGGACAGAGCTGTAAATGCAGGGGACAAACTATCAAAAATGGGAACGCTTTTTTAAATATTGCTGTTACAAACTTAGAAAGTAGATAAAAACAGCAGGTTTTGCATTAGCATGGTTTTTTTGCACTGTATTGTCTAAAACTCAAGTGACTGTCATTATTTTCTGACTACAACCCTCAACGATTTGCCACAATACCACAATTTCATGAGAAACAGACCAAAAATGTAAGGCAAAAATATGTACATTTGAGAGAGATGGGTTTGTGTACCTCTTATCTTAGCTTAAGGTATCTGGATAAGCCTAAAATTAACAGGAGACACAAAGGATCAAACTAGGAGCATATTTTAAATTATTTGTGTTCGTGTGTGTGTGTGTGGACATCAACCACTGGCAGCAGCATTGAAGATGTTTCCATACATCTGGACCTTTCAACTGAAGCAATCTGGATAAAGCCTAAAGTAAGGGGGGGGGGGCAAAGGTTCAAAAACAGGAATAGATTGTAATTATTGCTCTTATAAAATCACAAACTTGCTTAAATAAAAGGATTTGTGTTAGCATGAGTTTTCTGAAGGAAGTAAATGTCTGAAACTCAAATGTATATTATTATCTCCAGTGACTGGCAACAAACCAACATTTAAAGGAGTAAGGGACCAAAAATAAATAGCTGGATTTTTTTTAAATGTTATATTTTGGATATAAAATGCTTTCTCCAGCACCATTTACATATAAAAAGGTTGAAAATCACTGTAATAAAAGAAAACAAGTTATTCAGCAGATCCAAAAACACTTACCAAGGATAGTATCAGCAATATTACTAAAATCTTGAAAAATATTATTAGGTCTACTAGAGCATGCCCATGAACATGGGTAGTCATCTAAAGCTAAGGATAATCATTCTTCAGGTATGTTTGGAGGCTAAGGTATAGGAGACAGCTTTACTCTGAACTTGTTTGCCACCACCTATTTGATGCCCAGTAGATGCTGCCAGTATACTAACAAACAAGGCCAAACTTTTTTCATCCATGGGGCCTGACAATATACCTAGTTGTTTTAATAAACAAATACTAAGCATGCCCCAGTAGTTATTCCTGAGACTGTTTTAACTTAGGTTTAGGTGGACGTTTTGTCCCTGAAGTTTGGCCCACTGCTTTGCTAATACAACTCCATAAGGGAGGCTGTATCACCATGTCTGGGAATTGTAGCCCTGTCAGCCTAACAAATCTTATCTGTAAAGCCATATAACTGACCTTGTAAACTATGATATTGAAAATCTCATCAGACTTGACCCACAACAATTTGGCTTTGTCAAGGAAAGATCCTGCCTAATTAACTTCTTCAAGATTTGTCCCTGACCTTACTCAAATGCAGCCTGGACCAGTGGATGGGGAATTTGAAATTTACCCCTGGACTGTTACTTGTGCCCCTGTTGGAAAGAGGAAGTAAATGTGCTACCTAAACCCAGCTAGATGGCCTTGGGTAATTTATCTTGTCACTTACAAATGGGAAGACATGACTAGGCTTAAAAAGGCCTCCAAGGGCCATTAGGTTTGTAATCACTTATGAACCTAAGAGGGGTACACAGGATGTCAACTGTTATCTTGTTCACACAGCATATCTTGACATGGCTGAGGAGTTTGATACCCTGCCCTTTGCTGACATTTCAAGAAAGCTTAACACTTTAAAAAAAAAAAAAAAAAAAAAAATCCCTGTATGGTCAGATGGTTCACAAACTGGCTAAAACACAGAACCCTTACAGTGCGAATGGCAGGTGCTCCATCAGAAAAGTATGATGGTGACTAGTGATGCCCCTCCCCCATGCTCACTTTTGGAACTTTCTGTTTTGATATTCTTTTTTCTGATCTGACCAAAAACCAAGACCTCTGCTGTCGTCTACAAACTACGTTAGCTAATCTGTGAGTTGTCATGTCCCCACCCCACCCAATACTCTCAACCTTCATCTAGTACTTACACACGTAAATAACTGATGTACTGAAAATGGGCTCAAATTAAATGCCAAAAAAGTGCAACATTGTAACATTTGAAAGACAGCCCCTCCCCTCAGCATACATCACAGCCACTTCAAAATGTAAATGTTATGCACATTGATCAAATGTTGATTAGAGCTCCTCTAGTGTGAAAATCTAAAAACTTTGAAAAAAGCCAGTAACAGCTATCATTCTGGCTAAAATTCAGTTACTTGCTAGTAATTACATTGCGTGGATGCCAGCAAAGAAATACTAAGAAAGCAAGGGGAAAATCAACAAGGAAAGAAAAAAAAAAGGAAAAATTATTTTTGGGAGGAATCTTGAAGCTGTTCAGGAAAAAAGCAGTTCAGGTTTCAGCTCAAATTAAATGCTAAAAAAAAAGTGCAATATTGTAACATTTGAAAGACAGCCCCCTCCCCACAGCATACATCACAAGCAATACCCACTTCAAAATGAAAATGTTGTGGACTTTCAAGATGGCTGCATATTGATCAACAGGTTGATTAGAGCTCCTCTAGTGTGAAAGTCTAAAAACCTTGAAAAAAGCCGGTAACAACTATAATTTTGGCTAAAATTCAGTTACTTGCTAGTAATTACATTGCATTGATGCCAGCAAAGAAATACTGAGAAAGCAAGGGAAAATCAACCCAGAAAGAAAAAGTAATGTTGCTAGGAAGAATCATGAAGCTGTTCAGGAAAAAGCAGTTCAGGTTTCAGCTTTGGTACAGGAGATGGTTTCTAGTACTTTAACAGAATTAAAAAAAAAATCAATTCAGATGTTTAAATATCCGTTCAGTGTTTCACATATTTTAAGTTAAAATGAACATGCTGGTAGGGACCTTGGCTCATGGGTTGACAATTCTCTGTCTTTTGATTATCATATGACAATAGTAATCGGAAAATCCTTCTCCTTACTGCAGCTAATTGTCAAGGAAAACCTAATCCTTCTCTAAAGAGGTCATTGTTCCCTGTGTTTAGCATTGCTTAGTTCAGATGTTGAGTCAAATGCCTACTTTTGGATATATTTTATTAGACATATCAAACATCTAGAAAGACCCCAGAAGTTCCTAACTAAGATGACTACGGGAGTAAAGACAGACTGGAAACAATGTCCGTGTATTCAGTATTTTAAGGATTCTGAGGGGAGGCAGTTGCCTTGATGTCTATGTTATTAGAGACCCATTTGTCCTGGATCTCTTGTGTAAAATAGAGTGTGTGTGCTGTATCTTTAAAAAGTGTTTCAAGGACTGCATGAGCATATAAATAGCAAGCATGTGCTAGCTTCAGTCCCATTTTCAGAGTGCAGCCAGAGAGTGAGCATGTATGAGTGTAATAGCTAGTTTGTTTATAAGTTTATCTAAGTTAAAGTTATTAATCCTCAATCCTGATGTGTTTGTACATAGTAAAGCAGCTTGAACAGAACCCACAAAGACTTGTCCATTTCATCCTGACTAGACGAGCAACATGGTGTCAGAAGTGGGATTTCAGAGACTTCCTTTCAGAGCTATGAAGTGCAGAGTTAAGCGTGAAGGTAAACTAAAAGAAACGAGCACAAAAAGGGCCAGAACCAACCAAAGGTAATGAAAACTTGCACGAACAGTTTATTTTATAAAAAAAAGATAAAACTGAGCATTACAAGGGTATAGACTGCATTATTAAACAACCGAGAAACAAAGAGGTTTATTAATTAAACAAAATGTTTAAAATTAAGTTATTTGCTAAAATGATCATCAGAAAAGCACGTAAGGGGTTTGGAATTGCATCGGAAAAGCAAACCGAGGATGTTTAAAGTAAAATGAGCACAAGAAAAGTACAGTGGGGATGAAAAGTGATTAAATGAGCAAAATGAATATAATAAGGGGAAAGGGGCACATAAAGCAAGGCTACTGCATGTTTTTTGGCAAAGTACTGTGTCTTGGCATCACTACTATTTCACATTGTATTAAGGGCATAACCAGAGATGTTATGTGATCCTATCTCGCCTACATTCTGACTGATGGGTTCGGAGCCGATCCCTCGGCTCCGACTTGGCACGCTTATGCCAAAGAGCGAAGTCTCTTATTGGCTGAGCTTACTATATCCCAGGATGCACCACTACCAGTCCCCCAGGTCTCGTTTGCCGCTAACAAGTGAAGACGTGGTCTCGAGCTGGCTGAGCTAAGTAGTGATTATTTTCACTAACTTTCTGTCAGGAATCTCTTTATTCTTCAACAAAAAGCTGTTTTAACAGCTATTCTTGTGTTTAGAGTGCGTTTGGAGAAATTTACTTGGTAAATTCTTGTGTTGTGAGTGTTGACTAGGAGTACCTCTTGTGTGGAAAGGCCTTTCCCGGTCTTTTTTGGTTGTTAGGTGACTTCTGTTCTGTTTAGGGATTTCGGATCCTTCTACTGCTGATAGTTTCTCTTTCTTTTAAAAGAAGGACAAAGCAGAGAAAATTTGTTTCTAATTACAGTGTTTGTACTGTGTTTTGGCTTTAATTCACCAGAATGTCTCAAGTTCCTAGGCCTTCAGGCTTTAAAAAGTGCACCAAGTGCAACTTTAAAATGTCTATCACAGATGATCACTCTCTCTGTGTTTATTGTTTAGGTGCAAAACATTTGCAGGAGTCCTGCAGCGTGTGTCACGCTTTTTCCTCGAGGGTCCTCCAAGAGAGGAAAAATAAGCTCATATTAAAAGGACTTATAAAACCCTCCTTTGAAGAAGCTTTAGCATCCTCTCCTTCTCCTGCTAAAAGAAAAGGGCGTCGGCTCCGACCAGTCCGTCGGATCCGACCGCCAAAAGACATAGGCAGGTTTCTCCTTGGGCTCCAAGGACTTGGGAGGGGAGGTGGGAACAGTCTGCCTCGATCCCACCAGTCCCTACTCGTCTGGCTTCGGAGCCGATGGCTGGGGGATCGAGGCGGTCATCTTCGCCGGCTCCACTGGTCTCGGGCCGATGAAGGTTGTCCGCTCAGACACTTCCTCCTCGGCGAAGTCCTCCTCGCACCGATGGAAACTAGTTTGGGTATTCCTTGGCCGATAGTCATCGAGTCGCCTCAGAGCCGGTCCCCTAGCCCCTTGGGGCCATTGGAGAGGCCATCTCGAACCCGTTCAGTATCCTCTAGGTCATCGAGGATGTCAGATTCGGACATAGACAGGGTGCTCCAAAGACTGTTCCAGTCCCCAGTCTTTCAAAAATTTGATTCGCTCCGACCCAGTTGGCTTCGGAGCCGACGCCCATGCCCATGTCATTGCCATTCCTCCTCCGCCCGCTTGGCTCCGTGAGCAGGTGCTGTTGGAGCCGGTGGAGGTCTTAGGGTCGGCTCCGACCCTTACTCCAACCCGCCTTGGTCCGAGTTTGGTACACGGACTTCTTCGGCTGGACCGGGGTGATGTTTGGGACCTATGCTGTCGGTTCCGAGCCTCCCTCTCGGTGCTTGCTGCGGGACTTCCGTCTGCTATCATGGCTCTGGGGACCGGACACTCCCAGGATTCTGGGGTCCGGCTTTCAGAGCTATGAGGAGTGCCTTGGCCAAGTCTTCTTCGCCATCTCTCCGGCTTTACCGGCACCTTCCCTGGGCGTGGAGACTGGGTCTTTGGCAGTTCCCTGTCCTTAGGCAGCGGAGCCCCTGGGCCTGAGGTTACCCCACTGGGGTTCCCTCCTCCTGAGGGTTCTTGAGTTGTCTTCAGAGGAGCCCCCAAGGAAGAGATCGTGCAAGAGGAAGCACGTGGACTCCCCCGAGTCTATTACATCGGACACTGATCTTGATGATGCGGAGGGGTCCCCGAAGTCGTCCTCGGATGATGTCTCATTTGCAGACATTTTAGAGATCCTCAAACAACGAGGCTGGATATCCAAACCCCCCTCTGCTGATGAGTCAGTGCTTCTCAAGGCCTTTGGGGCTCAGCCCTCCGCCTCCTGGGTGTCTCCGCCCTTCGACGAGCTTCTGGATTTAGTTTGTCGGAGGGCGTGGGAACATCCAGATACCGTGGAACCAGTCCCTTCTCGTCCTAACAAATTTTTGTCTGCCCCACCCGAGAAGGAGTTCCTGACTAAAGGCGTGGCTGTAGATGCCATGGTGGTGGCATCTGCTACACAACAGGACGTGGCAGAGGCTTCAACGTCCGTCCATCCTCCTAATAAGGAGTCTAGGAGCATGGACCGGTACGGGAAGCGCACCCTGACTTCAGCGGCCTTTACTTTAAGGTCCCTGAATTATTTGGCACATTTTACCAGGCTTCAGAGGGATCTGGTCAAGGAGCTGTCAGATTCCCTCTCGGGTAACCTACCTGAGCAGCTAGCCCAGTCGGTTAGCTCTCAGTTGGCTATCCTTGCTTCAATTTCCAACTCGTCCATGAGGCTCATTTCATATGCGGCCGAAGGGCGGTAGAGCGGCAGGCACAGGCGTGGCTCTCGGAGACAAGCCTGGCTCCGTTTGTGTCATTTTGCGGAGGCCTTCAAGTCTTCCTTCGCCGCGCTCCCTTTGATGGGTCCTCTTTGTTTGGACCTAAGGTTAAAGACACTCTTACCCGCTGTGAGCAAGAAGGAAAAACTTTATCTGCCGTAGGTGCACGTTATTCCACTCCCTTTAGGCCTTATCCCAAGGCTAAAGGAGGAGGGAAGATGTGGTTCCAAATCACGTAAGTTTTTCCATCAACAGCAGGAAGATTCCCCTTCCAGAGGCAGAGGACGGGAAATTTTTCTGGGAGACGCCGTCCCAGAGGCGGCAGAGGGCCCGCAATTCTGGAGACCGCGAGTCCTTTCGTGGCTCTTCAGCCTCCCACACTTCATGAGGGATTGCCCGGCTGTGCTGCTCGAGCCAGTCGGGTGCCGTTGCCAAGCACCTAAAAGCCTGGGAGTCAATCACTCAAGACAGATGGGTGCTTCGGATTATTGCCGGAGGTTACACCATTCCCTTCACACACTCACCCCCACCGTCCAAAAAAATCCCGGACCCACCACCCAGTCAAAGGGAAATTGCAGCCGCAGAAGCGTTAAAGCTGCTAGAAAAAGGAGTCATCCAACCGGTCCCCACAGACCAGATCGGATCCGGAAATTACTCAAGGTTCTTTTTAGTGCCAAAAAAGTCAGGGGACCTGAGACCAATATTGGATCTCAGCAGACTAAACCAATCCGTCACGAAATCCAAATTCCGAATGGTCACGTTACAATCCATTCTCCCATTATTGGAGAAGGATGTTTGGATGTGCTCCATAGATCTCAAGGACGCCTATTATCACATACCGATACATCGGGTGTCCAGGAAGTATCTGCGCTTCAGCCTGGGAGACAGTCATTTCCAATTTTGTGCTCTGCCCTTTGGTCTCACCACAGCCCCCAGGGTGTTCACCAAGTGTTTGACAGTAGTAACTGCTCACCTGAGGAGTCTTGGATTCCAAGTGTTTCCCTATCTGGACGACTGGCTCCTGACTGCCACCACCAGTCATCTACTAATGGACAACCTCAAAGCCACCTTTTCCTGGGTGCTACCCTGGGAATTACATTCAATTGGTCAAAGTCTGTCTTGCTGCCCTCTCAGCGCATAAGGTTCATAGGAGCAGAGATAGACTCAAAATTGATGCGCGTTTTCTTCCTACCGAAAGGATCCAAACTTTACAAGGCCAAGTTCAAGCCCTGCTTTCAAGATCCAAGGCCCCAGCCAGGATGGTCCTGCAACTTTTAGGTTCGATGTCTGCCACGGTTCTTCTAGTTCCTCTGGCAAGATTGCACATGAGGATTCTTCAGTGGCTATTATCGACTCAATGGTCCTTTCAGGATCTTCCCTCAATCACCCCATTATGATTACAGAAATGTGCAAGCGGGACCTTCGCTGGTGGCTTCAGCCATCCAATGTGAATCAGGAATGTCTTTTTGTTATTCCCCCTCCAGTGGTCACCCTGACGACGGATGCCTCCCAGACAGGGTGGGGGGGCATTGTCTGGGCAGGTTAGTTCAGGGTTCCTGGCTTCCAGGCGAAACCTTTCTCCACATCAATGTATTGGAGATGAGGGCTGTACTTCTGTCCCTACAGGCCTTACACAAGTTTCTCCCTCAGGGCATTATTGCTATCCACACAGACAACATGTCGGTGGTCTGGTATCTAAACAAACAAGGAGGGACCAGATCTTACCGCCTTTGCAGAGAGGCGATGAGGGTGTGGGAATGGGCTGTAGCTACCAACCGTTTCTTGGTAGCGACCCACATTCGGGAAATCCAATATATTGGCAGACAGATTAAGCAGGACAATTCTCTCTCCTCACGAGTGGTCCCTGAACGAAACAGTAGCAGCTCAGGTTTTCAGAAGATGGGGGCCGTGCGACCTGTTTGCAACACCACAAAACACAAAGTGCAAAAGGTTCTTCTCCTTGACTCCACATCAGGGGGAAGCAGCTATGGATGCTCTAGCACAACCTTGGCCAACAGGGCTACTTTATGCCTTTCCTCCGATTCCACTTCTCCCCAAAGTCATTCAGAAAGCTTCTCAATTGGGGTCCACAATGATACTAATTGCTCCGCACTGGCCTCGTCAGGTATGGTTTCCCTACCTGAAGAAACATGCGGTGGACGATCCTTGGGTTTTAGATCTAACTCCGGATCTGCTGATTCATCAGTCGGGACGACAACACCAGTCCCTTCACACTTTGAAGTTGACAGCTTTGCTCCTCCACTTCCGACTTTAGTCAGAAATCACACCTTAGACCCGGAAGTTATTCATATTCTATCTTCGGCCCACAAACCCACCACTAAGAAATTGTACCTCAGTAAGTGGAAGAGGTTTGCTATCTGGGCTCAACTCAGGGGCTTAGACCCTATCACTGCCCCGATCCCAGAGGTTTTGAAGTTTTTAACATCCTTGTTTAATCAAGGATCTTCTGTCTCTACTATTAAAGTCCAACTAGCAGCTATCTCTAAATTTCACGAATCCATGGATCCTCCGTTGATGAGCAGCAGATTATGCAAAACTTTCATTAAAGGTGCGGGGCTGTTAAGACCCCCAGTTTTTCATCCTGCGCCTCCGTGGGATCTTGATTTGGTGCTTCGTGCATTAACATCTTCCCCTTTCGAACCGGCTGCTACATGTGAGTTAAAATATCTGTCTTGGAAAACTGCCTTCTTAGTTGCAATTACCTCTGCAAGAAGAGTTTCAGAGCTTCAAGCCCTATCTATCAAACCACCGTACTTGATTTTTCACAAGGATAGAGTATCACTTAGGCCTAATCCATCTTTTGTCCCAAAGGTCTGCTCTAATCTCTGTCTCCAACAATCTCTAGAGCTACCAGTTTTCTTTCCAAAATTCTCCAATGAAGCAGAATACACTTTCCATAAATTGGATGTTCACAGGCAATTGCGCTTCTATCTAGACAGGACTCAGCAAATTAAGTAAATCAGACCAGTTGTTTGTGTCCTTCTCAGACAATAAATTGGGTAAAACCATCACAAAAGCTACTATCTCCAAATGGATTAGAGATTGTATAACTCAGGCTTATTCCTCTTGAATAAGCAACTTACAACATCTATCAAAGCTCACTCTACCAGAGCTATGGCTACTTCTATAGCTTTTCATTCCAAGCTCGCTATTTCTGAGATTTGTGCTGCGGCTACTTGGTCCAATCCGCACACTTTCATTTCCCACTATAAATTGGATGTGGCATCTAAAGGGCGAGCATCATTTGGTTCCACGGTACTCAGGAGTGTTTTCCAGTGAGCCACCCAGGATTCAGGTGCTAGGGACGCTGTCCCATCAGTCAGAATGTAGGCGAGATAGGATCACATAACATCTTTTAGTTATGTACTCACCATAACTTCAGATGTTTGGGATCCATCTCGCCTACATTCCTAATACCCACCCTCCTTCCCCCGGCCTTGGAGATCAGAAGAGATTGAACGGTTTTGAGTTCTACTGTTTTATCTTGTTTCTTCTGACGATGTTATATAAGCAGTGCTTGCATGTGTGCATGTATGCGGACAAACTAGATCTGGGGGACTGGTAGTGGTGCATCCTGGGATATAGTAAGCTCAGCTCTTTGGCATAAGCGTGCCGAGTCGGAGCCGAGGGATCGGCTCCGAACCCATCAGTCAGAATGTAGGCGAGATGGATCCCAAACATCTGAAGTTATGGTGAGTACATAACTAAAAGTTAATCGAAGTATCTCAAACTGTGTGAAAGTGCTTACAGCGTGTGCTTATTACTGTGCATTTGTTCCAAAGAGTTTATTTGTGTGCAAAATACAACTATTTTGCGAAGTACAGCCATTTCAAAACGTCTCTTGAGCCACGGGGTGTCTATTTGCAAAGTGACGCCATTACAAAGTGTTTACTGCACTGTAAAAAGTTATTTAGCAAACTTCTGCTATTTTGGGGAAGTTTCAGTGTGCTGTGTATTGTTTATTCGCAAAGTGCAGTTAGTTTGAAATGTTTCTTACACTGATAGAGGTGATTTCTTACAGTACAGTAATTCCATGAGTATCACAGTGTCCGAGAGACTTATTTCGCAAAGTTCAGTTGTTCAGAGGCTTGTTGTGCTATTGGGCAAAGTTACAAATATTGGCATAAATTTCTGGCATATGTATATGTGTGTGTTAGTGCATACTTACAAAAGCCTTTACAGGTATGTGTTAGTATGGCAGATGGATTTCGAAAACCCTCACCACTTGTATTTGATCAGAATATTGCAGAGAATTGGAGAATATCTGAGGAAGAGTATGATATTTTTGTACAAGCAGCTTATTCTGACAAAGATGCACACACCAGGGCATTCATTTTGCTAAACCTAGCTGGGTCAGAGGCCATTGAAAGAGTGTGTTCATTTGAGTATGCACCAGCAGTATATTAGGGAAAAGGTGAAAATGCCATATTGTTATACAGGCTGAATCAGTGTAGCACAGAGTGCAACGCAATTACTTGAGAGGTCAAAGTGTGATAATACCGATGTCTTTTTGAATTTACTTAATCTCAGAAACCTACACTGTGATGATATACTTGGCTCGCCTGCTCAGAGACTTCTGTCTAAGCAAACCAGAATAACATTGCCTATTAGTTCCAGTTTGTTGAGGCCTAAAACTAAGAACACCAGAACATTTGGAGCCCAAATATTCAGAATGCATTCTTTCCAGAAGTCCAACTGTGATATTGAGCAGATTTCTTCGTCCATTGAAAGGAGGAGAGACAGTGAGGATACAAACGGTGAAAGGTTTCGACCGGATTGGTCAAGAAACAGGTATATGTACTGAGCCGATCTCCTACTTCATCTTCAAACAAAACCTTAATGGTTCCAACGATATTTACAAATTCACCCTTGGTTTGGCTGGCCTAGCTTTCCTAATGAAAGGTGGTGTATGGCTTAAGGGTGAGTACTGGCAAGATATAAATCGTCATAGGACTGTGCTGCCTTGAAATTCACGTGAATGTGAAATGACAAACTGGCAGCGAATGTCTGCGAATTAGTTTGTTTATTTATTTATTGTACATTTGTTGACCTGGGAATTCTAGCTGGGCAGAAAGGCCTCTTTTCTGCAGAGGCCTCTGAAGGAAACCTCCAAGTAGATGCAGTGTGCAGCAAACAAATGTTAATGCATTTAGTAGGCTTCTTATACTAATTATAATTAGTATATTAATCAGTCTGGGAAAGGTCATGTCACGATGCATTTTAATGTATTCAGGCAGAACATTAGGGGTTTCAGCTACAAAACAGTGAATATTCCCATTCTACCCATAAGGATTTTAGTACAAAACATTGCTGAACTTGACTCGGTGCATTAGTTACTCAGAACTATGACATGTTAGAAGTGTCAAGTTGGAAGCTAGAGTACATATTTTCTGGTTGAATATATGATTTATTTTTTTGCTAATGTAATAAGTCAGTAAAGAAGTGCTGTAGGCCATTGTTGTACTCTTCATACTGAATGAGATGACTAAACAACATGTAAAGTGAACATTTATGCAAAATAACATGAATGTGGTGTGGAATGATTCTGAGCCAGTAGCTCTGGTATCTTTGTTTTAAAGGTGATACAGCTGTACCCTTTTGAGATTTCAGTATGAAATATTCAACCAGTAAGATGTATTGCTACAAAAAAGCATCTGTGATCCTCAGCTACACTTTGGGGTTTTCTTTCAGTGTAGTAACTGTGGTGAACTTGACTCCTCTGTTTTAATCACTTAAAATTATGGCATGGTGCAAATTAAAAGCTGTGTATTTTTTATGAAATATATAGAATAATAAATCAGTAAGGTAGCATTCTACTCCATTATTTTACTTTGCATACTGAACAGAAGCAGCTCAGGGCAACATTGCTAATGGAACCCAGATGGAATGCAGCCATGATATTGAAAGCCTCTGAAGGAGTGGTTCTGGTGTCTACATAAAAGACCATTCCTCGGTCTTCTATGAGGTTTCATTATGAAACGTCAGTAAAGAAGTGCACTACAGCATTATTGTACTCTATGTAGTAAGTAGAAATTCAGAATGGCACCCAAGTGTAAACAGAGTATATTGCAAAATGTTAGAATGTGGTAGTGAAAGCCTTTGAAACAATGGATCTGATGTCCTACATCAGTCCCCTTTTGAGATTTCAATGTAAAGTGGTCAGGTAGTAACAGCATATTGACCCAGCTACAGAATGCACCAATGACTGCTGTTCTACCTTGACTACTTGAAGTGCAGTACACTGTTGTATTTGACCCTGCTACTTTAGTGGCTCAGACTTCCATTTTGCAAATAACAATGTAATTATTTTCTGATGAAAGATATTAGATTTTTTACTTTGTGAAGAATTTTGAGCTAGTGGCTGTGGTGCCTGTGTACAAAAGGTTGCACTTCAGTCCCCATTTGAAGTTTTATCTTGGACTGTTCAGGCAATAACAACACAGTGTCCAGCTACAAAAAGTACCTGGGGTTCTAGTTCTTCCTTCAAGGATGTCACTTCAGCGTAGAGCTGAATTTGACCAAACTGCGCAAGTCGCACAGAACTATGGCATGTTACTAATGAAAAATACATTTATTTCTGGTGAGCTATATATAATGCTTACTTCTGATGTAATGGCAAGTCAGTAATATAGTATGGTAGGCCATTATTTTATTTTTAGTACTGAGCAAATGTTCAGTATGACAGCATTAATGGAAACCAAAGTCAGACTGTAGTTATGAAAGCATCTGAACCAACAAATCTGATGCCCATGTATAAAAGGCTGCACCTCATCAATTCCGTTTGAAGTTTCATTATAAAACTTCAAGTCAGTAAAGAAGTATTCTTAGAAATTATTGTACTCTACATACTGAAAAAATATTCAGCCTAGCACTCAGTGTAAACAATAGTACAGAATGTCAAATTGGCATTTGGAAGCCTCTGAACCAGTGGATTTGATGTCTGTATATAAAAGATCCTATCTCAAGCCACCTTTGAGATTTATTTTATGGAGTATTTAAGGTGAAACAGCAATATGTTCTGTATAAAATACACTTAAGACTGCCTTTCTACTCCCAGGAATTTTAGTGCACTTCTGTATTGAAGTTGACCCCACTGACTTAGTGGCTCCATTGTGTGTCATTTTAGCTATGTCATGTTGCAGATTCAACCTTGTTCCTTACTTCTGCTGTGATGACAACTCTGAAAAGATGCATTTTAGGCCATCAAGTTTTGCATTCTGAGAAGAAAGTCAGATCAGCACCCATATTGGTAAGTGAGAAGAATGCACACTGTCAGACTGTGAACCAATGTATCTAGTGCCTGTGTATAAAAGACTGTATTCCAGTTCCCATTTGAAATTTCATTGCTAAACGTTCAGGCATTAATAGCAGGATATTCAGTTACAAAATGCACACAAGAAATGCTCTTCTATACTCATCAAGTTCAGCTTAACTCTGAATTTGAACCAGTCACTTTAACTGCTTGAAAGCATGGCATTGTAAACGCGCAGGAAGTTTAATGTAAGTGTGTGCGTGTATATACACACACACACGTGTGTGTGTGTGTGTGTGTGTGTGTGTATATATGTGTGTTTGTGTGTGTGTGTATATATATATATATATATATATATATATATATATATATATATATGTATATATAAAATACATGCAGACGTATGTGTATTTTGGGGAGTAGTATATAGGATGTTTTTTTTCCCTAATGTAATGAGAATTTAGTGAGTATATATTTTTGTCATTAGTTTCACCTGACCTTTTGAGCAGAAGACCAGTAGCCCTCACATACAAACCAGGTCTAGTACAAACACAAACTTGTGTTAACCAAAGGCCCCTGAAATGCATTATTTTTGAAGGTATACAAGACAGTATGTAATTTCCCTTAAGACAGTTCACAATAAAAACTCTAGTAATCTACTTTAGGTGCAAAGCAGACTTGGGAGTACTTTTCTTTTCAGAAGGATTTCACTGCATCATAGTTCTGATATACAAGGCAGCCCACTGCTGTTGTCATATGTGGAGTTTGGCACTCACCCTGTATCCATTGACAGGAGTGTTGCATTGCCTGGTGAAATATTTTTTTTTTAACGTCTGGTGTAATGAAATGATGTTCATCATGTTTCACTGTTAGTCATTACTCTTGGGTTATCCTGCTGGCAGGCTACCCTCAGTCGGCTAGAGTTCCAAAGTCTAGGTCCGGCGTCGGTTGCTGTCGCCTCTTCCCTGACGTCAGTGCGCCAGGGGTATAAAAGATGCAGTCGCCGCCATTTTCTTCAGTCTTTCTTGCCGTGTGGTGCCCGAAGCAAAAGCAGTTCGCAAGTGCCAGTCGGCTGACTCCTAAGATTTTCGAATCCAAATTTCAGAACCGAAGTCTTCATTAAAGCTAAGTACCCCGTTGGGGAAACTTTTTTCTTGCTCCAGACCAATGTCAGAAAAAGTTAACAATTGTATTTCTTGTGGGAAGCAAATACCTCATAAGGATTTTCACTCTTACTGTATTCCTTGCCTAGGCCCTGATCACAACGTAGCTAGCTGTCGGTTTTGTGCTAGATTTAACCAACGCACTATCATGCATCTGTTTGATTTTGCATTTCATTACTTTAATTATATTATGCCGTCGGACCAGCCGACAACCGGAGTTTACAAAAAATGCAAGGACAAGGAAAAGGATAGGCATCCGAGGTCCAAAACCGACGAGGCCTCTTCTAGGCCAGTCGCCGGTTCTCAGTGAGGTGCTTTCGCAGCCCCTGGTGCCCGCTACCTCAGAGCCACAGGCTGCTACTGACTCCCACGTGGAGCTGACTGGGCCTCTGGATACTCAAGGTATTGGACACTCGGAAATCATTCCCTCAGATGGGTCCGGAGCCGGAGGAAGGGTGTCTTCAGACCTACGCAACTATATATTAAGCCATTTTCAGCTTCAAAGACAAAGGCAGCTCTAAAGACAAAGAAACAAGTACAGCATTCTCCTACTCAGACTTCCATGCCTAAAGAACAGATGCTCAAAATGGACGAAGACCTAATTACTTTGATCAGGGGCTCCCATCCCCCTCCTGATAAGAGGCCTAGGCAACAGACAGAGTATGATTCTTCTGATCAGGTTTCTATTTCCTCTGATTCCTCTTCTGAACAGGATTACTCAATGCTTCCCTATGAGGATTCTGATGCTGAAGAATCCATTCCTTCAGCCTGTCCTCCTGAGGATTATTCTTTTGGGTAAACCCTGCATACTGTGAGGGAGCATTTCCACTGGGAGAGCCAAGATTACTCTGAATCTAAGAAAAGGCTCAGGGACTTTCTGCTACTACCTCAGCACAGACAACTTGCTATTCCACCTGTTCTAGACATTGTAGATGATGATTTTTTCAGAGTCCGGACTGTCCCCTGACTCTTTACCTCCTGCACCTGCTAAGCCAGACAGATGCTACAGGGTCCCAGATTCTCATAAATTCCTATACAAAAACCCCGCTGCTGACCCAGAAACTATATCTCAGGGTCCCAAAGGGGGTTAAAGCTTCCACTGCAAAAAACCCTGTCCCCTCTGATAGGGATTCTAGGGTTCTAGACAGATGGGGGGGAGAAAGTCTACACTTCTGCTACCGTGGCTGTGAGGGCTTTAAATTGTCAGTTTCATATGCTTAAATATCAGCAATATTTAATGCCCCTGCTTAAACAGAAATTGTTGACAAATACTGAATGTTCAGAGAGCAAGGAATTGCAGGATTAGCATGCAGCTGAACAAGTGGGAAAGCATACTTTGCAATGTGGTTATGATTCACTGGAGGCCTCTTGCAGGGCCGCTGTTACAGGTTCTGTTATTAGAAGGCATGCTTGGTTAAAGGAACAGAATCTGCCTGATCATGTTAAAGCAAAATTATTAGATGCACTTACAGCATGATACTTTGTTTGGTACTAAAGCAGAAGAGGTGTTGAAAAAAGTGGAGGATAAAGCTAAATCCATGCAGACAGTCAAGGATTTCTTACAGGTACAGCCACCCAGGTTTAGCAGGAACTGGCCTTCTAAAAATTGGTCCTTTCCAGTGTCAGACAGACCTCAGAGGCAGATACAGGTGTCCTAGAGGCAGATCTCAGCCCCAAGGCTCATACAGGCCTAAACAATGGGGTGCTCCTACCTCCAAAAGCGGAGAAGACAAATCACAACCTTACAGGAAACAGTCCCAATGACTTTCCTCTACCAGATCCAAGCACTTTTCTTTTGACAGCCCCCTTAGGGGGAAAACTAGCAGTTTTTTCATCAAATTGGCAAATGGTTACCCAAGACAAATGGGTCCTGAACATAGTGTCCCAAGGCTACAGGTTCCATTTTCACACTCTACCAAGGTCAAAGGGTATGCCAAACCTGCCACTCAATCAATGGGCAGAGGCACAAAAACAAATTACAGCCCTCATGGACATGAGGGCCATTCAGCAAGTACCACGACAAGAGCAGGGACAAGGATTTTACTCCAGACTATTCCTAGTACCCAGAAAGGACAAAACCTGGAGACCAATACTGGACCTGTCTATACTAAATACGTTTCTGGAAGTTCCAAAATTCAAGATGTTGACTCTACAGCAGCTACTGCCCATGCTGGGCAAAAAGGCTTGGCTCGTAACTTTGGACCTAAAAGAGGCATACCTGCATGTCCCAATCAGACAGTCTTGCAGAAGATGCCTCAGATTCATAGCTGGCTCAGTGCATTACCAATTCTCTGCTCTGCCCTTTGGCTTATCTACTACACCCAGTGTCTTCACAAAATGCCTGGCACCAGTAATTGCGTTTTGCAGACAAAAAGGAATTCAAATATATCCCTACTTGGACGACTGCCTAATTCAAGCAGAGAACAAAGACACTCTTCTAAAGCATCTGGCATTTGTAAAAAGATTACTAATTGGCCTAGGGTACACAGTAAATGAAAATAAATCAAAACTAGTTCCCTCTCAAAGAGATAATATTCCTGGGTGCAAGCTTAAATACAACTGCCCAGATGGCTTATCTCACGCCAGACAAGCAAAAGCAACTGATTACTTATTTCAACAAAAACCCACTTATCTGCAAGGAAATTCCTGCAGGCCTCGGGTTTCATGGCATCCTGCATTCTCCTAATTCCATATGCCAGACTGCATATGAGGAAACTACAATGGTATCTAAAAAGTGTTTGGACTCAGCATTGCCACAGCCTGGAGACAGTAATTGCACTCATTCCCTGCCTACAACAGGAGTTTCGATGGTGGGCAGAAGCCTGTCACCACAACAAGGGTCTGCCATTCAGCTTACCTACAGCCAGACACACTGACAACAGATGCATCAGATTATGCCTGGGGGGGGCCCATATGGCAGGAAAATGTATTCAGGGCACATGGCCTGCAAACCAGATGCATCTCCACATCATTCAAAAAGAGATGCTAGCTGTTCAAAATGCCCTGACAGCTTTCAAAGACCTGCTTCATCCAGGACAGTTACTGATAGACAACACTACGGCCATGTGGTACATAAACAAGCAGGGAGGTACACATTCCTACCCCCTCTGCAGACTATCAATGACCTTATGGGACACAGCATTGGCTTTTCAAGTTCACCTGCAAGCACAATTCCTGCCAGGAAAAACAAATACTCTGGCAGACGAACTAAGCAGAAACCTCATGGATCCCCATGAATGGAAACTGGATCCACAAGTCTTCAGCATGATAATAAGGAAATGGGGATGCCCAGACATAGATTATTTGCCTCTCCTCACAACTGCCAGTTGCAGAGATTTTGCACAATGATTTATCACAAGCAAGCATGGAAAGTGGACGCCCTATCATTCAGCTGGAAAACTCTAACAGTATATGCTTTTCCCCCACTGCCTCTCCTTCCCAGAGTACTCCTAAAGGTCAGACAAGAGAAGCCAAAAATGATTCTGATTGCACCAGACTGGCCACACCAGCACTGGTACCCAATCCTAAAGAGCTTGTCTCAAGGTCCTGCATGGATTTTGCCTCAAACTTCTCACTTGCTGACCCAACAAAACAATCCAATCTTGCACAGCCAACTCAAGACCTTAAATCTGGCAGCATGGCAGATAATGTAGCCATTCTGAACACTCCTCTTTCAAAAGCTGTTATGGATGTCATCTTGGAGGCCAGGAGGCCCAGTACCCGAAAATCTTATGCAGAAAAATGGAAGAGAGTCTGTGCTTGGAACAAGGCATTGACACGTGTGTACCAAATATCCCTCAAATTTTACAATTCCTAACTGAGATGCTGAACAAAGGCCTTTCTTTCTCATCAATTAAGATTCACGCCTCTGCCATTTCAGCCCATTACAATACTGAACCACCTAATGTTAAGTTGTCTAGGCTCCGACTCGGCCAATACTAAAGCTCGAGAGCGAATTCCACCGGCTCGAGGCTCCCCTATATCCCACAATGCTAGGCGGTAACTACCCAGATCTCGTTTGCCGCTTAGCTGACGAGGTGCTTTTCTACCGGCTCTGGCAGGTTAGTGAAAAATTATTCTATTTTCACAATCTTTAGACCCCTATTACTTTCTTAGTATAATTTTTAGTGTTAATTATCTTTTTCTTGAATCGATTCACCTCTCTTGCCCCTAATCCCCCCCTTTTATTACCCTTTAACTTTAGGCCTTAGGCCCCTTCCCCTCCTTCTCCTAGTCCTTCAGTGTGACTGGAATTTAAATATTTCTTAAAGGCCTCTGTGTGTGTATGTGTGTGTGTGTGTGTGTGAGTGTTTTTATTACTTAGGCCTTTACTATGTCTAAGGACTCCAAGGTCTCAGGCTTCAAGAAGTGTGACTCGTGCTGTCAGAAAATGTCTCTGACAGATGGTCACATTTCTTGTGTGTATTGCCTGGGACCTTTGCACCTGCAGGACTCATGTGCTGTGTGTCATGGTTTCAGCCCTAGAGTCCTGGAGGAACACAAAAATAAATTGATTTTGCGTGGCTTATTAAAGCCTGAAGGCCCCCCGACCCAGTCTGTGTCGGGGAAGCCTTCTAAGACTTCCAGACAGTCGGCTCCGGCTTCACAGCCGTCCTCTGGAAGCATCAAAACTGCTTCGACATCGGCTCCGGCCGGAGCCGATGTTTCCAAGCCTCATATTACCTCGGCTCCGGCCGGAGCCGAGGCTGATAAGACTCAGTTGGCTCCGATACTCTTATCGGAGCAACCTGCGAGAAAGAGATCTAGGTCTCCCTCCATCGGCTCCGTTCACTCGGCACCAGGATCCCCTCTTCTTTCGAGCGGAGCCATAGATCGCATTCCTCACAGTCTTCCAGGCTATCTGACCACGATTTGCAAAGGGTAGTGAGTAGACTTCTCAAGTCCGAGGCGCTGGCCCAAATGCTTCATAGCCCGACTCATCAGTCGGTGGCTATTTCTGTCCCTCAATGTGTTCCTCCTCCGACTCCTTTGAGCTCGGAGCCGGGGCTCATCGGAGCCATGACTGTCTGCGCGTCAGATCCGATACCTTCCCTTTCGGCTCCGTCGTCTGCTCCGAACTCCTCTTTGGAGGGATCTCGGTGCCGAGCTTCCCTCGTCGGCTCCGAGGGGGCGAGTGGCATCGGACCCTTGTCCGACCCCGCTCTCCTTCTCGGTGCTTTGGCGCTGGTGAGTTCGGCTCCGACATCGGCCTCGGAGCCATCACTGTCGGTGCCGGGGGGGGGTCCTGGTCTCTTCGGAGCGGGTACCTCTGGACTTGCCCGATAGGGGTGCCTTTGAGGTCATGCGGAGCGTGCTAGAACCAGTGTCTACCCCACAGTCTGCTCCGTCAGCCCCTCCATCATCAGTGCCTGCGGTGATTTCTACCCACCCCCTTGCTTCAGACCGCAGAGAGCCAACTCCTCAAGTTTCCCCATTGGGAATTTCCTCCTCTTCCGAGGCCTCTCCTGACCCGGTAGGAGAACCCCCTAGGAAGAGGCAGTGCAAGAGGAAGCACATAAACTCCCCTGTGTCTATCACCTCTGACACTGACTTAGAGGAATCTGAAGGTTCCCCTTGATTCCCCCTCTGAGGATGTCTCCTTTGCTGACATCCTTGAGATCCTGAAACAGAGGGGGAACTGGCCAGCCCTTAACCCTTCAGAGGATGAGTCAGTGTACCTTGAGGCGTTCGGCTCTCGCCCTTCTACCTCCTGGGTGTCCCCTCCCTTTGACCCCCTTATGGAAGTGGTGGCAAGGAAGGCCTGGACGGCTCCTGATTCAGTGGAACCCACTCCGAGGAGGCCGTCTAAGTTTATTACTGCCCCTAGAGATAAAGATTTTTTATCTAAAGGTGTCTCCGTCGATGCCATGGTGGTGGCTGTGGCCACTAAGAAGGAGTTAGCCGATCCTTCGGTACCTGTCCATCCACCTAATAAGGAATCTAGGACCATAGACAGGTACGGTAAGCAGATGTTCTCATCAGCGACCTTTTTAATGCGGTCGCTGAATTACTTATGTCACTTCACTCGTCTCCAGAGAGATTTACTCAAGGATATGAGTGAAGAGGTAAAGGATCCAACAACTGAGGGGTTCCAAGACAGAATGAACTCCCAGTTGGCAACCCTGAACTCCATCGTTAACTCCTCCATGCGGCTTATCTCATATGCTGCGGATGGGGCGAGTAGAGCCGCAGGCACAGGCGTTGCCTTACGACGTCACGCCTGGATGCGGCTGTGCAACTTTGCGCACCCTTTCAAGGCGTCCTTCACCAATTCCCCCTTTGATGGATCATCCTTGTTTGGCCCTCAGGTGAAGGATACATTGACTAGGTGCGATGTGGAAGGTAAGACACACTCTGCCGTGGGAGTCCGTTTTTCTACCCCTTCTAGGCCTTATCCCAAAGGTCAGAGGGGAGGAAAAATGTGGTTCTGCAAACAAACCCAGGGAGTCTCATCTGACGCACAAGGTCGATTCCCCTCTAGAGGCAGAGGGGGGAATAACAATAGACGCCGCCCTATAGGCAGAGGAGGTCCGCAAAACCAGGGTAGCAGAGAAACTTTCTCTGATAAACCCTTTCAGCATCCCTGAGGAGCTGCCCGGCTGTCCACCTTCGGAGGCAGTCTGGGGAAGATTATCCCTGTACCCAAAAGCCTGGCTCTCCCTTACACAAGACAAATGGGTACAGTCAATCATATCCGAGGGTTACAAAATTCCCTTTATTCACATTCCATCCCAACCCAAAGGATCCCTTCCAGACGTTTCACCCAGTCTAAGGGAACAAGCAGCACTAGAAATTTCAAAGCTGCTATCAAAAAGAGCTATCCGATCAGTCCCAGCAGACCAACATGGATCCGGAATCTACTCCAAATTCTTTTTGGTACCAAAAAAAACAGGGGACTGAAGACCCATACTGGATCTCAGCAACTTAAACAAGTATGTCGGAAAGACAAAATTCCGGATGGTCACGCTACAGTCCATTCTACCCTTCTTGGGTCAGGACAATTGGATGTGCTCGATAGATCTTCAGGACGCGTACTTCCATATCAAGATGAACAGATGCTCCAGGAGATTTCTCCGCTTCAGGCTGGGAGCCAGTCACTACCAGTTCAGAGCCCTGCCCTTTGGTCTCACTACAGCCCCCCGAGTGTTTACCAAATGCATGGCAGTGGTCGCGGCTCACTTGAGGCGTCAAGGATCCCAGGTGTTTCCATATTTAGACGACTGGCTCCTTACTGCCACCACCAGACATCAACTACTTCTATCCAGAGACTTCACTATCCAAACTTGCCAAGCTCTAGGCATTTCAATAAATTTCGAAAAATCTGCCTTGTCTCCTTGTCAATCTATTACCTTTATAGGCGCCACATTAGACACACTCAATCTTTCAGCCAGACTTACAGAGCAGAGAGCGTCAGACATCCGCAAACAAGTTTACCTTCTCCTACAATGCAACAAAGTCAAAGCCAGACTAGTTTTGAAGGTATTAGGACTCATGGCAGCAGCTATTCCCCTTCTCCCCTTAGCTCACTTCCACATGAGGATCCTCCAATGGATGCTGTTTACTCAATGGTCCTTCCAACAGCTCCCGATGTCCCACACCATATTGATAACTCAATCATGCAAGAATCAGCTGTCTTGGTGGATCACATCATCTCAGGTTCTCCAAGGAAGACCCTTCACTCACCCCCCCCCCATTCGCCACGTTGACAACAGACGCCTCCCTGATCGGGTGGGGTGGCATTATCAGGGCAGGACAGTCCAGGGCACGTGGCAACCTTTCGAGTGCCACTTGCACATAACTGTCTTAGAGATGAGAGCAGTGCTTTTAGCATTGCAAGCCCTTCACGACTCTCTTCCCACAGGGACTATTGCAATTCAGACGGACATATCTGTAGTGTGGTACACCAACAAACAAGGCGGAACCAGATCATACCCCTTATGTCGAGAGGCACTCAGACTTTGGCAATGGGCGATCTCTTCTCAGCGTTTTTTGGTAGCAACGCACATTCCTGGGAAGTCCAACGTGATTGCAGACAAGTTGAGCAGGGCAATTCTCATGCCCCACGAGTGGTCTCTGAAGAAATCAGTACTGGAAGAAGTGTTCCAACGATGGGGCCAGCCTTGCTGCAGTCTTTTTGCTACTCCCCAAAACAGCAAGTGTCACGACTTCTTCACTCTCTTCCCATTACCAGGCCATCCCACCAGAGACGCTCTAGTCCACGATTGGCCCCAGGGACTTCTGTATGCCTTTCCTCCTTTTCCACTGATAACTCAACTAATTCAGAAAGCCATCGCCTTGAGAGTGACAATGATCCTCATTGCCCCTTACTGGCCTCGACAGATATGGTTTCCGTTCCTTCATCGTTACCTTTTGGAGCAGCCTTGGCATCTGGACCCAGTGCCAGATCTGTTGACCCACCAATCGGGCCAGCTGCACCAATCTCTTCATTCTCTCAACCTCACAGAGTGGTTTCTCCGATTCCGACCTTAGCCAGGCTTCCCTTAATATCTCGCTCGGTCCGAGATATCTTGATAGCCTCTCATAAATCTTCTACCCGGAAGATTTATAATAGCAAATGGAAACGCTTCTCCTTTTGGGCAACATCAAAAAATATAGATCCCTTCACTGCACCTATACAGTCTATTCTAGACTTTCTAGCAGAACTCTTTCATTTAGGCTCTTCTTCGTCTACCATTAGAGTTCAGTTGGCTGCTATATCTAATTATCATGTAGGTGTCTCGGAGTCTAGCATCATGGCTCACAAGCTCTGCAAAGCCTTTTTAAGAGGCGTTTTTCTTCTCAAACCTCCAATCAAAGATCCCCCGCCTCAGTGGGACTTGAACTTGGTTCTGGCATCCTTAATTCTTCCCCCCTTCGAACCAGTGGCTTCATGTTCTCTGAAGTTGCTTTCATGGAAGACACTTTTTCTAGTAGCCATAACTTCAGCGAGAAGGGTATCTGAACTCCATGCTCTGTGCAGTCGCCCTCCTTACTTAGTGTTTCACAAAGATAGGGTATCCCCCCGTACTAATCCATTCTTTTTACCTAAGGTTTCCTCTCAAACAAACCTAAACCAAACTATTGATCTCCCCATCTTTTACCCTAACTATTCCAACAGGTTGGAACAAAAGCTACATTTTCTGGATGTTCATCGCCAACTTAGATATTATTTAGACAGGACTAAACAATTCAGAAAATCTGATCAGCTTTTTCTATCATATGCGGAAGGGAAATTGGGCCTTCCAATTACTAAAGTTTCCCTTTCTAGATGGCTCACCTCTATAATTACCTTCATCTATGAGATCAGGCATCAAAAACTACCTTCAAGACCTAGAGCTCATTCAACTAGGGCATTAGCTACATCTGTAGCTTTTCAGGACAGGCTGCCAGTAGATTCCATTTGTGCAGCAGCCACTAGGGCTTCTCCTCATACCTTCATTTCACATTACAAATTGGACATGGTCTCCAGAAACCTTGCCAACTTTGGTTCCACTGTTCTCAAGAGTCTGTTCCGATAGGCCACCCGGGATAAGGTGCTAGGGACGCGGTCCCATCCAGCAAGAATGAAGGCGAGATAGACAACTTAACATTAAGAAGTTATGTACCTACCATAACGTTCCATGTTAGTTGTCTTCTTCTCGCCTTCTTTCTTGCGTCCCACCCTCCTTCCCCCAAGCCTGGACAAGACCGATAGGAATTCATTTTGTGATCTTCCTCTGGAAGAGTTTCATTCCCAGACGTTCTACCACCTCTATTTCCCCTTTTGTTAGGTCTGGAATACCTTACACTCTGGTTTATATAGAGGTGGGTTACCCTTCTCCATGCTATGGAGATTAGAATTGCTTGGTCTAGCTATCAAACGAGATCTGAGTAGTTACCGCCTAGCATTGTGGGATGTAGGGGAGCCTCGAGCCGGTGGAATTAGCTCTCGAGCTTTAGTATTGGCGAGTCGGAGCCGAGGATCGGCTCCGAACCCATCCAGCAAGAAAGAAGGCGAGAAGAAGACAACTAACATGGAACGTTATTTTTTCTCATCCTTTAATAAGGCAGTACCTCAGGGGCCAAAAACATTAGGCTTCCAATGAGAGCACCAATCCCTGGGAAAACAGCTCTGCTCCTAGCTATAACCTCTGCAAGGCGAGTCTTGGAGTTACAAGCACTCATGGCTGTGGAACCTTTCATCATTTTTCATCCAGACAGGGTTTCTCTGAGGACAGACCCTACATTTATGCCTAAGTGGTGTCTGGTGTGCCTCAATCAAACCATTCACTTGCCTACCTTTTATCAACTTCCATTCTTTGAACATAGGCAGTTATGCTTCTACTTTGACAGAACTAAAGCTTCAGAAAGACTGTTTCAACATGGCAAATAAGTGCCTAAGGGCATTAGACAACTAACATGGAACGTTATTTTTTCTCATCCTTTAATAAGGCAGATATCTTAGAGGCTGCAACTTGGAGTTCAGTGCACACCTTCACAAAGCACTACCACTTATCTCTTTACTCTAGGTCCAGAGCAGGCTTTGCCACTGCAGTTCTGCAGGGCCTCGTAGCCTCTCCTAATCCTATTTAGCCCAGCCACCCAACCTCAGCTTTGGGATTCTACCCAAGAGTAATGACTGCAACAGTGAAACACGATGAACATAGTACAGTTGTGTACCTACCATAAATGTAGATGTTAGAGTGTGTTCACTGTTGCAGTCCAGGTTACCCACCCACCATCCCCCTTGTCTTTGCTGGGACTTATCTAAACTTCTCTATCCTATACAACCTATTTAGTGTATTTGCTTGTAGATGAAGGAAGTGTTATTTTTGTGCATGCATTTTTATTGGCATATTTTTCAGCCTACCATTTGGGGGCACCTGACATCTGGGGCAAGAAAAACTGAAGAAAATGGCATCTGTTGCATCTTTTATACCCCGGCGCACTGACATCAGGGAAGAGGCGACAGCAACCGACGCCAGACCTAGACTTTGGAATTCTGGCCAACTGAGGATAGCCTGCCAGCTATATGGATAACACAAGAGTAATGACTGCAACCGTGAATACACTCTAACATCTACATTTATGGTAGGTACACAGCTGTACTTTACTGAGCGTGCACTGTGTACATAAATTTGAATCTGCCTTCCAAACACAGTTATAGTAGTCCCCAGGTGAAAATTGGGTGCAATGCCAGCTAAGAACAAAGGCCCACTGAAATGCTGGATTTTTAGCTGTATGTAGGAGGTAGGAGACCATATGTTAGTTTCTGTTAGGCAGTTCACAGTAAAAATATTCAGGGAATTCTAATAAACTAATTTGAGCATGTCCTTTTACATGTCATTCCTGATTTATGTGATAGTGCACTGCTTTTCTCAGTGCATGGAGGTTAGGCCTCACTCTGCATGCAGTAGCAGAAATATTATCTTGCCTGTTGCAATATTTAGGATTTTTTTACTTCTGGTGTAATGAAGGCATAGAGCACATATATACTGAAAATTAGAACTGATGTTGAGATGTTCATAAATTCCTCAATTGGTGGGTTTGGATCCAATCCTCAGATTCGACTCTGCTGCTTCTTCCAGATCATAGAACACTGAAATTCTCAAGGTCCTCCCTTTACCCATAATGCCCTAGTCAGCTTACATATCTCAGACCTTGTTTGCCCCCATAGCATTCAGACATAGGTCACAAAACTCTTGCGTGACCCTTTAAAGTTTTTGTGAGTTTGGCTGTGCCTTCTATAACTTGTAGTCGCTACACCTTTCTGTCTTTTTCCTCCCTTTTAACCCTGTTATATTTAAAGTTATAACCATATCTTTTTACTCTTGGAGTGTTTTGGATTACCATAGTTGGTATTCTGTTCCTTTATAGTATTTTTGTACTTTTTCTTCCAGTTTACCATTGTTTGTAATTTTTTTCTTTTGACTATTTAAAAAAAAAAAAAAACTTTTCCTTTTTCTTTCATTCCTTTTCGTGTTGATATAAAAAGGTCTGATAAACTGTTAGGTGTTAAAAAAATGTATGGTGTGCAGCCACAAAATTCCCCAATCGGATGCTTACTCAAAGTGTGTTTACTGTTTAGGACCTTCTCATTTGGTCTCTGACTGCGACATCTCTAAGGGATTTAACTCAAGTGCTTCTTTGATCGCAAAAATAAACTAATTTTTAGAGACTTTCTCCCTTCAAAGCCTTCATCTACGGCCTTGGGCTCAAATCCCTAAAAGGTTGGCGAAAAAAGAAGATTCTTATTCATAAGAATCTCATAAGAGACTTACTGAAAGGACACCGGTTTCTACTTTGGCCCCATCCTCATAGCCCCCCCTGAAACAAGCTACATTTAGTTCTGACAAATCACCCCAGACCCATTCCCTTCAATTTCTGTCAGAGCCGATTACCTCTCTACTACCATTGCAGTTTTTGATGCTAGCTCTTCGTCACCACCCAAGTCCCTCATCCACGGCCTCATCCATTTGGTCTTCCAGGAGCCTGTCTGAAGCAGACGTGGACAGGCTGATGAAGAAGTTTCCCAAGGCTCAGATACAAATAGGAGTTCTTTGAACTCTGACCCCATTGGGTCCAGAGACCCTTGTTAGTAGTACACCTCCAGTATTAGCTCATTCTCCAATCTGACCTTTTGTTTCGGAGACATAGGATCCAAAAGTCCTGAAGTTGTCTCCCTCGGATCCAAAGATGATGGTGTCTTTAACTCCGATGGTGTCTTTCAGCTGTCTGGTGCTGAGTACTTGAGAGCCGTAGTGTTGGAGCTGGCTCCAGGTTGTTACATTCAATTACAAAGTTATTGGAGCCATCTTTACGCTTGGAGGTTTGGAGCTGGACAGTTTGACTCCGACTCCCTCCTCAAGTAGTTTGCTTGTGGGGTGGCGGGAGCCAACGTCCTGTAAGCCTACCTTGTCAAATCCATCAGTATCTGTTTCTCTGAGGCATTCAGCCTTCGAAGTAGTGGAGAGCCTTCTCAATTTCTAGAGTTTAGACTTTTCTACCCTGCTTGGCTCCACCTTTCCAGTCCCATTCAAGTATGCATGCAGAGCCTCAGTCATCCATTCCATTGAGACAGCCAGCCTGAACCAGTGTATAGTTATGTCTTCCAATAACTCCACGGAGCATCCCACCAGGGAGGTCCCCCCAGAAGCGGAAGTGCAAAAGGAGGCACTCAGACTGTCCACAAGAGTCTGTCACTGAGGATACTGACTTTGATAAAGGAGAAGGGTTCCTCAGATCACCACCTGATGTCTCATTTTGGAGGCATCTTAGAACTCCTAAAACAAAGGGCTGGTTGATCCCCTGTTAACCCCTCCCAAGAGGAATCTGTGTTCCTGGAAGCCTTCAGCACTGGCCTGTCTACCTCCTGGGTGACTTCACCTGCCATTGAGCTCATTGATTTAATCTCTTGATGGGCATGGAAGGAGGCAGACACAACTGAGCCAATCCCCTAGATAGGATGCTGGCAGCACCTAAGGATGGTCCACACTGGAGTAATGGAGTACCTTTTGATGCCATGGTGGTAGCAGCAGCTGCTAAAAAGGAACTGGCAGACTCCTGAAATTTTCATTTTCGAGTTTCAGAACCGAAGTCTTCAAAAAAAAAAAAAAAAAAAAAGTACCCCATTGGGGATCTTTTTTCTTGCTCCAACCAATGTCAGTAAATGTTAACAATTGTCTTTCCTGTGGAAAGCAAATACCTCATAAAGATTTTCATTCGTGCTGCATCCCTTGCTTAGGCCCAGACCACGAAGTCCCTTGCTGTTGGTTCTGTGCCTTGTTCAACCCCCAAACTATTTGTTGTCGGGCTATCTTTTCAGCAAATTATTTTGGTACTCTGTATCAGTACTCTGAAATGGCTTTGTTAAGCCATCCAACTACTGATCTTCCAAAAAAAGTAAAGATAAAGACAGAGACAGATTGCATAGGTCTAAAACTGCCAACAACGCTTCCGTTAAGCTAGTCGCCAGTTCACCGGTACTCAGTGAGGTGCTTTCGCAGCCCCTGATACCCACTACCTCAGATTCGCAGGCCTCTACTGAGACCCATTCAGAGTCCGGTATGCCGCGAGATGCTTCTTCGACTATGGAACCTGCGGATGTCTCTACCTTGGATGGGTCCGGAGTCGCTGTGCAGGCACCGGCTTCTGAGGGTGTATTCAGGCCTACAGACTTGCATTTTAATCCAACACCATCTTCTTCATCCAGGCCTAAAACTCGATCCACGCCTAGAAAACTTGTCATCCAAACCGCATGCTCAGGCCTATACGCCTAAAAAAACAAATGCTTAGAATGGCCGAAAACCTTTTAACATTAATTAGGAGAAGCTAGCCTTCCTCCTGTAAGAGACCTAGAACTGAATTACCTTCTGATTCTTCTGATCAGGAATCTGATATTTCTGTTCCTTCTGATGACCAGGATTTGCCCTTATCTACCTATGAGGATTCTGATGCAGAGGATTCCATTCCCTCTGTTTCCCCTCCAGAAGATTTTTCCTTTGGTGAAAACTTGCACACACTTAGGGAGCATTTCTGTTGGGAAGGCCAAGATTACTCTGACTCCAAAAAGAGGCTTAGGGAATTCTTACTCCTTCCTCAACACAGGCCTTTAGTTATCCCTCCTATTCTGGACATTGTAGATGATGCTTTCTTGGAATCTAGCCTTTCCCCAGACACTTTACCTCCAGCTCCCAGAAAACCTGACAGGTATTACAGAAGTACCTGACTCTCAAGTTCCTGTTCAAGAATCCTACTGCAGATCTAGAGACCATTTCCCCAAGGACCAAAATGCATTAAGGCTACTGCTGCCAAAAATCCCCTACCCCTTCTGATAGAGATTCTAGAGCCTTGGACTGGGGTAAGAAGGTATACACTTCTGCTACTTTGGCCATTAGGGCTTTAAATTGACAGTTGCATATGTTAAAGTACCAGCAGCATATTATGGGGCTACTTAAACAGAAAATGATGTTGATTCCTGACTGTGCTGAACACAAAGAATTACATAATTTAATACATTCTGCAGAACAAGTTGGTAACCATACTTTGCAATGTGGTTTTGACTCTTTAGAAGCATCTTGCAGGCTGCTGTCACTGGGTCTGTACTTAGAAGGCATGCTTAAGGAGCAAAACTTGCCAGATCATGTTAAAGCTAAATTATTGGATGCTCCCTTAAATCAAGACCGCCTGTTTGGCAACAAAGCAGATGAAGTCCTCAAAAGGATGGAGGAAAAAGCTAAATCTATGCAAAATGTTAGATTTCCTACAAGTACAGCCTCCCAGATTTAGTAGGTACTGGCCTTCAAAGAATTGGTCCTTTCCAGTCTCTTCCAGGCCTTCTCAGTCCAAACCCAGGAACAGCAGACCACCCAGGTTACAGTCTCAGGTTGTGCACAGGTCTAAGCAATGGGGGGCTCCCACTTCCAAAGCAGGGAGTAGTAAGCCACCCCCCCTACGGAAAGATGGCACAATGACTTACCCTTATCTCTTCCAAGCCCTGCTCAACAGCCTGCTCCCTTAGGAGGAAAACTCGCCCTGCATGCAAAAACCTGGGAACTCATTACCTAGGACAAATGGGTTTTAAATATAGTTTCCCAAGGATACAGATTCCACTTCCATACCCTATTCGACCCCAAACAGTTGGCCAGACCTACCCCCAAATCATTGGGTGGAGGCCCAACAGCAGGTTCTCTCTCTTCTAAGTGTCAGGGCTATTCAGCCTGTGCCAGCAGAACAAAGGGGACAAGGGTTTTATTCAAGACTTTTCCTGGTACCCAGAAAAGACAGCTCCTGGCATCCTATTCTGGATCTCTCTATTCTAAACACCTTCCTGGTAATCCCAAAATTCAAAATGCTAACACTTCAACAGCTGCTTCCCATGCTAGGTAAAGATGCCTGGTTGGCAACCTTAAACTTAAAGGAAGCTTACTTGCACATTCCAATAAGGGAATCTTGCAGGAAATACCTACGCTTCAGGGCAGGCTCCATGCACTATAACTTCTCTGCACTTCCCTTTGGCTTATCTGCTGCGCCCAGGCTATTCACAAAATGTCTAGCTCCAGCCATTGCATTTTTCAGGCAGAGAAATATTCAGATATACCCATACTTGGACGATTGTCTGATTCAGGCAGAAAGCCAGGACTTGCTGTTAAAGCATCTGGTATTCGTAAAGAAACTTCTAACCTTACTGGGGTACACCATAAATGAAAATAAATCTCACCTAGTACCCTGCCAACAGATTGTATTCCTGGGAGCAAGCTTGAATACATCTTCCCATATGGTTTTCCTCACTCCAGAGAAACAAGTTTATTTGACAACCTACTTCAAACTTTTGGCCACAAAGCCCCAGCTATTTGCAAGGAAAATTCTGCAAGGCCTGGGGTTCATGGGCTTTTGCATTTTAGTAATTCCGTATGCAAGACTGCATGTGAGGAAACTACAATGGTATCTAAAAAGCCTATGGAGTTAACATTCTCAGGACCTGGAATCAATGATTCCTATCACTCCTTGTATAAAGAAAGAGTTCTTTGGTGGGCAGAGGCCTGCTAAAACAACAATGGGCTCCCTTTCACTCTACCCCCTGCCACCCAAACCCTAACAACAGATGCATCAGATTATGCACTGGGGGCTCACTTGGCAGGGCAGTGCATTCAGGGCAAATGGAACCTGAGACAGATGCACCTGCATTTCAACCAAAAAGAAATGTTAGCTGTACAGAATTCCCTGACAGCCTTCAAAGACCTCATCCTTCCAGGGCAGTTATTGGTAAAGATAGACAACACCACAGTTATGTGGTACATAAACAAGAAGGGGGGAATCCACTCATACCCTCTCTGCAGACTAGCCATGGCTCTGTGGAACACAGCCTTGAGCTACCACGTGCACCTACAAGCTCAATTCCTGCCAGGCAATCTAAATTCACTGGCAGACCTAAGCAGAAATCTCATGGACCCACACGAATGGAAACTGGAACCAAAAATATTCAACCTCTTGAGGAACAAATGGGGGATTCCAGAGGTAGACCTGTTTGCCTCCCCTCAGAACTACCAATTGGACAAATTCTGCACAAGGACTTCCCACACTCAAGCTTTGAAAGTGGATGCCCTGTCCTTTACCTGGGAAAGCCTCTCAGTTTATGCCTTCCCCCTCTGCCTCTCCTGTCGAAGGTTCTGCTAAAGATCAAACAGGATAAGCCAAGGACAATACTGATCGCACCAGACTGGCCACGCCAACACTGCTACCCCCTCTTGCGCAGTATGACACTGCTGGAATGATGGCACCTGCCTCAGACTCCTTCCCTGCTGTCCCAGCAGGCGGGCCAGATTCTGCACCCTCAGCTTCAAACCCTGAACCTTGCAGCCTGGCTAATTCCTTGAGCTCTCCAATAGCATCCCTCAGTAAGCAGGTGCTAGATGTCATTCTGGAGGCAAGGAAGCCTAGTACTAGAAAATCCAATGCTGAAAAGTGGAAAAGATACTGTTCCTGGAGCCAGACTCAGGGGATGGGCACAGCGGGTGCCCAGCTTACCTCATATTCTTCAGTACTTAACAGAAATGCTCCACAAGGGGCTATCCTTCTCTTCAATTAAAATTCATGCCTCTGCCATTTCAGCACATTATAATACTGAGCCACCCCTCTTCTCTCACCCCCTGCTGAAGCAATTCCTTAGAGGGGCCAAGACCCCCAGGGAGCCCCTACTCCAGCCTGGGACCTTAACTTTGTATTGGAAAATCTCACTCTCCCTCCCTTTGAGCCAGCTGCAACTGCAGAGTTGAAATTCCTTTCTTGGAAAACAGCCTTCCTTCTAGCCATCACTTCAGCAAGAAGAGTGTCTGAATTGCAGGCCCTCATGGCAGTGGAACCCTTCATTATCTTCCATGCAGACAGGGTTCCCCTCAGGACCAATCCTTCCTTCATGCCCAAGGTGGTGTCTAGTGTGGCCCTAAATCAGTCCATTCATTTGCCTACCTTTTTACACAAAACAAAGGAGAACGAATACTGCACTCTTTGGACGTGCACAGACAACTTAGATTTTATTTGGACAGGACTAAGCCTCTCAGAAAATCTGAACAGCTGTTAGTTGGCTTTGCTGCAGGAGCAGAGGGGAAGGCCATTTCAAGGCAAACCATTTCTAAATGGTTAGCCCATTGCATTCATTTCTGCTACAAGCACCATGGAAAACCTAACCCACAAGGGGATAAGATCACATTCCACCAGGGCTGCATCTACCTCTGCAGCCTTTCTCAGAGGAGTCCCTACCAGGGACATCCTAGAAGCTGCTACCTGGAGTTCTGTACATACCTTCACCAAGCATTACCAGATGCCTATTTTTTCCAAATCCAGAGCTAGTTTTGCCACTGCAGTCTTGCAGGGCTTAATAGCTGGCCCTAATGCTCTCTAACTTCCTCCTCCCTTCCTTAGCTTTGGGAATCAACCCAAATGTGATGACTGCAACAATGAAACACGAAGAGCATAGTACAGTTGTGTGCACTTACCATAAATGTGGATGTTCAAGTGTATTCACTGTTGCAGTCCTGGTTACCCTCCCTCCAGCCCCCTGACTTCTCTTGGCTCTACCTTTCCTCCTTGTTTAGTGTATTTAAGTTTTCTGGTGTATTTGCATTTTGATGTAGGTGTACCATAGCATATAATTGCTTCCCATTGAGGGGGCACCTGCCATCTGGGACAAGAAAAACTGATGTAATGGCATTGGCTGAATGTTTTATACCCCTGACATCATGGAAGAAGAGAGAGCATCTGATGCAAGACTCCAGGACTCTGGTATTCAGGCCGGCTGAGGGCTACCTGCAGGCAGATAACCCAAATGTGATGACTGCAACAGTGAATACACTCGAACATCTACATTTATGGTAAGTGTACACAACTGTACTTTCCTCTGTCCCCCCCCCCCCCATCAGGAAGTCTAGGGCGCTGGACAGGTTCAGGGAGTGTGTATGTTCTTCAGCAACCTTTGCTCTTCGGTCACTGAATTATTTGGCACATTTTATGAGACTCCAGAGGGATTTGATCAGGTAACTTTCCAAATCCCTCTGTGGGACAGTATCCTCTGAGATAGACAGTACTCTTTCCTCTCTGTTGGCTACCCTTCAATCTGTTTCAGATTTGTCCATGAGGCTTATCTCCCACATGGCTTAAGGTATCTCATGGGCCGCAGATTCAGGCGTTTCCATCAGAAGATATTCCTGAATGAGCCTATGTGACCTTGCAGCACCCTTCATATCTTCTTTTGTCAGTACTGCTTTTGATGGAACTTTCTTGTTTGGCCCCAAAGTTAGAGACACTTGTTAGGTGTGAGCAGGAAGGAAGAACACTTCCTGCTGTGGGTGTGTACACTTTTCGACCCCTTAATGGACCTTTTCTAGGAACCAATGAGGTAGACAGCAAATGTGGTTCAAAAAATCCGAGCGCCCCTTCCAAGATCCACATGGAGACAATTCCACCGGGGACAGAGGAGGAGGACTCATATGGAGGAAGCTGTCCCTGCGGCAGAGGTGGTCCGCATATCCAGGGTTCCAGCGATACCTTCTCTGACAGCTTCTATCAGAGCTTCTGAATGGAGGCCCAACTCTCCATGTCTGGAGGCAGTAGGGGGTCATCTATCTATACACTCGAGAGCATGGCTAGAAATTAAAAAAGATTCATGGGTGCAGAGGGATAATATCCAGAGGTTATAGAATACTATTTTCCCATCCACCTCCTCTAGTATCAAGCAAAATCCTAGATGTTCCACCCAGTCAGAGAGAAACAGCAGCACTAGAAGTAAACAAGCTGCTAGAAAAGAGAGTCATCCAAGACAACCATCCAGACCAAAAGATAGAATCCAGAACTTATTTAAGATGTATTTTAGTGCCAAAAAGATAGGGAACTGGAGACCAGTATTGGATCTCAGTGAACTAAATCAGTTGGTTCAACCTACAGAGTTTTGAATGGCCGCGGTTCAGTCCATTTTGCCATTTCTGCACGAGAACGACTGTATGTGTTCAGTAGGTCATCAGGATGCGTACTATCTTGTAAAAATGCATGGACGATCCGGAAGATGTTTGCGGTTTTGGCTGGGAGCCAGTGTTTACCAGTTCAGAGCACTGCCCTTTGGTCTCACCACGGTCCCCAGGGTGTTTACCAAGTGCACGGCAGTAGTTGCAGCTCACTTGAGACTGAGGGGATTCTAATTGTTTGCATATCTGGCTCCTTGGCTGCTCCAACCAGGCTTCAACTAATTCAAGCTCAGGACTACTTACTCTGTTTGTGCTCTCATTTGGGGATTTCTGTCAGTTGCAACAAATCTCAACTCAAACCAACTTAGATTCAGTGCTGTGTTCCATATGGTCACTCAAATAACTTCTGTCCCTCTGTCCTGGATTCAAACAATTCAGTTCCAGGTCAAAAAGATCATTCAAAGTTATTCTCTTTCAGCTCATCTGATACTATAAGCATTGGGATCCAAGGTATTAGCAGTTACTTTTGTATCGCAGGCAAGGGACCATATGAGGACCCTTCAATGGGCACTTGCAACTCAGTGGTCTATTCTCCGGCAACTGTTATCCAGTCTAATCAAAATGATGCAAGCTTGCAAAAATCACCTTATATGGTGAATCCATTCTATTCAAATACAATAAGGCTGTCCCTTTGTTCTGCCTCAATCCAAGGTCACAATGACAATGGATGCCTCTCAGTTCAGATGGGGAGGCTCTTCTTGGGAAGGATGGTCCAAGGCACATGGTCCCCCAAAGAGGCCAACATGGATATCAGTGTCTCGATGATGAGAGCTATCCTGCTAGTGTTGTAGGCCTTCCAAGACACTCTCCCAACTGGGACTATTATGATTCATATGGACAATATGTCAGTAGTCTGGTACATCAACAAACAAGGGGTGACCAGATCTTACCCTCTTTATCAAGAAGCTGTGAGAGTATGGCAGTGGGCAATCTCATCCAGTCACTTTCTGATAGCAACACACATTTTGGGGTAGTCAAATGTAATTGCAGACAAGTTAAACAGATCTGTTTTAATGCCTCACAAATGGTTTCTCAATATGAACATGACAGATGATTTTCCATCGATGAGGCCAGTCTTGCTGCAATCTTTTTGCATCTCAATCAATAACAAGTGTAGCAGGTTCTTTGCCCCTGTTCTCCCTAGTGGAGAAGTCCCTGAGGGATACTCTACTGCACTTTTGGCCCTTTGGTCTCCTTTATGCTTACCCCCCCCTTACCCAAATTCCTCCAGAAAGCATCTTGATTGAAGAGAACAATTGTCCTCATTGCCCTTTACTGACCTCATCGAATCTGGTTTCTCTTCATTTGGCCTCATCTTCTACATACGCCCTGTATTCTGGATCCAACTCCAGATCTGCTGTCTCACCCAACAGGCATGACTCATCCAGACATTCCAGACCTCGAGCTGACCACATGGTTTCTGTAATTCCATTGATTGCTAGACAGCCCTGGCTCTCCTTCCCTGTCCATCATATTTTGTCATCATCCCACATAGCTTCCATTAGAAAAGTTTACAAAAGTAAGTAGAAAATGTTTGTTTTTTGGGCATATAAAAAAGAATCTAGATCCCTTTTCAGTACTGATTTCTATGTTTTTGACTTTTTGGCTACAATTTTCATTGAAGGGGCTAGCTCCTCAACTGACAGGGTATGATTAGCAGCCATTTCTAACTTTCATATGGAAGTAAATAACTCTACTTTGCTTTTCTCCAAGCTTTGCAAAGCCTTTCTAAGAGGAGCATATTTACGTACACCTCATGTAAAGGATCCTGCTCCTCCAAGGGATTTTACATCTTGTTCTTTTGACCTTAACCCAACTCCTCTTTGAACCATTAGCTAAGTCTGAACTAAATTTTTTGATCTGTAAGACTTATTTTCTTAATTGGTATTACTTCTGCAAGAAAAGTGTCTGAACTTCAGGCTCTCTCTTCTAAATCTCCTTATTTAATTTTTCACAAGGATAAAGTATCTTTAAGGGCCAGTCCTTCCTTTTTGCCCAACTGATGCCAGATTCCAGTATTAATCAGATTATCAACCTTCCAGTTTTCTTACCATATTTCTCAAACAAAGGGTAATATTTGTTACACCTATTGGATGTTCACAGGCAGCTGCATTTCTACCTTCACAGAAACAAAGATTTGAGGAAATCTGAACAAATATTTGTTCAATTTTCTGAATCAAAATTGGGGAAAACAGTTTCTAAAGTGACTTTGGCTAAAAGGTTGACCAGTTGTATTACTTTTGTTTAGGACAACATAGATTTGCCTTTACCAAAATCACCAAAAGCCCATTCCACCAGGTGTGTGGCATTTTCTTCAGCTTTCTTGTCTTGAACTTCCTTGGATGAAATTTATGCAGCTGCAACCTGGGGTAATCCTCATACCTTTATTACTCATTACAAATTGGACCTGGTCTCTAGGGGAAGAGCAGCCTTTGGCTGAGCTGTGCTCAGGAATATCCTTCCTTAGAGTCCTCCCAGGAATTAGGTAGCTAGGGACTCTGTCCCAACAGTTGAGGAATGAATGACAATATCAGTTAAAGAAGTTATGTACTCACCATAATGTTCCATCTGTGTTGTCCGTTTTCATTCTTCTTCAGCTTCCCTCCCACCAACCCTCGCCTTTACTTGGATTGAAGGATATTGGAGGAGTCTCTCTCTTTCTTTGAGCCCCAGATTCCATTATTTACTTATTTTCCACTACTCTGTAAGTTAGTGGGCAGCAGATTAGATCTGAGGTATGCAAGGTGAATAAAGCATTACAGGTAAAGGGAGAAACTCGAGAGTTTCCGTGTGGGAAGAAGCAGCCAAGTCGGATCCAACGATCAGATTCAAACCCAACAGTTGAAGAATGAAAATGGACAGCACAGATGGAATGTTATGGTGAGTACATCATTTATTTTTTTGCTCCTCACTGAAGGCTTGGTATAGTGCTAGACTGTGACAGCAGAAGTCCTCTAAAGCACTGGATTTACTACCTGCAGTACAAAGTGCTACTGCCAGTTAATATACAAAGGGCAAGTGTCTTAAAGGCCTTGCAGTAAATGTGCACTACGGTGTGGGGATATAGTGATCATTTACCAAACTCAAATATCCTTTTTATTCTAGGGATGCAAATCTTATTTATTATCACTTGTTCCCCACGGTTGTACCCACCTCAGAGTGAGCTCAGTGCCTTCCAGTGCAATCTAGCAACAGCCGTTGAAACTTGACCCTGTTTTGCACACAAGCAAACATTATTTTGTTTGGGTGGGGGGGGGGGGGTTAATGATATCTTACCAGTGTCTATGACTCTTCCTTTTTATAGAGTAATGCAACCACTAGCAAATATTTGTATGTCAACAGTAGCCTTATGCAGTAGCACTTTGAAATATAAAAGTGAAACATTATTAGTGTGCCATTACAGCTGACTTAACCTTTAAGTTAATACAAGTAAATTACACATGTTTGAATAAAAACTAACATCACGCAGTACATTTGGTAAAATCAGGTATGCAGGCATGTTTAGACTTTCACAAAGGGTGTTCAGAACAAATCTATTACACAGATAGATGGTGTAAAGAATTTTAACAGCTTATCTGGATCTGCCTGTACCAGTAGCTGAAATGATTTATAGAATATATGTATTTCTCTGACTCAGAAGTCCAAATGTAGTTGTATAATTGTGATCCAGTTTGAGTTCTGTCCAGAAATTGCACAGTCCAGAACTAAGACAGTATCTCCTTTGGCATTTTTTGTCTACTTAAAAGTAGCAGTCATTCCTTCCTGTTTTGTATTCAAAGCGGTATGATGATGTTCCAGTTCTTAGTCTTTTAACTCTTGGGGGCATGGGTTGGGTACACAGCTCTCAACCTCTTAGCACAAAAAATCTGGACAAAGCCCCCAAAATACGGACAAATTTTAAATATTGATTTTATAAACTTAGAAAGTTGCTAAAATGCAATGTCTTGAGTTAGCCATGCATTTTCTTGAGGATATAAAGTCTGAAACTCAAATGCTTGTCATTATTTAGTAAATTCAGTCCTCACTGATTTACCACAGAGATCCAGAAAACCATATGGGGAACAGACCAAAAATATGAGGCAAAAATCTGGATATTCTGAGAAAATCTGGATGGTTGACAGGTGAGGTCAAGTCTGACTAGCTAGTGTCTACATAAGGTAATGTATCTAGGCACTGCATGTGCTTGTTCATCTGTTTAGCACATTTACTTTCAGTGTCAGCAGTTTTGCTACCTCTCCTCTGAAAGTAATTTTATAATTAGCAAAGTTCCTTTTTATTTTTTCCAGTCTTTACATTGTGTACATTTGCAAGCTAAAAGATTTGTGACCACCACAGTTTTTATGAGAAAAAATACATCTGTCTTGGCATATTACCTCTCTACAATTCTACATAAAGTACGAGGAAAAAATATCTACATGTGATGACTCATTAATATGAAATCTGTACAGTGCAAGGTATATCTGTAATATTGACTGTTTTGTTTATAACATTTGCATCCATATTCAGCTTGTAAATGTCCTATGAGATTTTTTCTAAGTGAGAAGTAGTAATACTTATTCCTGAGAGGCCAGGAAAGCATATTCTAGGTGGCTGGAGAAATGTTGGAAATGTTTTGGGTTTTTTTCTCCTGTTGTCAAACTGGCAGACTGATTTAGTTAAGAGTTAACACCCTGGGCAAGTGAGTATAGAAAGCAGAATAATTTTTAAAGTCAGTTTGGTAACAGCTAGATGGCAGTGGTAAGTAGTTTGCTGGTAAAGTTAGCAGTCAAAAGGGTATCTATGGCTGTAGCATGAGACCATTTTAATTTTGCAAGACTGAGGCAGTGGTGGTTTGTCTCATTGGAAAAAGACAGATCAGCTAGCATGTTTTATGATTTGAAGACGCTTGGCATTATAAGAAGAGGTAAGGGCAGTGACAGGGAAGTTGTTCCATTTCTGGGATAAGAAGGCAGATGCCAGTAGTTGTGGCTTTGAAAGTTAACAAATTGATGAGGTCAACCAGAGGAAGACCTTGTTTGCATCCCACAGGAACATTCCAGAGATCTCAGAACAACACCTCACACAGAGGGTGATACATTTGGGACCCATGGCAACCCATCTATCCTTTCTGGGCCTTTAACTGGAACCAGGTAAACTAACAGCCTCACTGTGCATTGTCTGTATCAGGACAATGATGTGGAAGTTTAGTAGTTACTTCCGTAAACAAGGTCTTTGAGCTGTAAGCCCCAAGTGTAGACAACCTTATGTGATGCACCACAAAAACAGGGCCTCTCACGACTAATCCCTCCTTTATGTTTAATGTGATATTTAATAAGGTTATACTTTCTCTCTGGATCCGTAAGTAGACTCAGGATATGTATTTGTTGTATTGTACTCATCTGGAGTAAAAAGGTAAAGAAAAGTTGTGTAAGAACTTACCATAACCATAGAGGTTCTTCGTGTTTCACTGTTGCAGTCATCACACTTGGGTTATCTGCCTGCAGGTAGCCCTCAGTCGACCCGAATACCAGAGTCTTGGGATTTCTGCGTTGGATGCTGTCGCCTCTTCCATGACGTCAGGTCATCAGGGGTATAAAACATGCAGCCGATGCCTTTACATCAGTCTTTCTTGCTGAGGAGGAGTCCGAAGCAGAAGCAGTTCGCAAGTGCTGGTTGTCCGCTACCTGAAATTCTCGGGGGTTTTTTTCGAGTTTCAGACCTGAAGTCTTCTAAAGCTAAGTACCCCATTGGGGATTCTTTTTTCTTGCTCTAACCGATGTCAGAAAAAATTAACAATTGTCTTGCCTGTGGAAAGCAGATACCTCACAGAGATTTTCATTCTTACTGCGTCACCTGTTTAGGCCCAGACCACGACATCCCCAGCTGTCGGTTTTGTGCCTTGTTTAACGCCGGAACCGTTCGTCGTCGGGCTATTTTTGTAGCCAAATTCTTTCGCTATCTTTCTCCATATTCCGAAATGGCTTCAGTAAGCCATCTGACTACCGATCTTCCAAAAAAGCACAAAGATAAAGACAGAGAAGGACTGCATAGGTCAAAAACTGCCGCCGACGCTTCCGTTAAGCTTGTCGCCAGTCCACCGGTACTCAGTGAAAGGCCTTTGCAGCCCCTGATGCCTGCTTCTACAGATTCACAGGCCTCTGCTGAGACCCATTCGGAGTCCGGTATGCCGTGAGATGCTTCTTCGACCATGGAACCTGCGGATGTCTCTACCTTGGATTGGTCCGGAGCCGCTGTGCAGGCACCGGTTTCTGAGGGTGTAGTCTGACCTACCGATATTCATATTAAACTGACAACTTAATTTCCTACTAAAATTATCGAGTTTCTCAGGCCCAGAGTTCGCACTACACTTAGAAAACCAACATCCAAAGCTCATGCTCATCCTCCCATGCCACAGAAACAAATGCTTAGAATGGCTGAAGACCTTATTAATCTAATTAGGGGAAGCCAGCCTTCCCCTGCCAAAAGACAAAGAATTGAATTTCCTGGTCTGTAGAATCAGAAGGAAATTCATTTCAAAGAATTGAATTTCCTTCTGATTCCACAGACCAGGAGTTTGATGACTCTGACCCTTCTGATTACCAGGACATACCCTTATCTACCTATGAGAATTCAGATGCAGAGGAATTCATTCCTTCTGCCTCCCCTCCAGAGGATTTCTCTTTTGGTGAAACCTTGCATACCTTAAGAGAGCATTTTGGCTGGGAATGCCAGGGCTATCCTCAGTCCAAAAAGAGACTCGGGGAATTTTTAAATTTGCCTCAGCACAGGCCTCTAGCTATACCCCCTGTCCTGGATATTGTAGATGATGTCTTCTTGGAGTCCAGTCTTACTCATGACACCTTACCACCAGTTCCTAGAAAACCTGACGGGTACTACAGAGTACCTGATTCTCATAAATTTCTCTTTAAGAATCCTACTGCAGATCCAGAGGCCATTTTCCAGGGACCTAAATCCATTAAGGCTACTACAGCCAAAAACCCTACCCCTTCAGACAGGGATTCTAGAGATTTAGACAGATTGGGTAAGAAGGTATATACCTCTGCAACTCTTGACATTAGGGCTTTGAATTGCCAGTTTCACATGTTGAAGTACCAGCAACATATTATGGAACTAATTAAACAAAAAATGGTGTTACTTCCAGATTGTGCAGAAAATAAAGATTTACAAGAGTTAATGCATTCTGCAAACCAAGGTAGTAAATATACTTTGCAGTGTGGGTTTGATGCCTCAGAAGCATCTTGCCAGGGCTGCTGCCACTGGGTCTGTACTGAAAAGGCATACTTGGCTAAAAGAACAAGTCTTGACTGACCATGTCAAAGCAGAATTACTAGATGCTCCATTAAATCAGCATTTTTAATTATCAGTGTTTGCTTGGCAAAAAAGCAGAAATTGTTCTTAAAAATATGGAAGAAAAAGCAAAATCTATGCAAGCTGTCAGATTTCTTACAGATGCAGCCACCTAAATTCAGTAAGCATTGGCCTTCAAAAAACTGGTCTTTTCCAGTCCCTCTCAGGCCAAACCCAGGGAAAACGGACCACCAAGACTACAGTCTCAGGGTGTGCAGAACTCTAAACAATGGAGTGTTTCCACCTCAAAACCAGGGAGTGGTAAGCCACCCCATTATGGAAAAAGTTCACAATGACTTTCCAATTATCCTTCCCAGCCATGCCCAAGTACTTGCGCCCCTAGGAGGAAAACTCGCCCTTCATGCAAAAAACTGGATGTCCATTACTCAGGACCAATGGGTTCTAAACATTGTATCCCAGGGATACAGATTCTACTTCCACTCACTGCCAACACCAGGCGGGTTGCCAGACCTTCCTCCAAACTAGTGGGCAGAGTCTCAGAAGCAAGTACTTTCCCTTCTCCATATCAGAGCTATTCAACCTGTTCCAGTAGAACAAAGGGGACAGGGTTTCTACTCCAGACTGTTCCTGGTGCCCAGAAAAGAGAGCTCTTGGCGCCCTATCCTGGATCTATCAATTCTCAACACCTATCTGGTGGTCCCAAAATTCAAAATGCTTACACTGCAACAGCTTCTTCCTATGCTAGCCAAGGATGCCTGGTTAGTCACCCTAGACTTTAAAAGAAGCTTATCTGCACATCCCCATAAGGGAGTCTTGCAGGAAATATCTACGTTTCAGGGCAGGCTGTATGCACTATCAGTTCTCTGCACTTCCCTTTGGCTTATCTACTGCGCCCAGAGTATTCACAAAATGCCTGGCTCCAGCCATTGCATAATGCAGGCAGAGAAATATTCAAATCTATCCATACTTGGACAATTGCCTGATTCAGGCAGACAGTCAGGAATTGCTACTTCAGCACCTGGCATTTGTAAAAAGACTTCTAACTTCACTGGGATACACCATCAACGAAACGAAATCACAACTGGTGCCCAGCCAACAAATTGTATTCCTGGGAGCAAGCTTGAACACAACTTCCTAGATGACATTCCTCACTCCAGAAAAACAGGTCCATCTGACAAACTATTTCAAACTAGTGGCCATCAAAACCCAGCTATCTGCAAGGAAAATACTGCAAGCCCTAGGGTTCATGGCCTCATGCATTCTGCTAATTCCATATGTAAGACTGCATATGTGGAAACTTCAGTGGTACTTAAAATGTCTCCGGTGTCAACATTCTCAGGACCTGGAAACAGTGATTCCTATCATACCTTGTCTAAGGGCAGAGTTCCTTTGGTGAGCAGAAGCATGCAACCACAACAAGGGACTTCCTTTCACTCAAGCCCTCGTCGCCCAAACCCTGACAACAGATGCATCAGACTGTGCATGGGGGGCTCACATGGCAGGCAAATGCATTCAAGGCAAATGGAGCCCAAAACAAATTCTCTTGCATGTCAGTCAAAAAGAGATGCTAGCTGTACAGAATGCTCTGACAGTCTTCAAATACCTTATCCTTCCAGGACAGCTCCTGATAAAGATAGAAAACACCACGGTTATGTGGTACATAAACAAGCAGGGCGGGACTCATTCTCACTCTCCAGGTTAGCCATGGCTCTGTGGAACACAGCCTTGAGCATCCAAGTGCACCAAGAACTCAATTCCTGCCAGTCAAGCAAAATTCACTGGCAGATGACTTAAGCAGAAATCTACTAGACCCTCACAAGTGGAAACTGGAACCCAACTCATTCAAACTTCTAACCCAGAGGTGGGGAACTCTGGAGGTGAACCTTTTTGCTTCCCCCCAAAACCACCAATTGAACAAATTTTGCACCAGGAACCCACACAGCAGAGCCTGGAAGGTGGACGCCTTATCCTTTACATAGGAAAACCTCTCAATTTATGCCTTTCCTCCTCTGCCCCTCCTCTCAAAAGTACTACTCAAGATCAAATAGGACAAGCCAAGGGCAATCCATATTGCACCAGACTGGCCCCACCAGCACTGGTACCAACTCCTATGCAGTCTGACCGCAGTGCCAACCTGGCACCTACATCAGACGCCTTTCCTGCTGTCTCAGCAGGGGGGACAGATTTTGCATCCACAGCTGCAAACTCTAAACCTTAAAGCCTGGCTTATCCCATGAATACACCACCAGCATCCCTCAGCAAACAGGTGCTGGACATCATCCTTGAGGCCAGAAGGCCTAGTACTAGGAAATCCTATGCTGAAAAGTGGAAATGATATTTTTCTTGGAATCAGTCTCAAGGAAAGGACACAGCTGTGCCCAACTTACCTCAAGTCCTTGATTACCTAGCAGAGCTGCTCCACAGAGGCCTATTCTTCTTATCCATTAAGATTCATGCCTCTGCCATCTCAGCTCATTATAATACTGAGCCTCCTCTCTTTTCTCACCCTCTCCTCAAGCTGATCCTGAGAGGAGCTAACAATTTAAGGCCCCCTAGGAGAGCACCCACCCTGGCCTGGGACCTTAACTTTGTACTGGAAAAGCTCACACTTCCCTCTTTTTGAACCTGCTACTTCAGCAGAGTTAAAATTCCTCTCTTAGAAAACGGCCTTACTTCTAGCTATTACTTCAGCAAGAAGGGTGTCTGAGTTACAGGCGCTAATAGCAGTGGAGCCCTTCATTATTTTCCATGCTGACAGGGTTTCCTTCAGGAATAACCCTTCCTTTATGCCCAAGGTGGTATCCAGTGTGGCTTTAAACCAATCCATCCATTTGCCAACCCTTTTTCCTAATCCTCAGAATAGAGGGGAAAGCATCCTTCACTCCTTGGATGTGCACAGACAGCTCAGGTTCTACTTTGACAGGACTAAGCCTTTCAGAAAGCCTGACCAGCTACTAGTCAGCTTTGCTACAGGGGTAGAGTAGAGGAGAAGGCCATTTCGAAGCAAACCATTTCCAAATGGATAGCACACTGCATCCATTTCTGCTACAAGCACCATGGAAAACCTACCCTTCTGGGGATCAGAACTCATTCCACTAGAGCTACTTCAACCTCTACAGCATTTCTCAGGGGGGGTCCCCACCAGGAACATCCTGGAAGCTGCAACCTGGAGTTCTGTACACACCTTCACCAAGCATTACCACTTACCTATTTTTTCTAAATCCAGAGCTGGATTTGCTACAGCAGTCTTACAAGGCCTGCTAGCCAGCCCCAACTGTTCTTGACTGCCTCCACCCTTCCTCAGCTTTGGGAATCAACCAAAGTGTGATGACTGCAACAGTGAAACATGAAGAACATAGTACAGTTGTGTACAATTACCATAAATGTAGATTTTTGAGTGTATTCACTGTTGCAGTCCTGGTTTCCCTCCCTCCAACCCCCTGGCTTTCTCTATCCTTTTTACCTATCCTCTTTATGGCCATCTTTTATGGCAGGGGTATTTACTTTTTACTGGAGGTGTTCCACACCATGTAATAGCTTCCTGTTTTGGGGGTTCCTGACATCTCAGGAAAGAAAAACTGATGTAATTGCATCGGCTGCTTGTTTTATACCCCTGACGACCTGACATTATGGAAGAGGCGACAGCATCCGACACAGAAATCCCAAGACTCTGGTATTCGGGCCAACTTCTGGGCTACCTGCAGGCAGATAACCCAAGTGTGATGGTAAGTGTGCACAACTGTACTATGTCCTTTTCTTCCATGTTGCAGTATTCTGCATATGGGTTTACCCTTATAGTCTTGTGTACGCACGACCAGTATCCAAAAGCTTTCACTCCTTCCTAGGTGAGCGAGACATCAGGTCTAAGCAAGAGTACATGAGCCATAAAAGTGACGTTGGCATGCACTAGCCCTCAGAACTGAAGGTCCCAGTCAGAGCCAGTTCCAGTAGGGCAATGCCAAGTCATTGCCATCCAGAGAGGGAAATATAGCTGATAAGAGGGAAAGGAGGGAGGGTAGGAATACTGCAACATGGAAGAGAAGGACATCTGTGGTTATGGTAAGTTCTTACACAACTTTTCTATGTCCTCTTTATTCCTCTGTTGCAGTATTCTGCATATGGCGGAGTGCCAGAGCTCACTGAGAAAGGGTGGTTGGTATGGTAACAGATTCCAGGAATCCATGCAGGATAGCTCTAGCGAACCCTGCCCTGGACCTAGAGATGTGGTCTAGTTTGTAGCGTTTGGTGAAAGTATGAACTGAAGACCAGGTGGCTGCCTCCAGAAGGAGGAGGTGTCCAGGCCCTTGAAGAAAGCCCCTTAGGATGCCATGGCGCTAGCGGAGTGGGTTCTTACTGTACCCTGAAGTGATTTACCATGATGCTTTTAACAGAAGGCAAAGGTCTCGGAGATCCAAGTGAAAAATAGTCTGTTCAGATACAGGCTTCCCTAGTGCTCTTTGGTGGAAAGATATAGAAAGTTAGTCAGTCTTTCTGATAGACTTAGTGTTGTGGAGGTAGAATCTAATTTGTCTGTGAACATCCAGGGAATGAAGTACTCTTTCACTTCTTCCTTGTGGGTTTAGGAAAAAAATGGGTAAGAGGATAGCCTGGTCATTGACTACCTTGGGCAGGAAAGATGAGTTTGTCCTGGGAGGTAACAATGTCCTTTATGAAACGCAAGAAAAGGAAGGGTGGCCATTAGTGCCTGGAGCTCAGATACCCTTTTGGCTGAAGTGATAGCCACTAGCAGGACTGTCTTTCAGGTGCAAGGTTTTAGGGAAGCTTGATCAGCTGGCTCATAGGGTGGAAGTGTAAGCATTTCCAGCACATAGTTGAGATCACAAGGAGGAGGAGTAGGTTTCTTGGGGGTCTGAGATGCAGGACCCCTTTGAGGAAAAGTTTCAAAGGGAGTCTAGATGTCAAGGGGGGATATTAGACAGGTATGATTTTATAGTGTTAGGTTTCCTGGCCACCTGCAGGACATTGTGCATGTCCTCATTGTAAAGGTGTCTACATGGGATCAGAAGCCTGTCCGCCACAGGGTCAGGTGTAGCAACTGACACTGAAGATGGATTAGAGATCCCTTGTGCTGTGTGAGAAGGTCCACTCTTTGGGGTAACTTGTGATGATTGCCCTTGGACAGTTGAAGGAGTAAGGGGAACCAATGCTGTCAGGGCCATTAGGGAGTCACCAGTAAGATTTCTGGATTGTCCTGCTGAATCCGTAGCAGGACCCTCTGAATGGGAGAGACGGGGGAAATGCATAAAGGTATTTCCCCTTCCATGAGATAGTGAAGGCATCTGTTGCCAGTACCTGTGGGTCTGGTGTCCTGGTGCAGTATCCAGGAAGTTGCCTGTTGTTGGCAGAAGCAAACGGGTCTATCTGAGGTGTACCCCATCTGTGGACCATGTCCAGGAGGACATCCCTGTGAAACATCCATTCGTGATTGTCTGTGCTGGTTCTGCTCAAAAAATCTTCTTGGAAGCTGTGGAGCGAGGGAGTGTATGCTGCTTTCAGGTTAATTCCCTGAGAAGCAGCTACCTCCCACACCAGTATACCAAGTCTGCAGAGCAGGTAGGACTTGGTTCCTCCTTGTTTGTTGATATACCACAGGACTGTGGTGTTGTCTGTGTATATCAGAAGAGATCCCTTCTGAAGGAAAGGAATGAATGCCTGAAGGGCTAGGAGGATTGCCCTCATTTTTGTGGCATTGAAGTGTTCTGTTTTCTCTCTCTATGTCCGCAGGCCTTGTACTTTTTGATGGCCGAGAGTGTCCACCCCAACCCAGGTCTGAGGCGACTGTATGCATGACCTGAGAAAGTTGAGGTGGTTGGAGGGGGAGTACTGGGTTAAGATTCACCTGAGCTAACCACCATAACATCTTCTGTTTTAGACATGGGAGCAAGGGCGCAGTGTGCTCCAGTGGGTGGTTGTGCTGCTTCCAGACAGAGTGTAGGTACCACTGTAGCTTTCTCATGTGTAACAGAGCTAGGGGTAGCATGGAAATGGTAGCTGCCATGTAACCCGGAAGCTTGAGGTACTGCCTTGTGGTCAGTTGAGAGGAATGTAAAATCCCTTGCAGGTGTTATGAAAGAGAACTCATCTTTGCTGGGGGCAGGTATACCTCCATCAAGTCTGTGCGTATTCTGCACCGTAAGAGCACAATGTCTTGGGTTGGTGTGAGGTGGACTTTGAGAAGTTTATTTGGAGCCCAAGAGCCTGTAGGAGAGAGACCACAAACTGGATATGGATTAGGAGTGTTTCTTGGCTGGCAGCCTGTGAAAGCATGTCATCGAGATATGGGAATATTTGTATCCCTTTTGTACTGCAAAAGGCCATTAACATAGCCCGGCATTTGGTGAAGACTCTAGGTGTGGTTGAAAGTCAAAAAGGCAAGTGAGAAAACTGCCAATGTGAGGAGCAACTAGTATTCTTAAGTATTTTCTTTGTGTGGGTTTGATGGGAATGTGTAAGGAGGCATCCTTGATGTCTAGTGTAACTAGGAAGCCTTTGTACATTAGAGGGAATAGAGCTGGCAGGGTCAACATTTTGAAAGTTGGCACCTTTAAGAAAGGATTGAGCCTTGAAAGGTCTAGGATGGGTCTCCATGGCCCTTCTTTTCTGGGAACCTGAAAAATCCATGAGTAAAATCCTGTTCCAAATTGGGAGGGAGGATTTTTTTCTTTAGTTCCTTGGTTTAAAAGGGACTGTAGTACTGGTAGCAGGAGGGGCAGTTGCTCAGCAGGAGGTCGTGGCATGCCTAGTCCAAAAGGCGTGGTCATCCATGACAGGTAGTAACCATCTTGGAGGATGGAGAGGACCCATTTGCCTGAAGTGACCTGATTCCAAACAGGAAGGCAATGGGAAAGGCGAGCAGACAGTGGGATGGAAGCAGCTGGTGGAGGAGGCAGGAGTGGCAGGTAAGCAGACACTACCTGCCCTGCCTTGTCCTGAAAGTGCGTCCTTTGGCTAGAGTAGGAAGGTGCTCTAGCTGAAGGATTTTTCTTTCTTGCTTGCCTATGTCTAGTTTGAGGAACAGGATTGGAGTGTTTCCTGATGAACTGAGTTTTTGCAGGATAGTTCCTGTAAAATTTAGGTACAGGGGAGACTAGTAGATGTTTAAGATCCTGCATCTCTTTTCCTTTCTGTTGTAGGGATTTGACAAGGTCTGCTACTTTTGAGCCAAATAAGGCAGCATTGTCAAGTGGTGCATCATTGAGTTTAGCTCTGAAATCATCTGGCAGAGGTTGCAAGAGCAGCCAGGAGTGTCTGCAAAGTGCAGAAGCTGAAGCTGCTGACCTTGCTGAGGATTCTGCAGCATCTTGGCTACATTTAATTGAATGTCTGGTGACTTGGGACATAAGGGCCAGTAGAGAAGAGATAGATGATATGGCTGAAGAGTTTGGAATGTCCGCCAACAGTTTGGTGGCAGAGTCAAGAAGAGAAAGGTGTACTTTGCCATATGAGTCTGGTAATTAGTAGCTGTAAATGCCAGTGTGGATGAGGTGTAAATCTTTTTGCCTGACCTTTCCATAGTTTTTAGAAATATTTGCCAAAAAGACTCTTTACATTCCAATAAAAGTTTAAAATTTCCACCAAATGTTACACTATTTACACTATCTAAAACAGCAAATGTAAACTTTTTAATTTTTTAATTAAAACAATACTTTACATGTCACAGTACTATGGTTGTTTATTTAGCCCAGTGCCAAACATGTCCAAGTTATTATGTGGGAATGACTACAAGAACTTTGAAAATTAGAATTAGTGAACATGTTTTGGCTATTAAGAAAAAAAGACACAAATAATGCATTAGCAAGGCATTCTATCAGCTGTAATGAATTTAAAAAATAGTGTAAATAGTGTAACATTTGGTGGAAATTTTAAACTTTTATTGGAATGTAAAGAGTCTTTTTGGCAAATATTTCTAGGAGCTGACAAATTTCCAGGTCTCAATGAAACTATAAATATGAGATGTTTCCTGGAAATGAATTCATAAATTTTATTATAAAATTACAAATTTAAATGATACAGTTACATAAGTATTAAATATATATTTATGAAGCATCTATTTAGGCTGTTTTAAAGAGTTTACATATATTACATATTTTTTCAGTAATTTTTTCTTAAAGTATGTCTTTAAATCCTAATCATTGCTATTCATTATGTATGTAAATTAATTTGTGATTGAAATAGTATTTAAACAGGTGTATGGATGGTGAAGTTGTTTCTGAGGAAGTTCACAGAAGATTAAACGTGAATGAAAGCTCTAAAACAACTTGTGGAGTCTCATAATTTGCTGTTGGGCTGAAGCTGTTTTCGTTGTCACACAGTTACTTGGTTTGCAGTGTTTTTCTGTTCTTTGGAGCTTTCCATAGTTTTGTTGTATTTGTCAGCAGGAAGAATGGTGGTGGTAGACAAGAGTTTAGAAGCTTTGTTTGTGGAGACAGAAATGGTAGCTGGATCTGCAGGAGGGCACTTGATCGGGTGTTTAGCAGAATCTGGGACTTTGTACAGTCTGCTGTACAAGGAGCAGCTGGTTGTCAGTCCAGATTGAGAGATTAAGAAGAAAAGGCATCTAAAAAGGCAGGCAGTATAGGAGGAATGGCCGAAGGGCTTGGTGTTTCCATTTGAATGAGGTCATAGTACCTCTTTTGTATTTCAGACATGTCTATGGATTCCCATTTGAAGTGTTCCTTCATTTTAAAAATAGTTTCAGAGAAGGTCAAATCTTCAACTGGGGAATCTGGATCTATAGATTCTTTCTCTGGGGGATCCATATTTCAAGGGTGAAGAAAGTTGTGAATTATAAGAGAGGAAATCATCTGAGGAATCTGAACAGATGTGACTGTCTCTGCTGGTTGAGGTTTAGGACTAAGGAGAGGAGGAGAAGAAGCAGGGGCCGAAATAACTGATGTAGGCCTCAGGGCAATGGAAGCTGAGAAATGGCTTTGACTAAAGGCCTGCTAGTCTGGAATAGTTTCTGCTGGCTGAGTTATGCTTCCTTTTTTCTTTCCTCTTGAGAGTCCCAACAGATGTCTGTTTACCAGCAGGTGTCAAAGTCTGAGGCAGGGAATAGGAAGTTCCCCTGAACACGTTGGTTCCCCCCAGCATTCGAAACAATCACCGGAATAGCCTCTGCGGATATGCTGTCGCCCTCCGGTAGTATGGTACCCACGACATCCAGTGCAGCGGATCTGTTTCCAGATCCTGAGACCAGGCTGATGTCGGCCACATGTTGATCAGTCGGAAGAGGCTCAGCAAGTGTTACAGGCCGCAAAGATCTGACCTTCTTTTTTTGGCGGTTCAGACGCGATATCTGATGAGCCCTCCATTCGCAAGGCGAGTTGTTTTAGATGTTGGTTCTCTTAAGTACAAATTGAGCGCATGCAAATGACTGTGCAATGTTTTCGGAAGGAACACCTGACAAATAAGGCAGGCCTTATAATCATGTGCCCATCTGAGACAGTACAAACATTTATCCTGGGTGTCTTTATGTGGGATAAACACTTATCCTGGGTGTCTTTATGTGGGATCTGATGGCCGCACTGACATTTACCCTTTCTGGATGACACGAAAAGGCAGTAATGCAAAAAGAAGGACTGAAAAGGGCCCCAATGGGGTATTTAGCTTGAAACTTGACTTGGTCGTCAGCGAAAGCAGGAAAACCTGGCATATGACTCATGGCCAGAAAGTTCTGGGGGCCGGTGCGTGCCGACGTCACTTTCATGGCCCATGTACTCTCACGCACTTAGGATGGACCGAAAGCTTTTTGATACTGGTCATGCATACACGAGACTAGAAGGGTAATCCCATATGCAAAATTCTGCAACATTGGAATAGGACATCTTGTTTATGTCTTTAGAGAAAGACTGCAAGTCTACAGGCTCCAGCCCTAATGAGATGCAACTTTTTCCCCAATTTTCGCATCTTTTACTCCCACCTCCCCAAATTTCATTGCCCATTTGAAGGCCTAGAATTGAATTGCAACCTCCGAAGCTTTCTAAATATTTTTGGACATTATAGCCGAATGATAACCAAGTTACTGTTTCCAGGCATCCACAGAGAGCTGGACAGTGGCTCTTGCCTCTAAATAAAGCTCCTCTTTAGGTTTTACTTCTCTTTTTGTTCAGGATTCTGTTGACTCCAGGCCATGAAACTCTTAGTTCGGTGTTTCAGAAATAGCCCAGGTTGGTTGAGTCAGTGATGCTAAGCAAGTGGGGCCTGGTAAATTAAGGATTCCTGAACCATGGATGTTTACCCTGGTCACAAGTTGTTTTTGATTGTAAATGTTTTGTAGATGAATGTGTGGCAGCAATGGTCAAGGTGGCAGATCCTGGTGTACTTCCTCAAGCCATTTCAGTCTCCAGTGTGCTTGTGGGGCAGTCACTCAGCTTGGGGTGCCCACCCAAATATATTTGCCGTGGACTCAGCCATTTGTGATGATAGAAGTTTATAGGTGAAAGATATATGGCAGATATCAGATTCCCTTGGCCCCACAAAGCCTCCCATCTGCTGCCAAAAGTAAAGAGCTGCTGTCTATTGTTTTTTTCATCTTAGACATCTGTGACAGCTAACATCTCGGCCTGTTATATTCTAGATGACTTTAGTATCCCATGGTCTACAGTATGGAGAAGGAAGCATCTCTTTCTTCTCGTTCCCTACCAGAGAACATTTACTGGAGACATTTTAAAACAGGGAGCTATCAGATACCCATAAAATATGTTAAACGTACCTGGCATTGTGGACCTTGGGTCTGCTGCCATTCTTTTAAGCTTTTGATGATGCTGCCCTGTAATCAGATCCACAACCACCATTTCCAAGAAAACCAGGCACATTCTGCAGAGTAGATGAAAAGTTTTCAAAACATTTATAACAACTCTTTTGCAAAGATTAGGTACTCCCAGCAGGTCTGAATTGGTTTACTAATAACACCCTTCTCAGTAGCACTGAGCAGCAGATGTTCATCGTGTTACCCTGCTGCAGTCATCACACTTGGGTTATCCTGTCGTCAGGCGGTCCCACAGTCGGCCGGAATTCCAAAGTCTTGGACCGGCGTCGGTTGCTGTCGCCTCTTCCCTGACGTCAGTGCGCCAGGGGTATATATATTGCAACCAACACCATTTTCTTCAGTCTTTCTTGCCGCGCGGTGCCTGAAGCAGAAGCAGTTCGCAAGTGCCGGTCGGCTGACTCCTGAGATTTTCGAATTCGAATTTCAGACCGAAGTCTTCTATAAAGCTAGCTAAGTACCCCGTTGGGGAAACTTTTCTTGCCTCAGACCGATGTCAGAAAAAGTTAACAATTGTATTTCTTGTGGGAAGCAAATACCTCATAAGGATTTTCATTCTTATTGCATACCTTGCCTAGGCCCAGACCACGACGTCACTTCTTGTTGGTTTTGTGCTAGGTTTAATAAGCGTAGTATTAAAAGACGCTTTGATTTTGCACGACACTACTTCGGTAGGAAATTTAACTACACCATGCCGTCGGAGCAACCGACTACCGGCGTGCACAAAAAATGCAGGGATAAGGACAGACAGCCCAGGCCTAAGCCAGATTCCGAGGCCTTGGCCGATCCAGTCTCCAGTCCTCAGTGAGGCTCCGACTCAGCCCCTGACTACCGCAGATCTTGAACCCGAGACAGCTACGGAAATTTTGACGGAATGTACCAGGCCGACGCAGCCTTTTACTTCAGGCCCTTCCGACGACTTTGCTATAAAAGATGTCCGTACTACAGAAACGCCATCGGTTTCTGAAGGCATTTTCAGACCGACGACTCTCACCATAAGTCTAAGACTCCTTCTAAATCTAAAAGGACTGCACTTCAGTCTCCTGTTCAAGGCCCCATGCCTAAGAAACAGATGCTCAAAATGGCTGAAGATTTGATTTCTTTAATCAGGGGTTCCCAGCCCCCTCCTGACAAAAGGCCTAGACAAGAGGAAGATTATGCATCCTCTGAGCAGATGTCCATTTCTTCAGACTCCTCTGAGGACCAAGACTACTCTTTCTCTCCTTATGAAGACTCTGATGCTGAGGACTCCATTCCCTCAGCTTCTCCTCCTGAAGACTACTCCTTTGGGGAAACTTTACACACTATGAGGGAACATTTTCACTGGGAAGGTCATGACTACTCTGATTCAAAGAAAAGGCTCAGAGAATTTCGTTTACTCCCCCAACACAGACCACTTGCCATCCCACCAGTTTTGGACATTGTGGATGATGTCTGTTTAGAATCCAGTTTCAACCCAGAGACTCTACCTCCTGCTCCGGCTAAGCCAGACAGATACTATAGATCGCCTGACTCCCACAAATTTCTTTACAAAAGCCCTGTAGCTGACCCAGAGACTATCTCACAGGGTCCCAAGGGGGCTAAGGCTTCTATGGCTAAAAACCCAGTACCTTCCGAGAGGAATTCCAGAGCACTAGACAGGTGGGGGAAAAAGGTTTACACCTCAGCCACAGTAGCTATGAGGGCACTGAATTATCAATTTCACATGCTTAAGTATCAGCAATTTCTAATCTCTCAGTTAAAGCAAAGAATAACCTCTCTCCCTCAACAATCTGAATTGAAAGAAGTACAGGATCTGTTGCACGCCACTGAGCAGGTGGGCAAACATACCTTACAATGTGGGTTTGATTCTTTGGAGGCCTCCTGCAGAGCAGCTGTCACTGGGTCTGTTATACGTAGGCATGCTTGGTTAAAGGAACAAACTCTGCCTGATCATGTTAAAGCAAAACTACTAGATGCTCCCTTACAGCAAGATGTTCTTTTTGGAGTTAAAGCAGAAGAAGTTTTAAAGAAAATGGAAGATAAGGCAAAATCTATGCAGACAGTCAAAGATTTCCTACAAGTACAACCCCCTTGCTTCAGCAGAAACTGGCCAACAAAAAATTGATCCTTTCCAGCCACTGACAGACCACAGAGGGGTAAATACAGATGCCCAAGAGGCAGAGGACAACCACAAGCCCAGTATAAACCTCGCCAATGGGGGCTCTACAACACAGAAGGGAGGAGAAGACAGGTCTCAAACCACCAGAAGGCAAACTCAGTGACTTGCACCTCATCTGGCCAAGCACTACTCTCTTGGCAGCCCCCTTGGGGGGAAAACTCACACTTTTTGCAGACAACTGGCACATTGTCACAAAGGACAAATGGGTCCTAGACATAATTTTATGAGGATACAGATTCCACTTTCACACCTTGCCAATGAAAAGAGGAGTGCCAAACCTGCTACAAAATCAATGGGCAGAGGCACAAAAACAAATTACAGCTCTCATGGACATGAGAGCCATTCAACTGGTACCTACTCGAGAGCAAGGCCAAGGATTTTATTCAAGACTCTTTCTAGTGCCCAGAAAGGACAATGCCTGGAGACCAATTCTGGACCTTTCAATTCTAAACACTTACTTACAAGTACCCAAATTCAAGATGTTAACACTACAGCAGCTACTTCCCATGTTGGACAAGGAAGCATGGCTAGTTACATTGGACCTCAAGGAGGCATACCTGCATGTCCCTATCAGACAAAGTTGCAGATACCTCCGTTTCATTGCAGGTTCAACCCATTACCAATTCTCTGCACTGCCCTTTGGCTTATCTACTGCCCCCAGAGTTTTCACAAAAATGCCTGGCACCTGTAATTACCAGTAATTGCATTCTGAAGACAAAGAGGAATTCAAATATATCCATACCTGGACGACTGCCTCATCCAAGCAGAAAGCAAAGACATTGTCTTACATCATCTGGCCTTTGTAAAGCATCTACTAAACTGCCTGGGGTACACAGTAAACGAAAAGAAGTCAAAACTAGTACCCTCACAAAAAATGACATTCCTGGATGCCGGCTTGAATACAATGGCCCAGAAGGCTTATCTTACGCCAGACACGCAACTACAACTGACTCAATATTTCAAGACCATGGCAACAAAGACCCAATTAACTGCAAGAAAAAATTCTGCAGGCTTTGGGCTTCATGGCATCTTGCATACTAATAATACCATTTGCAAAGCTGCATATGAGGAAATTACAGTGGTACCTAAAAAGCGTATGGTCTCAACACAGCCACAGCTTGGACACAATGATATCTCTCATTCCCTGCCTACAACAGGAATTTCTATGGTGGTCACAGGCATGTCACCTCACCAAGGGTCAGCCTTTCACCTTGCCCCCAGCCAGGCAAACTATCACAACAGATGCTTCAGACTACGCCTGGGGGGCACACATGGCAGGACAATGCATTCAAGGCCAATGGACTGCAGATCAAAGAAATTTGCACATAAATCAAAAAGAGATGCTAGCTGTACAGAAAGCTCTAACAGCCTTCAAGGATCTATTACTTCCAGGACAACTTGCAATAAAGACGGACAACACCACAGTAATGTGGTACATAAACAAACAAGGGGGTACACATTCTTACCCGCTATGCAGGCAAGCAATGACCTTATGGAACACAGCTCTGGCCTACCAAGTCCAGTTACAAGCTCAATTCCTGCCAGGACAGAAGAACACATTGGCAGACGACCTCAGCAGAAACATCAAGGATCCCCACGAGTGGAAACTAGATCCACAAATATTTGCAATGATAACTCAAAAATGGGGCCTTCCAGACATAGACCTATTCACCAGTCCTCAAAACTATCAACTGACAAAATTTTGTACAAGGACATTTCACCATCAAGCTTGGAAAGTGGACTCTCTCTCTTTCAGTTGGAAAAACCTGACAGTATATGCCTTCCCTCCATTGCCTCTCCTCACAAAGGTTCTTTTGAAAGTCAAAAAGGAGAGACCACGACTGATTCTCATAGCCCCAGACTGGCCACGCCAGCACTGGTATCCGCTATTGAAAAATATGGCCCACAGCCCACCATGGATACTGCCTCAAATCCCCCATTTGCTCACACAACAAAACAATCAGATTCTTCAAAGCCAGCCCAAAACTTTAAATCTGGCTGCATGGCAAATCCTCTAAGCATCCAACCAGCACCTCTTTCACAAGCAGTTCTGTATGTTATTCTGGAAGCCAGGAGGCCAAGCACCAGGAAGGCTTATTCGGACAAATGGAAAAGGTTTTGTGCCTGGAACCAAGCTAAAGGCCAAGACACAATTCAGTCTCACATGCCTCACATTCTACAGTATTTAACTGAGATGTTGCACAAAGGACTTTCTTTTTCCTCAATTAAAATCCATGCTTCGGCTATTTCAGCTCACTACAACACGGATCCACCTTTATTTTCACATCCTCTTCTAAGGCAGTTCCTCAGAGGGGCAAAAAACATTAGACCACCTAGGAGAGCTCCTGCACCAACATGGGACCTCAATTTTGTTCTGGAAAAACTAACGCTACCTCCCTTTGAACCAGCTTTCTCTGCAGATCTACAGTTCCTATCATGGAAGACTGCCCTGCTCCTAGCAATAACTTCAGCTAGAAGAGTCTCAGAGCTACAAGCACTAATGGCAGTGGAACCTTTCCTCATTTTTCATCAAGACAGAGTTTCTCTGAACTAATCCTTCCTTTATGCCTAAGGTGGTTTCCAGTGTAGCTTTAAATCAAACCATCCACTTACCCACCTTCTTCCCCAATCCACAGAACAAAGCTGAGAGACTCCTGCATTCCTTGGACATTCACAGGCAGCTTTGTTACTATTTGGACAAAACTAAGGCTTTCAGAAAATCTGACCAGCTCTTTGTATCCTATGCTACAGCTTCTCAAGGGAAGGCTATTTCAAAGCAAACCATTTCTAAATGGATAGGTCATTGCATACGTTTCTGCTATACACATCATGGGAAACCAGTTCCTGCTACCATTAGATCCCACTCTACCAGGGCTACAGCTACCTCTACAGCCTTTCTCAGGGGGGTTCCAACCAAGGAAATTTTAGAAGCTGCAACTTGGAGTTCAGTACACACCTTTACCAAACACTATCACTTACCTCTTTACTCAAAGTCCAGGGCGGGCTTCGCCACTGCAGTTCTGCAGGGCCTTATAGCCTCCACTAACCCTCTATGATACCTCCCCCCTACCTTAGCTTTGGGATTTAACCCAAGTGTGATGACTGCAGCAGGGTAACACGATGAACATAGTACAGTTTTGTACCTACCATAAATGTAGATGTTTGAGTGTTCACCCTGCTGCAGTCCAGGTTACCCCCCCCTCCATCCCCTCTGATCTACTGGCTAAATCTCTTCTACGCCTTACTGATGTATTTGCTTATAGCTGAAGGGATTTTGTGTTTGTGCTGTGGTTACTCCTTTGGGTATTAATTTCTGACCACCTTTTTGGGGGCACCTGACATCTGGGGCAAGAAAAACTGAAGAAAATGGCGTCAGTTGCAATTTGTATACCCCTGGCGCACTGACGTCAGGGAAGAGGCGACAGCAACCGACGCCGGCCCAAGACTTTGGAATTCCGGCCGACTGCGGGACCGCCTGACGACAGGATAACCCAAGTGTGATGACTGCAGCAGGGTGAACACTCGAACATCTATATTTTATGGTAGGTACAAAACTGTACTTTGCCTGGAGCTCAGTCACAGTAATTTAAATGTGAGAAAAATCCTTTAAACTAAATAACAATTTTAAACTTCTTAATTGGGTGAAGTGTTAGAGGTTCATTGTTTTGATTACATTTCAGTGATACAAAAGCACATTGTGGGCTTGATTGAGATCAGGCAAGTCCACACAACTAGCACTGCATAGATGGTGTGGTTGCCAATTTTTTGGCAGTATTGAATTACTGTAATGACAAGATGTCTTTCCATTTCACTGTTGCAGTATTCATTACATTAGGGATGTTCTTCGTGTTTCACTGTTGCAGTCATTACATTTGGGTAATCTGCTGGCAGGTTGCCCTCAGTCAGCTTGATTAACAAAGTCTTGGGTCCTGCGTCGGTTGCTGTCCCTTCTTCCATGACGTCCGGTCGTCAGGGGTATAAAACATGCAGCTGACGCCATTACATCAGTCTTTCTTGCCGCGCGGTGCCCGAAGCAGAAGCAGTTTGCAAGTGCCGGTCGGCCAACTCCTAAAATTTTCGTTTTCGAGTTTCAGAACCGAAGTCTTCAACTAAAAGCTAAGTACCCCATTGGGGAAACTTTTTCTTGCTCCTTACCGATGTCAGTAAAAGTTAATAATTGCATTACATGTGGGAAGCAAATACCTCATAAGGATTTTCATTTGTACTGTATTCCTTGCCTAGGCCCTGACCACAACGTGCCTTGCTGTCTGTTTTGTGCTAACTTTAATCAATGTACGATTGAATGTCAGTATATTTTTGCTTTTAAATATTTTGGCTCAAGATTTAACTATCCAGAAATGTTGTCGGTTAGCAGTCCCGACTACTGGAATACCTAAAAAACGCAAAGAAAAAGACGGAGACAGAACGTCAAGGTCCAAAACCAATGACAACGCTTCTCCTAAGCCAGTCGCCAGTACTCAGTGAGGCGCTTTTGCAGCCCCTGATACCCGCGACTTCTGATTTCCAGGCCTCTACTGAGACCCATTCAGAGTCCGGTATGCCGCGAGAGGCTTCAATTATGGAGCCCGCGGATGTCTCTACCTTAGATGGGTCCAGAGCCGCTGTGCAGGCACCGGCGTCTGAAGGTGTTTTCAGGCCTACAGATTTGTATATTAGACTGACGCCATCCTCAAAACTAAGGCCAAAATCTAAATCTATGTCTAAAAAACAGACGCCTGGGCCACGTGTGTGCAGGCCCCTATGCCTAAAAAACAAATGATCAAAATGGCTGAAGATTTAATTACTCTGATCAGGGGTAGCCAATCCCCTCCTTCTAAGAGGCCTAGGCAAGACATTGATTATGAATCTTCTGAACAGGATTCTATTTCTGCTGACTTTTCTAATGAACAGGATTTGTCTATTCCTACTTATGAGGACTCTGATGCAGAGGATTCCATCCCTTCTGCCTCTCCTCCTGAGTATTTTTCTTTTGGGGAAACTTTACATGCCTTAAGGGAACATTTCCACTGGGAAAGTCAGGATTTCTGTGAATCTAAAAAGAGACTTGGGGATTTTCTTCTTCTTCCTCAGCATAGGCCTTTAGCTATACCTCCTGTTCTAGACATTGTTGATGATGTTTTTTCAGAATCTAGTATGACTCCTGATTCTCTGCCTCCGGCTCCTTGTAAGCCAGACAGAGATACTACAGGGTTCCTGACTCCCATAAATTCCTTTTCAAAAGCCCTGTTGCTGATCCTGAAACCATTTCTCAGGGTCCCACGGGCATTAAGGCCTCTTCTGCCAAAAATCCTACTCCTTCTGATAGAGATTCCAGGCCGCTGGATAGATGGGGTAAGAAGGTTTACACGTCTGCAACTTTGGCAATCAGGGCTTTAAACTGTCAATTTCATATGCTTAAATATCAACAGCATATCATGGGACTACTTAAACAGAAAATGATGTTAATCTCTGACTGTGTGGAAAATAAAGAATTGCAGGATTTATTGCATTCAGCTGAACAAGCTGGAAAACTCTTTGCAATATGGATGTTCTTCGTGTTTCACTGTTGCAGTCATTACATTTGGGTAATCTGCTGCAGCGGTTGCCCTCAGTCTGCCTGAATTCCAAAGTCTTGGGTCTTGCGTTGGTTGCTGTCTCCTCTTCCATGACGTCAGGTCGTCAGGGGTATAAAACGTGCAGCCGACGCCATTTTCTTTAGTCTTTTTTGCCTTGCGGTGCCCGAAGCAGACGCATTTCGCAAGTGTCAGTCGGCCGACTACTGAAATATTCGAGTTTGAGTTTCAGAACCGAAGTCTTCACTGAAGCTAAGTACCCCATTGGAGAAACCTTTTTCTTGCTTTTTACCGCTGTTAGAAAATGTTAGTAATTGTATTACTTGTGGGAAGCAAATACCTCATAAGGATTTCCATTTATACTGTATTTCTTACCTAGGCCCTGATCAAAATGTGCCTGGCTGTCGGTTTTGTGCTAGATTTAACCAGTGCACTATTAAGCATCGGTATATTTTTGCATCAAAGTGTTTTGGAAACAGATTTAACTACCCAGAAATGTCGTCGGATAGCAGTCAGACTACCGGAGTACATCACAAATGCAACGAAAAGGACAGAGAAAGGCAGTCGAGATCCAAAACCGACAACAAAGCTTCTCCTAAGCCAGTCGCCGGTACTCAGTGAGGCGCTTTTGCAGCCCCTGATACCCATTACCTTCGAGTCGCAGGCCTCTACCGACACCCATGTGGAGTCTGGCATGCCGCAAGATACTCAAGGTATTGGACCGATGGATGTATCTCCCTCGGATGGGTCTGGAGCCGCTGAACAGGCACCGGCTTCTGAGGGTGTATTCAGACCTCAACATTTGTATATTGAACCGACGACGGCTGCAAAACCAAAGACAAAAGCAACTTCTAAAACTAAAAAATGACGCATGAGCCACGTGCACAGGCCTCTATGCCTAAAAAACAGATGATCAAAATGGCCGAAGACCTTATTACCTTGATCAGGGGTACCCATCCCCCTCCTGATAAGAGGCCAAGGCAAGACACTGATTATGAATCTTCAGATCAGGTTTCTCTTTCTTCTGATTCCTCTTCTGATCAGGAATTATCTGTACCTCCCTATGAGGATTCTGATGCTGAGGAGTCTATTCCATCTGCATCTCCTCCTGAGGATTATTCATTTGGAGAAACCTTGCATACTTTCAGGGGTATTTTCACTGGGAGAGTCAAGACTTCTCAGAATCAAAAAAGAGGCTCAGGGATTTCCTCCTCCTCCCTCAGCACAGGCCTTTAGCCATTCCCCCTGTTTTAGACATTGTGGATGATGTATTTTCAGAGTCAGGCTTGTCCCCTGACTCCTTACCTCCAGCTCCCAGTAAGCTAGACAGATATTACAGGATGTTTTTCGTGTTTCACTGTTGCAGTCATTACAATTGGGTTATCCTGCTGGCAGGCTACCCTCGGTCGGCCTGAATTCCAAAGTCTAGGTCTGGCGTCTGTTGCTGTCGCCTCTTCCCTGACATCAGTGCGCCAGGGGTATAAAAGATGCAGCCGACACCATTTTCCTCAGTCTTTCTTGCGGCAAGGTGCCCGAAGCAAAAGCAGTTTGCAAGTGCCAGTCGGCCTACTCTTGAGATTTTTGTGTTCGAATTTCAGATCCAAAGTCTTAACTAAAAAGCTAAGTACCCTGTTGGGAAAACTTTTTACTTGCTCCTGACTGATGTCAGAAAAAGGTAACAATTGTTTTCTTGTGGTAAGCAAATGCCTCATAAGGACTTTCATTCTTACTGTACTCCTTGCCTAGGCCCTGACCACGACGTTGCTAGTTGTCGGTTTTGTGCTACATTTAACCAACGCACTATTAAGCATCGGTACGATTTTGCATTTCACTATTTTGGCAGAAGATTTAACTATACAGTGTCGTTGGATAGCTACTTTAGAGCCGCAGGCCACTTCCGACTCCCACGTGGAGCCAACTAGGCTGCTGGAAATCCAAGGTATTGGAACCTCGGAAACTCTTCCCTCAGATGGGTCCGGAGCCGCTGAACAGGCATCGGCTTCTGAGGGTGTTTTCAGGCCTACACAGTTATATGTTAAAACGACTTCAGCTTCAAAGGCAAAGCACCTCTAAGGACAAAGAAACAAGTACAACAGCCCCATGGACAGGCATCCATGCCTAAAAAACAGATGCTCAAAATGGATGAAGACCTAATTAAATTGATCAGGAGTTCCCATCCCCCTCCTGATAAGAGGCCTAGGCAAGAGACAGAATATGAATCTTCAGATCAGGTTTCCATTTCTTCTGATTCCTCTTCTGATCAGGAATACTCTCTTCCTCCCTATGAGGATTCTGATGATGAAGAATCTATCCCTTCAGCCTCTCCTCCTGAGGATTATTCTTTTGGGGAAACTCTGCATACCATGAGGGAGCATTTCCACTGGGAGAGCCAAGATTATTCAGAATTTAAGAAAAGGCTCAGAGACTTCCTTTTACTACCTCAGCACAGGCCCCTTGCTATTCCACCTGTATTAGACATTGTAGATGATGTATTTTCAGAGTCCAGTCTGACTCCTGACTCTTTACCTCCATCTCCTGTTAAGCCAGACAGATACTACAGGGTTCCTGAATCACATACATTCCTTTTCAAAAGCCCTGCTGCTGACCCAGAAACTCTCTCTCAGGGTCCCAAAGGGGTCAAGGCTTCCACTGCCAAAAACCCTACTCCCTCTGACAGGGATTCTAGGGCACTGGACAGATGGGGAAAAAAGATTTACACTTCTGCTACTTTGGCTGTAAGGGCTTTAAATTGTCAGTTTCATATGCTCAAATATCAGTAATATATTATGTCACTGCTTAAACAGGAAATGTTGATAAATTCTGAATGTGCAGAAAACAAAGAAATGCAGGATTTATTTCATGCAGCTGAACAAGTAGGAAAGCATACTTTGCAATGTGGTTTTGATTCTCTGGAGGCCTCCTGCAGGGCCGCAGTTACGGGTTCTGTCATTAGGAGGCATGCCTGATTAAAGGAACACAATCTACCTGATCATGTTAAGGCAAAATTATTAGATGCTCCTTTACAGCATGATGCTTTGTTTGGTTTTAAAGCAGAAGAGGTGTTAAAGAAAATGGAGGACAAAGCTTAATCTATGCAAACAGTTAAGGATTTCTTACAGGTACAACCACCAAGATTTAGCAGACACTGGCCTACAAAGAATTGGTCCTTTCCAGTGTTAGACAGGCCACAAAGGGACAGATGCAGACGCCCTAGAGGCAGATCCCAGCCCCAAGGTTCTTACAGGTCTAAACAATGGGGTGCTTCTAGCCCCAAAACTGGAGAAGACAAATCACAGCAATACAGGAAACAGTCCCAATGACTTCCCCCTGCCTGCGCCAAGCACTTATCTTCTGGCAGCACCTTTAGGGGGAAAGCTAGCATTTTTTTCTTAAAATTGACACATAATAACCCAGGACAAATGGGTCTTAAACATAGTGTCACAAGGCTACAAGTTTCACTTCCATACCCTGCCAAGGGCAAACAGTTGGCCAGACCTGCCAAAACATCAATGGGCAAAGGCACAAAAACAAGTCTCATCCCTCATGGACATGAGGGCCATTCAACAAGTACCAGAGCAAGAGCAGGGACAAGGATTCTATTCAAGACTGTTCTTGGTACCCAGAAAGGACAAAGCCTGGAGACCAGTACTGGACCTGTCTATTCTAAACACATATCTGGATATTCCAAAATTCAAAATGCTGACTCTACAGCAGCTTCTACCCATGTTAGGCAAGTAGGCTTGGCTTGTGACTTTAGATCTGAAAGAGGCATACCTGCATGTCCCAATCAAACAAACATGCAGAAGATACCTCAGATTCAAAGCTGGCTCAATGCACTACCAATTCTCTGCACTGCCCTTTGGCTTATCTACTGCACCCAGGGTCTTCACAAAGTGCCTGGCACCTGTAATTGCATTCTGCAGACAGAGGAATACAAATATATCCTTACTTGGATGACTGCCTCATTCAAGCAGAGAACAAGGACATTGTACTACAGCATCTGGCATTTGTAAAGAGATTACTACCATGCCTAGGGTACACAGTCAATGCACAGAAATCAAAACTAGTACCCTCTCAAGAGATAATATTCCCGGGTGCAAGCTTAAATGCAATTGCCCAGATGGCTTATCTCACTCCAGACAAACAAAGGCAACTGACTACCTAGTTCAAAATGTTGGCAACAAAGGCCCAGTTATCTGCAAGAAAAATTCTGCAGGCTTTGGGCTTCATGGCATCCTGCATTCTACTAATTCCATATGCAAGACTGCATATGAGGAAACTTCAGTGGTACCTAAAAAGTGTTTGGACTCAACATTGCCACAGCCTGGAAACTATAGTTACTCTCATTCCTTGCCTGCAACAGGAGTTTTGATGGTGGGCGAAGGCCTGTCACCAAAACAAGGGACAGCCATTCACTCTACCCCCAGCCACACAGACTTTAACAACGGATGCATCGGATTATGCATGGGGAGCCCACATGGCAGGAAGATGTATTCAAGGCACATGGTCCGCAAACCAAATGCATCTACATATCAATCAAAAAGAGATGCTAGCTGTTCAAAATGCCCTGACAGCCTTCAAGGACCTACTAAATCCGACAACTACTGATAAAGACAGACAATACCACGGTCATGTGGTATATAAATAAGCAAGGAGGCACTCATTCTTACCCCCTTTGCAGACTGGCCATGACTTACCAAGTACATCTGCAGGCACAATTCCTGCCAGGAAAGATAAATGCTCTGGCAGACGAACTAAGCAGAAACCTCATGGATCCCCACGAGTGGAAATTGGATCCACAAGTCTTCAGCATGATAACAAGGAAATGGGGATGTCCGGACATAGATCTATTTGCCTCACCTGACAACTGACAACTAAAGAGATTCTGCACAAAGACTTACCACAGACAAGCATTGAAAGTGGATGCCCTATCTTTCAGCTGGAAAAACTTAACAGTATATGCCTTTCCTCCTCTGCCTCTCCTCCCCAAGGTACTCCTAAAGGTCAGACAGGAGAAGCCAAAAATTATACTGATTGCCTCAGACTGGCCACGCCAGTACTGGTATCCAATCCTAAGGAACTTGTCTCAATGCCCAGCCTGGACCTTACCTCAAGTGCCGCATCTACTGTCTCAGCAGAACAATCAGATCCTGCACAGCCAACTCAAGACCTTAAATCTGGCAGCATAGCAGATAATGTAGTCATACAAAACACACTTCTCACTAAAGCGGTGATGGATGTCATTTTGGAGGCCAGGAGGCCTAGTACTATCCCATGCCAAGGGTGGCCTGAAGTTAGGCCAGTATACCCAAACCTTTAGGTTGCTTTAAGGTGCACAGTACTTCACTCATATGCTCCTTGCATAGCATAGGGCATAATGGTAATGTCTGGATGTACCATCCTTAGAACTGCTTTGCTGCCAGTCTGAATGCCATCGCTTGATCATCGGTCTGAGTCACCCGTTCCATTGCTAATTCACCAAGTCATTGTAGATAAATGCTCTGTTGGGGTTCTTTTTTACTTATCCTTTTTTATTGCTGCTTATGGGGTTTCATGTCATCCAAGACGGGTAAATCCCATTGTGGGAGACCGATTCCCTATAAAGATTGCCACGACCAGTGTCTTTTTTGTTTAGGTGCTTCCCACAACCATACATCTAGTAACATTTGTCAGGCTTTTGTACCTAAAACCCTTCACAGTAGACTATCTTCTTTGGTGTCTTATCTTGAAAATCAGCATCTTAAGCTTCGTGCGAAAGACATGAGGGGAGGGTACTTCCCACTCTGAGGGACAGCCGTCACTGTCAGTAAAGAAGTAGGCTAAGAAGCCTAGACCGGAATCTTCTGCTGTTTAGCGTTTACTGGACGTCTCTTCCGAGGTGAGTGAATGCCCAGAGGTTCGTCTGGCTTTTTCATTGGATTCCTCTGCCATGACTGGGTTGGAGTCTGGTGGGGATCCAGCTTTATACATGTCTCAGGAAGCTTTGCAGATGTCCATTTCAGACACTCAAGGGAACCATGGCTGATTATTTATGAAGAGCCTAGGGGTGTTCCTCAGATGTTAGTCAGAGAAGTCGTCCCTACTACCATCATTGAATGCCGTCCTGAATCGGAGCCTTCCAAATATTATAAGGCGGACGTCCCACTGAAAAAAAGCAAAAGACTAAACGTATTTCTCCTGCTCCTAAGGATCTAGAGTGTGAATGGCAGGCCTTCACTCAGGGTTTGTTTAGCGCTTTGATGGCATTGAAACCTCAGGGAGTTCCTGTTCCACCCCTCCACTTCCCTAAAAAGACCCAGGGAATAAGGTTCCTCTGAGGATGATCTGGATCCGGATGAGGAAGCCCTTGCTTACTCTTCTCAGATTCCTTCTTCTATGAGTTGCTACAGAGGGATACTCCTAAACCTTCTGTTGTTCCTTCTATTTTGGCTGCCTTGTAGGATGCATTTTCCATTGCTTCTAAGGCTTTATACTCTCAGCCTCCTGATCCCAAGAAGCCTGATTCTGCAGGGTGCCTGACAACTGCAAATTTCTGTACAAGTATCCTTCTGCTGACACTTCAGTGTGTCTGTAGCCTCTGACAAGCCCTCTCAGTTGCTTTTTTCTCCCAAGTTACTGCCCTGTGATAAAGACAGCAGGACCATTGAAAGGCTAGGCAAGAAGCTTTATACCTCAGCTACCTTGGCTTTTAGGGTTGTTAATTATCAGACCCATATGTCCAGATACTTGTTGGCTGCCCTTTACCAGGCTTGTTAGGTTATTTCACATCTTCCAGATTCTGATGGTAAAACTTAAGCTCTTTCCCCGTTAAGGACTTCCTTCCAGGTCATTCCATTAATTGTTGTTATGATGCAGCAGGTGCTTCATCTAGGGCTGCTGCTTTTGGGTCAGTGATGAGGAAGTATTCTTAGCTTCAGCCTTTGCCTAATGATATTAAGACTAAGTTGATGTATGCCCCTCTTGATAATACACTTGTTTGGTGAAGCTGCTGGTGATATGTTTCTGTCCCTTCAGGATAAGAGCAAAGCATTACAGGAACTTAAACGTGTGTTCATTCTTCTGTGCCTAAATGTCAGAGAAACTACCCCCAGTAATTCAGCCTTTGTTCGCAGGTAATCTCACCCTCCTCCTACGGGCATAAAGGGTGGCAAGCAGGCTTCTCCTGCTAAGGCAACTCAGACTTCAGTGCCTCAGCAGTCTCCTTTTCCAGGTAAACCAGGTGCTGTCTGACTGTCTGTTTTTCCCAGCCACTTTCCTCTTCCTCTTCTCCTGTTTCTCCTTCTCTTACTGCTCAGGATTCCTGGGTCCTGTCCATTATTCGCTAGAGGTATTTCATGGTTTGGAAATCCCTTCCCCCTGTTATGGTATTCCTCAGTCCCTCAGGAATGACTCTCCTTTCCAGGGGTGCGTTGGGACCTTTTGATTCCAGGTACTATTCAGAAGATGACCGTGTCCCAAAGGGGGAGGGAATTTTACTTCAGGATTTGTCTAGTACCCAGAAAAGAGGGTACTTGAAGATCAATTCTAGACCACTGTCACCTAAACACTTTTCTGAAGGTGCCCTCCTTTCGAATGTTGACTTTGTTCCCCTTTTTGCTTCTTTGGGCTTATATGGTTTCTCTGGATCTCAAGGATGCTTATCTGCATATCCTGATGCATCCCATTTTCAGGAAGTTTTTAGTTTCTTTGTTGCTTCTTGGCATTTTCAGTTTTCTGCTTTGCCCTTTGGCCTTTCTACTGCCCCAAGGGTATTCGCCAAATGCCTTGCTCCTGTAATTGCTTTTTGCAGGATTCAGGAAATCCAAGTATTTCCTTACTTGGACAACTTCCTGTTTCAGGCTTCCTCTCCAGAAATCCTGTTGTAAAATCCTCATTTTGCCATTTCCATTCTGCAAAGCCTGGGATTCACAAGTCTTTTCTGACTCCTTCTCAGGACCATGTTTTTCTGAGGTCAGGATTCACACGGTGCCTATGCTGGCATCCTTGCCTCCTCCCAAGGTCTTGCACTTATTTCCTTCTTTCAAACACTTCTTCCTCTGGCCTCTTTTACAGGCAGGGAGTTTCTGAGAGATCTGCGATTCATGCCATTAACCATCCCTATGTTCCTTATGACCATACTTCACATGAGAAATTTTCAGTGGTTTCTGAAGTCAGTTTGGCTTCAACATGCGCATCCCCTAAAATTTGTGGTTCCTGTTCTACCTTGCCTCAAGAAAGAACTTAACTGGTGGATCTGGCAGTTGTCTCTAAATCCAGGGCTCCCTTTTCATCCCCGTCTTACCTCTCAGGAGTTGTTTGCATCAGATGTGGGATGGGGAGCAGCTTTTGCCTCCCTAAAGTTACAGGGGGTGTGGTCGCCTCTTAAAGCACATCAGTGCCAAAGAGATGAGAGCTCTTCTGCTGGTGTTTCAGGCTTTTCGTCCGGTTTTCTGCCCAGGACTTCTCAAGGTGTTTACAGACAGTAACACAGTGATGTGGTATGTAAACAAATGAGGGGAGGGAGCTTTCTGGTGTGGGATTTTGCTGTCCAGTATCAAGCGACTCTTGGCAATTTACATTCCCTCAGTTCAAAACATTGTAGCAGACACTCTGAGCAGGTCCTTAACTCAATACCATGAATGGATGCTTCACAGGGATGTGTTTCTGGACATTGTCCACCAGTGGGGTACTGCTCATGTAGATCTAGTTGCCTCCCCTCTGAACAAACAACTTTCCTCTATTTTATGCCAGAGTCCCAGGTCCTCTGGTGTGGAAGGTGGATGCCTGCCCTTTTTTTTTATTTGTGGAAGGGGATGTTTCTTTATGCTTTCCCTTCTTTCCAAAAGTCCTGTTCAGACTTCGACAGGATGCTCCCAAAATCTTGTTGGTGACTTCCTTTTGGCTGAGACAGCATTGGTTCCCTCTTCTTCTGCATTTAGCCAAGGACAGTCATCACAAGTTACCTCACATGGTGGACCTACTCACGCAGGACAAAGGATCTCTTATCCATCCCCACCTGTCCTCTCTTCAACTGACACTGTGGGTGATATGATTTTGATTCCATATAGGCATTTTTTTCTGAGGACATGCTTAGGATCTTGCAGGAGGCCAGGAAACACAATACTAGAAAATCCTATTTATCTAAATGGAAGAGGTTTTCTGTTTGGTGTCTTTCTCGAAACCTGGATTCACTTTCTGTGGATGTTCCTTTGGTTCTGTCTTATCTGTGTGAATTGCTCAATGATAGGTTGGCTTATTCTTCTCTTAAGGCCCATTTATCAGCTATCTCCTTTATCTCCTCCTTTAGCTTCTCGGTTTGAAGCTAAACAATTCCTTAAATGCATCCTTCATATTAGGCCTCCCAGGAAGCCTGTTCCTCCTCTCTGGGATCTTAATTTTGTTTTGGAAAGATTGACTCAGACTCCTTTTGAGCCTGCAGCTTCAGCTTCCTTGCAGCATTGCTCTTGGAAGACTGTAATTGTGTTATCCCTTCCTTCTGTCACATGGGTATCTGAACTTCAAGCCCTTATGGCTTGTCTTCCTTTGCTTGGGTTTCATAAGGACATGGTGTCCTTGCATACCAGTCTTTCTTTTATGCCCTACATAGTGAATGAGTTATCCCTTAATCAGTTTGTTCTTTTGCCTGCTTTTTTCTCTTCTCTGCAATTTGCCAGTGAGAAAGTGTTGCACACATTTGATGTGCTTAGACAACTCAGATTTTATTTGGATAAGACTAAGACTATTAGGAAATCTGATCAGCTCTTTGTTTACTGTCTTCCTAGGTCATTGGGATTAGCTGTATCCAAGCAAACTATTTCTTCTTGGATATCGAAGGCTATTTCATTTTGTTACTCCTTTTATGGTAACAGCCTTCCTTATTCTGTTAAAGCTCATTCTACTAGGGCTGTGGCTTCTTCTGGTGCTTTTTTCAAGGGTTTGGATACAAACTCTGTTCTTGAGGCAGCTACTTGGACTTCTCTGCATACATTTACCAAGCACTGCTAGTTGGATGACATACCTCTCAACCTGGAATCATAAAAAAATCTGGACAAAGGTCCATGAAAAATAGGTACAATTGGCCAAAAATCTGTATGCTGATTAACAAAATTTGCATACATAGTTATGTAACCCCACCCACTCCAATGGAATTGTGGGATACCAACTTTTAAACACAAGTTGAAGATAGGATTACCACCTGTCCCACTTTGGGCAGTTATGTCCTGCAAATAAATTGTAAAAATGGCAAATGTCCTGAGATTTTAGGGCAAAATTATTTCCTATATTTTATGTAATAGTTGCATAAAACAGTTATTCTGTATCTGAAACACCTAAATGTTATAAGAAACAGAATAAGCAACTAAAATGCTACAAGAATAAGCTTCTGTTTAAGAAAAAAGTGAAGTTCTGTTCTTTGTACTGGCCGTGGGTATGTTTTGGCCTGCAATGTCTGATGTTTGTACCACAATTGTCCCACTTTGGGCATTTGAAAAAGTGACAACCCTAGTTGAAGGACAGACAAAATATTAAACACAAAATAAGTACAACAATAGTGTTTTATTTATATTAGTATGTGAACGTGATCAAACTTTGAACTTGTACAAAACTAAAATACAATTTTTTTTTTTTATAAAAGTAAAATTAACTCTTTCTGTGTCCATGAATGCACAACTACTTCACTGACTCCAAAGGAAATACCTCCCCCAGGAATCCCATCTGTAGTTTGCAGATATATTCACAGTCACTACACAGACTCCAAAGGAAAGTCCTTCTGTAGTTTGCTGCCAGTTTATGAACAACCACTCAGCTGACTCCAGAGGAAACATTTCCCCCAAAGATCCCTTCAGTAGTCTTCCCAAGTATGCACAAGGATTACACTGACACATAAAGAAATATTTCCCAATTGATCCCTTCTGTATTCTACCCATGTATGCACAAGCATTCCACTGACTGGAAGTGAAACATTTCCCTTAGTGATCCCTTCTGTAGTGTGCCCATGAATGCACACAAGCACTCCACTGAATCCCAAGTCTGCCCATGTTTAAACAGCATTCCCAAATGAAATTATCCCTTCTGCAGTCTGCCCATCTATGCACAACACAAGGATTACAATTGACACGACAAAAATAAACATTTCCCCCAATGATCTATTTTGTATTCTGTCCATGTATGCACAAGCACTCCACTGACTGTAAATGAAAGCATTCATTCACGTAACAATAACTTCATCACTCATGTTATGTAAATTGTAAGGTAAGCACTCGTTATTACAGAAAACATTGTATTAATAACAGTGACTGTTGGTTGCAAATATCTTTTGGTATAATGTGAAATTTGTGTAAATTCCACCTAAAATTGAACTCCATGAAACAGTAAAATGCAGAGATTGCAAGCAAGCCAGCTATAAATCACCCTACACCATACTAATTTGAAGACAAAATTACATTTTTAATATACAAAAACAAAATACCAGTAACAGGTACACACAGAGAAATAAACAAATCGACAAATTGTAGCAACTAAATCAGAACACCAAGCACTCTCAGTGGTCAGAATATTTTAAATGTCAAACACTATGAAGAATTATAATACATAAATCCATCAGAGCATGAAAACGCGTACATCACAACAATGTCACAAATCTAGATTTTGAAATGCAAAGCTAGTTTGCTAGGATAGGTGGTGCAACAGATAGTCCTGAAAAACACCATAATCATTTTACTTGCGAGAAAGGAATACAAGTTCAGAATCGGACTACCAACATGCGAGAGTCTCAAAGCTGTAAAAGTAGTCTAATTTACACTGCGACTAAACTAAACGTTATGTGCCTACTGCAACCAGCAGCATTACAACATGACCTTTGAAGTCAACATGTTCCTAACGTGTTAAATAAATCTGCCTTATGTACCACTACGTCCAGTGGCATAGTTAGAGTTTGTGCTGCCCGGGGCTGTCTTTGTTTGCCGCCCCTCTCCCCTTACAAAATTATTGTCAAGTGGGCCCCTCCCATACACAGCCGTCCCCCTCTGCAGCCATTCCAGTGTCCCATTACTTGGCTGTTTCTCCCCATTTACCATAAACACTGTAATGTACATACTGCTTTATGATTTACTTCTACAGTGATTATTTGGATTTCATTTAAAACTTTTTTAAATTTAGTAGCACAAACACATAGATTTCTGCTAAAATAAGCAGTACAGTCCCACAATGAAAACAGACTTGGCATTAAAACTTCTCTGCCCTTGAAACTCACATTCATTAAAACAGCATTGAAACATACATTCAAAGAAAATACATCTGGCCAGTAGTGGATAAAGTTTACCTTTGCTTCATCTACTGCTTCATCTGTTGTCCTTGAAGAATAAATTGCCTATGTTACAGTAAAAAAAAAAATGATTAACTAGTAATATTGCAATAGGGAATGAGTGGTAAACTGATATCAGGTTCATAGTTACTAGGCATGTCCTCCATAGGAGGACAGTATCAAGATTGCAGATTCCACCCCCTTTAAAGTCAACACAGTACAGTATCAGCAATCCGTCTACATACTGTGGTAGTAGAACCCCCACAGCCTTCTGCATCAAAAGCAAGTATACTACCTGTTGTGCTACTAACATGCAAACAGACTTGGTATAAGCAGCTCTAAATTTCTCTTCCCTGAAGTTCTCAACTCCTTGTAAAATCCACTTGACACTCAACAATATCTCTCAACTTTGCAGCACAAGAAATCTGGTAAAAGCTAAAATGTATTGGGGAGCAAAGAGCCAAAACCAGAGACACATTTTAAACATTGCTTGTATAATCTTAGAAAGTTGCTAGAATAAAGTGTTTTGTGTTACCATACGTTTCCTGAAAGATAGGAAGACTGAAACTTAAATGGCTATCATTATTTAGTGAATTCATTTCTCACTGATTTGCCAGAAAACCACAAATTTTAAGAGGAACAGACCAAAAGTATGAGGCAAACATTCCGTACATTCTGCGAAAATCTGGATAGTTAAAAGCTATGGACTCAACTCTTTGAATCAGATCTGGTGGTATGGATAGAGAATTCAGGCTCTTGTGCCTTGTACCTAAGGTACAGAGTTTGAGCCTGAGTAACACCAACCACCAGGTATACCTAACTGGGACATTTTACACACACACTCATTACCTAATAATAACGCGCGCACACAACTTGCCTAATAATAACACACACACACACACCTTACCTAATAATAAGAACACACACCTCTTCTAATAAGCAGAGTCAAATTGCACTGGGTCTGGCAGCAATAATAAGAACCTTGTTTAAAAAGTGATTGAACACTTGTTCAGAAGCAAGCAGCAACACGCACTCCATGAATTGCACTGGCAGCAGTAAGAACCTCGTTTGTTAAGCACACACACACACACCTTACCTAATACTAAGAAGCAAGTAGCAAAACAAAAACACGCACACTTCTTCTAATAAGCAGACTCAAATTGCACTGGGTCTGGCAGCAGTAAAAAGAACCTTGCTTAAAAAATGATTGAACACTTGTTCAGAGGCAAGCAGCCAGACAAAAACAAATTATTGAACTTCTCACACACACACACACACACACACACACACACACACACACACACACACACACACACACACACACACACACACACACACACACACACTGTACTGGCAGCAATGTGAATTGTTGAGCACTGACAGCAATAATAAAAAATTCGCCTTACTTGAACAATCTATGAATTGTATACTCGTTTGGTGAGCAGGTGAAGCAGCAAAACAGTGATCGAACAAGCTGTACTGTATTTAAAAAATTGTGCGAACAGGAAGAACAACGCACAGAGATGTATGGGACCATTCTTAAAGACCCCTTAGTTCCAAAAGTGCCGCCCAGGACGGACCGCCCCTCTTGCTCCCTAGCTATGCCACTGAGTGCCACTTTCTTAATCTTTAATAGTCATTTCTTACAGATTTACAGTACGAGTGTACATTTTCAGCACTGCTGTATTAATGCTATATTCCAAGTTTCCAATTCCAAACAGGTGCCTTCTAATGACACAGCCACAGTGTTTCCGATAGGCTGGCAGTCTGCTTCATTGCCTCATGAAGATGATGTAGGACATTAGCTACAATTTGTAAAAAAAAAAAAAAAAAAAATCGGAAATAAAATGGGCCACTTAGGAATTCGTGGCACCCCATTGTTTTGCCCTCACAACTGGTAAATACCAAGGAATTTGAATTGGGAGGTATGTTGGATGGCAATTCTAGAGCTAGTACTGGTTTTGTTAGGGCCATCCTTCATGGATTCCTAGAGAGCTTTGCTGCCCCCCCCTCCCCAAGTTTCTTCCTGAGCTTTGTCATGCTCCCTAATGTAATGAATACTGCAACAGTGAAATGGAAGGACATAGTACAGTTGTATAAAGTCTTACTATAACAGCAGATGATGTTCTCTTCACTGTTGCAGTATTCACCCCTTTCCTCCAATCCCTGGTCCATTTCTCTTATGGAAGTACTAATTTATTTTTCTTTTCCTTAGAGTAGCCTTCCTACTGGGGCTCTCAGTTCTTAGGATTGTCACCTGTATGCCCTATGCTGAGCAAGGAGCATACATGCGACGTGCGGTCTACCTTAAAGCAACCTAAAGGCTTTAGTATACTGGCTGGGTGTTGGATCGCCCTTAGCAGGGGGTCCCTAATGTAATGACTACAGCAACAGTGAAGAGAAGAACATCTCCCATTATGGTAAGATTTTACACAACTGAACTTTCGCTGAGCAGTGCAATGTAAAATTGTCTTGAGGTATGCAAGCTCACTCAGGATGGACTTTTTTCTTTTGGTGTATGATGGATTTACAGTGGTCACTCTGATTGGGCTGTCCAATCTTCATGGCAACTTTTGATTGCAAATGACCATTTATGGTGTAGTAATGCGCAATCACTTGAGTAAATGAGTTTATCTAGTTTGGGTGTTAAAGACATAAATTGTCATTCCCATTTCTTATAATGATGATGTTTAAAGATGAATGGATGATATGATAAAGAGGAGATAAAAGATTCAACTGTAAAGCTGGGACTCCTCATGCTTCGCAGTCCGGTATTGTTCTGATTCTGTTTATGCTTGTTGCTAGTGCAGTGCCCTCAGATATGTTTATTAGGAGGCAGTCCTAGTTAAGAATCGATGCTTTATTAGTCAGGGTGAAAGGCACAGCTTTTAAATTCACTCTTTATGTAAGAAACATTTGCTTGTTCTTCCTTCTCAGGAAATTTATGAAAGACTGTAGGAGAAAACAGTACTCTGCAAACAGACAAATTCTTCCATCATCTTTTCCAACAAGCATCTGCCATTTTTACAGATAATTCCATGTAGAGGTCGCTAAGAGGAAGACTTTTTTTTTTCCAACTGACCACAGACTTTGGGTAAGGAAAACATTTCCCTAAGATAAAATAATAATAATAATTTCAGTTTGTCTGCCCTTTATGGAATTGCCACTTCCTTCTGTGGATCAGGAGGTCTTAGCAGGCCCCCATATTCTATACTGCGCTGAAGAGAGTCCCCATAGAGTTGTAGGAAACAGGAGTTAACTCCACTCTCTCCCTGTTTCCCAAAAAGGGCAGACATTGGGACATTGGAGGCACATCTTAGACCTCTCCAAAACCAAATTCCTTTGTTGTAACAATGTTTAAAATAATAGTCCCACAGGCCTTTTTCTCTCTTTGGTATTATCAGACATTGTTTTTATACCATTTGACATGAAGGATGTTTTCCTCCAAATCCCCATTCAGAGAGACCACAGAATATTCCCAGCATTAATTGCAGGAATGCAGCATTTTACAGTTTCTGTCCTTGACCAACAGACAGTTGAAAGTTTAAATCAGGGTATCACAGTTTTTTCTACAGTCAAGTTGGCTGTCTGCAAAGGTCCCAAAGCTATTAATGGGAAAAGACGTAGAGATACAGCAACTGTGCCACTAGGTGGAAATGGGTTGCAACCACCCTTGTGAGCAGGTGTCTAACGATTAACATTGTAACTGAATTTCTATGTAGTTGATCTTAGTCATGAGTTCGTCCTGCCTTTCTGTTGTGGTATCTTGAATGTTTTTACACTATAATATCATATCACTATAGAACATGATGGCTGTGATGGCCTTTTTATAACCCTTTTCTCAGCAATGAAAAAATGCTTCTTCCCTATCACAACCTTTTGCCTCTCTAATTAGGGGACAGAGCAATAAAGCTAGATAGGGGAAAAAGACCCCAAATAATGGCATTTTTAAATGCAGGTATGAGTTAATTGAGAAAGAAGTTGTGAATTAACAGGTATTATCTGTAGTGTAAAAAAAAAATCTGTAACTGTAATAATCAGCACTCACTGACTAAAATCCAGCAACTTTTATTGAGAAATTTTTAAATTTTAGAAAGGAACAGAGCAAAATTTTGAGCCAGAGTTAGGGATTTCACCAAAGTTAGGGATATGTAACGGGTATTTCAGCATTCCACTCATAGTGTAAAGGAGGAAAAACATTTCTATGCCTGCCTTGACAAGCAAAAATAACCTAAAGATGAGATTTTACTACAGTTTTTTTATGTTTTTATTTTTTTACAAAAATTTAAATGATAAAAATGTTATGTTACCACTGAGTATGTTGTTAAACAAAGATTTTGGCCTTTTTTAATTTTTCTTATTTTTATAGTGTCCTGTAATGCCTTTGCCACAGCCATCTCATCATCATCCTCACCACCACCAACCACCACCACAGCACCACAGCCTACAACAGCCACCACAACAGCAGCCACCTCAGCAGCAGCTTCATCACCCTTCTCAGCAGCCTCTTTTACCTTTGCCACGTCATCCATTTCGACAACGTATACAAAAGCAGCAACAAAAGAACTGTAATCGAATGCAGCGTCAACAGCGACAGGGTGCAGTTAAAGCAAAACGTGTAAGATATCTTTATGTACTTAAGCATTTTACTTTTATTTAAGCGGCTTATAATTTGAAGATGGCTATTTGATGTTTTTGTTGAAGTTATGTTATTTGGGAACTCTACAGACATGTTTTTATATACCAGTGTTTATTTGCTCTGCTGTTATGGGCAATGTGTTTAAATGTATACATATTTGCGTACACACGTGTGTGTGTGTGTGTGTGTGTCTGTGTGTGTGTTATATGATGTTTGTGTGTGTATAAATATATATATATATATATATATATATATGTTCATAGGTGTGTAGTAGAATAATGGCCCTGGAGCCTTTACAAGCCTAGCCCATAGGATTACCCTGGCATCGTGCCACCTGACCTTAGTTCCCAGTGCCTCTGTCGAGTAAAGGCACTGGAGTGATGCCTGGGGTGAATTTTCTATTTCCCATCCACTCATTAAGATTTCTGTTGAAGAGGGCCAATGAGGTGCTCAGCTTGACATGTATGGGAGGTCTATTCCATAGCATGGGGGCAGTCTCTGGGTTATGAACCTGTCCATCCAGCATGTTCTGATTGTGGTAATGAGGTTGAGGTTTCTGGAGAGTGAGGTGTGGAGGGACTGGGATTTTTTTAAACGTACCATTTTTAACAGAGCTGGGTCAGACATGGCTTTGTAAGTCAAGCAGAGATCGCCTATAAGTAGGCGGTATGAGACTGAGAATAGTTGGAGTTTTTTTGAGTCTGTCCATATAGGACAAATGTTTAAGGCCTAGGATCCTCTTTATGAGGTACTTTTGTGGCCTCTCCAGTTGTTGCAGGTGTTTAGTGAGGTACATGCCAAATGGGACATTGTATTCAGTGACTGGCCTAATGAGGGAAGAGTAGAGGGAGACAGTGACCTCTTTCTTCCTGGATGCAAACCTCTTCGTAATGAGATGTGCCACATAGAAGGACTTTCTGACCACTATGGCAATGTGGTGGTCAAAAGAGAGGTTGCTGTCAACCTGTGTTCCCAGATCTCTTATAACGCCTTCTGTGTTCAGTGGACTACTATCCCCAAAGGGAATGACGACATATTTTGCCATTGCGCTTAAGGTCATGGCTCTGACACCAGTCATTGGTCTCAGTGAGGCCTTTCTGTAGGATGTCAACATCACTTGGGGAGTTAATAATAGCTCCCAACTTGCAATCGTCTGCAAACTTTGTCAGCCAGAGTCCCTTTGTGTTGGCCTGGACTTCAGAGAAGTAGATACCGAGCAGGAGAGGAGCCAGGACTGAACCTTGTGAGACTCCATTTGTGACTGATCATCAGTCTGATTTGGTGTCAGCTACTTTCACACTGTGGCTTCTACCTGTGAGCCAGTTTGCAACCCACCTAGAGATGTAGGAGTTAATGCCTAGCTTAGTGAGTTTTTCTATGATTCCTGAGGAATGGTATCAAAGGCCTTGGCCAGATCAAGGTAGGCTGTATGAACCACCTTTCTTCCACAGCTCTGGTGACTGACTCATAGAAGTTGACCAAGTTGAGCAGGCATGCTCTACCCTTCACAAAACCAAACTGTGTGAGATCCAGAGTTTGGAGATTCCCTATATCCTTGTTTATTAGGCCCATGATGATGTGTTCATTGGCTTTGCATATCAGACTCGTCAGGCTAATGGGGCGATAGTTCCCAGGTTCTTTAGTTGCTCCTCCTTTGTGGAGAGGGTGCCTGTAGCAGTGCACCATTTGGTAGGGACAAATCCTGAGGAGAGGCTCTGATTGAACAGGACACACAGGTGAGGTGCCAGTTCACTCTGTAGTTCATGTAGAACACAGCCAGGGATATTGTCAGGTCCCGTAGAAGCTCTATTCTTGGCCTTGGACAGTGCTTTTTTAACCTGTGCAGCAGTAATACTAGGTGCTTGGCAATCTACTGATATAGTGACTGGTCCTTTGGGGGGGTTGGCACTGAATCTGTTGGCTAGTATATTGGCAATATCTGTTGACTCTGTAAAGGAGGTACTGTTGTGCAGTAGCTCAGAGCAAATCTGGGTATTGCCGTGGAGATTTTTTACATACCTGTAGAAGACCTTCTGGTTGCCTTTGCTATCTGGTGCAGTTTTGTTTTCATAGCTAGCTTTAGAGGATTTATTGAGGGATCTCAACTTTTTTTTGAAGCTGATAAGGGAGTTTTTCCAGTCTTGGGACTTCACCTTATTCCGCATCAGTTTCCTCCTTCTGTTGTAGAGTTTGTTTATGGCAGGGCACCACCAGATTGGCTTCTTTTTTTTGGAGGAGAGCGTCTTGGTTCTTTTGGGTATGGCAAGATACATGCATTTGTGTATGTGTTCGTACAGTGCATTGGTGTATGATTTACCAGTAATGCAACTATTCTCCATTTGCATGGGTGCCGTGAAGTTAGCCACCTCTGTTTTTAGGAGCCCAAAGTTAGCTTTGGAGAAGTTTTTCATGATGGTTACCTTTGTGGGGTGGGGGGGGTGGATTTCCAAGGTGATTAATTTGTGGTCGGATCTAACTAGGGAGGAGTTGACTATTGATGTGGAGCAGTGGTCGCCCGTGTTAGTATATATGTATGTATGTATATATATATATATATATATATATATATATATATATATCTATATAGGTTTGTATGTGTGTGTGTGTGTGTGCATATATTTGGAAGCAGGGTCTAAAATTGGGAAGGGTGCACACTTGTTTAAAAGGAGACTTCTGAAAGATCCATTACATTTGGAAGAAGCTGTATGTGTAGAAGCACAGTTATTTGTTCAAAGGTTACCACCTTTCATCGTGGCTAAAACTGGAGTAACCGGTAACCCCACCCACATTCCACCCATTTTGTGTTGTCACTATGGTATCACTCTGCAGGAACGCCCTCTTTTCCCTTTCCTGCTACCTGCTTTCGGCTTATTTACTATGCTTTTCTTTAAAAAGGCATAGTAAGTCACCCAATTTACAAACTCCGATAGTCTGTTTTCTTTTTGAAACAGAATACCGGAGTTTGTAAAGTGTTTTCCAGACTACCGGAGAATCAGTTTGATTTCCGGATAGTCCGGAAAGAAAAACAGAGGTGGCAACCCTAATTTGTTCAAATAAACTTTTAGAAGAGAAAAGGGTCTCCTTGCCTCATGTGTTTAAGGCAGTTGTTGTGAACTCAGTTATTGCCTTACTGTGCAATTTTCATGCTCTTGTCCCAGTATTTCTTTTGTATGCAACAAGCCAGTTTCGTGTCCGAGTAGTACATCTCCAGGGCTAAGTCCTAACTTTGGACATTCTCTTATTGAAATTCATGTGTTTTTTTTTTTTTTTACTAGTGTGGGTTTTCTGTGATTATTCCTGTTTCTTCCCCTCTTCCAAAGGAGAACATTTGATGTTATGTTGTCCTATCTCGCCTTCATTCTTCCTGGTTGGGTTTGGAGCCGATCCTCAGCTCCAACTCGGCAGAATACTAAAAGCTCGAAGTCTTTCACATGGCTCGTGGCTGAACACTTATTCCATCATGCAGTGGTGTAATCCCCTAGATCTCGCTAGCTACGCAAACAGATCAGAGGTTCTTCATCTTGGCATGGCTAAGTGTTGGATTTTTCTTTAAAAACTATATTTCTCTTACAGTTACTTGTAATTATTGCTAAGATTAGTTAGTTTTATTTCTTATAATATAGTGTGGGTTTTTCACTCTTGCTTATAATTATATATTTTGCCGTATTTGCCTTTTGTGGTTGGCCGTCGCTTCTCTCGTCTGGCCATTGTTTTCTCCTATCCCATTTAACTTGCCAAACACATGGCTTTTAGGGTTTCTGTTTTACTTTCTTATTGGAGCACTGTTTAAATTACAAGTGTTTCCAGTCTCTGTGTTGTAGCATGTGGTTGTTTTTCCCTTCAGGCAGTTAGCTAAGCCTGTGCCGGTTTAAGTTAGAGGGTATAGCTGACTTCCTCCCCTAGTTGTTAAGTTTCCTTTGCTGACTTTATAGTATCTTAGATCTACCAGAGTTGTCTGGAGTTTAGTTATATGCATATTAATATTTCTATTTTATTTATTTAACATTTGTTAACTGGGAAAGTCCGACTTGGAACAAAGCCAATTTTCAGCGGAGGCCCGAGGAGAAATGCTCCAGGCGCATGTCTTTGTAACGTGGGAGGAAACCCACATGAACGCAGGGAGGACATGCAGATTCCACACAGAAGGCACCCCAACCGAGAATCAAACTGGAAAACCTCTTGCTGTGAGGCAACAATGCTACCGCTGCACCACTGCACCATCCAATATAATCCTTTTCAGAGTGTGGTTTGATAATATAATCTTTTTCAGATTGTGTTTTGAATTTATACAAAATAGTTGTAGCTTGTTGTGCCATAATGTCTAAAAACTAAAAAGAAACCAAGCAATCCAGGTTTAAGACATGTCAAAAGTGATCCCAGAAAATGTCCTTGACCGATGGTCATATTATCTGTGTGTTTTGTCTTGGTGCCATTCATTTACAAGAAATGTACCTTCTGCCATTCCCTTAGTTCTAGAGTTTTACTAGAGAGGAAAAACAAGCTCACTGTAAGAGGGCTTCTGCAGTCTCCTTTCTCTGAAAGTTTAGAAAGTCAGAGCACCTCCAATAAGTCTAAGTCTCCATCTAAAACTGACAAACCTACCAAGAGATCATCTTCATCTTCTGGCCATTCAGAACCACCAGAGAAGACAGCAGAAACAATCCAGTCTGATCCAACATCTTCTGGATTAGACAAACCAAGCTCCTCGGCACCACAGATTTCGGAGCCGAGAGAGTCTCAGGTTTGGAGCCGGTCTCCTACTCTGAGGTCTCCCATTTTACAGAGGTCTCGCTCACCTACCCTTTCCTCTAGGTCTTCCAGGAGCCTATCAGATGACGATGTGGATAGGGTGGTGCACAGACTGAAGTCGCCGGCGCTGGCAAAACAGTTCTCGGCTCCAACACAGTCTCTTCTGGAGCCAGTAAAGATCTTTTCGTCCACGTCTATTCCTTCTCTGAGTCAAGCTGGAACATTGGAGCCAGAATGTCTAGTACCCATTGTAGTAGAACCTTCGGTGTCGAGACCCACTCTGGAGATTTCGGAACTGTTGTCTGCTCAGACATCATCAGTGCCCACTGGGATATCTAGGAGCCGAAGCTCTCCAGTCGAGTCAGGAGGGGATGCTCAGACCCAAGGATCATCGGTTCCAAACTTGTCTCTTGGGGCTAAGGCGCGGGTGAGCTCAGCTCCCTCCATCGGGTTTGGAGCCGGCCCCCATGGCACCAGGGACTCCCTCTGCTTCTTTGTAACCAGAGGTGTCCTCAGAGCTGGGAGGATCGGCTTTTGAGCTGATGAGAAGTGTGCTGTCTCCCCCCCCCCCCTACAGCTCTACACAAGGGTACTGATATCCTTCCCCCTAAAGCACCTACTTCTGTCTTGGCACCACCCCAACCACAGGACAGTGAAGATTCCAGGCCTCAGGGTGCCCCATTGGGCGAACAACAGTCTCCCAATACCTCTCCAGAATACCTTTCTGAGGAGGCTCCCCAGAAGACACTTTGCAAGAGGAAGCACCTGGACTCACCAGATGTCAGTCACCTCGGACACTGACCTCGAGTAGTCAGGAGAGTCCCCACGGTCGCCCTCTGAGGATGTCTCCGTTGCGGAGATCTCCTTTGTGGATATCCTAGAAATCCTTAAACCGAGAGGTGGCTGGAAACCCATCAACCCTTCTGATGAAGAGTCTGTGTACCTGCAGGCCTTTAGATCTTAACCTTCAGCCACCTGGGTGTCTTCGCCTTTCGACGAACTCATGGAACTAGTTAGTCGAAAGGTGTGGCAGTCACCAGATGCAATGGACCCGGTCCCTCGGCAGCCAGATAAATTTATTACAGCCCCAGCAGACAAAGAATTTCTTAATGTGTCCCTGTAGATGCTATGGTGGTGGCAGCAGCCATTAAGAAGGAACTGTCTGAAATGTCCTCATCTGTCCATCCACCGAACAAGGAGTCTCAAACGATGGACAGATATGGGAAGTGTATTTTTTCATCAGTGACTTTTGCAGTTAGATTGCTGAACCACGTAACGCACTTCACTAGACTTCAAAGAGATCTCCTGAAAGAGTTAGGAGGTACTCTTCAATGTACACTAGCTGCAGGGGTCTCAGATAAGGTATCCTCTCGGTTGTCCACCTTAAATTCTGTAGTGGACTCATCCATGAGACTGATTTCTTACGCAGCGGATGGAGCAAGCAGGACAGCGGGTTCAGGAGCTTCCCTAAGGAGACACTGCTGGATGCGCTTGTGTAACTTTGCGGAACCTTTCTAAGTCTACCTTTGTCATCGCCCCTTTTCGATGGTTTCTCACTCTTTGGACCAAAAGTCAAAGACACACTTGCCGGTTACGAGGAGGAAGGGAAAACCCTCTCTGCCGTTGGAGTATGTTTTTCCGTACCTTCCAGACCCTATCCTAAGGGTCAGAAGGGTGGTAAAATGTGATTCAAACAATCCCAGGGAGTTTTTCAAGACACATTAGTTTAATCTTTCCCCAGAGGTAGAGGGAAAAGTAGTAATGGTAGACCTCCACGTGGCAGAGGGAGTTTGCAAAAGGTGACTGTGATTCCTTTCGTGGCCGACACTTCCAGTGCTCCTGAAAGGAGGCCCGTCTGCCCTTTTCTGGAGGCAGTCGGGGGGGGGGGCGTTTATCTTGTACCCGAAAGCCTGATGAGAGATCACAAAAGACACGTGGTGCAAAGTATAATATCCAGAGGTTACTCCATTCCCTTTTGCCTTCCCGTTCCACATGTCAGAAAAATCCCAGACATTCCACCCAGTCAAAGGGAACAGGCAACTATAGAGATTCAAAAGTTGCTGGAAAAAAAGAGTCATCCAAAGAGTCCCCGCAGACCAAACAGGATTCTGAACTTACTCAAGATTCTTTTTAGTGCCGAAAAGAACAGGGGACTGGAGACCCATCTTGGATCTCAGCAAACTAAATGAATCTGTCAAGAAGTCAAAGTTCCAAATGGTGACACTGCAATCTGTTCTTCGTTTTTTAGGGAAAGACAATTGGATGTGCTCAATAGATCTCCAGGATGTGTGTACTACCATGTAAAAATGGATAGGCAATCAAGGAGTATTTGCGCTTTTGGATGGGAGCCAGTCATTACCAATTCCAAGCTCTGCCCTTTGGTCTCACTACAACCCCCAGAATGTTCACCAAATGCATGGCAGTAGTCATGGCCCACTTGAGACGAATAGGATTCCAAGTTTTTCCATGCCTAGATGACTGGCTCCTGACTGCCACCACTAGGCATCAACTACAACAGGCAAGAGAAGCCACATTACAACTTTGTTCGCACTTGGGGATAACAGTAAATTCAAAAATGTTTGCCATGTTTGCTGTGTCATCATATTACATTTATAGGAGCAGATCTCGACACTGTCTCCATGATAAAAAACAGGAAAACAAGTCCCAAACACAGTAGAGTCCACACACAGCGTTTAATGAATTAAACTTTAAGCGCTTTTCGTCTGCCCACAAAGCAGACTTCCTCAGAAGTAATTATTACAAAACATAGGGCATTTAAATAGTCACTAGCACCAAAAATGCGGGATAATTAAGTCAAAAAACATGTAAAGATGCACTGCATAAAAAAACCTAATAAAACATACTGAAACCTAAGTAATATCTAAACATTATTTACAAGTTTTTATGTATAAAAATATTCTGTGTTTAAATTAAGAACCAAATAAAAGTGAATACATAATAAACTTTTCCTAGCAAAATACAGCCTTAAAGTAAGCATTTTATCTCAACAAACTCTTGAGTTTGAGAATGCCACTAAAAGAACTAAACTCATTTAAACCAGGAACATTGCTTACATAAAAATTTGTGATGAAGGCATAATAAACTTTTCCAAGCATTATACAACCTTAAAGTAAGCATTTCAAAAACTACCCATGTCTCACCAGATCAGAATCAGAGTCATGCAAGAAGGATCTACGATGGTGGCTTCTTTCCAGATAAGTGACAATAGGTTGCCCCTTTACCCTACAACAACCTGTAGCGACAGTGACAACAGACACCTCACAAATGGGAGGGACATTATCTGGGAGGACGATCCAAGGCACGTGGCAGTAGCACGAGGCCCATTTGCACATCAGTGTCCTAGAGATGAGAACAGTGCTGTTGGCATTGCAAGCACTTCAGGACTGTCTTCCATTAGGAACAATTGCAATTCAGACAGACAACATGTTGGTAGCCTGGTACATAAACAAGCAAGGAGGAACCAAATCCCTACCCCCTTTGCCGAGAGGCACACAGAGTATGGCAGTGGGCTACATCTTCCCAATGCTTACTAGTAGCAACTCACGTTCTGGGGAAATACAACATGATAGCAGACTCAGCAGGGCAATACTCATGCCTCACGAGTGATCCCTAAAACAAGAGATAGTGGTGATAATTTTCTGGAAATGGGGCCAGCCTTGCTGCGAGCTCTTCGAAACCCCCATGAATGCCAAATGCAGCAGCTACTTTGCCCTAGTCCCCCCTCTGCGGGAGTCACCAAGGGACACATTTGTACACGATTAGCCCCCGGGACTTCTTCATGCATTTCCTCCCTTTCCTCTGATGCCCAAAGTCATGCAGAAAGCCAAATCATTGGGAAGCAAGCTAATTCTCATTGCCCATCCTGGCCTCATCAGATTTGGTTTCCCTTCCTCTGGCCTCATCTTCAGGAGGAACCGTGGGTTCTGGACCCAGTTCCAGACCTTCTGACTCGTACATTCTGAATACCCCACCCCTCCCTCCAAACTTTCAAATTGACAGCATGGCTGCTCCAGTTCCAAGTTTAGTCAGGCTTCATAATTTCACACCGGCAGTGAAACGTATCTTAGTATCTTCACATAAGGCTTCAACCAGGAAGTTGTATTCCAATAAATGGAAGAGGTTCTCATACTGGTCCGCATCAAGAGACATTGATCCCTTCTCTGCCCCAATCAACTCTATTCTTGAATTTCTGGGAGAGCTGTATCATCAAGGTTCCGCTGCAGCTACTATTGAAAGTCCAATTATCTGCAATTTCTAGTTTTCGTATGGGTGACTGAACTCCTAACTTGTTGTCCCACAGATTGTGCAAAGCTTTCTTAAAAGATACTTGCTTATTAAGACCTCCCATTAAAGAGCCTCTATCACCATGGGATTTGAATTTTGTTCTATCATATCTAACCTTGCCTCCATTTGAGCCCTCATCAACATGTGATCTCAAGTTTCTATTGTGGAAAACAATTTTATTAGTGGCCATTACTTCTGCAGGGAGAGTCTCAGAACTGCAAGCCCTATCAACCAAACCTCCTTACTTGACCTTCTATAAGGATAGAGTATCTCTTCGAAAGTAACCCTATCCTTTCTATACCTAAAGTGTGTTCTCAGACTAATCTGAACCAAACTGTTGAGCTGCCAGTGTTTTTCCCCAATCATGGCAACAAGGCAGAATACAAGCTACACCAATTAGATGTGCACAGACAACTCTGCTTCTATTTACACAGAACCAAGGATTTTAGGAAATCTGACCAATTGTTTATTTCCTTTTAAGAAGCAAAAAAAGGTATGCCTGTTTCTAAGGTTACACTCTCAAACTGACTTTGAAGTTGCATCACCTCTGTCTACAGTACTAATAACAGAGAGCTACCTTTCAAGGTCAAGGGACATTCTACAAAAACCATAGCAACATCATATGCCTATCTAGATAGACTACCAATGGACAGTATTTGTGCAGCTGCCACATGGGCTAGGCCCCATACCTTTATCACTCATTACAAAGTGGATTTGGCCTCCAGGGACAGAGCCTCCTTTGGTTCCACTGTACTGAAAAGTGTACTCCCATGAGCCACCCAGGAAATATGGTGCTAGGGACGCTGTCCAAACCAGTAAGAATGAAGTCAAGATAGGACAACATAACATAAAGAAGTTATGTACTCACCATAATGTTCCATGTTTGTTGTCCATCTCGCCTTCATTCTTACAACCCTCCCACCTTCCCCCAGCCCAAGGCTTCTGCAGGACTTAGAGGTTTTTTCCCTCAGGCAAGGGGTTTCTCTGACTTTCTTTGTTATGTCTGTATACTACAATATGATAAATATAAACACATTATTATGGTTAGTAGCAAACAAGATCTGGGGTATTACACGACTGCATGATGGGATAGGTGTTCAGCCATGCACCAAGTGAAAGACTTCGAGCTTTAGTATTCTGCCGAGACGGAGCCGAGGATCGGCTCCAAACCCAACCAATAAGAATGAAGGCGAGATGGACAACAGACATGGAACGTTGTGAATACACAACTTCTTTTTTGACTGGCTACAGTGATTTATCTATGTATTTTTTACCCTTGCTGTTGTTGCCAGTCCATCAATCAGACCATTTGATTGGTTATCGGATGAGCAAATCTGTTTACTGGTATATTTCTAAACTGCTCCATCTTCAGACTTTCTTTCTGTGTGTTTTTTTTTTCAGACTGATAGTGGGGACATGGTTTTAATGATTTGGAAGGGTTTCTTAAGTTGCATAATCTGGAGATTTATTTTTCCAAACAAAACAATTAACTTTTTCAGTGGCAGTCACAAAGAACAAAAGAATTCATCCAGTTTATCATTTAGCTCTCATATGAAGTCACATTTCTGTATTGTAATATTCGTAGTATGCTAATATTTTCGCTCAAAAATCTATCTTCAAAACCATAACCACAGAGGTAAAAAGCATTAAAAACGTTAAGAAAAATTAAGTGGTGGGTAACACGACAGGTCATCTTTGTTTTGGCCCAGTGTTAAAGAGAGACTCTACTGCTCGCTGAAAGATGGAAAGACTTCGTCTGCCATCAGAATCTGTTTTTCTACCCCCGAGATCCTTTTCCAGGAATTGGGGGGAGGGGCTGTAGTTCAAAAATTCTCAGGGTCCTTTTCAGGAGTTGCAAAGAGAATGCTCCCCTAGGGGCCGAGGAAGAAACTTTTACAATGGTAGATGCTGCCCACGTGGCAGAGAGGAGGTCTGCAAAATCAGGGGTCTCTGGCTTCTTTCTCGGACAGACTATCTTAGCGCTCCTGAGGGTTTGCCCGACTGTCCTCCTCTGGAGGGAGTTGTGGGGTACATAGCCTTGCACACAGATGCCTGACTAGCCATCACAATCAATCAGTGGATGCAAAGAATCATATTCAGAGGATACTTAATTCCTTTTCAAAATCCCCCAAATCAAAGACACCTCTTCTGGGCGTTCCACCCAGTCTGAGAGAAGCAGTGGAGTTGGAAATTTCAAAGCTGCTACAGAAGAGTCATCCAGAAGGTTCTGCCAGATCAGATCGGCTCGGGCATTTACTCGAGAGTTTTTTTAGTACCAAAAAAGACAGGGGACCTCAGGCCAATCTTGGATCTGACATTCCTGAACAAATCAGTAAAAACTTCAAAGTTCAGGATGGTCACAATCCAGTTCATTTTCTCTCTCTCTTAAAAATGGACAACTGGATGTGCTCAGGGGACCTGAAGGATGCGTACTACCACATCAAGATGGACTTGAGCTGCAGAAGGTACCTATGCCTCAGGCTGGGAGCCAGTCATTATCTGTTCAGAGTGCTTCCCTTTGGTCTCTCCACAACCCAGCGCATGTTCACCAAATGCATGGTGGTAGTTGCACCTCATATAAGACAGCAAGGATTCCACGTTTTTCCATATCTACATGACTAGCTCCTTACTACTCTAACCAGGCATCTGCTCATGGAGGCCAGGGGACTACTGGTTATAGCTAGCTCCTACCTTAAGCTTAAAAATCAAGTCCCGGCTTCAACCAGTTCAGAGTATAAATTTCATAGGGGCACAAATGGATACAACCAAGAACTTGGCCTTCCTTACTCCATACAAGATTTCAAACCTTAAACTGCATGTCAGACAGATTTTGGCAGTCCCAGTTCCCCCAGCCAAGCTAGTACTCGAGACCCTAGGCTCCATGGCTACCACTGTACCCCTGTTACCACCAGCTCATTTACACGTGAGAATTCTGCAGTGGACCTTATCAGTCCAGTGGTCACTTCTTCAACAGCCCCTCAGCTGTCCCTTCAAACTATTGTGAGTGTGCAAGGATTCTTTATTCTGGTGACTTCACTCCCCAGCGGTTCATCAAGGATGCCCTTTTGCTTTTCCTCCCCCAAACGCCACAGTGACCTTGAATACCTCCCAGGTAGGGTGGGGGAGGCATTTTCCTGGGTCTGACGGTCCAAGGCATGTGGACGTCACAGGAGACCAGTCTGCATACCAGTGTCCTGGGGATGAGAGTGGTCCTTTTAACATTGCAGGCATTTCACAGCTTCCTTCCTCTAGAGACTATTGCGATGCAAATGGACAATAAACAAACAATCGGGAACCAGATGCTACCCCCTGTGTCGCGAAGCAATGAGTGTGGCGGTGGGCGATCTCTACCAGCTTTTCTAATTGCAATGTCCATTCTGGGGTCAACACAACTTTTTAGTGGACAAGCTCAGCAGAGTATTATTGATGCCTCACAAGTGGTCTCTGAATCAGTCAGTGGCAAACATGATCTTCCAGAAATGGGGTCAGCCTTGCTGTGATCTCTTCACGTCTCCCCACAACAAATGCAGCAGGTTCTTCACCTTGATCCTCCCCAGGGACAGTCACCCAGGGATGCTCTGGTCCTTGCTTAGCCCCCCAGATTGCTTTATGCCTTTCCTCCACTCCCCTTAATCCTTACGTTTCTTCAGAAAGCTGCCGGGTTGAAGAGCAAAGTGATCCTCATTGTCCCTTTCTGGCCTCAACAAGTCTGGTTCACCTTCCTTTGGTCTCATCTGATTTGCCCTCCATGGATGCTTGAACCTGTCACGATCTACTATCCCGTCTATCAGGGCAGATTCATCCCAATCTCCCAGATCTAAAACTAATTGCATGGTTTCTCCAGTTCCAATGATGGCCAAATCTTCCAGGCTTTCATCTCCAGTCCAAAAAATTCTCTTCTCCTATCACAAGTCTTCGGGTCTATATCATAACCGTAAATACTCACATAAGCGAATATGGAAACGTCGACACATATTGAGCGAACCACGAAAACACTGAGCAGCCTGAACCACGAAATTCAAAATGTCGAATCGGCATAGTTGGCTAAGCCCACCGCCCGCTACATACTACTTACCCAAACAAAATAAATAATCCACATACACACGCTTAACAAAACCCTACTTCTAATCCTAAACTAAAACTTACATATATTACTATGTATGCACTTACCTTAACCTGCACCCTAACCCTGAGGTCCGTAACTATTGCACACTTACCTTAAGGAGCTATACCGGAGAAGGGCCAACTATGACTATTCGACATTTCGAATTTCGCGCTTCAGGACATTCTGTGTTTTCTTGGTTCGCTCAATATGTATCGACATTTCCGTATTCGCGCAGTTGCGGTTTCGTAGACTTTCTTGCTCATATTTTATGAGGGGGCTAGCCAGTCCACTGTTAAAGTACAATTAGCACCCATTTCTGATTTTTATATCAGAGAAAATGCATCATCTTTGGTCTCATCAAAATCGTGTAAGGCTTTTCTTAGAGGGATTTTCCTTCTTCATCCTCCTGTTAAAGATCTGACACCTCCTTGGGATTTGACTGTGATTTTACAAGCTGCTGTTCTGCCTCCCTTTGAACCTTCCACCAAAGTAGATTTGAAATACTTATCATGGAATACTGTTTTCCTGATGTTTTATCACTTCTGCAAGAAGGGTTTCTGAATTGCAAGCTTTGTCATCCAATTACCGTTACATAATTTTTCACAAGGACAGATGACATTATGTACTAATCCATCCTTTCTTCCCAAAGTGCAACTGAGAATAGTATAAACTAATCTATTAACTTGTTTGTATTTTTTCCTCTTTCAAAACGAGAGAATATGCTCTCAGTTTGCTGGATGCTCACAGACAGTTGCATTTTTATGTAGACAGAACTAAAACATTCAGAAAATCTGACCAGCTTTTCATATCCTTTTCCTGTGCAAAAATAGGGCAAACCAGTTGCCAAGACCACGTTAGGTAAATCGTTAAAGGATTGCATTTCATTTGTTTATGAATCCAAGGGGGTCCCTCTACCTCACCAAGTCAAAGCTCACTCTGCTAGATCTATGGGAACTTCCCAAGCTTTTGGGGACAAAGTTTTAGTTGATGATACTTGTTCAGCTGTACTTGTTCAGCTACCTCGAGGTCTTATTCCCACACCTATGTTTCCCAATACAAGCTGGATATTCTGTCCAGAGTGGAGCTGCTTTTGTTTCTGCAGTGCTCCAGAGTATCTTTCCGTGAAGGCAACCCGAGGTTGGGGACTCTTCCCACAGGTCGAGAAAGAATGAAAATGATAACATCAGATAGTTATGTACTTACCATAACATTCCATATGTGTTGTCTTTTTTCATTCTTCCTCTCCTCTCCCTTCCCACTGTTCATTTTGTGGATGACCTGACAGATTTTTTTTTAGGAATTTCTGTTCCTTGTTGAGCTCTTGTTCTTTCTTTGTTCCTTTGTTGGTAACTATTAGTATTGATGTGCATTGCTTTTATGATAATATTATTGGTAAACTTGGTAGCAGCAAACTCGATATGAGGTAACGGGGGGTGAGGCATTATTGGTAGGGGAGGAGCTCAATCTTCAGAGCCTAAGCTTTTGTAAGTGGCTGAGTTGAATCAGAGGTCTGATCCGAAACCCACAGGTTGAGGAAGAATGAAAAAAGACAACACAAATGGAATGTTTTGGTAAGTACATAACTTCTTTTATTTTTCCCTGACAAGTGCCTAAGTTCCTTTGAAATTGCCCATGTAAGTGTTGGCCTTTCTATCTCATGCAAGACATTGGCAAGACTAACAAAGGAAAAAAATCCAGGTACAAAAAAGAATGGCATTAAGAGCCTAGGGAGAAAACTGGAGCACTCTGGACATTGACCCACAGAGGGCATAACTGTGACATAACCAGGCTACCCATCTTTCCCTCCCAGAAATCTCACCTCCAGTCCTCTTCAAATCCACATAGAGGTGATTTTCTTCCTCCTCTTTTTCAGTGGAAAATAGGAAGACACTTTAGTTTATTTGGAAAGCAGTTGCTCAGATCAAGTGTATCTTGAACATCTGGTGACAAGGATGAAAACTACAGTTTCAGAAAAGGCCAAAGTTTCTGGGTTGTCCACCAGTATGACAAGGTCAAATAAACATTGGTTCCACATCTGTTAAAAGACCAGCTTGAACCAAGGGGCTGTAGAAAATGTACCAAAAGTAAAAAAAGAAAAATCAGGGTTTCACTCAAAACTACTGGTGCTCAGAAAGGGAGGAACATGGAGACATATTTTGGATCTTTCAAAACTAAAGTTTTTGATGACATCAGAATTCAAAATGCTGATGCGTCAAGGCCTTATATCACTGTCAACCCCTCATGCTTTCCTGGTAGTCACCTTGAACCTAAACGGTACCTACCTGTTCCCATTGCTAGGGACCACAGAAGGTTTTTATCATTCAAACCACTGGGCAGGAATTTCCAGTTCACCTCTTTGCTCTTTGGCTTGTCTACCACACACACAGGCTATTAACAAGGCACCTAGGTCCAGTAATAGCATATTGCAGCACAGAGGGCTTGCACATGTATCCCTAACTGTGTGACTGCCTGATTTAGTCAGAGTCCATGAAGGAGATTCAGTAGGTCCCATGTTTCAGCTAAGCATGTTTGAGAGAAAGGAAAAGAGAAATTCTCTCTCTTTTTTTAAGTTCAATAAGTCAAACTTGATCTCAGCCAAGAAAGTAGGGTTTTTAGGAGCAGAGTTAGATACAGAACTACAAGTGGTCTTCCTCCCAGACGACATGGGTCTGTACCTGTCCTTATTTCTGTAGACAAACGTAGAGAAGGAATTGACCATGCAAGGCAGTTTCTCAGAGTTCTGCAGTACATAGCCCCAATGTAAATGTCCCAGCATATCCTTGTTCATCCAGTCTCTGGGCTATTCATATGCAAAATGTAAAGGCTAGAAACTGCCATGGGAATATAAGGCTAGGCTAGAGTTCTTAAGATCCTCACAGGTTAGTAGCCTAATAAGTACCTATGAACCTGTAGTCTGTTGCATATTCATGATTCCACTGGTACAACTTTGCTTGAGAGAAGTGAACAGATGGTGTCAGCATCCCCAATCACTGGACGCACCTATTCCCTTTCGGTCTTGCATAAAAAAAAACTTTAGTAGAAAATGCAAGTACACCTTAGTTCAGGTGTACCTTTCAAACTATCCGAGGGACTCGGGCACTCGCTATGGACTCCTTGGATTTAGCATGGGGTGGGTATGTGGTACCTTTGAAAATCCAGAGCATATGAGACAAGAGCTTGAGAATAGAACATATACATGTGAAAGAATTATATTCACATTCAGAGTATTCAAACAGATTTGGGCACAGAGAACATTCCATATACTTACAGGCAACACCACAGTCATGTTGTATATCAGCAACCAAGTGGGGACTCGACTGGCAGTGCAGCTTTGGGAGATTGCTCAGGAGTCCATACTTATTCTTATGGCAGTCTATATCCCCTCACAAGAGAATTTTTGACAGACAATTTGAGCAGATCCAAAATAGACCCATGCAAATGGGTACTGAATGGCAGATCTTTCTGGGGCTGATCATGAAGTGGATGTGACAGAAGTAGATTTTTTTCTTCCCCAGAAAACAGGCAGTTGCATAATGTTGTGCTACTGAACAGCAACTCCAACAATTGCTGCCTTCTCCTTGAAATGGACAGGTGTATTTTCTATGCATTTTCCCTTCTTTACTGCTGATTCCCAGAATAATCAAGGGGAATAGGCCAGAAGACATTGTGATAGCCCCATTTGGCCCAGGAAACATGGTATATTCTTTGTTATTCCTTGCTGTTTTACTGACTCTAGGGATCTCTGCTTGCAGGAGCCTGATTGTTGGCTTGAATACTCAGCCTTCATCTTTTCCTGAAGGCCTAGCAGACTCCCTCTACACCAACATTAATGTATTACCAGTGTAAAGGGATGTGGGTCAGCAGGAACGTCAGATATTTCTTGGCATAGTCAGGTGAACATTTCAGGTTCACTGTTTGCACCATCTGGTTGGATGGAATTCTCAGATAAGTACCCTGTTGGTCAATTTTGATTTTATTTATACATTGCTCTTTTTTTTGGCATATGTTGAATTTTAGATATTGGGGACTAAAGTTTAACAATTGCATTAGGTGCAAGAACCATATATGTCAAAGATTTCTACAGCTTGTGCCTTTATTGTCTAGGCCCATAGCACAATGTGTTCAGTTGTTTCCAATGTTCCTTTTTCAACCAAGAGACCATCAAACACTTGGCAAAATCCCTTGAGAAATATCTTTCTCAAAAATGTCACATCTGGTCATCTGAGTATCACAGGGAAAAGAAACCCATGGAGATACACCCAAGTAAGAAGATGGTACCGAGGCTAACCATACCATCTCAGAGTCTGAGTGCCACCCCTCCCCCAAGCTTGAGGGTACCCATGGCAGTCAGGTGCTTTTGCAGCCCCCTGTATACAGTGCCTTGTTTGACCAAGTCCTTTGATTGACTCCGTGGAGGCCACCATCCTTTCAGTCTCTGACTTGTCCTCATGAGATGAAACTATTAGGTCATTGGTTGGTCCTGAGGCTGCTTTGCAGCCCTGTGATGCTGGTGCTCGAATTATCATTAGGAATAGGGTGAACTATAGCCTACACTGTGTGTTTAGATCAAAGTAAAGGGAGACGGCATTAAGATATTAGATGTCCTTTTGTGCCCCAGGGCGTAGAAAGCAGATCTAATGCCCAGACACATCCCTGGATACTGAAGCACAATTATTTTTCAGTTGGTTTGCCCCAGCTGCCATTGAGTTTGCCTCAGCCCTCTACCTCCACCCAGATCACCAGTCAGAATCTATGGATTTTATGAAGTCTATGTAGCAACCTCTGAAGATCTTTTTGTATCAGGTGTACTGTGTGTTAAATAATGGAGCTCTCTCCAAAGAGGGGATCATATACCCCAGATTCTGAATTGGAGGGGAATGGCTTATGTAAATCAAATTTCCCTAGCCTCTTATGTGCAGTATGGTAGTGAAAATGCCCTTTCCCCAGTCGCACTACATGGCACTTTTTCATGAGCAGATACCCTTTGCAAAATGACTCAGATCTTTAGCTGAGAAGCCAGGGCATTCTCCCAGGGGCAGATCAGGTGCAAACATTTCCTGGGCCTGCCAGAAGCAAGGAGTCTTAAGAGCCCCCCACCTCCATTTCAGAAGTCCTGGACAATGCCTTTTTTTTTAGCATCCTTGCAGCCTGATTCCAAGCCCCATACTTCTAGGAAGCCAGACCGTTTCAACACAGTCCGTGACTCCCACAGACGTCTGCACAAGAACCCTATTTTGAAAACAGCAGTGGTGTCCATTGTCCATGGATTCTAGTGAAGGTTCCGGTAAAGCTGCAACCAGGAAGCCCATTCCCGGTAACAGATTAGGATATTTGACCAGTTTGTGGAAAAAGCCTTACTCCTCTGCTGCTTTCACCACTGTGGCCTTCAGTTGCTAGTTTCTTATGTTATTATTCCTGGACTTCGTCTTGGATTATCTGAGATGAAGGCAGAAGGGAGTAAAGGGTAAAGGCCTTAAAAAGGAGAATGTTTCTCCTCTGTAAACTCAGATGTTTAGGTCACTGTTGTTGTAGTCCTTACTACTGGGACTTGGCCACTAGGTGTCTCTGTATGTTTAACTGACTTTCAGAGCTGAGTGTGCTTCCCATTTTGGGTGGTCTATGTTTAGTGTCTGTGGTACATCCAAGCATGCCAGTATAAGAAGGACATTTGCCTCTGATGTCTTTGGACTTTCTTGCTGCAGTTCATGAAAGCAGATGCCCTCTGTAATATCCACATCATGTTTTATCGCATCTTCCTTGTGGTCGGCCAGCTTCAGTATTCTGGAGCAGAGAAGTACCCTCTTGGGGAACCTTGGCACTTGTTCCAGGAGACCACTGAGGAGACTAACCCAAATTCCTAATTTCCTCAAAGCACTGTCTGGTTAAGTGACTTGGTCATGGTCACACAATGAATGTGGAAGGATTCAAATCCTGCACCCTCCGCTGTGGTAACTGCCATGTTTTTTCTCTAGTGTTATAGTTTGGTTTAGTTTTTCTATATATTCATGGGTTCATAGGTTAGTACTAAGCTAACTGCCCTTGTGAGCCATTTTAAGCCTAGCCAATTATCCCTTGTGAGACTCAAACCCTGCACCTTGTGTTTGTAAGGCAAACACCTTAACCATTAGGCCACCCTCCCAATGTTTAAGAAAAGAAGATTTAGATTTGGTGGGCATATTTCCCGTAAGGACTACCTCAGTCTAGGCACAGATCATAACAAAGACTATGACATCTGCCAGGGTTTCACTCTAGAAACATATAAGTAGTAGCATTTATTCCTTAAATGAATACCCGGGGCCTTAACCCAATCCACTGTTGTGACATCTGGGTAGTTTTCCTTCTCTGATCCTTCCCCTTCAAAAAGAAAAGAGAAGGATGACTGAGGTGCTTTGTAAGCATTCAGTGATTTTGATCAGTGCTGAAATTGCTAGTTCAGGTGAGGCTTCTTAGCCCATGGATTAGATTTCTGCTCTTCCCCAAACCTTAGGTGAAGTCATTTTGGAGGCCAATGTGGCTTTACCAGGCACATTCAGCCTGACTTATCAGATGCAGGGTTTTTTCTTCAGACATGGAAACTTTGGTGCATACTGAGGAGGCTGCATTGTCATTTTATCTTTATTAAGTTATCACATTTTATATCGTAACATGATTATGCATAAATTAATAGAAAAGAAAGTAACTAGTAATAACAGATGTTATGTTGTCCCATTTCACCTTCATTTTGCTGGTTGGTTCAGAACCAAGCATCGGTTCCGACTCGGCCTTATACTAAAGATCGAGAGCTCTTTACTGGCTCGAGGCTTGCACTCTATCCCATGAAGCCTAGCGGCAGATATCCAAATCTCGTTTGCCACTTGAAGCTTCGGGATCCCTCTCTGCTGGCTCAGGCTGAGTAAAATTTGTTATTACTTAGACTGTTTTAAGAATTTTTTCTTCCAAAAGTTATTTAAACTTGTTGAAAGTTACTTAAAGTCCTTTTTAGTGTTTGGCATACCTATCTGCTCCGTTTATTGTATAGTGGTTTTCTTCTTTGTGGTCGTCGTTTTTCCTTTTAGGCCCGTGTTTGTTTCTCTAGTGCTTCCCCTTTCTGTTTAAGTTAGAGGATCGGGGAGCTGTTTGTCTTGCTTTGTTCCTTACAGCCCATTTAGTTAGAGGGCTTCTTTCTGTTGTTTGTTTGAGAGTGTCGTTTAAGTTAGAGACGTGTCTCGGGTTGAGGAGTTCGTCCTTTTTTCTATCGGAACTCTCCTCAAATCCTTTCTTTCCTATTAAAAATATATATATATATATATATATATATATATATATATATATATATATATATATTCTTTCTTGTGTGTATTTTTGTAGTTCTTGTTTTTTCTGCATTATATTTAAAGGAAAACATTCAGGTTTCAAGAAGTGCGACTCCTGTACAGTAAAGATGTCCATCACAGATGGACATACCAGCTGTGTTTATTGTTTAATATCACTGCACCTGCAGGACTCGTTCCATTTGTCATGGATTTAGTGCACGAGTTCTGCAGGAGCGCAAGAACAAACTTATAAACAGAGGTCTTCTTAAGGGACCCTTTGAACAAGCCCTTCAGCAGCCTTCAACTTCCAAATCACCGTCTGCTCCGACTTCTGAGCCGGCAAAGCAATTGACTTCATGTACTATTGTCTTGGATCCGAAGATTGTCTGATCCGAGAAAGACAAATCTTCGGTTCCACCAGCTTCTTCGGAACCATCCAAAGAAAGAAAAGGGATCGGTCACCGTCCTTGGAACTTGTACGCTCTGTGCCGCAATCCCCTTTACTACAGTCTGTGGCTGGTAGCCACAAGTCCTCAGTGTGCTCTTCCAAATCATCCAGGAGTCTATCGGGTGATGACGTGGAGTGTGTGGTGCGGAGTTTACTTAAGACACCAGCCCTAGCAAAAATTCTGTCCAGCCCAAAAGGATGTGGAGCCGAAGCCCCTTTCTCCTTTACCAGCTATTCCTCCTCCGACTCGATCCAGTTCGGATCCAGAGCATCTGGAGGTCGTATTGGTGGAACCATCGGTTCCAAGAACCACATCTGGTGTTTCGGTACCGACTTCCGCTCCGATTGCTTCTGTTGAAGGATCTGGGAGCTGATAATTGCCTATCGCCTCTGTGGGGGAGAGTCTGCTCGGACCCGGTTCTCCCACTTGGAGCTTCGGTGCAGGTAAGTTCGGCACCAACATCGGCCTCAGAGCCCTCATCTGTGGTGCGGGGGAGATCTCCACGTTCTTCGGAACTGGAGACTATCTCGAGCCAGGATTGAGGTGATGAGCGTGCTTTCTCCTGAGTCTGCTGCACCCTCTGCTCCAGACACTCTTCCCCAAAGGGGCCAGTGTCAACCTCCACTCCACCGCTCCAGCCCAGGTACAGAGAGCCCATGCTTCAGGTTACCCCCTTAGCAGAGACCCCTTCTTCTGAGACCTCCCTAGAGCATCCCTCTGAGGAGATCCCTCGTAAGCTTACATGCAAGAGGAAGCATATAGACAACCCCCAACTCTGTCACATCACATACAGACTTAGAGGATTCGGAAGGGTCCCCATGTTCACCCTCTGAGGATATCTTTTTCAGACAGACATCCTGGAGATCCTTAAACAGTGGGGTGAATGGAAGTCCCCATCCCCTTCTGAGAATGATTCTTTTTGCCTAGAAGCATTTGGCTCTCGACCCTCCACCTGTTGGGTGTCTCTACCTTTTGACAAACTAATGGGTGTAGTCAGTCGAAGTGAACCCTGTCCCAAGGAGGCCTAATAAGTTTATCGGCGTTCCAGTAGATGCTATGGTGGTGGCAGTGGCCACCAAGAAAGTATTAGCTGAAATTTCTACACCTGTCCATCCACCGAATAAAGAATCTCGAATGATGCACAGATATGGGAAGCGTATGTTTTCCTCAGTGGCGTTTACCCTAAGGTCGCTGAATTATCTTTCTCATTTCACGAGACTTCAGTGAGATCTCCTCAAGAAGCTATGAGAATCCCTCCAAGGTGCTACAGCTGAGGCTCTCCCGGAGATGGTAATGACTCAACTTGCAACCTTAACCTCCATAACAAACTCCTCCATGCGCCTGTTTTCATATGCAGCTGATGGTGCGAGTAGGGCAGCAGTTACAGGAATTGTTCTGAGGAGACATTCCTGGATGCGGCTTTGCGACTTTGCTGAACCCTTCAAGTCTTCCTTTACAAACGCCCCTTTTGATGGCTTATCCTTATTCGGGCCAAAAGTTTAAAGAAACTCTAACTAGGTGGGATCAGGACGACAAAACTCTATCTGCCATGTGAGTGGGTTTTTCCATCCCTACTAGACCTTACCCCAAAGGTCAGAAGTGCCGAAAAATGTGGTTCTGCAAATCACAAGGAGCTTTGTTTGATGCATGTGACGAAGTTTCCCCCAGGGGCAGAGGGGGAAATAATAATGGAAGATGCCATCCTCGCGGCAGAGGGGGTCCGCAGAACCAGGGCGACAGAGATACATTCTCTGGTAGGCCCGTCCAGCGCTCCTGAAAGGAGGCCTGCCTGTCCACCTCTGGAGGCAGTCTGGGGGAGACTACCACTGTACCCAGAAGCCTGGCAAGACATCACCAAAGACAGATGGGTGCAGTCGATCATATCCAGGGGATATATCATTCCCTTCTCTCATCCACCCAATCCACAAAAATCCATTCCAGACATGCCACCCAGTCAAAGGGATCAAGCAACCCTAAAAATTCAAGGGTTGCTAGAAATAAGGGCCATCCAAAAAGTCCCCACAGACCAATCAGGATCCAGAATTTACTCAAGATTCTTTTTAGTAAAGAAGAAGACAGGGGACTGGAGACCCAATATTGGACCTCAGCACACAAAACAAGTCAGTAAAGCAGGAGAAATTTCGGATGGTAACACTGCAGTCCATACTCCCCTTTCTGGGAAAGGACAATTGGATGTGCTCGATAGATCTCCAGGATGCGTACTATCACGTCAAAATGAACAGGCGCTCCAGGAGATATCTACGCTTCCGGCTCGGAGTCGGTCATTACCAATTCAGGGCCCTGCCCTTTGGTCTCACCACAGCCCCCAGGGTGTTCATCAAATGTATGGCAGTGGTCACGGCTCACCTGAGGCATTTAGGATTCCAGGTGTTTCCATACATAGACGACTGGCTCCTGACTGCCACCACTGAGCATCTACTAATCAGGGCGAGGGACACTACACTTCATCTCTGCTCAGAATTAGGCATTACAGTCACTTTCGAAAAATCTGCCTTGTTGCCTTCTCAACGTATTAACTTTACAGGAGCAGATTTAAATAAAAAAAAGATGGTAGCAAAACTGCCCGCAGAAAGAGTCCTAACATTACACCGTCCGGTGTCAGTCCTGTTGAGGAAAAAGAAAGTACAAGTCAGATTTGTGCTCAAGGTTCTGGGTTCAATAGCAGCAGCAATAACCTTGGTTCCCTTGGCCCGTCTACACATGAGAATACTACAGTGGCTTCTCTTCACTCAATGGTCCATGCAGGGGTTGCCCATGTCCCACAAAATTTTGATAACCAACACATGCAAAAAGGATCTTCGTTGGTGGACCCAGTCTACACAGGTGACATTAGGCAGACATTTGTTCTCCCCCAACCAGTAGCGACTGTGACCACGGATGCTTCCCAGATAGGGTGGGGAGGGGCATTATCTGGGACAGACTGTCCAAGGGACTTGGCAGGATCACGAATACCATCTGCATGTCAATGTCCTGGAGATGAGAGCGGTGCTCGTGGCTTTGCAGGCATTCCAAAACTCACTTCCTTCGGGGACAATTTCAGTTCAATCAGACATGTCTGTGGTATGGTACATCAACAAACAAGGTGTAACCAGATCCTACCCATTATGTCGAGAGGCCCAGAGAGTTTGGCAATGGGCAGTCTCTTCTCAATGCTTTCATATTGCGACGCATATTCTGGGGAAATCCTGCCTGATAGAGGACAAGCTGAGCAGGACAATCTTAGTGTTACACGAGTGGTCCCTGAAACAGGAAGTTGTGAACAAAATTTTTCGCAAATGGGGCCAGCCATGCTGTGACCTTTTTGCCGTGTCCGTCAATGCCAAATGCAGCAGCTTTTTTGCCCTAATCCCCCCCCCCCCACTGGGGGAGTCACCCAGGGATGCACTTGTCCATGATTGGCCCCCGGGACTTCTATATGCTTTTCCTCCTTTTCCGAAAGCAAAATTGTTGAGTTGCAAGATTATTCTCATTGCTCCTTACTGGCCTCGTCAGATATGGTTCCGCTTCCTATGGCTTTATATCCAGGAGGATCCTTGGATCCTTGACCCAGTGCCGGATCTCTTGACTCATTAGTCTGGGTCTCTCCATTCCTCCATCTAAACTCTCCAGCTCACAGCTTGGTTGCTCCACTTCCAGTCTTAGCCAAGCTTCCAGAATATCCCCAGCAGTAAGACATATTTTAGTGTCTGCGCACAAAAGCTCTACAAGTAAACTTTATGCGAGTAAGTGGAAGAGATTTTCTTTTTGGGCAAACAAAAACAAATTGGACCCTCTCACAGCTCCCATTTCATCCATCCTGGAATTCCTGACAGAAATTTTTAATCAAGGGGCGGCAGCTGCTACTATTCGGGTTCAGCTGGCTGCTATTTCTAATTTTTACATAGGCATTAAGGATTCAAATATTATGTCTCACAGATTGTGTAAATCTTTTTTGAGGGGCACATTCTTCCTAAGGCCTCCTATAAAAGAACCTCCATCACCGTGGGATCTAAATTTGGTATTAGCATCCTTGATATTGCCTCCCTTTTGAACTAGCTTTTTCTTGTCCCTTAAAATTCTCATCTTGGAAGACTCTTTTTCTAATATCCATCACTTCAGCTAGATAAGTTTCTGAATTACAAGCTCTTGTCTATTTGTCCTCCTTACTTGGTCTTCCACAAAGACAGTCTCTCCCTCAAAACAAATCCCTCCTTCTTACGTAAGGTATGTTCTGAAGCCAATCTGAATCAGTCCATTGACTTACCAGTTGTTGCTGCTGTTCTTTCGGCTTTTCCTGGTTAGGGATCGCCACAGCGGAACTCTGGTCCGCTAATGATTGGCAGTAGATTTTTATGGTGCCTAGGTGCCAGCTCAACACCCAACCTTCAACGAAGGCATGCCCATTCATGACTGTGGGGAGGACATGCAGACTCCACACAGAAGGTGCTCCAGCCAAGAATCGAACGGGAGAAACTCTTGCTGTGAGGCGACAACGCTACCGCTGCACCACCGCGGCTTCAATCCATTGACTTACCAGTATTTTTCCCAAATTATGGCAACAAGGCAGAATATAAACTCCATCAGCTGGACGTACATAGACAGTTGTGTTTTTATCTGCATAGAACAAAGGATTTCAGGAAATCTGACCAACTATTTGTATCCTTTGCAGAAAACAGAAAAGGAGTACCAGTTTCTAAGGTTACATTGTCTAAATGGCTTACAAACACAATCACTTATGTTTATAGCTCTCAACATAAACACCTTCCAAATAAAATTCGAGGACACTCTACTAGAGTTGTCTACCTCCACTGCTTTTCAAGCCAGACTACCTCCACTGCTTTTCAAGCCAGACTACCTTTGGATTCAATTTGTGCTACAACCACATGGGTTAACTCTCATACCTTTATTACTCATTACAAAGTAGATGTGAACTCCCGGAACAGGGCTTCCTTTGGTTCCACTGTTTTGAAGAGTTTATTCCCTTGAGCCACCCAAGAAAGTAGGTGCTAGGGACGCTGTCCCAACCAGCAAAATGAAGGCGAGATGGGACAATATAACATAAAGAAGTTATGTACTCACTATAACGTTCCATGTTTGTTGTCCAGTATCTCGCCTTCGTTCTTGCATCCCTCCCTCCTTCCCCCTTCCCGGATGATTTGGAGGAGAGTTTTAGCCCAATATCTTGTTCCCCTCTCTTGTTCTGGGGCCCTTTGAGATTTGTGTCTTTTATTGTACATATGGGTATGTAGTTCTATATATTTGTGTGCAATTTATTTTCTAAATTACACAAATCTCATGTCAGTCTAGTGTTGTTAGCTTACCAAGTGAGATCTGGGTATCTGCCGCTAGACTTCATGGGATAGAGTGCAACCTCGAGCCAGTAAAGAGCTCTCGAGCTTTAGTATAAGACCGAGTCGGAACCGATGTTTGGTTCCTAACCAACCAGCAAAATGAAGGCGAGATACTGGACAACAAACATGGAACGTTATGTGAGTACATAACTTCTTTTTTTCCAGTATTATTGTCATGCATTATACATATGATGTCCTTCCATATCACTTTTGCAGTATTCTTTACTAAAGGGATTCACCTGCCAAGGGTAGCCCAATATCCAGCCAGTATACCAAAGCCTTATGTTTTTATAGATGCATGTCACACATATGCTGCCCATTCAAGTTGTAAGATGTAGGGCATAAAGGTGATGTACAGACCTACATGCCTTCTTTGCCGGCAGTCTGAATGCCATCATTGATCATCTGTCAGAACACTCCTTCTGTGCCTGTTAATGAGCCGTGTTTCTGATGAGTACCCGTTGAGTTTTCTTTTTTTTTTCTCCTTTTAAAGTTTTGTGAGTTTACATGTCATCCATAAGGGGGAAATGTCAGTGTGGGAGGCAGATTCCCCATAAGGATCTTCACAAGCAGTGTGCCTTCTGTTTGGGTGTTTCTCATGACCATATGCAGTGTTCTATTTCCCAAGCATTTGTCCTGAAGACTATACATAGTCATCTCTCCTCCTTGTCCATTTACCTGGAGAACCAGCGTCTTAAGTTGTTGGTACAGGGTGCTATAATGCAATCTTCTCATCCTGAAGGTCAGCCGTCTGCAAAGAGAAAGGCCAAAAAAACTAAGTCTGATTCTGCTGCTGTCCTGCCTCCCCGGACGTCTTTCTCAATGCTGGTGAAAGCCCAGATCATCACCCAGTTGTTACAACGGATTCCCCTGCTGTGACCCTGTTGGAGGCCGGCATGACTCTGATTTATCACACGTCCTTGGAGGCTCTGTAAAGTCCACTTTGGATGTTGAGGGGGAACCTCAGCTGATTATTTCATAAGGACCAAGGGAGATACCATAGATACTTGCTTGGGAGGAGATTCCTATGTTAGTTGAGTGTAGGCAAGGGTCTGAATCTCCTAGGGTGTCTAGGGCAGACTTCCATCAAAAAAAAAAAAAACTATGATTTTGAATGGCAAGATTTTGCCCAAGGGTTATTTAATGCTCTGTTGGCTTTAAAGCCTCCCCAAGGAGTTTCTGTGCCTGCTCCTCCTTTGTCATCTACCCCAGTCAAGATGCCCAGAGAACAGGACCTGTCTGAAGAAGGATTGGATTCTGGGGAAGAGTCCTTATGATATTCCTGTCAGATCCCTTCTTCTTTGAATTATGGCTCCGAGGAGGAAGATTTGATTAGCCCAGACTCTGCATTGGAAGAACTCGCCTTTGGAGGTGCTATTTTTCTATGATGGAATATTTTAAAGTTACTAATCTGTTGGCCCTGAGGCCCTTACAGGCCTAGCCAAGATTTAGCCCATGTTCCGACAGTGGGGCTGTTCTCAGGTTTCCTGACTTTCAAAAGAGGTGTTATGAACTCCCCCATATGGAGTTCTCTAAGCCTAAGCCCTCTGCTGTACCTCCAGTCTTGGCTCCCCTTCTGGATACCTTTTCAGCAGCCTCCATGGCCCCAGAATCTCAACCTTCAACCCCTAAGAAACCTGACAGACTTTATAAGGTGCCTGATGGTAAGTTTTCTCTACAAATGTCCTTCTGCCGACCCATCTTTAGTTCTGTCTTTTCTGACAAACCCTCAAAACTGTTGCCTTCTACTAAACTTCTTCCTTTGGACAAGGACAGTAGAGCTGTGGAGCAGCTGGGCAGGAAGGTATTACTGCTGCCACCTTAACCTTTCAGGCTATTAATTACCATCTCCATATGACCGGCTATGTTTTAGCCCTTTTTTCTCGGGCTTCCCAGGCAATCTCAGACCTTCCTGACTCTGAAGGGGAAACTCTCAGCGCTCTTTTTACTGGGTTCTACTTCTCAAGTAACCCACCACTCCATTAAATATAGTTATGATACAGCTAATGGCTCCTCTTGGGCTGCTACTTTTGGTTCTGCTTTGAGGCATTACTGTTGTTTCCATCTCCATCCTTTGCCTGATGATACAGTATTAAGGTTAAACTGTTGGATGCTCCTCTTGAGAATAAAAAAAATGGTTATGTGGCTGCTGACCTTTTGAAGTCCCTTCGGGATAAAGGTGTAAGGGCTTACACGAATTGAAGCATATTTTTGTGTTTCCTGTTCTTACATTCCAGAGGAGTTATCCATCTAAGTCTGCCTTTGTTTGCAGACAGCCTTGACCCCCTCCTAAAGTTAAGAAGACTTTTTAGACAGGTTCCTCCTGCTGAGTCCACTCAGACTCTTACTTCTCATAAACCTCCTTTTCAAGACAAGCCAGGTTCTGACTATTTGCTTCCACTTTTCTTGAGTCAAGTTCCCTTATCCCTTCATCTTTCCCTGTCCCTTCCCAATTGGTTAAGGCTCACTCAAGACTATTGGATTCTGTCCTTTATCCATCAGGGATACTTCATGGTGTGGAAATCCCTTCCTCCTTTACTGGGCATCCCTCAATCTCCTCAGTAGCAGCTTCCTTTCTTTTCATAACTACTACAGGGCCTTTAGGCACAAGACACCATTCAAGCTGTGCTACCTTCCCAGGAGGGGGAGGAGTTTTATTCCAGAATGTTGTTGGTTCCCTGGAAGTAAGGCACATGTGCAGCCATTCTGGACCTTTCTCAGCTCATCACCTTTCTGAAAGTTTCCTTCCTTTCAGACTCTGTTTACACCTCTTCTCCAGGCTTTCCTGGTCTCCCTGGATCTCAAGGATGCATATCTTCACATCCCAATTCACCCCTTTTCAGGAAGTTAATTGCATTTCTCTGTTTTTTCCTTGTATTTTTAGTTCTCTGGTTTGCCCTTTGGCATTTCTATTACCCCAAAGGTTTCACCAAGTGCCTTGCTCCTGTGATTGCTTTTTGCAGGATGCGAGGGGTTCAGATCTTTCCTCATCTGGACGACCTGCTCATTCAGGTTTCCTTCCCCGAGATCTTGCTTCAGCACTTCCACTATACTGTTTGTCTCTTACAAAGCCTGAAGTTTACAGTGCACCCCCAGTAATCAGTCCTGGTTCCTTCTCAGGATATTGTGTCTCATCCCTATGCTGTTTTCCCTGCCTTCTCACAAGGCTCTTTCTCTAATCTCATTTTTTTTATTGTGTTCTGGTTTCTGTTGCAGCCAGGGAATTTCTCAGGGAGCTGGGGTTCATGGCCTGCATCGTTCCTGTTCTACCTGTAGCCAGGCTTCATATGAGCAAACTACAGTGGTTCCTAAAGTCAATATGGCTCCAACACTGTCATCAACTAGATTTTCTAGTCCATCTTTTTCCATGCCTCAAGCTTGAGCTGCAGTGTTGGATTCTACATCAGTTTCTCAACCCAGGACTTCCTTTTCAGCCCCCAGGCCCCTCTCAGGAACTTTTCTCAGATGCCTCAGACATGAAGTGGGGAGCCTCTTTCCGTTCTCTCAAGTTTCAGGGTCTCTGACCCCTTCATTGTGGGTCAGACCACATCAGCATCAAGGAGATGAGATCTCTCCTTATCACCCTTCAGACTTTTCATTCCCTCTTTCTTCCAGGGCCTCTTAGTCTTCACAAACAATACTACAGTGATGTGGTACATCAACAAGCAAGGGAGGACAGAGTTCAGTCTTCTTTGCAGACTAGCTCTTCAGGTTTGGGATTTAGCTGACCAGTGTCAAGTGACTCTTCAGGGCTTCAGAGCAAAATATAGTGGCAGACTTTCTGAGCAGGTCCAAAACACAGGCTCACAAGTGGATGCTGTACAGAGGTGTGTTTCTGGACATTGTCCATCAGTGGGGTATATCTTTTTGCCTCCCTTTGACTAAACAACTTCCTCTTTTTTACACCAGAGCCCCAAGTCATCTGGCTTGGAAGGTGGATGCCCTATCGTTTTTTTGGAAGGGGATGTTTCTCTACACCTTCCCTCCCTTCCTCTGATTCCAGCGGTCCTACTCAGGATAAAACAGGACTACCCAAAATCTTGTTGGTGACACTCTTTTGGTCCAGACAGCATTGGTTCCTCCTCCTTTTGCACCTAGCCAGGGGCAATCACTGCAGTTTGCCTCACAGGGTGGACCTACTCACACAAGGATTATAAGGTTTTGATCCTTTTTAGGCCCTTTTTTCTGAGGATGAACTTGGAGTTCTGCAGGAAGCCAGGAAACCCACTGCCAGGAAATCCTGTGTGTCCAAATGTAAGAGATTTTCTAGTGTTTTTCATGTGTCACTGTTGCAGTCTTCACCTGTGGGTTATCCCTGCTGTGGTACCCCTCGGCCGGCCCAAATACCACAGTCAATTGCCTTGCTTGTAACCAGGATCCACTTTCTGTGGAGATCCCTCTGGTTCTGTCTTATGTGAGTGAACTGTTCAATGTTGGGTTAGCTTGTTCTTCTGTTAAAGTTCACTTCTCAGCTACTTATGCTTGTCTGACATTAACTCCTCCTCTGGCCTCTAGGTGTGAGGTCAAACAATTTCTTAAATGTGTCTGTCATATCCGTCCTCCCAAGAAGCCTGTTCCACCTTCCTCGAACCTAACCTTGTACTTGCAGAAGTGACTCGGGCTCCTTTTTAGCCTTCAGCGTCAGCTTCCTTACAGCATTGTTCATGGAAGACTGTTCTTTTGGCCCTTACTTCAGCTAAGAGAATATCTGAACTTCAGACTCTTATGGCTGTTCCTCTTTTTTAATTTTCTTAAGGACAGGTATCTCATTCATACTAATCCTTTTATGCCCAGGATGTGCCCAGGGTAGTTAATGAATTGTTTCTTAGTCTAGTAACTTGCCCTTCCTTTATTCCTTCTCTGCAGTCTGCTAATGACAAGGTTCTTCACAGTATAGACAGCTCAGATATTATTTAGATAAGACTAAGACCATTCAAAGTCTGAGCAGCTTTTTTATGTCTTTTCAGCCTAGATCTCTAGTTTTGGCTGTTTCTAAGCAAACCATTTCTTCATGGATCACTAAGGCCATTTCTTTTTGTTACTCCTTTCATAGGAAAAGCCCTTCTGCCTCTGTAAAGGCTCATTCTACCAGGGCTGTGACTCCTTTTGATGCCTTTTTCAAAGGATTGAATAGCAATTCCATCACTGAGGCTGCTATTTGGACTTATGTCCATACCTTTACTAAGCATTACAAATTGGATGTCATTTCCAATGCAAGAGATGGCTTTGCCAGAGCTGTCCTTCATGGGTTTCTTGAGGACTCTTCTGGACCTTCCGCCTCCCAGGTTTCTTGTTGAGCTTTTGTGCTCTCCCTTTAGTTAAGAATACTGCAGCAGTGATATGGAAGGATAAAGTACAGATCTGATATTGTTAATCCTAGTTCATTCCTTATGTATGGGTATCTGTTCCAACCTCAGAACCGAGCCGGCCATCTTCCAAGCTCGTGTCAGCTACAAACTCTCGAGCTAAACTCTTACCCAAAATTCCCCTCTCCCTGTTATCCCAGATTTCGTTTGCCGCATCGCCATTCGGTCGTGTCAAACTACTTTTCTTGAGCTAAGTACAATATTGTTGTCATCCTTGTCTACAAACAACTTTTTCTCTCAGAAAAGTTTCTAAATTGTTTTCTCTTACCTTATCGCATTTAGCAACTATCTTTTCTTAAAATTTTTCAATCTCTTTACCGCTAGGTATTTTCTTTTATGCCATCGTTGGTAGACCCCTTTTCTTCATTACCTTTGGGTATTTCTTGTACCATTGCTGGTATTATTTCTGATTTCATTCTTTTCTGTCATGGATAAAAAAGGTAGTCTAAGATTTAAGAGATGATCAGATTGTGTACATAAATTACCTACTTCAGATGCACATTCTCTGTGTGTCTGTTGTTTGGGTGTACCTCATTTAGCAGTTGATCCACCCTGTGGAATTTGTAAGAACTTCTCTAACAGGACATTGATTGAGAGGAGAAATAAATTGTTACTGAAGGGGCTACTCAAATCTCCTTTTTCAGAGGCTATTTGTGGGTCGGAGATTTCACCCCCTCCAAGATCCCATATGAAAAAGACTGATGATCTTTCAAAGGCTAAATCTCTTCCTTTGTCCCCCGGCTGTGGACTCCCATCAACCGAGACCTAAGAAGACTAAGCTTTCTGCTTCGGATCTGACTCTTTCGGCTCCAGCGCTTTCTGTGCTTAGACCCTCGGCACCGAGGCCATCAATGCCATTTGTGACTTTGGCACCAACTAGTGTGCCCTTTACTGTATCGGTACAGAGGGGCTCCTCGGTTCAGACCTCTCTACCGGCACCGACTATCCTGTCGGCGCAGACTGTAACAACATCGCCTCCCATACCTTGCCTGGAACCGACAACTCAGTTACTGACACCGATTTTTTTGGTCCCAGCCTCGGCACCAACCTTACTGTCAGTGCAGACCATGACGTCAGCACCGATGATTTCCTCGGTGCAGACACCTGTAGTACAGTCTCTTACTGCACCGTTGTTTTTGGTGCAGACTGGTTATGTGGGCACCGAGCTTTTCCCATCTGTGGATAAACCTGACTCCCCCTCAGCCATGTCCATGAAATCCACTAGAAGCCTCTCTGAACACGACATATTGCGTCTTGTGGATCAAGTGCTTTTGGCCAGAGGTATCCCGCCCCCCAGGACCTATCCTTCTTTGGGAGGTGATCACCCTTTGCCAAAGTCCCCTACTTATTCTCCTCCTTCATTGCCTTTGAAGCCCTTGATATAGCACAGTCTTCCCCCTCTACGGTTCCCTTTATGGACCTCACTAAGGAACCGCAGTTGCCTTTGTGGCAGGAGAGTTTTGCTACGACCCAGGATGTCAGCTTTGGCGTACATAACTTGTTTTTTCACAGCCATCCAGGTACTCCGAATCGGCAGGCTGAGCCACTTAGGGGAGGGGTGACCCCTGTCCAAGACACTCACCCCTCTTCAGGTGGACCTGCTTTCCAACTAATGGCGAAGGCTTTGGCGTCTGCTGGCGATACTGTGCTGTCAATCTCCCCGCCCTCCTCTGGACCGCTATGTACACAAGTTGCTCCTAGTGGACACCGGGCACAAGGGCCTCATGATGTACTCCCACAGGAAACCCCTTTTGCGTTGACTTCCCCAGCTTCTCCCTCTGAGAAAGTTCATCGCAAATGCTCGTGCAAGAGGAAGCACATGGACTCCACAGAGGAGTCCCTTGCTGAAGACACAGACCTTGATGATGGGGAAGGATCCCCTCCCTCACCCTCTGAGGTATCCTTTGGTGATATCCTCGAAATCCTTAAACAGAGAGGTGACTGGCAGCCCTCTAACCCGACCTCTGAAGAGTCTGTATTCTTGCAAGCCTTTCATACCCGGCCCCCTACCTTCTGGGTTACTCTACCTGCCGACGAACTGGTCCAGCTCATCATGCGTGGAAGGCTCCTGACACCATTGAGGCCATTCCCTGGAGGCCAGATAAAATTTTGTCCCCTCCTGCTACTGACCCCCATTGGGGCCATTCCCTGGAGGCCAGATAAAATTTTGTCCCCTCCTGCTACTGACCCCCATTGGTCCAGAGGTCTTCGTGTAGATGCCCTGATGGTGGTGGCCGCAACCAAGAAGGACCTGGCAGAAGAAGAAAGCCAGACTGTCCATCCGTCCAACAAAGAGTCTCGGGCTCTGGACAGAATAGGAAGCTTACTTTTGCATCCGCGACCTTTGCAATCAGGTCCCTGAATTATATGGCACACTTCAACAGGCTTCAAAGGGATTTAGTATCTGAGCTCTCTGAAACTTTGGCTGGTGCCGTGTCTGATGAGATCTGTGATAAAGTGGCCTCTCAGCTGGCTACCACTGAGTCGATATCAAACTCCTCCATTTGACCAGAGGTAGCCTCTACCTTCTTTTGACTTACAAACTCAATCTGAGGTAACAGAGATGGGAATTCTGGGTAAGAGTTTAGCTCGAGAGTTTGTAGCAGACACGAGCTTGTAAGATGGCCGTCTCGGTTCCGATGTCGGAACCGATACCCATACGTAATGACTGAAAGAGGATCAACAATACGGATGGAATGTTATGGTAAGACATAACTTCTTTTTGTGTAAGATCTTACCATAACGGTAGATGTTCTCTTCACTGTTGCAGTATTTGCTCCTTCCCCTTCTGCTCTGTTCTTTCTTCTTTTTTTTTTTTTTTTTATCTCCTTCTGGATGCACATATTCCTCCTAATTCTTTGGACTGTTGTTGTTCCTCCTGGTGCTTTTCAGTTCTGAGGTATGTACATCCGTATGTCACCTTTATGCCTTACACCTTGAGCAGGGAGCAAATGTGATTTACAATGTCTATAAAATCATAAGGCTTTGGTGCACTGGCCGAACATTGGGCGACCCTCGGCAGAAAATTCCTTTAGTAAAGAATACTGCAACAGTGAAGAGAAGGACATCTACTGTTATGGTAAGATTTTACACAACTGTACTTTTTCTTTTTAACTGTTTTCATTCACGGCCGTGTTACATAAATTGCTCATTCCCTGACTTCTGTTAAACCTCATTCCTCCTTCTTCTCCTAAACTCCATCTGAGGGAAGGAAGGAGATGGAAGGTATTATGGGTAAGGGGAAGAGCTTGGAGCTCGGATCAGATGCTGGTGAAACTGCCATCTCGGATCCGATATCCCACAGGTGATGACAAATGAATTCTAACTACTCATACGGAACATTATGGTGAGTACATAACTTCTTTTTCTCCTCAGATTTCTGATTCAGATTCAGAGGAGAGCTCAGTTTCTAATTCTTCCTGTGGGGGCTTCTCTTTCTCTGAGGCCATTTCTAGAATATGCCAGTGTTTTCAATAGGAGAACACTGAGGTTTCTCTGTCCCTCAGAAACTACTATGAACTGTTACAGAAGGAATTTTCAGAACCTGCACCCATTCCTCCAGTTCTGTTTACCTTGTTGGATGTGTGCATTATTGCCTACAGTTTTCCTGGCAAGTCAGCCACCTGCTCTTAAAAAGGCAGATAGGATGTATAAAGTTCCCAAGTCTTTCCGTGTTTTATACACTCTTTCCGAACCTGATCCAGTAGCTATAGCTTCAGTTAATCTTAATATTTCTGACAAGGATGGGAAGATTATGGATAAGTATAGGGAAAGTGTATACCTCTAGAATTTTGAATTGTCAGCATCGTATGTTGAGGTTTGCCCTCAAGATAGGGAAGAAGTGCAAGAGGCTGCTTCTTGTGAGGAAAAATCTGCATTAAATAATTTAATTTCCTCTAGTGTTCAAGTCATTACTCAATGTATATAATGTGTATAGGACTGTGATACTGCTTCAAGGGTTATGGTCACTGATACTGTTTTAAGGAGGTTTGCATGGTTGCATACTCAGAACCTCCCAGGTGATGCTAAAAATGAGATTTTAAATTCCCCTTTGGGTAGACATTTAGTTTTTGGCCAGTGTGCTTCAGAAGCTATCAGAAAGTGTGATGAAAGGGGTAAGCTTATAACAGGGAGTTTCCAAGATTTTTCAGCCTTCCTTTCCCAAGTTTTCCAAGGGATTCTCTTAATTCTCATCTAGTTTTGGTAAAAAACAAAATAGGCAGTCTTAAAATTAAAGTTAATGGATATTTAAGAAGAAATGGCAAGGGGTTTCCAAGAAGATTTCTGGACGCTTCCAAAAAAGGACAGTCCAGTAAGTCAGAATGACTATGTAAGACATTTTGTCCCCCCACCTCCACCCTAGTACCCCATTTGTCTTCCCGAAAGTATGAATCTAAACCTTTCTCTTTGGCAACAGGTAGTTTCAGACAAATGGCTCTGAAGATCATTCATCAAGTTTACAGATGGCAGTAGCAGGAAATTCCATGGCATAATTCCTCATCCTCTAGACCAGACTCTCTTATTTCCACCTGTTCTTCATCAAATGCTGTCCCAAGAAGTGCTAGAATTAGTTCCCCCTTCCTAGGTGGGAAAGGGATTTATTCAAGAATATTTTTAGTACTAAATTTAAGAAAATGCTTGGTGACCAGTTCTGGATCTTTTTTTACCTAAATCTGTTTGTGATGGTGCCCAAATTCAAAATGTCACTTCACAACCTGTTAACTCTTCTTCGTCATGCAAGTTTCCTGGAAGCAGTAGATTTAAAAGATGCTCATCACATCTGTACTCATCCAGATTTCAGGCTTTTCTTAAGGTTTTGTGCGTCTGTATTACATTAAGGTTTTGTGCGTCTGTATTACATTAACAAGACGTCTACAAGCTAAGTACCCAGTTGGATTTTTTGCTTCTTTGACTTCTAGCTAAAGCTTGGTTTGCTGTACTAACCTTTAGCCAATGTCACCTAAAAAAGGGTAAATGCCAATTCAGGCGCCAGATACCTCATAAAGATAAGCACGACCGATGTGTTTTTTGCTTGGGCCGAGAGCACGACCATACTGCTTGCTCAATTTTGGCAGTCCTTCGTACCTAAGACCCTACGTAGTCATCTGGCTGTCATCAATCTATACCTAGAAAACCAGCAACTTAAAAAAGTAGCGCTAAGGATGGATCCCAGTTCGGAAGTACCACCTGAACCACTGTGGAAGAAGGCCAAGATTCCAAGGCCCACTTCCACTGCCTCTCTGCTTTTGGATGCCCCACCAGCTGCCGATTTAGGAGTTGGGGGGCGTCCATCAACTTCGATGGTGACCTTCGAGGAAGCCGCTTCTCAGTTGACGACTGGCATGTGGGGCTTACTCAGACATCGGCTACAACCGATGTCCAGGGGGAACCAGACACAGCCGGGCCTCCATGTGAGATCCCTTCACTTGACACTGCCACTCTTAGCCATGCACCGGATTCCAGGCCTTCACCTAAAGCCACTCCATTAAAAAAGAAACAGAAAATCAAACATCTGGCCACAACCTGTGAAGGCCTACCTGATTGGCAATTCTTTACCTCCTCTTTGATGCAGGCCTTCATGGACCTTAGGCTCACAGCCTCTTCTCCAGCTACCCTTCTTCTACTCAGCCCTAGGCCTGCCTCTGCCTCCTCTCTTCCTCCTCCTCCCACTTCTCAAGATAGGGAAGAAGTGCAAGAGGCTTATTATCCATCTTCAGATAAGTCCATCTTATATGCCTCTCAAATAGCCTCTCCTCAGGAGTACTACTCCCCTAATGAAGAATCCATTGAAGGAGACTCCCCTCCAGAGGATATCACCTTTGGAGAGACCATTACTAAAATGAAGAAATACTTCAAATGGGACATCTCACAAATGTCTGAAACTCAAAAAAGATATTTTGAGTTACTGCAGGTGGAATCTCCCTCCTCCTCTGCCATACACCCTGTCATCCCTCCTTACCTAGATGCCTTTTCCTCAGCATCTAAGACCCCAGACTCACAACCACTTGCCGCTAAGAAGTCGGATCGCTTTTACAAAGTGCCTGATGACCAGAAGTTCTTGGTCAAACCACACCTGGCAGATCCTGCTGTGATTGCAGTATCACTAGACAAACAATCCAGACTGATTCTGTCTGCCTCTCTCCTACCTGCTGTCAAAGACAGTAAAACTATGGATAGAATTGGGAAGAAGGTTTATACCTCTTCCACACTGGCCTTCAGAGCCATCAATTATCAAACCCATATGACCAAGTATGCACTAGAGAATGTCTCCCAAGCCCCTACGCTACTGACTGCCACTCCAAACTGCCCCACTAAATCTGACATAACGTCTAAACTGTCTCTGACTGCCCAAGTAACCAGACATTCCATTAGATGTAGTTATGATGCTGCAGAGGCCTCTGCATGGTCTGCAGCCTCAGCCTCTATACTTCAGAGATATTCCTGGCTCTGCCTTCAACACTTACCAGAGGACTTCAAGTCTAAAATCTTAAATGCTCTTCTAGACCTTAACCTATTGTTTGGAAAACAGACAGCAGACCTTTTTAAAAACCTACAAGAAAAGAGTAAGGAATTGCAAGACATCAAGCACCTTCTTGTGTCTCCTATTCTTAAATATTATAGAAATTACCCCGCAAAAACTACCTTTGTCAGACGAAACCCCTCCTCTTCCAGGCAGAGAAGAGCGGCCAGAAGGCAAACTTCTTCCAGGCCGTCTGTCTCACAGCCTCCCACTAGACAGCCCTTTCAAGACAGAGGACCCAACAGTGCGCGACTGCCTTGCCCACCTTTCCCTGTCTGCCTGCCTCTCCCACTCCCTCCCCTTTTGGAAAACCATCACCACAGACAAATGGGTTCTGGCTGTAGTTCAAAAAGTATACTTCCTTTCTTGGAGAGAAAGGCCACCTTTAAGGGGCATACCCCCCCCCCCACAAAAAAAAATAGGAGACACCTCTTCCCTCAGATTTTACAAGACCTTTTGAACCTGGGAACTATAGAGCCAGTCCCCACAAGTCAGGAAGGAAAAGGCTTCTACTCAAGATTTTCTTGTCCCCAAAAAAGATGGACCATGGAGGCCTATCCTAGACCTTTCCTTTCTAAACCTATTCCTAAAGGTTCCCACCTTCAGAATGTTGTCTCTACAAATTTTACTCCCTTTTATACCAACCCAGGCTTTCATGGTCACACTTGACCTGAAAGAAGCCTATCTGCACATTCCCATACAACCGTCACACAAGATTCTTACTTTTGTCTGGACCCTCCTCTCACTTTCAGTTTACAGCATTGCCCTTTGGTTTGTCCAGTACTCCCAGTGTGTTCACAAAATGCCTGGCACCCGCCGTAGCCTTTTGCAGAACACATGGGATTCAAATTTACCCTTACCTGGACGACATCCTTATTCTAGCATAATGCAAGGAAACTCTGAAAAAACATTTACAGTTCACTATTTCCCTGCTTCAAAGACTGGGTTTCACCCTCAACATCACAAAATCATCCTTGACCCCAGAACAGGACAAAATATTTCTGGGATGCAGGATCAGGACAGACATAATGAAAGTTTTTCTACCCCAAGACAAAATCATTTCCTTGTCCACACACCTCAAAATCCTTTTACAGACCCAACAGGTAACTGCAAGGCAATTCCTACAAATCATGGGTCTAATGGCAGCCACCATTCCCATGCTACCACTAGCCAGAATGCACATACGAAAGCTGCAGTGGTATCTAAAAAATGTATGGTCACAACACCAACATCCTTTAGAGCAAGAAGTTACCCTCTTGCCCTGCCTAAAATCAGAACTAAAATGGTGAATTCAGCAAATTCAGCTGAACCCAGGCTTTCCACTGCAGTTACCCACCCCAAACCAGTTCATGCATAAAGATGCATTAGACCTAAGATGGGGAGCTACAGTGTCAAGCTACAGAGTGCAAGCAAAGTGGCACCCTTTCATAAAAAAACAAACATATCAACGTGATGAAAACGACAGCTGTTCTACTGGCATTGAAAACCTTCCTTCCCCTTTTACAACCAGGTGCTCTCCTGATCCTAACAGACAATTCCACAGTTGTGTGGTATTTCAACAAGTAAGGAGGGGCAAAGCCTACCTCCTCTGCAGAATAATCTTACTAATCTGGGACCTAGCCTCTGAGCACAACTTGTCCCTGCAGGCATCCTACATCCCCTCGCAGGATAACAAACAAGCAGATCTTCTCAGCAGGACCTCCTCTCCGAATCACGAATGGATGCTGGACAGGAGTTTCTTTCTAGACATTGTCCACCAGTGGAACACACCTCAAGTAGATTTGTTTGCCTCCCCCGAGAACAGACAACTGCAGACCTTCTGTACCAAGATCCACTCTGCACTAGCATGGAGGATAGACGCATTCAGCATTTCATGGAAGGGGCGGTTTCTATATACCTTTCCAACATTCCCACTAATTCAGAAAGTACTCCTGAAAATCAGGAGACGAACCCTGCTGATGACTCCCTATTGGCCAAGGTGGCACTGGTTCCCCCCTACATCTCTCTCTAGCCAAGGCCAGTCACCACAAGTTACCCCCATAAGGTGGACCTTCTGACACAACAAAAGGGAACCCTCATTCACCCACACTTGCAGATGTTGGCCCTGACACTGTGGATGATAAACTTTTAATTCCCTTCAGGCACCACTACTCAGAGGACATGCTTTCATTCGTGAGGGAGGCCAGGAAACCTACTACAAGGAAATGTTACTTATCTAAATGGGAAAGATTTTCCAAATGGTGTCTGGGCAAGAGCAGGGATCAATGCCTCAGATCCACACCTAGTTCCTGCCTGTGTGTGTCAACGCGTTAAGATGGGACTTTCATATTCTTCAGTGAAAGTCCACCTTTCGGCTGTTTCAGCCTGCCTGCCACTAGATCCTCCCCTACTAGCCAGGCTCTATGTCAAACTATTCTTAAAAGGGGTCTTGCACATCAGACCACCAAGAAAACCCATTCCTCCTCCATGGGACCTGAACTTCATTCTGGAAAGACTCACACAGTCCCCATTTGAACCAGCTAGTACTGCTACTCTGCAAATGTGCACATGGAAGACAGTACTGCTAGTGGCTATAACTTCAGCCAGGAGGGTGTCAGAATTGCAGGGCCTAATGGCCTGCCCTCCATACATAGCCTTACAGACCAACCCATCCTTTATGCCTAAGGTGGTCAACGATCTGTCCTTAAACCAGTCTTTTCATTTACCCACCTTCTTCCCATCTCCCACCAGTGAAAGTGAAAGGATACTCCACTCCCTGGATCTACACAGACAGCTAAGGTTTTACCTATACAAAACCAATTCCATAAGAAAATCCAATCAACTTTTTGTTTCCTTCCACCCCAGGGCCCTGGGCACGGCGGTCTCCAAAACCATCTCATGTTGGATAAGGAAAACTGTTTGCCTATGTTGCTCACACCATGGCAAAAAACTTCCACAGGGAGTAAAGGTGCACTATACCAGGGCAGTGGCAGCCTCCAAAGCCTTCCTAAAAGGCCTGGACACTGCAGCCGTCCTGGAAGCAGCTACATGGTCCACCATTCACACTTTCACCAAACACTACCAGGTAAACAATGTCTCCAGTGCATGAGCAGGATTTGCCAGAGCAATTCTGCAGGGCTTTGTGGAATCAGCTACTTCTACCTCCTCCCTTCCTTCCATCTAAGCTGAGGTACTGTCCCACACCAAGAGTACTGCAACATAGGAATAGAAGGACATAGAATATTTGTGTAAAGTCTTACCATAACCATAGATGTCCTTCTCTTCCATGTTGAGGTATTCCTTCCCACCCACCTAACCCCCATTTCTATCCTTCTCCCTCTCTCTCACTATTGACCTGTGTTAGGTCACCTGCTGGTTATACCCTACACTATGGCCAATCCAGCCACCAGTTGGCACTTTGATCCTATGGTTGACATCACATGCTACTCTATTTCGAACTGTCCTACTGGGCGTTCAAGTTTTGAGGTCTGTGCGTGCAGACATCACATTTAAGGCCCCTGGTTTATGGCCCTGCGTGTGACGTCCCATGCAACTACAGCAGCCAAGCCGAAGCTTTTGTGTAGGAGCCGATGTACAGGTCACCTGAGGTGGAAAATCCCACACACATCGGCTCCTACACTTAAGACTACTCCAGCAAACCTAGAACCTCCACTGAGTGACCTCCCAAACCTCTTGTATCAGGGGCACATGGGATATATGCAAATGACCCTTATGAACATCAGGTGTTTCAGCTAATTGGCGATTCTGAATGCCCATGACTTGTTTCGTCGTTTTAATGGACAATTTCAGGCCAATAAAGCCAAACCCCACTAGCTGTGGATATGCATATTTCGGCCTTATGACCTCGTTAGCACAGCACAAGCAAAGTGTTTGACTAAGCGTAAGAAACACAGGGCTGTTATACCCAGCTGATGTCCATTATCATTAGGGTCACTGCAGAAATATCCCAAACAACAAACTAAAACAATAAGTGAGGAGGTCACTGAAAAAAACAGCCCTGTGTTTCTTATGCTTAGTCAAGCACTCTGCTTGTGCTGTGCTGATGAGGTCATAATGCCGAAATATGCATATCCACAGCTAGTGGGGTTTGACTTTATTGGCCTGAAATTGTCCATTAAAACGACGAAACAAGTCATGGGCATTCAGAATTGCCAGTTAGCTGAAACACATGATGTTCCTAAGGGTCATTTGCATATATCCCATGTGCCTCTGACAAGAAGTTTGGGAGGTCATTCAGTGGAGGTTCTAGCTTTGCTGGAGTTTTCATTTTGTTTTTACTGATTTCAGTGACTTTCTCACTTATTGTTTTAGCACACTAAGAGTACTGCAACATGATAGAGAAAGACATCTGTGGTTATGGTAAGATTTTACACAACTATTCTTTCTCTGCCTTACCTTTTGGACAATCCACTGCACCAAGAGTCAGAAAGTGTCTACTTCCAATTATAGCTCATTACAAGCTACAATGTATCCACATTTTCCCATATTTGCATGACTTGATTTTTTGCAGAGTCTTTTTCAAAGTGTCAGGAATCTCTCTGTCTCTCACTCTTGGGTGAGTGATCTCTTTCACAAGCTGAAATTCCAGAAGAACATTCAAAAGTCTTTCTTGTCTCGTCCTTACAGGATTGTGTTTCTGGGATGTCATCTAGACACTTCAGTTCAAAGAGTTTTGTTTCACAGGAAAAAATGATCCATATTTATATTTGTAGGGTTTTCCACTCAGAGTTCCATCACTGCAAGGGAGTACATCAGGATTTTGGGTTGCATGGCTTCTATGATTCTCATAATACCCCTAGTAAGACTCCACATGAGAATGATACAGTGGTATCTGAAGTCTGTTTGGTACCAGCACCAACACCCTCTATCTTTTCAAATCCCAGTGCTGGTGTTTGTCAGAAGAGAAATAACTTGCTGGAGATGAGATATCCATAAGTCCAGGTCTCCTCCTCTCCCTCCATATTCCAAAGCAGTCAGTCACCACAGACGCCTCAGACTTTGCTTGGGGAACCGTTTTAGGAATGATAAAAGTGCAGGGTGTGTAGGGCAGTAAGGACAAATGCAAGTGTATAAATATAAAAGAGGTGCTTGCCCTGATCAAGGCATTTAGCTCTTTAAATCATCTTTGGACCCATATGGAGCATATATTTAGTCTCATAGGAGTCATATATTAGCAAATGGAAAAAGGTTTTCTCACTGGTGCCAACAGCATAGCCAGCACACATTCAGAGCTAGTTGTTTTCTGGTTTTACAATGTTTGAGAGAGTCATTATCCTATGGACTTTCTTATTCCTCTTTCAAGGTTTATTTATCAGCCATTTCAGCATGTCTGTCCATGGAACCTCCTCTTTCAGTGAAGTCTCTTATCAAAATATTTTTTGAAAAGGGTTTTTTCATAAGCGGCCTCCAAGAAAACTGGTGTCTGCTCCTTGGGATCTTAATTTTTATGTTAAAGAAGCTAACACTTGCTCATTTTGAATCAGCTAACCTGACTGACTTGAGGTTGTTAATATATGGTTTACTAGTTGCTCTGACCTCTGCAAGAAGAATATCTTGAGATGCAAGCTGTTACGGTGAGTCATCCCTATTTCATTTTCCACAGGGACATGGTTTCTTTGAGAAGTAATATTTATTTTATGCCTAAAGTAGTATCCAAGATTACTTTAAGCCAAGCTATGCATCTCACTTTTTTCTTTCCTGAACCCAGAAATGAAGGAGAAAGGATACTCTGTCCCTTTGATGTCCACAGACAACTCGAGTACTGTCTTGATGGAACTAAATCTTTCAAATGTTTGGTTCAGGTGTTTATTTCTTTTGAAGGTAAGAAAGCACAACCTGTGTCAAAACAGATTTCCAAATGGTTGTCCAAGGCTTTTAACTTTTGTTATACTCACTATAACAAAACTCTTCCAGTCAGAGTCAAGGCCCACTCTACCAGGCTCTTGGCTTCATCTGTGGCTTTTTGGAAAGGGTTGGATTCCAGAAGTGTTCTAGAAGCAACAACTTGGTCCTCTGTACATACTTTAACAAAACACTATAAGCTTGATTCCTTGTCTAGGCTTAGGTCATTCTCCAGGGGTCCTGGACTCTTCTCTTTCTGCCTTCCAAATATAGTAAGCTAGGATAGTCTACTCATATAGCTAAGGCTACTGCAACAGTGATCAAATGATGAATGTAGTGCAGTTGTGTAAGTAAACTTACCATAACAGTAGATGTTTGAATGATCGCTGCTGCAGTAGCCATTATATCCCTCCATCCCTCTTGTTTTTTGGTATGTTGTTTATGCCGTGGTGGTTTTCTTTTTCTTCTAGCATTGTCCGTTCAGGGCTCAGCCTCCCTCTGTCTGTTGGCAGAAAAGCTCGGAAGAGAAGAGCTTGATGCCCAAACTTTTTAGTCTGCTCCACTCGAGCTGCCTGACAGCTTGGGTGCATTGAAGGTACTCTAAAGCTTTTGGAAGCTGGCCAGCTGTTCTATCCTTGGCAGGATATATGCCATATAGCTAAAGCTACTCCAGCAGTTATCATTCTAACATCTGCTGTTATGTTAAATTTGCTTGTACAACTGTACTTTACCATTAATTTGTTTTATTATATGAAGCTCGTTTCTTTGCTTTTATAAAAATCTCACCTTCAGTTCTTTTATCTTCTTTATAATATTTAATAGTTATGTTAAAGTGGTTTAAATTTTGACTTTCTTTTTTAGTAATTGCTTTTTTGGCAACTAGTAGTATAAAACTTTTAAGACCTTAGTATGTATAGGTAAGTCAGATCCTTTACATCGGGTTTATATCATTTCAGCGAATGGCCACATCGCCAAATGTCACTGCATCGAAAATGCAGTCCATCAAACTGTTCTGACTGAGATCACATTATGGCAGAATCAGGAAAATTTGCTCTTTTCCCCACTGTAGTGCGATCTCAGAGTTGGTGTATATAGTTAGCGGGGGGGGGGGTTCAACAGACTGCATTTTCGATGCAGTGCCATTTGGTGATGTGGCCGTTAACTGAAATTATATTTACCCCCTTTATGTCAGCTCAAAGAACCATTTCCTTAGCAACACCAGTTTGTTCCCCAACGTTTCTGAAAAGTACTTTAGGGAATAATGTAGGGATTTAAAAAATTACACCAACTTTTTAGATTGCTGAAAGACTTTCTCCCAGTTACCTCTCTCTTCTACATCATAACTTCATTACTTGTTCGCTACCTGAGAAATGAGCCTTTGAACACTTAGGGTATAAAAAGTTTGTATGCAAACACTTCCTTAAAAAATCATAAACCTTTTGGACATTGTTACAAACGTGGAAGCTTTACACATCTTTGTCAGTCCTTTGTAAATTATTTTCATTCTCTTCACGATCTTTTCTAACCTTATGGTTATCTTTCCCTCCTGAGTTATTTGCTCCTAGTACCTTAGTTAATTTGCTGTTTTTCTCCAGTAAATTTCATCTTCCTCTTGCCTGTTTTCTGTCCACATACTTTTAGTCATCCTTATTAATAAAATCTCTTTTATCCATTCCTCTGTTGACATGGTCACTCTGTGAATACAGTGTTTTATGTATTGTTCTTATTCCCCATAAGGACTTGCATCCTAAATCATACTCTTTATTTTTCTGTCTCCTCATCTTTTGTGTCATCATCCCTTTCCACTGTGATTTATAACCTTCTGGCTCTTATGCATGTGAGCCTTAAATGCATAGCTATAAAGCATCTCTTCAAGTCCGTTAATCCTAAATCACCATGTTCTGTGTAGAAAATCTACTTTTCTCACATAGCAACATCACAAAGACTTGGTTCAAGACCATTAAAAGCAGTGCATTAGTGGGTGGCTTTAATGCCTTATTACTCATGCAGACCCAGTTCATTAGAAGTAGGCACTAAAGGTGGAGGTGCCTCTATGTTCTTTAAAAAAAAAAAAAAAAAGGTCTTGTTAGACAAGTTAATGACTTGAAGCTTCTACACATCCAACATACTATAAAGAAATCCCTTGAACACATGATAGTGTCAGGACACAATCTGTTTTCCTTGTCCCATACCTCCTACCTCAGCAGTCTGGTGTGCGTTTGTATTAAGCTAAACACCATTCTCATAGGGGACTTCATGTATCCCACCACTTGCTGGAGACTTATACATTCCATTCTCAAAAGTGTATGTCCAGAGATTTCTGGACTTCACAGATGCGAACTTCCTGGACCAACTAGTCAACACCCCAACTAAGTGACGTAAAATCCTGTGCTTTGTCCTTACCAGTGTGGGATAGCTGTGCTGTCCACCTGTTGTAACCTCCTCTTTAGTCAGTTTGGACAACGAGTTTATTGCATTCATGTTAAGACTGAATCCAGAAGTATTCTTCTATACCTCAGTATTCAGAGGTTATGCAAAGGCTAATTTACTAAAACTGAGTGATGACCTGACTTAATTCAAAAGCTTCTACCTAGATGATCCCACTGTGTATGTGGAATTCTGTACTGCCTAGTTCGGTACACATGTAATTAGATGTATAAATGCATCTGTACCATCAGAAATAAATGCAGCGCAAAATTTAAAAATAACCCCTATGGTGGGGCCCTAATTAATATAGAGTCTGTAACGGAAGAAAAAAAAATCACGGCACATAAAAATAAATCTAACTCTGAAGAAGCCAAAAACTCGGTCGTCAAACTAAACAAGGAATTTTACATTCTGCATTCTGATCATATCAACCAAAGCCAAACATGAGGTAAAAATAACCAGCCAGGAGAAAAATAGCCACAAAATCTTCTTTAACTGTTAAAAAGCTCAGAAACTCCAACTATGACACAACCCTGCCCGTATGGCTACTACCAGGTCCCAAAAACATCAGTACATGAGAAACAAACAAGACCAGCAAGTCAGGCAGCAATCCAGTTCTTTTATTCAAGTGCAAAAGCACATAACGGAGTGAAAAAAACAGACCGGTTTCGGCTATGGTATTACTTAGCCTTCCTCAGTGTAATTAAAATCAAAAGCAAACACTCCTTATGTACGACTCAAACAAAACATGTGACCATTCAAAATTGTTCATTCAATCCAGGTGTGAATAAGCCTCCTAATTTAATTATCCACATTTTTTTTTGTTTAGAATATCGTGCCAACCAGTTTTGTTGATGATCGTGTTTCACTGTTGCAGTCATTACATTTGGGTAATCTGCTGGCAGGTTGCCCGCAGTCGGCCTGATTAACAAAGTCTTGGGTCCTGCGTAAGTTGCTGTCCATTCTTCCATGACGTCAGGTCGTCAGGGGTATAAAACATGCAGCCGACGCCATTGCATCAGTCTTTCTTGCCACGTGGTGCCCAAAGCAGAAGCAGTTCGCAAGTGCCGGTTGGCCGACTCCTGAAACCAAAGTCTTCAACTAAAAGCTAAGTACCCCATTGGGGAAACTTTTTCTTGCTCCTTATCGATGTCAGTAAAAGTTAATAATTGTATTACTTGTGGGAAGCAAATACCTCATAAGGATTTTCATTTGTAATGTATTCCTTGCCTAGGCCCTGACCACAACGTGCCTTGCTGTCGGTTTTGTGCTAAATTTAATCAACGCACGATTAAACGTCGGTAAATTTTGCTTCTAATTATTTGGCTCAAGATTTAACTATCCAGAAATGTCTTCGGTTTGCAATCCGACTACGGAATTCCTAAAAAACGCAAAGAAAAAGACGGCAGACCGTCGAGGTCCAAAACCGACGACGACACTTCTACTAAGCCAGTCGCCGGTTCGCCGGTACTCAGTGAGGCGCTTTCGCAGCCCTGGACACCCGTTACTTTTGATTCGCTGGCCTCTACTGCGACCCGTTCGGAGTCCGGTGCCATGAGATGCTTTAAGCATTGAACCCGCGGACGTCTCTACCTTAGATGGGTCCGGAGCCGCTGTGCAGGCACCGGCTTCTGAGGGTGTTTACAGGCCTAAAGATTTGTATATTAAACCAACGCCATCTTCAAATCTAAGGCCAAAATCTACTATGTCTAAACAAACGACGCTTTGGCCATGTATACAGGCTCCAATGCCTAAAAAACAAATGATCAAAATGGCTGAAGATTTAATTACCTTGATCAGGGGTAGCCATCCCCTCCTGCTAAAGAGGCCTAGGCAAGGCACTGACTATGAATCTTCAGGTCAGGTTTCTATTTCTTCTGATTCTTCTTCTGAACAGAATGTATCTGTACCTACTTATGAGGACTCTGATGCAGAAGATTCCATCCCTTCTGCTTCTCCTCCTGAGGATTTCTCTTTTGGAGAAACTTTACATACCTTAAGGGAACAGTTTCACTAGGAAAGTCAGGATTTCTCTGAATATAAAAAGAGACTTCGGGATTTTCTTCTTTTTCCTCAGCATAGGCCTTTGTTCTAGACATTTTTGATGATGTTTTTTCAGAATCCAGTATGACTCCTGATTCTCTGCCTCCGGCTCCTAGTAAGCCAGACAGATACTACAGGGTTCCTGACTCCCACAAGTTCCTTTTCAAAAACCCTACTGCTGATTCTAAAACCATTTCTCAGGGTCCCAAGGGAGTTAAGGCCTCTACTGTCAAAAATCCTACCCCTTCTGACAGAGATTCCAGGGCACTTGATAGATGGGGTAAGAAGTTTGACACATCTGCAACCTTGGCAATCAGGGCTTTAAACTGTCAATTTGATGTGCTTAAATATCAACAGCATGTCATGGGCCTACTTAAACAGAAAATGATGTTGATCTGTGACTGTGTGGAAAATAAAGAGTTGCAAAATTTATAACAAGTTGGAAAACATACTTTGCAATGTGGTTTTGATTCTTTGGAGACCTCTTGCAGGGCTGCTGTAAGTGGATCTGTGATAAGAAGGCATGCTTGGCTCAAAAAGCAAAATCTGCCTGACCATGTTAAAGCAAAATTGTTGGATGTTCCTTTACAACAGGACAGTCTCTTTGGTAATAAGGCTGAAGAAGTTTTAAAAAAGATGGAAGATAAAGCTAAATCTATGCAAACTGTGAAAGATTTCTTAAAAGTGCAGCCACCCAGATTTAGCAGGCACTGGCCTACTAAGAACTGGTCCTTTCCAGTTCCCTCGAGAGCCACTCAAGTCAAATGCAGACATTCCAAAGGCTCCAGGTTTCAGTCACAAGGAACAAAACAATGGGGTGCCTCCACCTCCAAACCTGGAAGCAACAAGGCACCTCCCTATGGTAAACAGTCTCAATGACTTTCCTCTACAATCACCAAGCACTTACCTTTTGGCCGCCCCTTTGGGGGGAAAACTGGCACTTCATACACGAAACTGGCAACTGATTACCCAGGACAAATGGGTTTTAAATATAGTATCCCAGGGATGCAGATTTAATTTCCACACATTGCCAATCCCAAATGGATGGCCAGATCTTCTTCCAAATCAGTGGGCAGAGGCCCAGAAACAAGTTCTGTCCCTCATGAATGTGAGGGCTATTCAACAAGTACCAGAAGAGGAAAAGGGACAAGGTTTCTATTCAAGACTTTTCCTGGTATCCAGAAAAGACAATTCATGGCATCCATTTCTGGACTTATCCATTCTAAATACATTTCTGGACATTCCAAAATTCAAGATGCTGACTCTTCAACAGTTACTACCTATGCTGGGCAAAGATGCCTGGTTGGTAACTCTAGACTTAAAAGAGGCTTACCTGCATATCCCAGTCAGGGAATCTTGCAGAAGATACCTCTGCTTCAAAGTAGGCTATTTCCATTACCAGTTCTCTGCACTGCCTTTTGGCTTATCTACTGCACCCAGGGTCTTCACAAAGTGCCTGGCACTGGTAATTGCTTTTTGCAGGCAAAGAAATATTCAAATTTTTCCATACCTGAACGACTGTCTAATTCAGGCAGAAAACAGGGACACTCTTCTAAAGCATCTGGCATTTGTAAAAAGCGTTCTGACTTGTCTAGGGTACACTATAAATGAAAATAAATCACAACTGGTACCCCCTCAAAAAATTACATTCCTGGGTGCAAGCTTGAATACAACTGCCGAGATGACTTACCTTACGCCAGAAAAGCAAATTCAATTGATGACTTACTTCAAACAGGTGGCCAGAAAAACGCAGCTATCTGCAAGACAAATTCTACAGACCCTGGGGTTCATGGCCTCCTGTATTCTTCTAATTCCATATGCAAGACTGCATATGAGGAAACTTCAGTGGTACCTAAAAAGTTTATGGAATCAGCATTGCCACAGACTCGAAACAATGATTCCTATTATACCTTGCCTGCAACTATAGTTCCTATGGTGGGCAGAGGCCTGCCACCAAAACAAGGGACTGCCATTCTCTCCATCCCCTGCTGCCCAAACCCTAACTACAGATGCATCAGACTATGCTTGGGGGGCGCATCTGGCAGGGAAATGCGTTCAGGGCAAATGGAGCCCAAATCAAATGCACCTGCATATCAATCAGAAAGAGATGCTAGCTGTACAGAATGCGCTGACCGTCTTCAAGGTCTACCTTCGTCCAGGACAACTACTATTAAAGACAGACAACACCACAGCCATGTGGTACATAAATAAGCAGGGGGTACACATTCCTACCCCCTTTGCAGACTAGCCATGGCATTGTGGAACATGGCCTTAACTTGTCAAATACATCTACAAGCTCAATCCCTGCCAGGAAAACTAAATACTCAGGCAGACGAACTAAGCAGAAATCTTATGGACCCACATGAATGGAAACTGGAACCACAAGTTTTTAACATGTTGACACGCAAATGGGGGAGCCCAGACATAGATATTTTTGCCTCACCCAAGAACAGTCAGTTGGACAAATTCTGCACAAGAATTCATCACAAAAAAAGCTTGGAAAGTGGATGCTCTATCATTCAGCTGGAAAAACCTATCAGTCTATGCTTTTCCCCCTCTGCCTCTGTTCTCCAAAGTCCTACTGAAAGTCAGACAGGACAAACCAACAATGATTCTAATTGCTCCAGACTGGCCTTGCCAGCACTGGTACCCACTCCTGCGCATTGTGTCACACCTTCCTCCGTGGCACCTGCCTCAGACACCTTACCTACTGTCTCAGCAGAACTACCAAATTCTGCACACTCCGCTCCAAACTTTGAATCTTGCAACATGGCTAATCAACTAATTTTACCCATGGCATCTTTCAGCAAACCTGTGATGGATGTCATTTTTGGAGGCTAGAAGGCCTAGCACTAGAAAATCTTATGCTGACAAATGGAAAAGATTCTGTGCCTGGAACCAATCACAAGGAATAAGCACAGTAATGCCCAATATTCTTCAGATTCTGCAATACTTAACTGAGATGCTTCATAAGGGCCTATCTTTTTCTTCCATAAAAATCCATGCCTCTGCCATTTCAGCTCATTACAACACAGCACCTCCCGTCTTCTCTCATCCTCTGCTAAAGCAGTATCTCAGAGGGGCCAAAAATTTAAGACCTCCCAGGAGAACACAAACTCCTGCATGGGACCTCAGTTTTGTTTTGGAAAAACTCACTCTACCTCCTTTTGAGCCAGCTGCTACTGCGGACCTAAAATTTCTCTCTTGGAAAACAGCGTTCCTATTAGCAGTCACTTCAGCTAGAAGGATTTCAGAATTACAGGCTCTTTATGGCAGTGGAGCCTTTCATTATTTTTTATCCGGACAGGGTGGCTCTCAGGACCAATCCATCCTTTATGCCTAAGGTGGTATCCAGTGTGGCTCTTAATCAGACCATTCATCTGCCAACTTTCTTCCCTAATCCACAGAACAAGTGTGAGCGGATTCTGCATTCATTGGATGTACACAGACAGCTTAGATTCTACTTAAACAGGACAAAATCTCTAAGAAAATCTGAACAACTATTGGTGGCATTTGCTGCAGGGGCAGAGGGAAAGGCTATTTCAAAGCAGACTATTTCCAAATGGATAAGCCATTGTATTTGTTTCTGTTATGTGCACCATGGTAATCCTACCCCCAGGGGGATCAGATCTCATTCCACCAGGGCTGCAGCTACTTCTGCAGCCTTTCTCAGAGGGGTTCCTACCAGAGACATTCTAGAAGCTGATACCTGGAGCTCAATTTATACGTTCACCAAACGTTACCATTTACCTCTCTTCTCTAAATCCAGAGCTGGCTTTGCCACTGCTGTCCTGCAGGGCCTTATAGCTGCTCCTAATGCTGTATAAATCCATCCTCCCAACCATAGCTTTGGGATTCTACCCAAATGTAATGACTGCAACAGTGAAACATGAAGAACATAGTACAGTTGTGTACACTTACCATAAATGTAGATGTTCGAGTGTATTCACTGTTGCAGTCCTGGTTACCCTCCTTCCAGCCCCCTGTTTTTCTCTAACTATACCTCTCCTTTCTTTTACTATGATTAACAGCCTTTTTGGTGTATTTGCTTTTGTTTGGAGGTATACGTGTTGTATTTTAAATTATATACATATATATTTATGTATATATGTGGCTCCCCTTTTGGGGGGCACCTGACATCTGGGGCAAGAAAAACTGATGTAATGGTGTCAGCTGCATGTTTTATACCCGTGATGACCTGACGTCATGGAAGAAGGGACAGCAACCGACGCAGGACCCAAGACTTTGTTAATCAGGCCGACTGAGGGCAACCTGCCAGCAGATTACCCAAATGTAATGACTGCAACAGTGAATACTCTCGAACATCTATATTTATGGTAAGTGTACACAACTGTACTTTCCTTGGTCCTCTAATTTTATCAATTATCGTAAAACTAAAGGATGCTTTAGTATGTATTAAACAGTGTTTGTATAGGGCATTGGTGATTTTATGGTTTTTAACATCACTAAGATGTTCAGATATCCTGATTTTTAGTGGTCTAGAGGTCTGTCCTACATAAAAGGCAGAACACTGACAACTGACTAGATAAGTAACCCAGTCGGTATTCGGGGAATTTACGATACACTCCAGTGACTAGAGTATTGTCAGGAGCCCTTGTTACCAACACATCCAAAAATGTGATTTTGTCCCTATGGTGGCTCAATGTGAAGTCAATTTCCCATTTGTTTTCATTCAAATAACTCACAAATTCAACATCTGATCTCCAGACCAACCAGCAATCATCCAGATATCTTTTCCAGATGTCCATCTCCCCCATGAACAGGTTATGGGAGTTGTCATAAATAAACTGTTCTTCGATATATGCCATAAACAAATTGGCATATATTGGCGCAAATGACACCCCCACAGCAGTACCCTGAATTTGTAGGAAACATTCATTTTGATATAAAATAATGTTCTTAGTTAACACACGTTCCGCAAGCCCAAGCAAAAATGTGTTAAAACCAGGAGGGTAAAGTCCGGATTTGTATAACCAAAATTCAAGTGCATCTGTACCAGCCCAGTGGGGGATGTTAGTATAGAGGACTGTCACATCCAATGTACATAGTAACCAATCGGGTTCCAATTGGGTTTCTGAGATCACTTAAAGAAACTCAGTGGTATCCCTGATCCTAGCACGTACCCATTTCAATAATGGTTTAAGGTATTTTGTGAGGAACTGTGATAGGGGTTCAGTTAATGAGCCCCTCCCAGAGGCAATAGGTCTTCCTGGGGGATTAGTAGTATCTTTATGGATCTTAGGCAAAAAGTATATATATTGTCGACTGGGATCAGAAATGGTCAAATGTTACTTTGTAGTTTTAGTAATAATACTTTTCTCCATGACGTGGGTGGAGAAGAGTGTCAGGAGTGATTTGTGACAGACAAGTACCAGTAAGAGTGAAAGGGAAGGTTTACAAGAGAGTAGGGTTGCCACCTTTTCAAATGGCCAAAGTGGGACATTTTCTGTACAAACATCAGATTTTACAGGCCGACATACCCACGGTCAGTACAAAGGATAGAACTTAACTTTTTTTGCCTAAATAAAAGCTTATTCGTGTAGCATTTTAGTTGCTTATTCTGTTTCTTATAACATTTAGGTATTTTAGATACAGAATAACTAATTTTTGCAACTATTACATAAAATATAGGAAATAATTTTGTCCTAAAATCTCAGGACATTTGCCATTTTTTAATTTTTTTGTCAGGACACAGCTGCCCAAAGAGGGGGACTGTCCCTCGCAAAGTGGGACAGGTGGTAACCCTACAAGAGAGTAGTGAGACCAGCTATGTTCATAGGTTCATACTAGGCTATCTGCCCTAGGACATTTATAAGCCTAGCCAGAGTGTGTTTGGCTTTCGCCACCCATTTTAAATTAATTTTGCTATGCCTTTTTTTGAGGTTAGTATACTGTGCCTCTGTCTAACAGTGACACAAAAGTGATAGCCGGGGTAAACCTACGATCTCCCATCCACTCATCAAGATTCCTCTTGAGGAGAGTCAATGTGGGACTCTGCCTAACCTGGACTGGGATTTTATTCCAGAGTGAAGGGAGCCTCTGGGTTATGAATCTGTCCCTCCAGCATGTCCCATTTATTTCAGTGCTAAGGTTCAAGTCTCTCAAGCGCGTAGCTCGATGGGATTTGGATTTTCTGAGGTGCAGCATGTCCATTAATTCCGGGTTGGACATGGCTCTATACGTCAGGCACAGATCGCCTCTGAGCAGGCGGTATGCCACTGAGTAGAGCTGGAGTTTCTTTAACCGGGCAGCATATGGCATCTGTTTGAGCCCTTTGATCCTCTTGGTGAGGTACTTTTGGGGTCTTTCCAGTTGCTGCAGGTGTCTGGTAAGGTACATCCCAAAAGGGGCATTGTACTCAATTATGGGCCTGATGAGGGATGAGTAAAGAGGCAGGATGACCTCCCCTGATCTAGATGTGAATCCCTTCAGGATTAGGTGGGCTATATAAAATGTTTTTCTAACCACTTTGGCCACATGGTTGTCAAATGAGAGATTGCTATCAACTTGGGTCCCCAGGTCCCTAATGACTTCTTCTGTACTTAATGGATTACCACCTATGCGGTAATTTGTGGGCACTTTGTTTTTGCCAAAGGGGATGACTATACACTTTTTGGCGTTTAGCTTGAGGCCATGGCTCTGGCACCAGTTGTCTGTTTCTATGAGACCCTTTTGGAGGATGCTTGTGTCGGCTGGAGAGTTGATTATGGCGCCCAGTTTGCAGTCATCTGCGAACTTGGTCAGCCACAGTCCTTCCGTGTTGGCCTGTACCGCCAAGAAATATATACCGAACAAGAGAGGTCCCAGGACTGAGCCTTGTGGGACGCCACTTGTAACTGGTTTGGAGTCTGACATGGCTCCATTAATTCTAACCATGTGGGTTCTGTCCTTGAGCCAGTTTGCAACCCATCTAGTGACATAGGGGTTTATATTTAAGCTGGTGAGCTTATCTATAATGCCCAAGTGGGGTATTGTATCAAAGGCTTTTGCGAGGTCCAGGTAGGCTGTGTGGACCACCTTCCCCTCGTCAATGGCCTTGGTGACTGTTTCAAAGAAATCGACCAGGTTTAAGAGGCAGGATCTGCCCTTAACAAAGCCAAACTGGGTAGGATCCAGTGTCTGTAGGTCCCCAATATCTTTATTTATGAGGTCCATGATGATTCTTTCCATAGTTTTGCAGACCAAGCTAGTCAGGCTTATGGGGCGATAGTTTCCAGGATCCGTTGAGGCACCACCTTTGTGGAGAGGGTCCACTGTTGCTGTACGCCACTCTTTGGGTACATATCCTGTAGTAAGGCTAAGATTGAACAGTAGTTTTATGTTTGGGTTTAGCTCTTCTTGGAGTTCATGTAGGACGCAGCCTGGGACACCATCTGGTCCCATTGATGCTGTGTTTTTTGCTTTGGAGAGGGTGGCTCTTACCTGAGCATCTGAGATGTCAGGGGGGCAGCACTCTGTTGGGATAGATATTTGCCCTTTTGGTGGGGAGTGGGGGGAGAAGTTTGCACTGAACCTGTCAGCTAGGATGTTGGCAATGTCTGTGGGCTCGGTGTATTTTTTTGTCATTTTGGACTAATTCTGAGCATATCTGGGAATTCCCACCCAGGTTCCTAACATAACTAAAGAAAGCCTTGTGATTATCCTTAGTGTCCTGTGCAATTTTTCTCTCAAAGCTGACCTTAGACAATTTTATGAGTGCCCGTAGTTTTTTGCTAATACTGATCAGAGATGCCTTCCCTTTTTGGGATTTTGCTCTATCATGTAGTAGCTTCCTCCTTCTATTGTATAGTTTGTTTATGGCTGGGGTCCACCAGACAGGACGTCTGCCTTTGGAGGATTGGGTCTTGGTTTTATTTGGGATTGCATGATCCATGCATTCCTGAAGGTGTTCATAGAATGCGTTTATAAAGGATTCTGCGGTCTGGGCCGTATTTTCCAACGAATATTGATACTCCCCCTCCTTTTGTGGTTCGGTCCAAGTTTTGGGGCCAAAAAGCATGGTATGAGGTATAACCTGGTAGTGCTGGTGTGCTCTCAGGAGCCTTGAACCAGGTTTCTGTTACTGCACAGATATTGATGTTCTCCATGCTAAGGAGAGTTTCGAGTGCGTGCATCTTGAGGTTTAGACTTCTGGCGTTGAGTAGCATTACTCTTAGTTTCTTATCCCTTGTGATACCTATGGAGGTGGGTTTGTCTTTTGAGCCTTGCCTAAAAAAAGGCATTATGGGGGTAGCAAGAGCCTTTGCCAATATCTGAAAGCCCAGGGGTGACAGGTGCAAGCCGTCCCTAACGAAGCATCGTGGCTTGTCGAGCATGTCATCCCAGGCTGACAGGCATTGGATCCCCTTTGAATGACACCAATACTTAAGCCAATTGTTGAAATTGATCATCTTGTCTTCATATTGTGGCATCATTCTTGGTGAGGGTAAGATGCTATTCAAGGTCAGGGTCATACCGGCCTGGGCTACATGCTCAGAGAGCTCCTCTATGTCTCTTTTCATGTAGTCCAGGGAGGTACGTCTCAGGTCATTCACAGCAGCATGGACAATGACTGAGTCATATTTGTACTTGCCTTGGAGTGACCTGAGTGCTTGTGTTATGTGGCGGATCCTAGTGCCCAACAGGCAGCTCACCGTGACCTTCTCCTTGTTCAGCCTTGGAGACAGTGGAATTGACAAAAAGGCAGGAGTCAGAGCTTGACGTGGCAGAGTTGAAGATGTTAAGATTTGCACTGGGTGTGAAGAGGATGGACAGGATTAGGAATAAGTATATTAGAGTGTCAGCCCAGGTTGGAAGGTTTGGAGACAAAGCCAGAGAGGCAAGATTACATTGGTTTGGACAAGTTGCTAAGGATGAAGCTGCCAGGTAACAGGAAAAGAGGAAGGCCTAAGATAAGGTTTATGGATGTGGTGAGAGAGGACATGAAGATGGTTGGTGTGACAGAGCAAGTTGAAGAGGACAGGAAGAAATGGAAACAGTTGATCTGCTGTGGCGACCCCTGACGGGAGCAGCCAAAAGAAGAAGAAGAAGACGACCTTTCTCCATGGCTAAATCAAGAAACTCATCAATCTGTTTCTTGAAATGAGTAGTGGGGTCAATATGCATACCGGGTGTCCGAAAGTTGTCTCAAAGCCTCTTCATCATATCGTGTCCAGTCTTGGACTACCACAGCCCCACCCTTGTCTGCACCTAAGATGACCAGTTCGTTATCATTAGCTAACCTGGAGATACACTCCATTTTTGTCTGATATATTGTTCTGCTTGGGTGTAAAGTCCCTGGAAAGGAAATGTAAATCTTTAAGAATCATATTCTGAAACATAAGCACATTGTGGTTCATAGGTGGCATAAATCCCGACTTGTGGTATGTAAAATCATCCGAGGTCTCTAATTCTCTGTCCTGAAAAAATATTTTAAGATTAAGGTTTCTGCAAAATGCTAATAAATCATTCACAAAAGTATCCTCGGGGACAAAGAATCCTGGTATAAAGGACTACCCTTTATTTAGTATAACAATTTCAACAGGAGAGAGATTATGAGATGAAATGTTAAAAACATTATTTATTTTTTGGCAAACATTTGTATCAGATCTTCCATATTGGTTACTACTCCGATGTTTCCTGCCCCCCCTCCTCCTCCTGGTTCTAAACCAAAAGGGCCATTGGAGTTCCTCTTTTTTTGTGCCGGTGAGCCATACCTACAATTTCCCCCTCTATCCCAGAGGATTCTTCACCTGAAGTGTCCATACTGGACATAGATCCCTTTTTTTAATATGGATCTCGGCCGCTTCCTCTTGGGTGGATTCTTCCTAGTTGGAACAAAATTAACATGCTTATCCCTGCCCATATTAAAGGGGTCCTCCCTATCATAGTCGGATTGATCCCTCATAAATTTCCTCTTCTTTCTATCCTTAAGCTGCTCCTCCAAAATAGTAAGTTTGTGACTGAGTTTCTTTAAACAGGACTTGTAGATGGGCAATTCCTCATATTTTTTAATGGAATCACATAATGTAGTGATGATCTCTATTTCACTATCAATAATTCTGTTATGGTGTTCAGCCAGAATCTCCACAAACCTGAAGGAGACTTGTTGTTGGGCTACACCCCATGCTTTAATAAGAATCTCATCAGGACTACTAACCAATGGTTGTAGGCGTACACGCAAGCTTCTAGGTGTGATCCCCTTGGTCAAATATGCCCGAAATAACCTATGATGCCAAACATTGTTTCGAAGCAGCCGCATGTGCTTTGTGAGTTCATTAAAAAAATTTTCACAACCTTCATCATTGGTTACTATATTGGTGCTGATCGTTACTCCATTCTGGTCACCCAAACCAAAAATGGCCAAATCATCCCTATCCGAGGCTAGCCACCGTAACAAGTTAGAAATACCCATCATGTAAATACAAAAAAAAAAAAAAAAAACAGTGTAAGAAACTTCTCTGTGTGGAAGATTTTCAATCCATATATTTCTAGTCGATCATTGTAGAGTAATCAGATCAGACAATAGTAGTAGAAGTAGCGAACTTAAACTTGTCTTAAGTCAAAACAAAGCAAAAAATAATAAGTGTACGTCAGGATGCAGCTATTTTTACATTTGTTATTCTCTGTGGAATTACTTAACATTTTTCTACTGGGGAGGTTAGCACAATTAACCACTCCCATGACTGATAAAAAGTATATATATATATTTAGAAAGCCTGTGAGGAAATTATTACTCTATTTTTGTTTTACTTGGATCGCTTGTCTGTGTACTTAAAGGATTTTCGACTGGAAACAGACTGCTTGCCTTACTTGGATTACTTTCAAATACTTAGTAATGCTGTACAATTATATATTTTCTATTATTATTTTTTGTTTTGTTTTGTTTTGACTTAAGATGAGTTTAAGTTCGCTACTTCTACTACTATTGTCTGATCTGATTAATATACATTGATTAACTAGAAATATATGGACTGAAAATCTTCCACACAAAGAAGTTTCTTACACTGTTTTGTTTTTGGCCCCAGTAAAGAACTTTTTAGTAGGTTGTTTTGAGACTTCGGGGATACCATGGAGATTACTTGTTTTTTGTTGAAATATCCATCATGTGGCACACTAGAATACAATTTGTGAATTCAAAACATATACAGTATTTATGCCAAAGTTTGTTATACCCATACAGTTCAAAATAGGGCACCCCTTTGTCAGATTCAAAATCTCCAGATCCAAACTGGACAGCAAAACAGATTTAACTCATTCCTTATTCACAACTGAACAATAACAGCCCCTGTTTGTTCAAAGATAGAGCAACAGTGCTGCGTCCAGATGTTGAATCCCACAAGTTCAGAGTGCCAGGTGATCTGATTATAATATCAGGACAATTATAACAACAGGACATGCTGGAGGGATAGATTCCTGTCCCAGAGACTTCCCATTCTGTGGAACAGGCTACCCATCTATGTCAAGCAAAGTTCTTCATTAGAACTCTTCAAGAAAAATCTTGATGAGTGGATTGGAAATAGGAAATACACCCCAGGGATCACTTCTGTGTCTCTGCTCGACAGTGGCACAGGAAAATAACTTTCTTGGGTGGCGTAAGCCAGGGAACCTTGTTGGCTAGGCTTACGTAGGCCCTTTGGCCAATAGCCTAGTACCTACCTACGAACCTATGTCAGCCCCTATATACATAGAGCATATAGTTAAAAAATGTTTAAATGGCACATGCCTTTATTATCACAGAATGTATCGGAGTTACCGTCCAAAGATGAAAAATACATACAACTCCCCAACTGGATTGTTGATGTTAAATTTGAACCAAAGTCAAGTATGATCAGAGAGACGATCTAGTACCAATTTACCTATATTGAGCCACAGGTGTCCTATATATAAGCCATCTAAATTCCTCAAAAAAAACAAATATGAAACATCCAAATAATTGTGGCCTGTCAAACAGTATGGACTAAAATATGACCCTAGGTATAATATTCTATATTGTGTATAAAAAGGGACTCTCAGTTATCTCTAAAAATACCCATTGAACATTAAAGAATATATCTGACTGGAAAATGTATAGTTAATATAATAGTAGCCATATAACCACTTCTAAACGAAGTTATCCTGACACTAAATGTGTTTTATAATAAAGAAGTCCACCAGGAAGGATAGCACGTGGTATATTCCTAATTTTGTTGTTCCTCCTGTCATTTGCCCCGATGGAACTAGGGATTATTGACCTCCGTCATAGAAGCCAAAAATAAACCAATATCGTGTGCATAAATGTTATAAAAGATTATATATGTTGTAAGGCTTAGGTTCAAACATTAAGAAATGATTACAATATTGCCCTTATGGGCAATGTGACTTACATAAACCTTCAATGTTGAAAAACAAAAACACATCGGCCAAATCGCAAACAGGGACTAATTGGTATCAATTAGAATTCAGTATCAGAGTTATTCAAACATATAATGTAAAGTTCTTAAATTCACAAAAGTTCAATATGATCAACCAGTAAAAGGAATAGCAGTCCTTATATATGTTTCAAACTAAATTCCAGTTCACCGTATCATGTGATCAGTATAAGCCCCAACATGCACAAATCAGATCTTAAATGATTTGAATGTATAGCATGAACTTTCCATAAATATTAATGTAAAACCATTTAGTGGTTGATAGTCCCTGATTGGTCGTATGTTAGTATAATACATACATCTGTGAAATCATATGTCCATGCAGAAAAGCCCTTGATGTTGATCTCTAATGTTATAACACATATATATGTCCCTTTCGTACATATGCAGCACACAAAAATAAAGCAAATGATCCTTGTTGGAAAGCGCTCAATGTCGCAACAATTTCGCTCAAAGTTGCTTGGGTCAAATATAGCTGTTTATTCCAGACACCAACCGCCAGTCCACTGATATCAGAAACATCAGACTAAAGCAATTTGCTCATCTATGGATCTACAAATATGTTCTTTTCAAAGTACTTTAAAGTATATATCACATCCACTGTTAGGAACCACGAAATGGCAAAACAAGGGAGTTCACTACAAAAGTGAGGCCTGCTGTAAATAATGAGGAGCAGTGCCCCAAATATCTGGTATTAACAATCCGTTAAATCACATTTCATCATAAACAAACTCACCCTCAATTCCACAAACACCAAACTGTTAATATAGTCCCTGTAGTTTACAATTTTTTCAACCACCATCCAGCGGACTCATTTTTCATCGGCAAGAATATACATGTTGGGCCGCCAGAATGGAAGGCATGACAAGAAATCCAAATAAGGCAACTCACACCCTTCAGTCCCCGTCAATAATGACCAGGATACTCAGAAACAATAGTTCCAAAAACACTATGGTCACAAAAGCAAGGATCCTTCGTTCCAACGAAGATCCAGCCCAATGCTGCCATGAGCCCACAGCAGAGAAAAAGAGAAACTCCATCTACGACAGAACCCTGCATGTACGGCTACTGCCAGGTCCCAAAAACATCAATACATGAGAAACAAACGAGACCAGCAACTCAGGCAGCAATCCAGTTATTTTATCCAAGTGCAAAAGCACATAATGGAGTGAAAAAAACAGACCGGTTTCGGCAATGGCATTACTTAGCCTTCCTCAGTGTAATTAAAATCATAGGTAGGTACTAGTCTATTGGCTGTAGGGCCTATATAAGCCTAGCCAAAAATGTACCCTGGCTTTCGCCACCCAAGAAAATTATTTTCCTGTGCCCCTGTCGAGCAGAGCCACAGAAGTGATCCCTGGGGTGAATTTCCTATTGCCCATGCAATCATCAAGATTTTTCTTGGAGTGCTAATGAGGAGCTCTGTTTGACATAGATAGGTAGTCTGTTCCAGAAGTCTCTGGGACAGGAATCTATCCCTCCAGCATGTTGTGTTTATTTTGGTGACAAGGTTTAGGTCCCTAGAGCGTGTAGCTCGGAGGGATTGAGATTTCTTTAAGTGGAGCATGTCTAACAGCTCTGGGTTTGACATAGCTTTGTATGTTAGGCAGAGATCGCCTCTGAGTAGGCAATATGCGATGGAGTAAAGCTGGAGTTTTTTGAGACTGTTTGCGTAGGGCATCTGTTTGAGGCCAGTAATCCTCTATGTGAGGTATTTCTGTGGCCTTTCCAGTTGTTGTAGATGTCTTTTGTGAGGTACATATCAAAAGGGGCATTGTATTCTGTAATGGGTCTAATGAGTGATGAGTAGAGGGAAACGATTACCTCTTTTTTTCTGGATGAGAAACCTTTTGTGATGAGGTGAGCCACGTAGAAGGATTTCCTGACCACTGTGGTGATGTGATTATCAAAGGAGAGACTACTGTCCACCTGTGTCCCAAGGTCTCTTATCACATTTTCGGCGTTAAGTAGACTACCAGCTATGTGGTAGTTCATGGGTACAGAGTTTTTACCAAAGGGGATGACGATACACTTTTTGGCATTGAGCTTCAGGCCATGGCTTTGACACCAGGCATCTGTGTCAGTGAGGCCCTTTTGTAGTATGTCCACATCATTAGGAGTTTTGGTTATGGCTCCTAGTTTGCAATCATCTGCAAACTTTGTTAGCCAAAGACCTTCTGTGTTAGCCTGTACTTCAGGGAAGTAGATACCAGAAAGGAGAGGACCGAGAACTGAACCCTTTGGTACTCCACTTGTCACTGGTCTGAAGTCGGATTTGGAGTCTACTACTTTCACAGTGTGGGTTCTGTCCATGAGCTAGTTGGCAACCCATCTTGCGACATGGGGATTTATACCTAGTTTAGTGAGCTTATCTAGAATTCCAGAGTGGGGGATGGTGTTGAAAGCCTTGGCGAGATCTAGATAAGCTGTGTGAACCACTTTACCCTCATCTATGGCTTTGGTGACTGCTTCAAAGAAGTCAGACAGGTTTAGGAGACATGATTTGCCTTTTGCAAATTCAAATTGGGTAGGATCCAGTGTTTGGAGATTACCAGTGTCTTTGTTTATGAGTTCCATGATGATACGTTCCATGGCCTTGCAGACCAGGCTCGTTAGGCTAATGGGGTGGTAGTTCCCGGGGTCCGTCGTGGCTCCCACTTTGTGGAGTGGGATAACCGTCGTGGTGCGCAATTCAGTGGGCACAAAGCCTGAGGTGAGGCTATGATTGAACATGGTACTTAGGTAGGGTGCCATTTCATTCTGTAGTTCATGTAGAACGCAGCCTGGGATATTGTCAGGTCCCCTGGATGCTGTGTTCTTGGCTTTGGAGAGTGTGTGTTTTACCTGTGCAGCCGTGATTACAAGGACTTTGCATTCCTCCAGTATAGAGATGGGCCCTCTAGGGTATGAGAAGGGGGTAAAGTTGGCACTGAACCTATCTGCCAGGATGTTTGCAATATCAATTGGTTCTGTATATTTAATGCCATTATGCTGTAACTCAGAGCAGATCTGAGTGTTGCCATTGAGATTCTTGACATAGCTATAGAATGCTTTGTAGTTGTCTTTAGAGTCAGTGGCAATTTTGTTTTCGTAACTAGCTTTGGAGGATTTTATGAGGGATCTCAACTTCTTACTGAGGTTGAACAGGGAGTTCCTCCAGTCATGAGATTTTACTCTTTTTTGCAACAGTTTCTTTCTTCTGTTGTAGAGTTTGTTTATGGCAGAGGACCACCAGATTGGCTTCCTTTTTTGGCGGATAGCATCTTGGTTCTGTTAGGGATAGCTTGATCCATGCACTCGTGCTTTTAAAGTGCATTTGTGTAGGATTCAGCAGTCGTACCTCGATTTTCCGTCTGCATGGGTGTCATGAAGTTTGCCTCTTCTGTCTTAAGAAGTGTGAAGTTGTCTTTAGAGAAGTTTTTTACGGTGGTTTCCCTAACTGGGAGTGGGGTGGGATGTAGATGTCTAGGGTGATTAGCTTGTTGTCGGATCTGACCAACGAGGAATTGACCTCTGGTGTGGAACACCGGTTGCCTATGTTGGTAATTACCAGGTCTAGGATATTGCTACCCCTGGTGGGGGTGTGAATAAGTTGATCCAAGGCGTTGGAATTTATGAATTCCAGAAAACGTTGAGCAAAAGAGTTGGTACATGAGTAGTTTTCCCAGTTAATGGTGGGGTAGTTTAAATTGCCCATTATTAGGGTGTTGGGTTGTACCCTAATACTTTCCAGTGTATCAAGAAATGAGGAGTGGGAATCCTGGGGCATGGTGGGGGGTCTGTAGCAAGCTACAATTTGGATTACGGTCTTGCCCAGAGTTAGTTGCACTTGGATAATCTCGGATGCATTATGCTGTGCAACTAGCCTAGAGGTTGTGGATATCCTTAATGAATATGGACACTCCTCCACCTTTAGTGGTTTGTTCCGGGTTAGGTGGCCAAAAGGTGTGGTATTAGTTATAACCTGGTAATGCAGGGGTGCTCTCTGGAGCTTTGAACCAGGTCTCTGTCACTGCACAGATGTCGATGTTCTCCATTTTAAGAAGTGCCTCTAGTGAGTGCATTTTGAGGTTTAGACTTCTAGCATTGAGTAGCATTACCCTCAAATTATGCTTGCTTGTACCTGTTACGGTGGTGAATTTGTCATTTGAACCTTGCCTAAAAAAGGCACTATAGGGGTGGCAAGAGCCTTAGCCAGTATACGGAATCCCAGGAGCAACAGGTGCAGGACATCTCTGGCAAAGCATTGTGGTCTGTCGATCATGTCGTCCCAGGCAGACAAGTACTGGATCTCCTTAGAATGACACCAGAAGCTTAGCCAATTGTTGAAGTCAATCATTATGTCCTTGTACTGTGGTATCATTCTGGGTGATGGCAGGATGCTACTCAGGGCTAGGGTCATACCTGCCTGGGCTACAAGATCGGAGAGCTCCTCCATGTCTCTTTTCATGTAGTCCAGGAAGGTACGTCTCAGGTCATTCACACCAACATGGGCAGTGACAGTGTCATATTTGTACTTGTTGTGGAGTGACCTGAGTGCGTGCATTATGTGGCAGATCCTGGCACCTGACCTTATTTATAGCCTGGTGAGTGGAACATCAGTGTGCCTGACTATAGAGTCACCTATGACTAGAGTGTTGGGTACGTTGTTATGCCTTATGGGCAGTAGTTGAGTTTGTGGGCTATGTATCATTTAGGTTGTGTTGGGGGGGGGGGTGGAGTTTGCTTGCGTTTCTGCTTTGGAGGTCCCTGATGCTTGGGCAGGTTTTTATTGAGAGCCTCCGTGAATGTAGGCGTGTGTTTCGGTGGTGTAGGTTTTGAGGGACTATGTGATGAGTGTGGTGTGGTGCAAGTGTTTAACCTTCTCCTCTTGACTGTCTAGTCCAGTCTTGGGTGAAGAGAGCTTTGCTTCCAGTTTGGCCATATAAGTGCATCGCTCTCAGGTTGTAGTGTTGGGTGGTAGGAGGAGAGGGTTGTCTGTGTACATGAGGCAATTGCTGCATTGCCCCAAGATGCCCAGATTCATCAGGTAGACAGGAGAAGTCACTGGGAGCTGACCCTTAGACATGCTTGGATAGGTGCTTATTTATTAAGTACTAAAAACTGCTTTCCTCTAGACAAGTGAGGAAAGTTGAGTGCTGTAGTAATTTGCAGCTTATTTAGTGCTTACAATGAGTTCTGAACAAGTGCTGAGTTCAAAGGAACAGATTTGAGTGCTGAAACTAGAAAACTGGCTAGTTCTAAGAAACAAAATTAAGCTAGAAGGCTTCCCTCCAACACAGAAAGGCTTGGGTGCTCAGAAGCCTACAAACAGTCTAGACCACTTACAGGAAAGGCAGGAAACGAGCTTAATTTTTTTTTTCTTTTTTATTTCCCAGATGCTCCCTTTGTACACAGTAGGAGTGCCTGAAATCAGAATATGATCTCACTGCACTCAGTTGAGTGAGCAAATGAGATGGGCCCAGAAGAAGTATCCAAACACAAGTTTACAAGAGGGGTGGGCAGTTTCAAAGCCAGCAAGATTAACACCAAAGCAAAAACAGAGAGGGTGGGTGGGGAACTAACTGAAAAAACAGTCAAAACTTCTAGTTCAGTTAATATTCAAAGCAACACAAATAAATCAATTAAAATGCTGTATTATTTGAAAAAAAGTACAGATAAAAGGTACTTAAATTCTCTTATACGTCCAGTTGAATACAAAAGCAAACACACCTTATATATGACTCAAACAAAACATGTGACCATTCAAAATTGTTCATTCAATCCAGGTGTGAATAAGCCTTCTAATTTAATTATACACTTTTTTCTTTTTTGTTTAGAATATCGTGCCAACCAGTTTTGTTGTTCCTTGGTCCAGTAATTTTATTAATTATTGTAAAATAAAGGATGCTTTAGTATGTATTAAACAGTGTTTGTATAGGACATTGGCGATTTTATGGTTTTTAACATCACTAAAATGTTCTGATGTCCTGATTTTTAGTGGTCTGTCCTACATAAAAGGCAGAACATTGACAACTGACTAGATAAATAACCCAGTCGGTATTACAGTTGACAAAAAAGGAATATCAAAGACCCGAGATGTATTTTATGTATGTGTATATTACAGACCCATAAGCCTGACTAGCCTCATCTTTAAGGCTGAGGAAAGGATCATTATGGAACAAATAAATAAGGATATAGGTGCCCTACAGACTCTCAACTCTATCCAGTTCATTCATATTTGCCAAGGGCAGATCCTGCCTGCTTAACCTGGCTGGCTTTGAAAATGTCACTGAGGCACTGGGAGAGATCACCTCAGTGCACTGTACTTGTCTGGATCTTGCAAAGGCATTCAACACCCCTCTCACATTCAAGCAACATAGATAAACACACCCAGATAAATGTTAAAATCCCTGTGTCACTCACTGGATATCAAATTGATTCACAACTGGAGTGCAGGAAGTAAGGGTGGGTGGATTTGTTTCCTCCAAAAGACCTGCCAGTATTGGAATGCCTCAAGACTCGGTCCTTAATCTACTTTTTTTTCTCATTTACTTATCGGAGGTCCAAGCTTATGTCACGGGATTGCGACTGACCAAGTTTGTAAACATGGTGTCTTCGTAAACTCCACAGAGGATATTATGATCCTGTCCCAAACAGTTGGTGCCATGGACTTAGCCTAAATCCAAAAAATGTATAGTCATATCATTTGGCAAGCATGACTTCCTTTGTAACTGCTACATTGGCAACACCCCCTGAAAACTCATCCAGTTGTCACAGATCTGGGAACCTGTATCAGTAGGGAGCTGTCCTTCAATCACCACATATCCGTTATTGTAAGGAGGTTTTTTTTCATCATAGAACTCATATTGAAGAGTATGGTGCCCAGATCCAAGGACGTAGCTGTTCCTCTGTACTGGACACTCATTAGACTGGTCATCGAGTACAATGCCCCTTTTGGTATATACTTGTCCAAACACTTGTCACAGTTGGAACTACCACAGTATTTCCTCACTATAAAATGCAAGTGTTTTTGGTATCATACATGGTACTAAAGGGAGACCTCTGCTTTGCATATACAGCATGAAGAGACACTGTACTGTCAGAGCTGTTACACATTTGGAAGTCCAGTGGGGTCAGAAACAGCTATTCAAGGGACCTTGGTCTCTTTTGGAAGATTAACAGACCATGCTGGAGGAATTGTGTATGTCACAGAAAATACCACTTTTTATGGAACTAGCTTATCTTCCATGTAAAGTAAATCACTTATCTTACTCTACTCAAATATAACTTGGACAGTAATCACAAATTCACCCCTGGTTTAGCACCAGTGGTCCAGTTGTGCACCCCATGTTTGGAGATTCATATTGCAAAATATAAGAGCGGTGGATGAAGGCAAGGCTGTCCACACAGCCTACCTCGATCTAGCCAAAGCCTTTGACACCACCCCCCACTCTGGAATCAATGATAGACTCACTAATCTGGGCATTAACCCCTACGTCACAAGATGGTTTGCCAACTGGCTCACTAACGGAACCCACACTGTGAAAGTAGCAGACTCCAAATCTTACTACAGGGCAGTTACAAGTGGAGTCCCATAGGGATCGGTTATGGGTCTTGTCCTGTTTGGCATCTACTTCTCTGAAGTTCAAGCCAACACAAAGGGATTCTAGTTAACCAAATTTGCGGATTACTGCAGACTGGGAGCTGTTATTGATTCTCAAGCTGATGTAGACATCCTACAAAAAGACTTCATGGAGACCAACGACTGGTGCCAAAACCATGGCCTTAAGCTCAGTGCTAAAAAATGCATAGTCATTTCTTTCGGAAAAACATGGTGCCCACAGACTACCATATTGATGGTAATCCACTTAACTCCAAAGGTGTGATAAGAGATCTAGGGACACAGGTAGATACCAACCTCTCCTTCGACTACCATATTGCCACTGTCGTTAGAAAGGCATTCTACGTGGCACATCTCATCACAAAAGGTTTCTCATCCAGGAAGAGAGAAGTCATAATCCCTCTCTACTCATCCGTCATTAGACCCATTATAGAGTACAATGCCCCATTTGGCATGTACCTCACTAGACACCTCCAACAGCTGGGGAGGCCAAAAAAGTTCCTCACAAAGAAGATCTTGGGACTCAAACATGAGCCTTACACAAAGACTCAAAACATCTCCAGCTTTACTTCGTCTCATATCCCTACTTAGAGGTGATCTCAGTTTGACATACAAAGCAATGTCTGACCCAGTATTGCTAGACATGCTTTATCTAAAAAATTCACAATCCCTCCATGCCACATGCTCCAAAGACCTCAACCTCATCACCACAGTAAACAGAACCTGCTGGAGGGACAGGTTCCTAACCCAGAGACTTCCCATACTCTGGAATAAACTCCCCATTCACTCAAGCAGAGCACCTCACTAGCCCTCTTCAAGAACAGTCTTGACGAGTGATGGGTAATAGGAAATTCACCCCGGGATCACTTCAGTAGCCTTACTTGATAGGGGCATAAGGAACTAATGTCTGGCAGCCAGACGACAGGGTATATTCTTGGGCTAGGCTTGCATTGGCTCCAGGGTCGTTAGCCTATTACTAACCTATGAACCTATGAAATGTAGGCTTCTTAAGATTCTTGCAGGTCAAAAGACTAGTATGTACCCAAGAACCTGTGGAACTTGGCGTCCTACCTAGCAAGAATAATGTGAATCTAAGTGATATGGAGTGGACGTCTAGCCTTCCAGTGTAGATGCCCCCAGCCCCCACTTCCCAAAACAAACACACACATTTCTTCATCCCCTTCTTCCTAGCAGATACTTCTAAGCAGGCACCATTCGAGCTTCTACTTTTGCAGGAATCCAGTGATGAATCCAGCTGTAGCGTCCAAGTATTCTGAGAAAGGGTCCAAGTGTTGGCTGCTGCTTCTAACACCCTTTCCAATGGCAAGGAAAGTAGGAACCTAGACAGACTTGAAAAGAAAGTCTATATATTTGATACCCTGGATTTTGTGATTAACTGCCAGACACCTGGGACCAAGTTTCAGATTTCTGAACTGGACCACCAGGGAGAGAAAATTGATGAGGTGCCTGATGCTAATCTGAAGGCAAAACTGTTAAAACTCACACTGATGGCTAATCAGGTGGGTAAATACTGTATTTTAAGTGTGGTCTTGATGCTGTAGATGCCGCAGCTAAAGACTCTGTTAACAGGAGTTATGCCTGGCTAAAGGTTCAACCCCTGGCAGGAGATGTTGGAGGAGAGCTCTTCAGTGCCCTGTTGACAAAAATCTGTTCTTTGCGAGTCCTCTTCTTGAAGTCCTTCAAGGAAATGTAGTAAAGAGGTAAGATTGTGCTATGTGGTCAACTTTTTCACCCACATCTGCCACACTTTGACAGAAACTGCCCTTCCAAACTTGGACCCTTTTACTGTAAACAGGGAAGGACAGTCAAGGCAAGAAAAATTAATGCCTGTCAAGGAAAAGATGGCAGGGGACAACGGAGGGAAACCAGGGGTGGCAGTGTCCAAATTCCAACAAGGATCAGCCATGCTGTATGACTTTCCTCCCTACAGTCCCCGTGCCCACCTCCAGTCCTGCAACCAAAGTGGCAGGCAGATGGAATTGATTACAAAAGACATCTTGAGTTCATCAGATCATCAAGGGCTACCTCAATTCCTAGAATACTTTAGAGAGATTATCAAACCTGACATTGCAGAGCTTCTACAACAGGAAATCAGAGACGGTTACTCCAGAAAACAAGCAAAATGATTTTATTCAGTACTGTTTCTGGTTCCAAGGCATGAAGGAAGGTACCAAGGACATGTTCTAAACCTTTCCAAACTAAACACTTTTCTAAAATTGCCAAAATTCAAGATGTTGAACTTGCATATTCTGTTAATTCCTCCTTTTTCCCAGTGTTTTGAAGGTCTCCCTGGATTTAAGTTGCCTACCTTCATATCCCCATCCACAGGGACCACAGATACTACCTGTTTTTTTCCTGGAAGCTGGCATCATCAGTTTACATCATTGTGTTTTGCTTTATCTACTATTCACAGAATGCATGGCTCACTGATTGCCTTTTTGCAGAAGTAGGGGCATCCATATTTCCCATACTTGGTTGACTGCTTCATCCAGGCAGTCTCTTAGAAGGAAGTAACTGGGGCCTTATCATTCACTGTGAATCTACAAAAGTCCACATTGACACACACAGAAGACAGTGTTCCTGGGGTCTCTTACAGACACTAGCCAACAGAAAGGCTTCCTGCCTCCAGACAAGGTGGAAGCCTCTCAGACATGTATCCTCCACTTAGCAACCCAGAATCAAATCACTGCATGGGATTATTTCATGGCTGTGGGGTATGTGGCTTCTACCTTCTTCATGATTCCACAGGCCAGCCTATATATGTTAAAAAAAAAATAAAATAAAAAAATACAGTGATGCGGGAGTGCCTCATAGGTTCAACACTGTCTTCCCGTACAAATGACAACTCCTGTCTTCCCATGCATATCCAGAGACGTTCATTGGTGGTACCAGCAGAGTCAGTTAGGGAGGTTAGCAGTTTTCTTTTCACTCAGTCGCAACCCAGTCAGTCCATCACCTTTGAACATAACCTGAATAATATTCACTTAGAATCTGAAGGTGTAGTGGGGGTGGAGTGCCGTCCAAATGAAAAAAAAAACACATCAGTTACAAGGAAATGTTGGCACTTATACATGTAATCAAGGCATTCAGCCAAGTTTGGAAGGGTGAGTGTACTGCATGTTGTAACAGTGCCACAGTTATGTGTTATATTAGCAAGCAAGGGGGCACAATGTCCTACAGCTTCTGTAAGTTATCAGCGACTGCCTGGGAGCTGGCTTAACAACACAAGATGACTTAAAGGCAGTGTATCTACCCTCAGAACAGAATACTGTGATGGGTGCACTAAGCAAATGTAAGGTAGACCCATGTGAGGGGGATGTTGGGCAGGGATGGCTGTCTGCAGCTATTGCATTTTTGGCATTCCTCAAGTAGATCTGTTTACAACACAGAACATCAAACAGCTGAATTATGTCTGCTAAAGGTTTTCTTGCAGTGAATCTTGAGCAATTCAACACCATCTCCTTAGCTTGGGCATCCTTGTATCTCTGTGCATTCCTTTTGATACTCTTGCTCCCCAAGGTGATCCAGAAAGTGAGGAGTGGAAGGTCCAGGATGATCTTAATTGTGACCTTTTGGCCCAGACAGTTTTGGTTCTGTACCTGCTCGTGGAAATGTCCAGGGGGGAGCACCTAGTGTGGTCAGCATTGATGGATAAGTTTGTGACGGTACAACTCACTGAATGGATAATTCCTAATGCCTTGTTGTCACCAGTACTGTAAGGATGTCCTCAACTTCATTAGGCAGGCAAAGAAAATAACCATAGTAGACCCTTCAGACTCATGTGAAAGAGGTTTTTCTACTGGTGCCAGTGCACATCACGGGACCCAAATGTAGTAGGTGTTTCACTGATTCTCCAGTATCTCAGTGAGTTGTTTGGAGCGGGCTTGCCTACACATCAGTCATCATTCACCTGTCAGCCATTTCAGCCTGCTATTAGATCTACCCCGTCTAGCCTGAAACTAGTAAAACAATTTTAAAGGGAGTACTGCACCTCAAACCACCTAGAAAAAAGACAGTTCCTCCCTGGAACCTGAACTCTTACTTCTTGAGGCAGCTGGTTCTGTTGTATGTAAAATTTTTAACCTGGAATACTGCTCTGCTGCTGTCCATCACATTTGTTATTTGAGTATCTCAACTACAAGTTTTAATGTGCAGTGAGCATTACCATATTTTCCACAGTGATATTGTGAGTCAGAACCAACCCCTCTCATGCCTAAAGTAGGCACAGAGCCCACCCTCAATCAAACTGTCCAGCATTCAGCTTTCTTTCCTGAACATTAGTCTAAGTGCAAAATAATTCTTTGTACTTTAAATGCACAGAGGCAGCCAGCTCAGATACTACCTTCATTTAACTGAAGAAGTCAGATAAAACAAAAGTGTCTGTTTATTTTATTTTATTTTTTCTTGCTGAAAAAGAGAACTGCTTTTTAAACCATTTAAAAATACATTTTCTCAGAGCATTTAGTTTCATAGGTTCATAGGTATTCCAAGGACACTGAATCTCAACTATTCTTACTTTGCTAGTACCTTAACTTAGGCCATACCTTCCTTTGGAAGAGGGCCATAACAGTCAACGCTAGAGTAAATCTGAGAATACTATCCAAGTCATCTAGATTTTTTTTTAAAAGAAGATGTTGAGTTCCACTGCTTAACATGCAGGGAAAGTTTTTTCCAGAGGTTTAGGGAAGTAAGGATATAAACCTGTCCCTTCACTATGCTTTATTTATCTGTTGGTGAAGATTTAGGTCCCTGCTTTTAGTATTGGTGGAGAAACTGGACTTGTAGAGGTACAGGAGATCCAGGACAGTTGAGACTATAATGGTGCAGTAAGTGAGACTGAGACCTCCCCTCAAAAGTCTGTAAGAGACTTTATAAAGGGATAGAGCTTCTGGCCTCTCTTGGTATCTCAGGGACTTTAGGCTTGTGATATTTTTGGTTAGGAACCTTTAGGGTTTTTCTAGTTGTTTGCTGTGTGTGATCATATGCATCCCAAAGGAGATGTTTACTGTTAGTGGTGGTTCAATGCTTTGTACAAGGGAATGAGTATCTCTATAGACCTTAATAATATTCCTTTGGCATTTGCTTTAGTTAACCAAAAGGCTTTCATGACAGCCATCATCACATATTGGTCAAAAGAGAGGGAGACATTCAACCCAAGTACCTAGGTCCCTAAGTGAATTTTCATTTTTTAGTTGTGTTTTATCTAAACAGTATGATGAGGACAGGTATTGTGTACCAAAAGTGATGATACAGCACTTTTGTATTTAGTTTGAGCCCATTTTTAGTGCACCAATAGTTTATTATAGAGAGATCATTCTGGAGGGTGAGTTTACTAAAGAGAGGGCATTCTGGAGGTTTTGGGTGTCACAGGGTGACTTAGCAATCCCCAGTTTATAGTCATCTGCAAACTATGTTAGCCAAGAGGTCTTGACTGTCTTTTTGGAGATCTGAGAAGTAACAAAAAGGACAGGTTTCAGCACATAGCCCTAAGTGACACAGCTTTTTACTTTCATTCTTTATGAGGAGGCATGTGCATCTTGCAATGTATGAGTTCTGTCTTTCAGTCAGTTTGCTAGCAGTCTTGCTACATATGGGTCATATTTTAAAACATTTAACTTTTGTCTAATGTCTGTAGAGGCAATTGGTGTTGAAGGCCTTGGCCAGGTCAAGATATGCCTCTTACACTGCATGGTCACCATCTAGAGCCTTCATTGCCCTTTCAGAGACGTTTGCCCGATTAAATATGCAGAATTTGCCATTTGCTAAGCCAAATTGTTAGGGGTCAAGTCTAATAAAATTCTTGATATTGCAGTTTGCAAGGTCAGTTATACTACTTTACATTGCTTTGCAGGTGAAGCTTGTAAAGCTGATAGGTCTGTAATTACTTGGGTTGGTGGTTGTAAATACACCCAGATAGAAGGACATCGCCATTGTAGTGCACGACTCCTCAAGAGTTTTGCTGCTCCTCTCAAGGAAAATCTGTGGTAGACCCATTCTGGACTCATAGTACCTGGGACAGTGCAGTCACTGTGCCACTCTTAAAAGAAGTAGACAGTCGAGCTATTTTGGAAGTTGCCACGTAGACATTGGTCCACACCTTTTCCAAACAAAAAATTTTCAGATGAGGTTTCTTAGAGCAATTTTGCATGGTATCTTAAGCCCCCATTCCCCTCTTCTCCTGTCACCACCTATTCTCCGTAGTGTTCTGGGAATCATCCCATTTGTAAGGATTACCTCAGTAGCGATCCTAATGAAGAGCACAGTTCATTTGTGTAGGCAAATTACCATAACATGATGTTCGGGTAGAGCTCTGTATAGTTGTCCTTGGGTCCCTTGCCAGTGGGTTCTGTACACACTTCTGCAGTAGTGATAACTTTCTGTGACCTTTGCTGCAGAATGTCGTGACACCCAGCCTACTTAGAAAACTTTGCACCCTTTCCCTTCCTGCCTGGGTGGATGCTACCACATCAGTGATAAAAGAGAGAGAGCTGTCTGTGCCATCTTTAGATGTTCATCGTGCATACAGCTGCAGTCATAACAGATTCTCCTGCCATCAGGCGGGTCCTCGGTCGGCCGAATTCCAAAGTCTAGGTCCGGCGTCGGTTGTCGTCGCTTCTTCCCTGACGTCAGTGCGCCAGGGGTATAAAAGAACCAGCCGACGCCATTTTCTTAAGTCTTTCTTGCCGCGTGGTGCCCGAAGCAGAAGCAGTTCGCAAGTGCCAGTCGGCCAGCTCCTGAAATTACGAAAATTTTGCAACCGAAGTCTTCTTGAAAGCTAAGTACCCCGTTGGGGAAACTTTTCTTGCCTCAGACCGATGTCAGACAAAGTTAATAATTGTATTTCTTGTGAGAAGCAAATACTGCATAAGGATTTTCATTCCCTCTGCATTCCTTGCTTAGGCCCAGACCCCACGACGTCTCGGTCTGTCTTTTTTGTGCTATATTCAACAAACACACCATTAAGCGTCGGGCGGAGTTCGCCCAGCACTATTTTGGCAAACAATTTAACTATATTATGTCGTCGGATACTCCGACTCCAGTTTTGTCTAAAAAACGCAAAGATAAGGAATGACACACGAGGTCCGCGGCCTCTACCGACACCACGCCAAAGCCGAATACAGGTGGTCCGGTTCTCAGCGAGGCGCCTACGCAGCCCCTGCCTACCGACGACACTTCATTGGCGGTGTCTTCTGTGCCCGAGGTCGCAGGCTCCTCGGCCCACACCCCGACTACAGATACCGAAGCCACTCTTGGTGCTGAATCTCAAAATGTAGACAGGTCTGCCTCCTCTCAAGGTGTCTTCAGACCTTCCTCTTCTTTTTCTATCAAGGCTTTCACTAAGTCTAAAGCAGCCATGCATTCTAAGAGACAAGCTCCACAGGGCCCTTCTCCAGGCCCCATGCCTAAAAACAGATGCTTAAAATGGCTGAGGATTTGATTACTCTTATCAGGGGTTCTCAACCCCCCCCCCCCGGACAAAAGGCCCAGAGTGGAGGAAGAATCCCCCTCCTCTGACCAGTCCTCCATTATTTCAGAGCACTCTGATGACCAGGAACATTCTTGCTCCCCTTTTGAAGATTCTGATGCTGAGGAATCCATTCCCTCTGTCTCCCCCCCAGAGGATTACTCATTTGGGGAAACCTTGCATACCTTAAGGGAACACTTCCACTGGGAAGGCCAAGAGTACTCAGATTCCAAGAAAAGGCTTGGGGATTTTCTCTTGCTACCTCAGCACAAGCCTCTGGCTACCTCCTGTCTTAGACATACTAGATGATGTGTACTCGGAGGCCTGCCTTAACCCGGATTCTTTACCTCCAGCCCCAGTCAAGCCTGACAGGTACTACCGGGTTCCTGACTCACACCAATTTTTATACAAAAGCCATGCGGCTGACCCAGAAACTATCTCACAGGGCCCCAAGGGAATTAAGGCCTCCACTGCTAAAAACCCTTTACCTTCCGAGAGAGATTCCAGATCCTTAGAAAGGTGGGGAAAAAAGGTATACACCTCGGCCACCTTAACCATGAGGGCATTAAACTGCCAGTTCCATATGCTAAAGTACCAACAGTTTCTGTTATCACAGTTGAGAAGCAAAATGTCACAACCTGAACAATCAGACTTGAAGGAGTTGCAGGATTTGATGCATAGTGCAGAACAAGTGGGTAAACATACCTTGTAATGTGGTTTTGATGCTCTAGAGGCCTCATGTAGAGCTGCTGTTACAGGATCAGTCATATGTAGACATGCCTGGCTCAAGGAGCAAACCTTACCAGATCATGTCAAAGCTAAATTACTAGATGCCCCCCTTCAAAAGGATGTATTATTTGGTGTTAAAGCTGAGGAGGTATTAAAGAAAATGGAGGAAAAGGCTAAATCAATGCAAACAGTGAAAGATTTTCCACAGGTACAACCTCCACGTTTCACTAGAAATTGGCCTTCCAAAAATTGGTCCTTTCCAGCCACGGACAGACCCCAAAGAGGTAGATACAGGTGCCCGAGGGGCAGAGGGCAATCTCAAGGATCGTTTAGGGGCAGACAATGGCAAGCTCCTGCACAAAGAGGTGGTGAGGTTAGTTCGCAGCCATTCAGAAAGCAAGCCCAATGACTTTCCCCTTTGCATGCCAAGCAAGGCTCAAATGGCAGCACCCTTAGGTGGAAAACTGGCATTATTTTCAAAAAATTGGCATATTGTCACAAAAGACAAATGGATCCTGGACGTTATAAACAGAGGCTACAGATTCCATTTTCACACCCTTCCAAAAATGAGAGGCATGCCAAACCTGCCACACAATCAAAGGGCAGAGGCACAAAGACAAATTTCAGATCTCATGGACATGAAAGCTATTCAAGAGGTACCTTCTCACGAACAAGGTCAAGGTTTTTATTCCAGACTACTCCTGGTACCAAGGAAGGGAAAAGATTGGAGACCTATATTGGACCTATCCATCCTAAACACATTTTTACTCGTACCAAAATTCAAGATGCTCACATTACAGCAGCTTCTTCCCATGCTGGGCAAGGAGTCTTGGCTGGTAACACTGGACCTCAAGGAGGCATACCTGCATGTCCCAATCAGACAAAATTGCAGAAGATACCTCAGATTTCTTGCAGGTTCAACCCATTATCAATTCTCTGCGTTGCCCTTTGGCTTATCTACTGCGCCCAGAGTATTCACGAAATGCCTGGCATCAGTAATTGCCTACTGCAGACTTCAAGGGATACAAATATACCCATATTTGGACGACTGCCTGATCCAAGCGGACAGCAAGCACATACTTCTGAAACATCTGGCTTTTGTAATAATGTTGTTGAATTCTCTGGGATAACAGTCAACAAAAAGAAATCAAGGCTAATACCCTCTCAGAAAATAATTTTCCTGGGTGCCAACTTGGACACAAACACCCAGATGGCCTACCTCACGCCAGAGAAGCAGGGGCAACTAACTCAATACTTCAGAAAACTAGCCAATTTCACCAGGCTGACTGCAAGGAAAATCCTGCAGGCTCTGGGATTCATGGCATCTTGCATCCTACTAATCCCATGTGCAAAGCTGCATATGAGGAAACTTCAATGGTACCTGAAAAACCTATGGTCTCAACACAGCCACAGTTTGGAAACAATAATACCACTAATTCCATGTCTTCAAAAGGAATTTCTGTGGTGGGCTCAAGCATGCCAAACAAACACAGGTCTCCCATTCTGCAAGCCTCAAGCAAATCAAGTCATCACAACAGACGCCTCGGACTACGCCTGGGGGGGCGCACATGACAGATCGGTGCATTCAGGGCAAATGGTCCCAAAAAGAAAAGCACCTTCACATCAATCAAAAGGAAATGCTAGCAGTAATAAATGCTATTATAGCTTTCAAAGACCTTCTGCATCCAGGTCAACTATTGATAAGGACAGACAACACCACAGTAATGTGGTACATAAACAAACGGGGAGGAACCCATTCATACCCCCTATGCAGGCTGGCCATGTCACTTTGGAACATGGCCCTGGAATTACAAATCGAACTTCAAGCACAGTACTTGCCAGGCAAGGAAAACACGCTGGCAGACAACCTAAGCAGAAATATCACATATCCACACGAATGGAAGTTGCATCCTCAAGTTTTTACAGAGATAATTCAAGCATGGGGAAGGCCAGACATAGATCTCTTTGCCTCCCAAAAAAATTACCAATTGGCAAAATTCTGCTCAAGGACTTTTCATCCACAGGCCTGGAGAGTGGACGCTCTCTCTTTCAGTTGGACAACAATGACAGCTTATGCCTTTCCACCTCTTCATCTGCTGCCCAAAGTTCTATTAAAAACCAGAGCAGACAGACCAAAGATGATTCTCATTGCTCCAGACTGGCCAAGACAGCACTGGTACCCACTCCTGAGGAGCCTGACGCATTCCCCTCCATGGACCCTACCTCTAATGCCTCTTCTTCTGACTCAGCACAGCTTCAAAACTCTTCACAGTCAGCTGAAAACACTCAATCTGGCCGCATGGAAGATTCCTTAACATCACAACAGACCCTACTCTCCAAGGAGGTGCAGGATGTCATTTTGGAGGCCAGAAGGCCGTCTACTAGAAAAGCTTACTCCGCAAAATGGAAACGGTTTTGTGCCTGGAATGAGAAAAAGGGCCAGAATCCTGGAAAACTGAATTTACCTCAAATACTACAGTATCTAGCTGAGCTGCTAAGCAGTGGGCTTTCATTCTCCTCCATCAAAATCCATGCCTCAGCCATTTCTGCAGAATACAACACTGATCCACCTTTATTCTCTCACCCCCTCTTAAGACAGTTCCTCAGAGGGGCTAAGAATATAAAACCCCCAAGGAAACAACCAATTCCTGCTTGGGATCTCAGTTTCATTCTAGAAAAGCTGACCTTGCCTCCTTTTGAGCCAGCTGCCTCTACAGATTTGCAATATTTGTCCTGGAAAACAGCTTTCCTTCTGGCTATCACCTCAGCTCGTAGGGTATCGGAACTACAAGCCCTCATGTTTGTGCAGCCTTTTATCATCTTCCATCAGGACAGAGTTTCCTTACGAACCAACCCATCCTTTATGCCAAAGGTGGTATCCAGGGTAGCTTTAAATCAGGCTTTACACTTACCTACCTTTTACCCTAATCCTCAAAACAAAGGGGAGAGAATACTACATTCCTTGGACATCCACAGACAGCTGCGTTATTATTTGGACAGAACAAAGCCTTTCAGAAAATCAGAACAGCTCTTTGTGTCCTATGCTATAGGAGCTCAAGGGAAGCCAATTTCCAAACAGACAATCTCAAAATGGATAGCCCACTGCATACGCTTTTGTTACTCTTTTCATGGTAAAACTGTACCTGCAGACATCAGATCTCACTCCACAAGGGCCACAGCTACCTCTGCAGCTTTCCTCAGAGGAGTTCCTACCAAAGATATTTTGGAAGCAGCCACTTGGAGTTCTGTGCATACCTTCTCCAAGCACTACCACCTACCATTATACTCCACAACTAGAGCAGGCTTTGCCACTGCAGTCTTGCAGGGCATTCTGGCTCCTCCTAGTTCCACCTAGTGCCTACCACCCCTTTCTTAGCTTTGGGATTCTACCCATCTGTTATGACTGCATCTGTATGCACGATGAACATAGTACAGTTTTGTACCTACCATAAATGTAGATGTTCGAGTGCTAATACAGCTGCAGTCCAGGTTTCCCTCCCTCCTTCCCCTCTTGAGACAGGCCTATTGGCTAACACCTCCTCATACAACCTGATTGGGGTATTCTTTTATGGTGTATTTGCTTGCAACTACTGTATTTTGATTATATTGCATTGCTTTATTACACAAATTTATGTATTGCCTTCCTTCTGGGGGCACCTGACATCTGGGGCAAGAAAAACTGAAGAAAATGGCGTCGGCTGGTTCTTTTATACCCCTGGCGCACTGACGTCGGGGAAGAAGCGACGACAACCGACGCCGGACCTAGACTTTGGAATTCGGCCGACCGAGGACCCATCTGTTATGACTGCAGCTGTATTAGCACTCGAACATCTACATTTATGGTAGGTACAAAACTGTACTTACTTTCTTGCCATAGTGCAACTGCAAATCAATGTAGGATTTATCAGTCTATTTGTTAGGCCTGGCAGCTTGAGATGATCTTCATGCTTCACTGTTGGGAGTCGTGACTAGTGGGATTTCCTGCCATGGAAGCCCTTGGTCGGCCTGACTACCAAAGAATTTTTCCCCTCTTCTTGAAGCCAGCAGACACCCTGTCCGATGTCACTAGTCTGGATATAAAAGGAGTCTGCCGGTGCCATAACATCAGTTTTATTGCTGTCAGTGCCTGAAGCAGAGTGCTGGTCAGTGCATCGGTCAGTCCACAGCAGAGAAAGATGACTTCTAAAGCTACATACCCTGTTGAGGAACTTCTCATGTGTTTTTTGACTAATGTCAGAGAAAGTTAATAACTGTCTACACTGTGGCAAACAGATACTACTCCAGGAGTTTAATTCTTTGTGTGTGACTCGCTTGAGCCCAGAACATGACAATGTCCTTCCATTTCACTGTTGCAGTATTCATTACAGTAGGGATCCCCTGCCAAGGGTGGCCCGACGTCTGGCCAGTATGCCAAAGCCTTTAGGTTGCTTTAAGGTATGCTGTACATCACATGTATGCTCCTCTTGTAGCGTAGGGCATAAAGATGACATCCGGAAGTACCATCTTTAGAACTTCTTTGCCTCCATTCCAAACACTTGTCTCTTGATCGTCAGTCTGAATGCCCATTCTGCTGCTGGTTCACCAAGCTGTTGCAGATAAGTGCCCCACTGGGGTTTTTTTTATCTGTCTTCTGTTATTGTTGCTTGTGGGGTTTCATGTCATCCAAGAAGGGTAAATGCCAGTGTGGGCGACAGATTCCCCATAAAGGCCACCACAAACCATGTCTGATGTTCTTCATCCCACATTGCTGCAGTCCTAACACTTGGGTAGTCCGCTGTCCCAGTCGGCCCGAATACCAAAGTATAAGGCTGACGTCGGTCAGGGCGCATTAGTCTGACGTAAGGACGTCAGGGTACAAATGCGCATGACCGACGTCATATCCTCTGTCTTTTTTGCCGCATGGTCCGATGCAGAAGCAGTTTTGCAAGTGCAGGTTGGCGTTCTGAGATTTTCCGAAGTCGGAGTTTCAGACCGAATCCAAGTTGGCTAAGTACCCCGTTGGGGAATATTTTGGTTTTTCTTGCCTCAGTATTTTACGGATGTCAGAAAAAGTGAATAACTGTATTTCTTGTGGGAAACAGATACCTCATAGGGATTACCATACCTTGTGTATACCTTGCTTAGGGCCTGAGCACGACGTTGTTGGCTGTCGCTCTTGTGCTAGATTTAACAAGCGCGCGATAAAGAGAAGATTAGATTGTGCCAGGTTAGTTTTTGGGAAGCGGTGTAATTATAAAATGCCGTCGGATGCTCCCGCCCGCTCCGTCAAAAAGCGCAAGGACAAAACAGCAAAGCCTAGGCTGGAAGAACCGTCCGTGCGGACGCGGTTCTTTAGAGGGCTCGGTGGAGCCAGAGGTTCAGCCAGAAATTTCTTTGGAATCCCAGGGAGAGACTTTATTACTACAAGATGTGACCTCTCAGGAGGTAGGCCAGGCGGAAGGGGCTTCTCAGGTAGCTGTTCTTCCCTCCCTTCCTAAGGTGGTTAGGCCCTCCCCTGCTGTTTCCAAGGCTTCTCCCAGGGGCAGGCCAAGTTTTGTTTCAGGTGTTACCCCTAGTTCTTCAGGGTCTGTACCTAAGAAGCATATGCTTAAGATGGCAGAAGATTTGATTACTATGATTAGAGGTTCTATGCCCCCTCCTGATAAGAGGCCTAGGGTGGAACCTGAGCTTGGGAGTTTTGAGCAGTGTTCGGATGCTTCTGAGTCTTGGCTGAAGACTTGCAGGAGTATTCCCCTTACTCTGATTCTGATGTGGATGATTCTACTCCTTCTGCTTCTCCTCCTGAGGATTTTTCATTTTCAGAGACTCTTCATTCCATGAGGGAGCATTTTAAATGGGAAGGTCAGGATTTCTCTGATTCCAGGAAAAGGCTTACGGAATTTTTGTTTCTACCCCAGCATAGGCCTTTAGCTATACCTCCTGTTCTAGATGTGGTGGAGGATGTTTTTGCAGAGGCTTCTCTGAACCCTGATTCTTTGCCTCCTGCTCCAGTTAAACCGGATAGATATTATAGGGTGCCTGAAGCTCATAAGTATCTTTTTAAGAGTCCTAGGGCAGACCCAGAAACTGTTTCACAGGGGCCTAAAGGTGTTAAGGCTTCTGTTGTTAAAAATCCTGTTCCTTCGGATAAAGAGGCAAGGGCTTTGGATAGATGGGGAAAGAAAGTGTATACTTCTTCCACTTTGGCCATGAGAGCTTTGAATTGCCAGTTTCACATGTTGAAATATCAAAATTATCTCCTTTCACAATTAAAGTCTAAGGTTGATGCTTTGGCGGAAGGTATTGAGTGTAAAGAGTTGCAGGATTTAGTTCATGTTTCTGAACAGGTGGGTAAGCATTCTTTGCAATGTGGTTTTGATGCTGTGCAGGCCTCTTCGAGGGTGGCTGCCACTGGTTCGGTTCTTCGCAGGCACGCCTGGCTGAGGGATCAGAATTTAGCTGAGCATGTGAAGACAAGGATTTTAGATGCTCCTTTACAATCTGATGTGTTGTTTGGTTAGCCTGTGGAAGCAGTTCTAAAGAAAATGGAAGACAAGGCTAAGTCTATGCAGACTGTTAAAGATTTTTGCAGGTTCAGCCTCCGATGTTTAGTAGAAATTGGCCTACCAAGGGGTGGACATATCCTGCTTATGATTCCCAGTCTAGGGGTAGGTCTAGACGTGGTAGGGGCAGAGCTCAAGGTTCTTTTAGGCCTAGAACAGGAGTTCACCTGCTCAGTCTTCTGGTGAGGGCAGGGGTCAGTCCTTTCGTAAACAGACCCAATGACCTGCCTTCAGCTGCCAGAATCTTCTCGTCTGGCAGCACCTTTGGGAGGAAGGTTGGCACTCTTCAAAGAAAACTGGAGTTTAATTACCCAAGACAGATGGGTATTGGATATCATTCACCACGGTTACAGGTTTTATTTCCATACCTTGCCTCCTTTCAAAGGCATGCCAGACATTCCTCCGCAGCAAAGGAAAGAGGCTCACAGGCAAATTTCTCTGTTGCTCCAAATAGTGGCCATTCAGCCGGTTCCTGTGCCAGAAAGGGGCCTAGGATTTTATTCTCGCCTGTTCCTAGTACCAAAAAAGGGGAACACGTGGAGACCAATTTTGGATCTGTCTATCCTCAACACTTATCTGGACATTCCCAAGTTCAAAATGTTGACGTTACAACAGCTTTTACCTATGCTGGGCAAAGATCACTGGATGGTAACTTTGGATCTCAAGGAAGCTTACCTTCATGTTCCTATCAGACTAATTTGCAGGAAATATCTGCGTTTTCGAGCTGGGAATTCTCATTATCAGTTCTCTGCATTGCCCTTTGGCTTATCTACTGCCCAGAGTATTCACAAAGGTTCTGGCTCCAGTGATAGCTTTCTTCAGGCTAAAAGGAATACAAATCTATCCTTATTTGGACGACTGCCTGCTTCTGGCTCAAGGAAAGGACGTGCTTCTTCAGCATTTGGAATATGTGATAGCAGTGCTAAGATGCCTAGGGTATTCTGTGAACGAAATAAAGTCCAGTCTAGTACCCTCTCAAGACATGTGCTTTCTGGGCGTAAGACTGAATACAGCATCCCAGATGGCCTTTTAACCCCGGACAAACAAAAGAATCTTTCTCTTTACTTCCATCAACTGTCTCATCAGTCCGGGCTGACTGCAAGGACAGTCCTTCAAGCCTTAGGGTTCATGGCATCTTGTATTCTGGTACTTCCCAATGCCAAACTGCATATGAGGAAGCTACAATTGTATCTCAAAAATGTATGGACACAGCACTGCCAGGATTTGGACACTGTCATTCAAATAATACCTTGCATTCAAAAGGAATTTTGTGGTGGGCTCAGGAATGTCACCTAAACAAGGGACTCTCTGTGACCCGGCCAGAGGCGAGTCAGATTCTAACGACAGATGCCTCAGACACAGCTTGGCCAGCCCATCTGAATGGAAAGTGGATACAAGACAAGTGGCCTGCCAGACTGCAGCATCTACATATCAACATGAAGGAGATGTTAGCAGTCCAGTTTGCATTACTGGCTTTCAAGGATTTACTTCTTCCAGGGCAGGTGTTGATTCTAACAGACAACACAACTGTCATGTGGTACATCAACAAACAAGGGGGAACACATTCTTATCCTCTATGCAGGCAAGCAATGATTTTGTGGGAGACTGCGTTAAGCTTGCAACTGAATCTTCAAGCAAGGTTTCTACCAGGAGCACAGAACTCCTTAGCAGATGTGTTAAGCAGGCAAATCATGGATCCCCACGAGTGGAAACTGGATCTTCATGTATTTCAGACATTGACAGTGTCCTGGGGAACTCCAGACATAGATCTGTTCGCTTCTCCACTAAACCACCAGCTGCCAAAGTTTTGCACGAAAAGGTTTCATCACACAGCCTGGAAAGTGGATGCTCTTTCTTTCAGTTGGGAAAATCTTCATGTGTATGCCTTTCCACCTCTGCCTCTCCTCCCAAAGGTGCTCCTAAAGGTCAGACAGGACAAGCCAAGGATGATTTTAATAGCTCCAGATTGGCCTCGGCAGCACTGGTACCCATTGCTGAGGAGTCTGGTAAGGAAGCCTCCATGGCCCTTACCTTTGATTCCACACCTATTGTCTCAAAAGGACGGGCATCTACTCAATGTCAAGCTTCACTCTCTTCATCTAACAGCCTGGCATATTCTGTTTTGAACCATAGCAGGTCTCAGCTTCCTCAACAAGTTTTGAATGTGATTATGGAAGCCAGAAGACCTAGTACAAGGAAAGTGTACGAGGAAAATGGAAGAGATTTTTATTTTGGTGTGCAGCAAAGGATTTGGATGTTTCTGAGCCAAATTTGAGTGTGGCTCTTCAATATCTTACTGAGTTATTGGACAAAGGTTTGTCTTTCTCTTCCATTAAGATTCATGCTGCAGCAATTTCAGCTCACTATGATTGTGACCCACCATTGTTTTCTCATCCTTTGTTTAAGCAATTTCTTAGAGGGCAAAGAATATAAGACCCCACGTGAGCTCCTACTCCTGCTTGGGACCTCAATTTTGTGTTGGAGAAACTTACTCTACAACCTTTTGAGCCTGCGGCTACTGCTGAATTGAAATACTTGTCATGGAAGACTGCTTTTTTGTTGGCCATTACTTCTGCAAGAAGGGTTTCTGAATTGCAGGCCCTTATGGCGGTTGAGCCTTTTTTGATTTTCCATAAGGATAGGGTATCATTACGTACTAATCCTTCCTTTATGCCTAAGGTGGTCTCTAGTGTGGCTTTAAACCAAACTATTCATTTGCCCACTTTTATGCAGATCCCCAAAATAAGGGGAAAAGATTTTGCACACTTTAGATGTACACAGGCAGTTCGTTATTATTTAAGCAGGACTAAGGATTTTAGGCAGTCTCAGCAGTTGTTTCTTTCTTTTGCTTTGAGTTCTCAGGGCAAGCCTGTGTCAAAACAAACTATTTCTAAGTGGATTGGGTTTTGCATTGCATTTTGTTATTCCCATCATGGCAAGGAGATTCCAGCTGGGATCAGGCCTCATTCCACTAGGGCTACTGCCACTTCAACAGCATTTCTAAGGGGGGTGGCAACTAAGGATATTTTGGAGGCAGCTACTTGGAGTTCAGTGCATACTTTCTCTAAGCATTACCACCTTCCTCTCTACTCTAAATCTAGGGCTGGTTTTGCCACGGCTATTTTGCAGGGCATGTTGATAGCTCCAGCTTCTTTATGATTTGCCAGCCTCCCTTACCTCTGCTTTGGGATTCTACCCAAGTGTTAGGACTGCAGCAATGTGGGATGAAGAACATAGTACAGTTTTGTACCTACCATAAATGTAGATGTTTGAAGATCCACATTGCTGCAGTCCAATTTACCCTCCCTCCTTCCCCTCTGTGTTTAGGGGTGGTTGTGTGGGTGGGGTTGTACTTTTGTAAATTGTATATATTGTATATATATATTTGGTACAGGAGTGTTTGGTGTTTTTTGGTTTTGGCCTTATCTTTTTAGGGTCTTCTGACATCTGGGGCAAGAAAAGACTGAGGATATGACGTCGGTCATGCGCATTTGTACCCTGACGTCCTTACGTCAGACTAATGCGCCCTGACCGACGTCAGCCTTATACTTTGGTATTCGGGCCGACTGGGACAGCGGACTACCCAAGTGTTAGGACTGCAGCAATGTGGATCTTCGAACATCTACATTTATGGTAGGTACAAAACTGTACTTTTTACCTTGATGCCTCACACAGCCATACATCCTGTTCTATTTGTCAAGTCTTTTTACCTAAAACCCTTCATATTAGATTCTCTTCTTGGGCATTTTATCTTGAAAACCAGCCTTTGAAGCTTCTTGCGAAGGACACGATGGAAGGAACTTCCTGCTCCAAGGGACAGTCATCAGTGAAGAAGGCCAAGAAGGCCTAGGCTGGAATCTTCTGCTGTTCAGCCTCTGCCGGACGTCTCTCCCAAGACAAGTGAATACCCGGAGGTTTACCTGGCTTTACAATTGGATTCCTCTGCCATGACCAGGTTGGAGACTGGCAGAGATTTGACTTTAAGCACCTCCGAGGAGGCATTGCAGATGTCTGTTTTGGGCGTTTAGAGGGAACTATGGCTGATATTCTCTGAAGGGTCTAGGGGTGTTCCTTAAATTTTAGTCAGAAAAAAGTCCCTACTATCATCATTGAATACTGTCCTGGGTCAGTGCCTTCCAAATTTTATAAGGCAGACGTCCCTTTGAAGAAAAAACAAAAGACTAAATGTATTACTCCTGTTCCTAATGATCCACAAAGTGAATGGCAGTCCTTCACTCAGGGCTTTTTCAGTGCTTTGATGGCATTGAAACCTCCTCAGGGAGTTTCTGTTCTAGCCCCACCTCTACTCCACTTAAAAATACCCAGGGGAGCAGGATTCCACTGAGGAGGAGCTGGGTTTGGATGTGGAATCCGTGCTTATTCTTCTCAGATTCCTTCTGCTTTGGCTTATGGAGCAAAGGAAGAGGAATCTACCAGTCCTGATACTCCCTTTGAAGATATTTCTTTTGGGGACACTATCTCCAGGAAGATGGAGTTGTTTAAATGGTATTGTGCTCAGATTTCTAAGGTACAAAAAAGGTGTTATGAGTTGCTGCAAATGGAGTCTCCTGGGCCTTCAGCAGTTCCTCCTGTTTTGGCTGTCTTTTTGGATGCATTTTCCAATGCTTGTAAGGCTCCAGATTCTCAGCTCCCTGCTCCCAGGAAACCTGATAGATTCTATAGGGTACCTGAGGACTGTAAATTTTTGTACAAATGTCAGTGGTGCCTGTGGCTTCTGACAAGCCCTCTCATTTACTTCCTTCTCCCAAGTTACTGCCCTCTGATAAAGATAGCAGGACCATGGAAAGCCTATGCACGGAAGTTTATACCTCTGCTACCTTGGGTTTAGGGCTCTTAATTATCAGATCCATATGTCTAGGTGTGTGTTGGCTGTCCTATCACAGGCCTGTCAGGTTATTTCTGAACTTCCAGACTCTGAGGGTATGACCTCTGCCTTTTCCCTGTTAGGGACTTCCTCTCATGTGATTTGTCATTGTATCAAGTGTAGTTATGATGCAGCAGCCACTTCTTCCAGGGCTGCTGCTTTTGGGTCAGTGATGAGAAGGCATTCTTGGCTTTGGCTTCAACTTTTGCATGATGATATTAAGACTAAGTTGATGGATGCCTCTCTTAAAAATTTATTCAAAATGCTGCTGCTATGCTTAAGTCCGTTCAGGGTAAGGGCAAGGTTTTACAAGAACTGAAACGTGTTTGTTTCTCCTGTGCCTGAATTTCATAGAAATCACCCCAACAAGCCAGCCTTTATAAACAGGCAATCTCGCTCTTTTCCTCTTCCTAAAGATTAAAAGGGTGATAAGCGGGCTTCTCCTGCTAAGGCTACTCAAACTTGTGTGCCTCAGAAGTATCCTTTTGTGCTGTCTGACTGTCCTATTCTTCCCAGCCACTTTCCTCTTTGCCTGTCTCTCTCTCCCTGCTTGGCTGAAGGTTACTCGGGATTACTTGAGCCTTGAGCCTTGAGCAATCAAGTGCACCTGCAAGCTCATTTCCTGCCAGGCAAACTAAATTCACTGGCAGACGACTTAAGCAGAAATCTAATGGACCCACACGAGTGGAAACTGGAACCCAAATCATTCAAGCTTCTGATCCACAGGTGGGGGGCACCAGTGGTGGACCTCTTTGCTTCCCCTCAGAACTATCAATTGAGCAAATATTGCACCAGAACTCTACCCACAGCCAAGCATGGAAAGTGGATGCCCTGTCCTTTACATGAGAAAACCTCTCAATCTATGCCTTCCCCCTCTGCCCCTCCTCTCGAAGGTTCTGCTAAAGACCAAACAGGACAAGCCAAGGACTATCCTGATTGCACCGGACTGGCCATGCCAGCACTGGTACCCACTTTTGCGCAGTCTGACAGTACTGCCACCACATCACCTGCCTCAGACCCCCTCCCTGCTGTCCCAACAGGAGGGCATGATTTTCCATCCTCAGCTAGAAACCCTGAACCTAGCAGCCTGGCTCATCCCCTGAACTCATCACCAGCAACCCTCAGTAAACAGGTGCTGGATGTCATCCTTGAGACACGGAGGCTTAGTACTAGATAATCCTATTCAGAAAAGTGGAAAATATACTGTTCTTGGAGCCAGTCTCAAGGAATGGACACTAGTATGCCTAGCTTACCTCCTATACTAGATTACTTAACAGAAATGCTCCACAAAAGTCTATCCTTCTCTTCAATTAAGATTCATGCGTCTGCCATCTCAGCTCATTATAATACTGAGCAAACCCCTCTTCTCTCATCCTCCTGTCAAACAGTTCCTGAGAGGAGCCAAAAATTTAAGACACCCCCCCCCCCACCCCAGGAGAGCTCCCACTCCAGCCTGGGACCTTAACTTTGTATTGGAAAAACTCACGCTTCCACCCTTTGAACCTGCTGAATCAGCAGAGTTAAAATTCCTCTCCTGGAAAACAGCTTTACTTCTAGCCATCACTTCAGCAAGAAGTGTGTCTGAATTGCAGGCCCTTATGGAAATGGAATCCTTCATTATCTTACATGCGGACAGGGTTTCCCTCAGGACTTAATCCATCATTTATGCCCAAGGTGATGTCTAGTGTGACTTTAAACCAATCCATTCATTTGCCAACCTTTTTCCCTAATCCTCAGAATAAAGGGGAAAGGATCCTACACTCCCTTGACGTGCACAGGCAGCTTAGGTTCCATCTGGACAGGACTAAACCTTTCAGAAAGTCTGACCAGCTGCTAGTCAGCTTTGCTACAGGGACAGAGGGCAAGGCCATTTCAAAGCAAACCATTTCTAAATGGATAGCACACTGCATCCATTTCTGCTACAAACACCATGGGAAACCTACCTCACAGGGGATCAAAACACATTCCACTAGGGCTGCATCAACCTGTACAGCATTTCTCAGGGGAGTCCCTACCAGGGACATCCTGGAAGCTGCAACCTGGAGCTCTGTACACACCTTCACCAATCATTATCACTTACCTATCTTTTTCTAAATCCAGAGCTGGATTTGTCACAGCAGTCTTACAGGGCCTGCTTGCCAGCCCTAATGCTTCTTGACTGCCTCCACCCATCCTCAGCTTTGGGAATCAACCCAAATGTGATGACTGCAATAGTGAAACACGAAGTACATAGTACAGATGTTCTTCATGTTTCACTGTTGCAGTCATTACATTTGGGTAATCTGCTGGCAGGTTGCCCTCAGTTGGCCTGATTAACAAAGTCTTGGGACCTGCGTCAGTTGCTGTCCCTTTTTCCATGACGTCAGGTCGTCAGGGGTATAAAACATGCAGCCGACGTCATTACATCAGTCTTTCTTGCCACGCGGTGCCATTAAGCAGAAGCAGTTCGCTAGTGCCGGTCAGCCGACTCCTGAAATTTTCGTTTTCGCGGTTCAGAACCGAAGTCTTCAGCTAAAAGCTAAGTACCCCGTTGGGGAAACTTTTTCTTGCTCCTTACTGATGTCAGTAAAAGTTAATAATTGTATTACTTGTGGGAAGCAAATACCTCATAAGGATTTTCATTTGTACTGTTTTCCTTGCCTAGGCCCTGACCACGACGTACCTTGCTGTTGGTTTTGTGCTTTATTTAATCAACACACTGTCCGTCGTCGGTTCATTTTTGCCTCTAAATATTTCGGTTCTCGGTTTAATTATCCAGAAATGACGTCGGTTAGCCATCCGACTGCTGGAATACCGAAAAAACACAAAGAAAAAGACAGAGACAGGCCGTTGAGGTCCAAAACTGCCGACGACGCTTCTCCTAAGCCAGTCGCCAGTTTGCCGGTACTTATTGAGGCACTTTCGCAGCCCCAGATACCCGCTACTTCTGCTTCGCAGGCCTCTACTGAGACCCATTCGAAGTCCGGTATGCCGCGAGATGCTTTGCATATGGAACCCGTAGATGTCTCTACCTTGGATTGGTCCTTAGCCATTGAGCAGATACTGGTTTCTGAGGGTGTATTCAGGCCTACAGACTTGCATATTAAACCGACCCCAACTTCAGTACTAAGGCCTAAATCTCGATCTATGTCTAAATAGAACGACGCCCAGGCCACATGTTCAAGCCCCTATGCCTAAAAAACAAATGATCAAAATGGCTGAAGATTTAATTGCTCTAATCTGGGGTGGTCAACTCCCCCCCCCTCCAAGAGGCCTAGGATTGAACTTGACTATGAATCTTCAGAACAGGACTCTGTTGTCTTCTGACTCTTCTAATGATCTGGATTTGTCCATACCTACTTATGAGGACTCTGATGCAGAGGATTCCATTCCCTCTGCTTCTCCGCCTGAGGATTTCTTTTTTGGGGAAACTTTACATACCTTAAGGGTGCATTTCCACTGGGAAAGTCAGGATTTCTCTGAATCCAAAAAGAGGCTTAGGGATTTCCTTCTTCTTCCTCAGCATAGGCCTTTGGCTATACCTCCTGTTTTAGACAGTGATGATGTGTTTTCGGAATCCAGTATGGCCCCTGATTCCTTGCCTCCAGCCCCTAGCAAACCAGATAGGTACTACAGGGTTCCTGAGTCTCACAAATTCCTTTTCAAAAATCCTGTTGCGGACCCTGAAACCATTTCTCAGGGGCCCAAGGGCATTAAGGCTTCTACTGCTAAAAATTCTACCCCTTCTGATAGAGAATCCATGGCGCTAGATAGATGGGGGTAAAAAGGTTTATACTTCTGCAGCCTTAGCAATCAGGGCTTTAAACTGTCAATTCCATATGCTAAAATATCAACAGCATATCATGGGACTGCTTAAACAGAAAATGATGAAGATTTCTGACTGTGGAGTATAAAGATTTGCAGGATTTACTGCATTTAGCTGAACAAGTTGGCAAACATACTTTGCAATGTGGATGTCCTTCATGGATGCATCTGCAGTCATAACAAATGGGTTGTCCTGTCGTCAGGCAGCCCTTCGGTCGGCCGGATTCCAAAGTCTGGGTCCGGCTTCAGCTGATGTCGCACTTCACCCGACGTCATCTCTGCTGGTCTTCGGGTATAAAGGCATCAGTCGACGCCATTTTCCTCAGTCTTTCTTGCCGCGTGGCGCCCGAAGCAGAAGCTGTTCACAAGTGCCGGTCGGTCAGATCCAGAGATTACTACTACCGAATACTACTTGAAGACTTCTAAAAGCTAAGTACCCGTTGGGACTCTTTCTTGCCTCAGCCGATGTCAGAAAAAGTCAATAACTGTTTAACTTGTGGGAAACAAATACCTCATAAAGATTTCCACTCTTACTGTCTGCCTTGCTTAGGCCCAGACCACGGCGTAGCAGCCTGTTCGCCTGTGCTTCCTTCAACCGACACGCTTAGGCGTCGGTCGGAGTTGCTGAACAGTTTTTCGCTCAGATTTTGCGTACATTATGCCGTTGGATCCTCCGACTACCCAAATTGTTAAAAAGCGCCAAAAAAAGACCGACACTCGCGGTCCGCGGTTTCGGCGAAACCACGGTTAAGCAAGCGAGTGTCTCGGTTTCGCGAAACCGAGAAAACCGGTCAATCTTCAGCCGAATCCATGACTACTACTGAGGCTCCTGCTACTTTAGTTGAATCGGCCTCAGAAATTTTGCCTACAACTGTGGTTCCTAGTGATTTATCAGACACCATCCCTTTGGATGTCTCTACCCCAGCACGTGGTGCTGCTAGGCCTCCTGCAGCCATGTCTATTAAGGCCTTTGCCAGGGCTAAAGCAGCCAAATCTGTTAAATCAGTGCCTGTTAAGCCCCCCTCACACAGGCCCACTTCAAGTTTACAAATGCTTACTCTGGCAGAAGATTTAATATCCTTAATTAGGGGATCCCAATCTCACCCAGACAGGGCCTCTCAGCCCCCAGAAAAGAGACCTAGAGCAGAGCCCCCCGAGCCAGTGTCCTCTGATGATTCTGCGGATGACTCAGACATTACAGACCAGCCAGAGGCCCCTTTTTCTACTTATGAAGATTCCGATGCTGAAGAATCCATTCCAGCTGCCTCTCCACCAGAGGAATTTTCCTTTGGGAAAACCTTACATGCCATGAGAGAACAATTCCAATGGCAGGGACAAGACTTCTCAGATTCAAGAAAAAGGCTTAGGACTTTTCTGCACTTACCACAACATAGGCCCTTAGCTATACCTCCTGTACTGCCTGTTGTGGATGATGCATTTAATGATGATGTCCTTCATGGATGCATCTGCAGTCATAACAACTGGGTTGTCCTGTCGTCAGGCAGCCCTTCGGTCGGCCGGATTCCAAAGTCTGGGTCCGGCTTCGGCTGATGTCGCACTTCACCCGACGTCATCTCTGCTGGTCTTCGGGTATAAAGGCATCAGCCGACGCCATTTTCCTCAGTCTTTCTTGCCGCTGCGCCAAGCAGAAGCTGTTCGCAAGTGCCGGTCGGTCAGATCCAGAGATTACTACTACCGAATACTACTTCAAGACTTCTAAAAGCTAAGTACCCCGTTGGGGACTCTTTCTTGCCTCAGCCGATGTCAGAAAAAGTCAATAACTGTTTAACTTGTGGGAAACAAATACCTCATAAAGATCTCCACTCTTACTGTCTGCCTTGCTTAGGCCCAGACCACGACGTAGCAGCCTGTTCGGCCTGTGCTTCCTTCAACCGACGAACGCTAAGGCGTCAGTCGGAGTTTGCTGAACAGTTTTTCGGCTCAGACTTTGTGTACATTATGCCGTCGGATCCTCCGACTACCCAAATTGTTAAAAAACGCAAGGAAAAAGACCGACACTCGCGGTCCGCGGTTTCGGCCGAAACCACGGTTAAGCAAGCCGCGAGTGTCTCTGTTTCGGCCGAAACCGAGAAAACTGGTCAATCTTCAGCCGAATCCATGACTACTACTGAGGCTCCCGCTACTTTACCTGAATCGGCCTCAGAAATTTTGCCTACAACTGTGGCTTCTAGTGAGTTATCAGACACCATCCCTTTGGATGTCTCAACCCCAGCACGTGGTGCTGCTAGACCCCCTGCAGCCATGTCTATCAAGGCCTTTGCCAGGGCTAAAGCAGCCAAATCTGCTAAGTCAGTGCCTGTAAAACCTCCCTCACACAGGCCCACTTCCAGTTCACAAATGCTTACTCTGGCAGAAGATTTAATATCCTTAATTAGGGATCCCAATCTCACCCAGACAGGGCCTCTCAGCCCCAGAAAAGAGACCTAGGACAGAGCCCCCGAGCCAGTGTCCTCTGATGATTCTGGATGACTCCGACATTACAGATCAGCCAGAGGATCCTTTTCTACTTATGAAGACTCTGATGCTGAAGAATCCATTCCAGCTGCCTCCCCACCAGAGGAATTTTCCTTTGGGAAACCTTACATGCCATGAGAGAGCAATTCCAATGGCAGGGACAAGACTTTTCAGATTCTAGGAAAAGGCTTAGGACTTTTCTGCACTTACCACAACATAGGCCCTTAGCTATTCCTCCTGTTTTGCCTGTTGTGGATGATGCATTTAATGATGTCTGCACTGCTCCTGATTCTTTGCCTCCAGCCCCTGCCAAACCTGATAGATTTTACAGGGTACCAGACACTCATCACCACCTATACAAGGCCCCTCTGGCAGACCCCGAAACTATTTCCCAGGGGCCTAAGGCAGTAGCCTCGACCACAGCAAAAAAACCTATACCTTCAGAAAGGGAATCCAGGTCCTTAGACAGATGGGGTAAAAAAGTTTACACTTCTGCTACTCTCTCAGCTAGAGCTTTAAACTGTCAGTTTCACATGATACAATGCCAAGAGTTTATGCTTGATCAGTTAACTAAAAAACTATCCTCTGATGAATCTATAGATAAGAAATATGTATTAGAAATGGTGAATAACATACAACAGGTTAGCAACCATTCCTTAAAATGTGGCTATGATGCACTGGAGGCTTCATTTAGATCAGCCATGACTGGCACAGTGATAAGAAGACATGCATGGTTGAAAGAGCAGGTCTTACCGGATCATGTTAAAGCTAAACTATTAGATGCTCCTATGGATAAGGCCAGTTTATTTGGTACACCTGCCCAGCAGGTAATGAAGAAAATGGAAGAAAAGGCAAAATCTGTACAAACAGTTAAAGATTTCTTACAGGTTCAGCCCCAAGGTTTAGCAGGAACCGCCTGCCAAAATTGGTCCTTTCCTGACTCCACAAGATCCCAAAGGGGCAGGAATAGGCGCTCAGAGGCAGAAATCAATCCAGAGGAGGTGCCTACAGAGGACGACAGTGGCAAGGTAATAACAGAGGCACAGACACAACCACTACCACTGCAACAGGGCAATCACAGTGACTTGGCTCTAACTCCGCCTACCAGGGAGCAAATAGCAGCACCATTAGGCGGAAAGTTAGCCTTATTTTCAAAAAAATTGGCACTACATCACAAAAGACAAGTGGATTTTGCAAACCATAGACCAAGGCTACGGTTCCACTTCCACACCTTACCAGTCAAAAGAGGAATGCCAAACCTGCCTCCAAATCAAAAAATAGAAGCTCTACAGCAGATAATGCAATTAACAAAGATGAGAGCTGTGGAAAGAGTACCAATAACAGAACAGGGCAAAGGATTCTACTCCAGACTCTTCCTAGTACCAAGAAAAGAAAAAAGTTGGAGACCTATTCTAGACCTGTCCATCTTAAACACATATATCATTGTCCCAAAATTCAAAATGCTGACCCAACAGCAACTTCTTCCCATGCTGGACAAGGAGTGTTGGCTGGTAACTCTAGATCTCAAGGAGGCATACCTGCACGTCCCCATTCGACCAAATTGCAGAAGATACCTCAGATTTCTTGCAGGATCAGAGCATTATCAATTCTCAGCATTGCCCTTTGGCTTATCTACTGCACCCAGAGTATTCACAAAATGCCTGGCATCAGTAATCGCCCACTGCAGACTACAGGGAATCCAGATTTATCCATACCTGGACGACTGCCTGCTACAAGCGGACAACAAAAGCAAGCTGACAACAGATTTACAAAGGGTCATTTACTTGCTACAAGCCCTGGGATACACAGTCAATTTACAAAAGTCAAGGCTGATACCATCCCAAACAAGAACATTCTTGGGCGGAATTGGACACAGTAAGACAAATGGCATTCCTAACTGCAGAAAAACAGAAAGAACTCCCTCTTTACTTCTTGGCATTAACAAAACAGAAAAAACTAACAGCAAGAAAAGTTCTGCAGGCCTTGGGCTTCATGGCATCATGCATAATCTTGGTCCCACATGCCAGACTGCATATGAGAAAACTACAGTGGTACCTAAAGAATTTATGGTCCCAACACAGGCACAGCCTAGAAGTGGAAATACCACTAATCCCATGCCTAAAACAGGAGTTCCTATGGTGGGCTCAAGCATGCCAGCCAAACCCAGGCCTACCCTTCCACAACTTTCGAGCAAGCCAAACCATCACAACAGACGCCTCAGACCTAGGATGGGGGGCACACATGCTGGACAAATGCATAAGGATTGTGGACCCAGGACCAGCTGCACCTGCACATCAACCAAAAAGAAATGCTGGCAGTAAAACTGGCAATCCAAAAATTCAGACCATTCCTCAAAGAATGTCATTTGATGATAAGGACAGACAACACCACAGTCATGTGGTACATCAACAAACAGGGAGGCACTCATTCATACCCCCTATGCAGAATGACTTTGGACCTTTGGAATCTGGCACTCAGCTACAACATCCAGTTACAGGCAATATTTGTACCGGGAAAGGAGAACACTCTAGCAGACATGTTAAGCAGAACCACCTCGGATGCTCACGAATGGATGCTACACCCGGACATCTTCAAGACCATCACAAAGAAATGGGGAATGCCACAAATAGATCTATTCCCCTCTCAATCACCAGCTCAAAAAATTCTGCACAAGGACATTCCACCCACTTGCATGGAAGGTGGATTCGCTCTCCTTCAACTGGAAAGATATGATAGCATATGCATTTCCACCTCTTCCCTTGATACACAGGGTATTACTGAAAATCAAGGAGGAACGTCCAAGGATAATCCTGATAGCTCCGAACTGGCCAAGACAACACTGGTACCCATTGCTGAGGAGCATGTCTCGGGAGAAAATGTGGTCAATACCCCTGATGCCTTTGATGTTAACTCAGAACAACTACAGCATCATGCATCCAAACCTAAAAACTTTGCAACTGACTGCCTGGAACATCACATAGCAGCAACTAATCCAGATCTTTCCCAAAGGGTTAAAGACATTATCCTTGAAGCCCGCAGACCTTCAACAAGAAGGAACTATGCAGGAAAATGGAAAAGGTTTGTCATTTGGAGTGCTGAAAGAGGAAAGGATGTGTCGAATATAGATATTCCTAACATTCTGGAGTATTTGGCAGACCTTCTACATACAGGCCTGTCCTATTCCTCCATCAAGATACATGCATCAGCTATTTCAGCAGAATACAGCTTTGATCCACCTGTCTTTTCACATCCTCTACTCAGGCAGTTCCCCAGAGGGATCAAGAATGTAAAACCTCCTAGGAAACCACCATTGCCAGCATGGGACTTGAACTTTGTGCTAGAAAAGTTGACACTCCCTCCGTTTGAACCAGCAGCAACAGCAGATCTACAGCACCTGTCATGGAAAACTGCTTTCCTACTGGCAATTACCTCAGCAAGGAGGGTTTCTGAACTTCAGGCCTTAATGGCAGTGCAACCCTTCCTAATCTTTCATCAAGATAGGGTGTCCATGAGAACTAATTCTACATTTATGCCTAAGGTGGTATCCAGAGTGCCTTAAACCAGGCAATCCACCTACCTACCTTCTTCCCCAATCCACAAAACAGAGGGGAAAGAATGCTGCATACCTTGGATGTACATAGACAGCTACGCTACTACCTGGACAGAACCAAAAGTAACAGAAAAACTGACCAGCTTTTTGTAGCCTATGCAACAGGAAGGGAAGGAAAAGCAATTTCCAAACAGACAATCTCCAAATGGATAGGAAATTGCATACGATTCTGTTACTCCTACCATGGAAAACCAATTCCACAGAACATAAGGCCTCATTCTACAAGGGCTACAGCCACTACCACAGCTTTCTTACGAGGAGTGGCAACCAAGGACATTATTGAGGCGGCTACTTGGACCTCCGTGCATACATTTGTCAAGCATTATAATTTACCTCTGTATTCTAGATCCCGAGCAGGGTTTGCCACTGCTGTACTGCAAGGGATCCTAACCACACCATAATTTTTTCTTCCTCCTCCCCTAGTTGGCTATGGTATTCTACCCAGTTGTTATGACTGCAGATGCATCCATGAAGGACATAGTACAGTTTTGTTCCTACCATAAATGTAGATGTCCGAACTGGATAGCATCTGCAGTCAGGATTACCCTCCCTCCTTCCCCTCTGAGGTTACTCCTAGGGTATTTACCCTCCTAATAGCTAGCTGGGGGGTGAGTCTCTTATGGTGTATTTGTTTGTATATATGTACATACATGCTTATTTGTTGTGTTTGCCTTCTATCTTTTTGGAAACATTGGCCTTTATCCAAAATTTAGCCTTCCAAGAGGGCAACTGGCATCTGGGGCAAGAAACACTGAGGAAAATGGCGTCGGCTGATGCCTTTATACCCGAAGACCAGCAGAGATGACGTCGGGTGAAGTGCGACATCAGCCGAAGCCGGACCCAGACTTTGGAATCCGGCCGACCGAAGGGCTGCCTGACGACAAGACAACCCAGTTGTTATGACTGCAGATGCTATCCAGTTCGGACATCTACATTTATGGTAGGTACAAAACTGTACTTTTGCACTGCTCCTGATTCTTTACCTCCAGCCCCTGCCAAACCAGATAGATTTTACAGGGTGCCAGACACTCATCACCACCTATACAAGGCCCCACTTGCAGATCCCGAAACTATATCCCAGGGGCCTAAGGCAGTAGCCTCGACCACAGCAAAAAACCCTATTCCTTCTGAAAGGGAATCCAGGTCCTTAGAGAGATGGGGGAAAAAAGTTTACACCTCTGCTACTCTCTCAGCTAGAGCTTTAAACTGTCAGTTTCATATGATCCAATACCAAGAGTTTATGCTTGATCAGTTAACTAAAAACTGTCCTCTGATGAATCCTTAGATAAGAAATATGTATTAGAAATGGTGAATAACATCCAACAGGTTAGTAACCATTCCTTAAAATGTGGCTATGATGCACTGGAGGCTTCATTTAGATCAGCCATGACTGGCACAGTGATAAGAAGGCATGCATGGTTGAAAGAACAGGTCTTACGGATCATGTTAAAGCAAAGCTGTTAGATGCTCCTATGGATAAGGCCAGTCTATTTGGTACACCTGCCCAGCAAGTAATGAAGAAAATGGAAGAAAAGGCAAAATCTGTACAAACAGTTAAAGATTTCTTACAGGTTCAGCCCCAAGGTTTAGCAGGAACTGGCCTGCCAAAACTTGGTCCTTTCCAGACTCCACAAAATCCCAAAGGGGCAGGAATAGACGCTCTAGAGGCAGAAATCAATCCAGAGGAGGTGCCTACAGAGGACGACAGTGGCAAGGCAATAACCGAGGCACAGACACAACCACTGCCACTGCAACAGGACAATCACAGTGACTTGGCTCTGACACCGCCTACCAGGGAGCAAATAGCAGCACCTTTAGGCGGAAAGTTAGCCTTATTTTCTAAAAATTGGCACTATATCACAAAAGACAAGTGGATTTTGCAAACCATAGACCAAGGCTACCGGTTCCACTTCCACACCTTACCAATAAAAAGAGGAATGCCAAACCTACCTCCAAATCAAAGAATAGAAGCTCTACAGCAGATAGCGAAATTAACAAAGATGAGAGCTGTGGAAAGAGTACCAATAACAGAACAGGGCAAAGGATTCTACTCCAGACTCTTCCTAGTACCAAGAAAAGAAAAGTTGGAGACCTATTCTCGACCTGTCCGTCTTAAACACATACATCATTGTCCCAAAATTCAAAATGCTGACCCTACAGCAACTTCTTCCATGCTGGGCAAGGAGTGTTGGCTGGTAACTCTAGATCTCAAGGAGGCATACCTGCACGTCCCCATTCAACCAAATTGCAGAAGATACCTCAGATTTCTTGCAGGATCAGAGCATTATCAATTCTCAGCATTGCCCTTTGGCTTATCTACTGCGCCCAGAGTATTCACAAAATGCCTGGCATCAGTAATCGCTCACTGCAGACTACAGGGAATCCAAATGTATCCATACCTGGACGACTGCCTGTTACAAGCGGACAACAAAAGCAAGCTGACAACAGATTTACAAAGGGTCATTTACTTGCTACAAGCCCTGGGATACACAGTCAATTTACAAAAGTCAAGGCTGATACCATCCCAAACAAGAACATTCTTGGCCTGAATTGGACACAGTAAAACAAATGGCATTCCTAACTGCAGAAAACAAAAGAACTCCCTCTTTACTTCTTGGCATTAACAAAGCAGAACAAACTAACAGCAAGAAAAGTTCTGCAGGCCTTGGGCTTCATGGCATCATGCATAATCTTGGTCCCACATGCCAGACTGCATATGAGAAAGCTACAGTGGTACCTAAAGAATTTATGGTCTCAGCACAGGCACAGCTTAGAAACAGAAATCCCACTAATCCCATGCCTAAAACAGGAGTTCCTATGGTGGGCTCAAGCATGCCAGTCAAACCCAGGCTTACCCTTCCACAACTTTCGAGCAAGCCAAACCATCACAACGGACGCCTCAGACCTAGGATGGGGGCGCACATGCTGGACAAATGCATACAAGGATTGTGGACTCAAGACCAGCTGCACCTGCACATAAACCAAAAAGAAATGCTGGCAGTAAAACTGGCAATCCAAAAATTCAGACCATTCCTCAAAGAAGGCCATTTGATGATAAGGACAGACAACACCACAGTCATGTGGTACGTCAACAAACAGGGAGGCACTCATTCATACCCCCTATGCAGAATGACTTTGGACCTTTGGAATCTGGCTCTCAGCTACAACATCCAGTTACAGGCAATATTTGTACCGGGAAAAGAGAACACCCTAGCAGACATGTTAAGCAGAACCACCTCGGATGCTCACGAATGGATGCTACACTGACATCTTCAAGGCCATCACAAAGAAATGGGGAATGCCACAAATAGATCTATTCGCATCCCCACTCAATCACCAGCTCAAGAAATTCTGCACAAGGACATTCCACCCACTTGCATGGAAGGTGGACTCTCTATCCTTCAGCTGGAAAGGCCTGACAGCATATGCATTTCCACCTCTTCCCTTGATGCACAAGGTACTACTGAAAATCAAAGAGGAACGTCCAAGGATAATCCTGATAGCTCAATTGGCCAAGACAACACTGGTACCCATTGCTGAGGAGCATGTCTCGGGAGAGAATGTGGTCAATACCCCTGATGCCTTTGATGTCAACTCAGAACAACTACAACATCATGCATCCAAACCCAAAAACCTTGCAACTGACTGCCTGGAACATCACATAGCAGCAACTAACCCAGACCTTTCCCAAAGGGTTAAAGACATTATCCTTGAAGCCCGCAGACCTTCAACAAGAAGGAACTATGCAGGAAAATGGAAAAGATTTGTCATTTGGAGTACTGAAAGAGGAAAAGATGTGTCGAACATAGATATTGCTAACATTCTGGAGTACTTGGCAGAGCTTCTACATACAGGCCTGTCCTATTCCTCCATCAAGATACATGCATCAGCTATTTCAGCAGAATACAGCTTCGATCCACCTGTCTATTCGCATCCTCTACTCAGGCAGTTCCTCAGAGGGATCAAGAATGTAAAACCTCTTAGGAAACCACCATTACCAGCATGGGACTTGAACTTTGTGCTAGAAAAGTTGACACTCCCTCCGTTTGAACCAGCAGCAACAGCAGATCTGCAACACCTGTCATGGAAAACTGCTTTCCTACTGGCAATTACCTCAGCAAGGAGGGTTTCGGAACTACAGGCCTTAATGGCAGTGCAACCCTTCCTAATCTTCCATCAAGATAGGGTGTCCATGAGAACTAATCCTACATTTATGCAACAGGAAGGGAAGGAAAAGCAATTTCCAAACAGACAATCTCCAAATGGATAGGAAATTGCATAAGATTCTGTTACTCCTACCATGGAAAACCAATTCCACAGAACATAAGACCTCATTCTACAAGGGCTACAGCCACTACCACAGCTTTCTTACGAGGAGTGGCAACCAAGGACATTATTGAGGCGGCTACTTGGACCTCCGTGCATACATTTGCCAAGCATTATAATTTACCTCTATACTCTAGATCCCGAGCAGGGTTTGCCACTGCTGTACTGCAAGGGATCCTAACTACACCATAATTTTTCTTCCTCCACCCCTAGTTTGGCTATGGTATTCTACCCATTTGTTATGACTGCAGATGCATCCATGAAGGACATAGTACAGTTTTGTACCTACCATAAATGTAGATGTCCGAACTGGATAGCATCTGCAGTCAGGATTACCCACCCTCCTTCCCTCTGGGGTACTCCTAGGTATTTACCCTCCTAATAGCTAGCTGGGGGGGGGAGTCTCTTATGGTGTATTTGTTTGTATATATGTACATACATGCTTATTTTTTGTGTTTGCTTTCTACTTTTTTGGAAACATTGGCATTTATCCAAAATTTAGCCTTCCAAGAGGGCACCTGGCATCTGGGGCAAGAAACACTGAGGAAAATGGCGTCGGCTGATGCCTTTATACCCGAAGACCAGCAGAGATGACGTCGGGTGAAGTGCGACATCAGCGGCCGGACCCAGACTTTGGAATCCGGCCGACCGAAGGGCTGCCTGACGACAGGACAACCCATTTGTTATGACTGCAGATGCTATCCAGTTCGGACATCTACATTTTATGGTAGGTACAAAACTCTACTTTTTGATTCTTTAGAGGCCTCTTGCAGGGCTGCTGTTACTGGGTCTGTGCTTAGAAGGCATGCTTGGCTTAAGGAGCAATCTCTGCCTGATCATGTTAAAGCAAAACTATTGGATGCTCATTTACAGCAGGACTGCCTGTTTGGCAATAAGGCTGAAGAAGTTCTAAAAAATATGGAAGATAAAGCTAAATCTATGCAAACTGTGAAAGATTTATTGCAAGTACAGCCTCCAAGATTTAGTAGGCACTGGCCTACTAAGAACTGGTCCTTTCCAGGTCCTTCCAGAGCCACTCCAGCCAAACCCAGACATTTTAAAAGCACCAAGTTTCAGTCCCAAGGGACTTTCAGAACTAAGCAATGGGGTGCTTCCACTTCCAAATCTGGAAACAACAAGGCACCACCCTATGGTAAACAGTCTCTATGACTTCACTTTAAAATTACCAAGCACTTATCTCGTAGCCGCCCCTTTGGGGGGAAAACTGGCTCTTCATTCAAGAAACTGGCAACTTATAACCCAGGACAAATGGGTTTTAATTATAGTGTCCCAGGGATACAGATTTCATTTCCACACGTTGCCAACTTCAAACAGGTGGCCAGACCTACCCCCAAATCAGTGGACAGAGGCTCAGAAACAAGTACTTTCCCTCCTAAACTTGGCTATTCAACTGGTACAGGAAAAGGGACAAGATTTCTATTCCAGACTTTTCCTGGTACCTAGAAAAAACAAATCATGGCGTCCAATTCTGGACTTGTCTACTCTAAACACATTTCTGGACATTCCAAAATTCAAGATGCTGACTCTTCACCAGTTACTTCCTATGCTAGGCAAGGATGCCTGGTTGGCATCTCTAGATTTAAAAGAGGCTTATTTGCATATCCCAATCTGGGAATCTTGCAGAAGATACCTATGCTTCAAAGCAGGCTACATGCATTATCAGTTCTCTGCACTGCCCTTTGGCTTGTCTACGCCCAGGGTATTCACAAAGTGCCTGGCTCCAGTAATTGCATTTTGCAGGCTAAGAAATATTCAGATATATCCATATCTGGACGATTGTCTAATGCAGGCAGGAAACCAGGCCACTCAGCTAAAACATCTGGCATTTGTAAAAAGGATTCTAACTTGTTTAGGGTACACCATAAACGAAAAGATATCACAACTGGTACCCTCTCAAAAAATGACATTTCTGGGTGCAAGCTTGAATACAACTGCCCAGATGGCTTTCCTTATGTCAGAAAAGCAAATTCATTTGGTGACTTACTTCAAACAGGTGGCCACAAAAACCCTGCTATCTGCAAGACAAATACTGCAAGCTTTGGGGTTCATGGCCTCCTGCATTCTTCTAATTCCATATGCAAGACTGCATATGAGGAAACTTCAGTGGTACTTAAAAAGTTTATGGAGTCAACATTGTCAGACTGGAAAAAAAGATTCCTATCATACCTTGCCTGCGCCTAGAGTTCCTATGGTGGGCAGAAGCCTACCACCAAAACAAGGGACTGCCATTCACACCACCCCCTGCTACCCAAACCCTAACTACAAATGCATTAGACTATGCATGGGGGGGCTCATCTGGCAGGGAAGTGCATTCAGGGCAAATGGAGCCCAAATCAAGTGCACCTTCATATCAATCAAAAAGAAATGCTAGCTGTACAGAATGCTCTGACAGCCTTCAAGGACTACCTTCATCCTGGACAACTACTGGTAAAGACGGACAACACCACGGTAATGTGGTACATAAACAAGCAAGGGGGGTACACATTCTTACCCCCTCTGCAGACTAGCCATGGCATTGTGGAACACAGCCTTGACCTACCAAGTACAACTACAAGCTCAATTCCTGCCAGGAAAGCTGAATGTTCTGGCAGACAAACTAAGCAGAAATCTCATGGACCCACACAAATGGAAACTGGAACCACGGATTTTCAACATATTGACACGCAAATCGGGGAGCCCAGACATAGATCTTTATGCCACAACCCAGAACTATCAGTTGGACACATTTTGCACAAGAATGCCTCACAAAAAAGCCTGGAAAGTGGATGCTCTGTCCTTCAGCTGGAAAAACCTATTAGTCTATGCATTTCCCCGTCTGCCTCTCCTTTCCAAAGTTCTACTAAAAGTCAGACAAGACAGACCAAAAATGATTTTGATTGCTCCAGACTGGCCTCGCCAACACTGGTACCCACTCCTGTGCAGTGTGTCACTAATTTCCCCAAGGCACCTGCCTCAAACACCTTACTTCCTGTCTCAGCAGGAGAACCAAATTCTGCACACTCAGCTCCAAACATTGAATCTTGCAGCTTGGCTAATCATTTAAATTCTCCCTTAGCATCCCTCAGCAAACCTGTGAGGGATGTCATTTTGGAGGCGAGAAGACCTAGTACTAGAAAATCTTATGCTGACAAATGGAAAAGATTCTGTGCCTGGAGTCAATCTCAAGGGATGAACACAGCAGTGCCCAATTTACCTCCGATTTTGCACTACTTAACTGAGATGTTTCACAAGGGGCCTGTCTTTCTCCTCCATAAAAATCCATGCCCTCAGATATTTCAGCTCATTACAGCACAGAACCACCCCTCTTCTCTCATCCTCTGCTAAAGCAGTATCTCAGAGGGGCCAAAAACTTGAGACCACCCAGGAGGGCTCCAACCCCTGCCTGGGACCTTAACTTTGTATTGGAGAAACTCACTCTACCTCCTTTCGAGCCAGCTGCTACTGCAGATTTAAAATTTCTTTCCTGGAAAACAGCTTTCCTTTTGGCAATCACTTCAACTAGAAGGATATCTGAATTACAGGCCCTTATGGCAGTGGAGCCTTTCATCATGTTTCATGCGGACAGGGTGTCACTCAGGGCTAATCCATCCTTTATGCACAAGGTGGTATCCAGTGTGGCTCTTAATCAGTCCATTCATTTGCCAACTTTCTTTCCCAGTCTACAGAACAAGGGGGAGCGGATTCTGCATTCATTGGATGTACACAGGCAACTTAGATTCTACTTGGACAGGACTAAATCTCGAAGAAAATCTGAACAACTGCTGGTAGCATTTGCTGCAGGGGCAGAGGGGGGAAGGCTATTTCAAAACAAACCATTTCTAAATGGATAAAGCCATTGCATTCATTTCTGCTATAAACACCATGGAAAACCTGTCCCCCAGGGGATCAGATCTTATTCCACCAGGGCTGCATCTACTTCAACAGCCTGTCTCAGAGGTGTGCCTACCAGGGATATTCTAGAAGCTGCTACCTGGAGTTCAGTTCATACTTTCACCAAGCATTATCACTTACCAATCTTCTCTAAATCCAGAGCTGGCTTTGCCACTGCTGTTTTGCAGGGCCTTATAGCTGGTCCGTAATGCTGTATAAATCCATCCTCCCAACCATAGCTTTGGGAATCTACCCAAATGTAACGACTGCAACAGTGAAACACGAAGAACATAGTACAGTTGTGTACACTTAACATAAATGTAGATGTTAGAGTGTATTCACTGTTGCAGTCCTGGTTACCCTCCCTCCAGCCCCCTGTTTTTCTCTTACTATACCTATACTTTCTTCTACTATACTTAGAAGCCTTTTTTGTGTGTTTGCTTTTGTTTGGAGGTATATATTTTGGTGTTTTTACTTGCATATATTTTTTGCTGCCTTTTGGGGGGCACCTAACATCTGGGACAAGAAAAACTGATGTAATGGCGTCAGCTGCATGTTTTATACCCCTGACGTCATGGAAGAAGGGACAGCAACCGACGCAGGACCCAAGACTTTGTTAATCAGGCCGCCTGAGGGCAGCCTGCCAGCAGATTACCCAAATGTAATGACTGCAACAGTGAATACACTCGAACATCTACATTTATGGTAAGTGTACACAACAGTACTTTGCGTACACTTACCATAAATGTAGATGTTTGAGTGTATTCACTGTTGCAGTACTGGTTACCCTCCCTCCAGCCCCCTGACTTTTCTATACTTCTACCTACTCTTTTTTGTTTGGCCATATCTTATAACATTTGTATTTACTTTCTACTGGCAGTGTTCCCCACCATGTAATTGCTTTCTGTTTTGGGGGCTCTTGACATCTTGTGCAAGAAAAACTGATGTAATGGCGTCGACTGCATGTTTTATACCCCTGACGTCATGGAAAAAGCGACAGCATCTGACGCAGAAATCCCAAGACTCTGGTATTCAGGCCGAGTGAGGGCTACCTGCAGGTAGATAACCCAAATGTGATGACTGCAACAGTGAATACACTCGAACATCTGCATTTATGGTAAGTGTACACAACTGTACTTTATGTAGACTTGTAAATGTAGATGTTTAAGTGTATTCACTGTGGCAGTATGCTTTCCCTCCCTCCTTCCCCTCTTGCCTATAGTATAGGCTTGGATATTTTCCTTCTCAGTCAGGGTTGCTCCCTTCTCCTTCACATTTACTTTGGAATCTAGGGCCATAGATCCCTGACCTTAAGGACCCACGGTGGGGTTGGGGGGGGCTCCTGCTTATTGAGGGCAATAAAGTACGAAGGTCATGGTGCCAACCAACGCCCTTTAAATTCAGACATATTGACTTCGGACAGGGCATCCCCAGGCTTCAGGAGGAGGGGGAAATTCTTAGGTAGTCAGGCAGACCAAGAGCTACTATGAAAGGAAATCCTACAAGTCACTCCTGCAACATTGAATACATTCGAACATCTACATTTATGGTAAGTGTACACAACTGTACTTTGTCAGACTACTCCTGTGTTGTAGGAAACTCTCTTTTCTGATTATTCTGTGCATGTTTCTGCCATTGATGGATTTTTTTTTGGATGTCCAGTGTAGATGTCAGAAGCTAAACTTTTTAGGTGCATTTCATATAAAACAGATCTCTCGTAAAAACGTTAGTATACAGTGTTTATTTTGTTTGCAGCCTCCACAGTATTTATTCTGTTTGCAGCCTAAGCACAATGTTTTGGGCTCTCAACATTGTTCCTGCTTCAGTTAGAAGACCATTAAGCAAAGAGCACTCCCTCTCCAGGATTATTTGAACCAGATGAAGGATGCACTCCTTGACCTTGGCCACTATGGCTTCTGGTAAGCCTACTGCAGATGCCCCACAAAACAAGAGAGCGAAGCACATCCATGTAAAGACTGCAAAGGAGAAGGATTTCATTTCAGATGCCAAAGATCTCCCTAGGCATAAGAGCATTTGTTCCATTGAGGAAGTTTCACAAATACTTACTGTGATGTATGTAGATTGGACTGATGCATCTGATGTTCTCTCTCAGGAGGTCACCATCAGCTGGGATAATGACACATTTTCCTGAGCCAGAATTCTCATTTGGTCAGTTTGGACTGCTCCCCACAATCCATTCAGGGAGTTTCGTGCTTCGGTCTCATACCTTACCACATTCAGGAGCCAGGGCAAAAAAATAACTAACATGACATGATGATAATCAGGTGGGAGGGCATCTATCTGAACAAGAGGTTAAGGGTGCCAAGCACTGGAAGTCAGACTTGGGCAACATGTCCTTCAGCAGAAAATTTCCAGGAAGTTATTGTTATTGCAACAGTGGGCATACTCAAACATTTACACTTGGGGTAAGTGCTACCACAGCTGTATTTCCTTTGGGCTCTTTCTGCTAGAACTACTGCCACTTCCTGCTGACCCTTTTTTTCCTGTGATCTTACCCTGTGTAATAAATTTGCAGTTGCAGCAGTATCTGTGCTTAACACCTTTGCAAGGCATTACAAGCCTAGTGGTATTTTAGATCCAGGACTTTATTGGAGCAACTATTGTCCATGGTATGTTCCTATGTGGGCTGCTGCATTGAAGGATTGTTTAGAGAAGCTGGACCTTATGTTATGTGCTGGAGAAGTTGTGTACTTGCCGTAAATGATAAATCTGGTAGTAAGTATCCATTTCAGTAAGAGCTAGGATTCTGTTGCATGCACAATGGGACGTCTCTATCTGGAAACTTCCCAGAATGCATTTTGTTGTCAGGTCCTATAAAGATGTGCTTGCTGTCAAGCTCTTCATTGTTGTTATTGCAGTTTAGGTAGATGCAAGTAAAACTTAACTCAAGTAATGTACTTTATTGCATTCTGTACTGCAGTGCGTCTTTTCTTGCATTATCCTCCACCAGAAGCCACACATTTCTAACCGTTTTCATTTAGATTTTCTGTCACTGGAATAGACTTGGGGGCATTACATCACTCCCTGCTTAAATAGCATAAACTCTACCATGGGGCACACATCTGCTAATGTTTTCACTGAGATTTTCTGTCATTATGTAGTATCAATAAGTTTGATATGAGGAACCTTGCTGTATATTAACTTTACTAGTCAAGATACGCATCTGCCCAGTGCTGGAAAGTGGCTATGAAACCCCCACCCCCCAAAGGAGTAGTCTTTGGACCACTTACCAGTCACTGTCTTTTCCCTTGCTACTTAGATTACATTGTGTATGCCAGTTACTTTTTCTCCATAGCTTCTTTGGGTCTACATTCAGTATGTAAAAGAAAACTTGTTCTGTGCCTCCTTGCTAATTATTCAACAGTAGCTATAAAACTGATTGCTTTCTTTAATAATTGGCCTGAGGGTGGCTGTCACTTCTGCCAGGAGAATTTCTGAGTTCCCGATATTATATGCAAGAAACATGTGAACCTGTACAAACTGATGTTTGTATTGTGAATGTGTAACACAGTGAGTCTTAAGATGAACTTAATGTAGTTGGTGTGAGTGTACCTGTAACAATTGTAGATGTTTGAGTAGAACCATCACTGCAGTGTAGGAGTTCTCACCACCCCATGATTTTTTCCCCAGGGCTCACTCATGATCTTATGGGTGCTTGCCCTTTGTGTATATTATATGTGAGTTGAGGTATGTACTTGTAGATATTTCTGTAGTGGAATGTTGGAGGCATGAATTCATTTGTTAGGTATCTAGCTTTAGTAGCTTCTGTAGTTTACCCCTACGGCTGTCTCTCTCATTTGGCGGCAGGGGCTAGTGCAGCCAGTCACCTTACTTCTCACCAGCTCTACCTTGAGAGTGTGGGTTACAGAAACACTCAGTGACTGAGCTTTAAAAAGAACAGAAGAACATATAGGTTATGATCTACTTTCCAGCACAGCTTCATGCTGACAGTCACAGAATGGGAGGACATTTGTCATACTACCTGGGGACATCCGTCTGCTCTTTAGATCTGACTAGAAGACTGAAAGCTGTCTGTAGTTTGCTCTATTCATGTTGTGAATGCATTTGCAGAAGTGATTGTGCTGTTAGAATGTCTGTAGTTATGGTAAGTGCTCTCACACAACCAAACTCCCCTTGTCCTTGTCATCTTTGCTTATGTGATTTCCTCATTTTTTGGGAGTCAAGGACTTGTGGTAGTGCTGGGTGTGTACGTACGTTTGCTGTCCAGTGAAATCTCACTGGGCTGGATGAACATGTGCCTTAGATGTCGGACCTCAAAGTCAAGCAAAACATGAGTGAATAAAGAGAAATCCTAGTGCATACGGTCGTCATGAAGGTCGACAGTGAGTATTGTCACATTTTCTTTCCATGTTGTATATGCAGTTGTTTTTCTGTAGCTTCAAGAGACAAACTGTAACTGAATAATGTTCAATAGTTATTTTTTTTTTTTAATTTTTCAACAGAACATACCATTGCAAAATATGAGTAAGGGCCAGAATCCGCAAAATCAAGGATCAGTTGTAAGAAATAGTAACTTGCGTGAATTACCAGTGGCACCATTGGTCTCTGTTAACAACAAAGGTTCAGCAACACCTCCTGCTGCTCAGGTAAAGCCAGTTGCAAGATCATTTCCTACCATGAAGACAGTGTTACCCGCTAAAGCACAACAGGGGAATATAGAGCAAAATGCCAAAGCAGTGAAGTCTGTACCACAACCAACAACTGAACTAAAACCTGAAACAGTGGTAAGAGTTACAATATACAGCTTGTTTGTGTCTGTGTGGAATTTTCTGTGTGGAAATACTGTAGTTTTGCATGGAACATAAATCTTAGCATTTGCATTCACAACCCATTTTTTTCCATGTATGCTGCTTTGTTAATTTGTAATTGGATATGGCGTGATAAACAAGTAGGCATGTGTTAAGTACTTTCTGGATTATCCATAAAGCTATGTTGTGCAGGTCACTGTAATGTGATGAAGTCTGTGGTCAGTCTGGGTGCGTTAATTTGTTTTACAGCTCATTTCTCTCATCTTCTTGGCTACAGTATTGTCATCTCCTTTGTAGTTTATTGTGATGTTAATTACTAGCATATTTTTCAAATTAGGAGGAATGGATGGATTTAAATGTAGATAACTGGAATTTTAAGAGCATTTCTTAAGAAGTGATTATTCAGTAGTTTTATTTTCACTGAAGAAGGGTTGCCAGATTTTTCACAAGTATTGTTGGTTTAACATTTGAAGTTCTTAAGTTTCATTTGCTGGCTTACAGTACATTATTCTATAGGAAAGTGCATTGCTTTTACATGATTTCCCAAGATATGAAGTTGTCATGTCTGTTGGCAATGTGAAAATGAACAGTTATTCTGTTAGTGAAATTTGTCTGCATGGGAGACGTGGTATGCTGCACAGATTATATGTAGAGAAGTTGGTGTCTTTACTGAATTTAGGTTTTACAGCAGTAAAATGCATTGAACATGGTCATAACAGAAAGCTGTACATAGATCATAAAGATGTCAGCAAGCATTAGTAAAGGATCAGGCAGAAACTGTTACAGTTGACTTCATCACGTATGAGCAACAAAGGTTACCCCACAAAGAAGGTATGAAGCCTCATTGTAGTTATAGCTCTAGATAGAATATTAAAGAAGCTTTGAAGTACAAGTAATGGAAAGGGTTTCATTCTCAAAAGGGTGTACAAGTTCAAGGTCAGACAGATTGAGTTGAGCTGTTCATTAGATCCAATTATTGTGTGACAAATGAGTTTGGGCTCAGGCTGAGAATTCTTTTAAAATGGATCAATAGTTCTAATCAGGATCTTTTCAGGCCATTTATTCTCCCTACCTTTTGTTAGTTTTGTTAGTGCCCACAAAACTAGAGAGTTATTGATAATGAGCTCCGTGGTATGTAATAGTGTCTGCTGAAACATGTTTGAAATGCATCGTCTTATCATACCTTCAAAGAATATTGTTGATTTTAACAGTTTAATTATATTTGAAATTTGATGATGGGCTGTTTGTATCATTATTTGTCCCTGTATTTCACTTTATTTGATCTGTGCAGTGGTATCTTTCAGCTCATTTTGCCTTAAATTGCTTACTGACTTGCTTTCTTGCCAGTTATCTAGTGTCATAGCTGTATGGTAACCTCCTTAAGCTTGTGAACTGTAATACTCATCTGAAAAGAGTAAGAACAGCAGATTTTTCTGTCATAAAGTTGTTTTTCTCCTTCAAAAATGCATTTTAGCCAGTTATAATAAAGAGGGAACATGTCTAGGGAAAAAAACTGGGCAGTGGTAGTTTAGGTGGATGTATTAGGAATTATTTTTCCTTGTTGTTCTCCATAGATTGCTGTTAATAAAGTAGGTTGGCAGTGTTGAGCAGATTACAGTGCCATGGAGTTGGACCACATCATAACTGCTTTTTAATGGAAATTTTTTGACCCTCATCACACTATAATTCACTGTTGATTTTATTGAAATCTTAGTAAGGATGTTTATTGAAACCTTGGTCTTAAGAAGCTTTCATCATTTTTCATACCACGAGTTGTATCATCTCTGAAGCAAATTTGACAGTTACCTGCAACTTCCTGCTTCTCATCTTTCAACTTTAAGTAGGACCATTCTTATAAGTGCAGCAAAAGTAATTAGTCATGTGTGTTTTTGATTTAACGTATAATAACATGGATAGGATTGCCATCACTGAATGGATAGCTGCCTTCATTTTCCCCTTCCCCTGCTTGTCCTCAGATCACCAAACCAAAGAGCCCATATGATATGATTCAGTCATCTGTCCTCTTGCCTGTTTAACTCACAGTTAACCAGGTGGGGATGTCGTGACTGAAATCACTGTTGCAGTATTCCTGGTATATGAGTTGTCACTGCTGATGTCCAGTCAGGGTAACATTTACCTTCCCTAGGTCATATGTTTGACTGATGACCTCAGCTTGTATGTGCTGGGGTATATAGACAAACGTACGAATGTGGATCCTCAGACGATCTCTCTGCTAGCCCAAACGCAGGTTGTGCATCCATCAAACTGTTCACTGTTTGGTCATTGGTACCTTTGCTTTGATCATTTATCCAGATAAGTGCCCCATTGGGGAACCTTCCTTTCTATCTTATATTTGTTGAATTTTGTAGATGTCATCTGGGAAGGTTGAGTGAGGTAGGCAAGATGTTCTTCATTCCACATTGCTGCAGTCCTAACCATTGGGTAGTCCGCTGTCCAGTCGGCCCGAATACCAGAGTATATGGCTGACGTCGGTCAGGGCGCATTAGACTGACGTCAGTATGTCAGGGTACTAGCATGACCCATATCCTCAGTCTTTTGCCGCATGGTCGATGCAGAAGCAGTTTTGCAGGTTGGCGTTCTGAAATTTTCTGAAGTCGGAGTTTCAGACCGAATCCAAAGACTTGAATACCCGTTAGAACGTGTCTTTTTTTTGCCTCAGTATTTAGCCCAGAACACAATAACAAAAGCATCTATTTCTCAGGTTCTGTCAACCATTCATTCAAAACCCTTAGGTCTAGGCTGATTCTACACTCTAAACCTTCTCGAGAGGTCCCAGAGTTTTAAGTGCTGGCAGTTTCCACCTTAGATGTCTGATGTGGATCCACACCTTCCTCCTGAGGATTTCTCATCAGAGACTCTGCATTCCATGAGAAAACACTTAAATGGGAAGGCCAAGATTACTCTGATTCCAGGAAAGGCTTAGGGAATTCTTATTTTTACCCAACATAGGCCCTTAGCTATACCTCCTGTGTTGAATGTGGTGGAAGATGTTTTTGCAGAGGCTTCCCTGAACCCTGACTCTTTGCCTCCTGCTCCTGTTAAACCTGATAGGTACTATAGGGTGCCCAAGCTCATAAGTATTTGTTTAAGAGTCCTAGGGCGGACCCAGAAACTGTTTCTCAGGGGCCTAAAGGTGTTAAGGCCTCTGTGGTTAAAAATCCTGTTCCCACTGATAAAGAGGCAAGGGCTTTGGATAGGTGGGGAAAGAAAGTGTATACTTCTTCCACTCTAGCCATGAGAGCGTTGGAATTGTCAGTTTCACATGCTAAAATATCAAAATTATATCCTTTCACAATTGAAATCTAAGGTGGATGCGGAAGGTATTGAGTGTAAAGAGTTGCTGGATTTAGTTCATGTGTCTGAACAAGTGGGTAAGCATTCTTTGCAATGTGGTTTTGATGCTGTACAGGCCTCCTCGAGGGTGGCTGCCACTAGTTCTGTTCTTCGCAGGCATGCCTGGTTGAGGGATCAGAATTTAGCTGAGCATGTTAAGACAAGGATTTTGGATGCTCCTTTACAGTCTGATGTGTTGTTTGGTTCGCCTGTGGAAGCAGTTTTAAAGAAAATGGAGGACAAAGCTAAGTCTATGCAAACTGTTAAAGATTTTTGCAGGTGCAGCCACCGGGTTTAGTAGAAATTGGCCTGCTAAGGGGTGGACATATCCCGTTTATGATTCCAGAGTCTAGGTAGGTCTAGATCGGTAGGGGGCAGAGCCAAGTTCTTTTTTAGGCCTACAGGAGTTCACCACCTGCTCAGACTTCTGGTGAGGGGGCAGTCAGTCCTTAACAGAACAGACCCAATGACCACCTTTTCAGCTGCCAGTAGATCGCCTGGCAGCTCCTTTTTTGAGGAAGACTGTCTTTCAAAGAAAAATTGGGATTTATTTTATCAAGACAGATGGGTGTTGGATATCATTGTTGGATATTACAGGTTTTTTTACACAGGTTTGCCCCTTTCACATTGCCCCATGCCAGACATGCCACTCCAACAAAGAAAGAGGAAGCAAAGAGGCTTCTTCTCAGGGGCCATTCAGCCAGTCCCTGGGGGCCATTCAGAAAGGGGATAGGATTTTAAGGGGCCCTTAGTACCAAAGAAGGGGAACACGTGGAGAGAGAATTTTGGGAGACTCCTCACCTCTTATCTGGATCTTCTCAAGTTCTGGACATTCCCAGTAAGAACAACAGCTTTTACCTCTATTTAATCTTGCTGGGCAAACTTAGATCTCAAGGAAGCTTACCTTTATGTCTCAAGGTACCTTCATGCAGTATATAAGGCTAAGTTGAGCTGGAAATCTGTATTAGCAGTTTGCTTGATTTTTTCTTTTCTGCACTGCTTATTGGCTTATCTACTTCTTCCTCCAGTTCACTAAGGTTCTGGCTCTCTGGCTAGGAGGAATTCCTTACTACTTTCTTCGCACACTGCCTGATTCTAAAGCCTAGCCTGATTCTGGCTTCTACAGCATCTGAACAAGAAAAGCAAGTGCCTAGAGTATCTTGGGTAGTGCTAAGACAGTTGCAAGTCTCCTCTAGTACCCTGTCAAGTGATGTGAATACTGGCAGCCCAGATACCCTCATGTGACTTGATACAGACAAAGATGAGGACAAACAAAAGAGTCAAAACCTTTAATCTCCCCGGACAAATCAGTCTATCTTCTCATTTCCACTTCATCTGACTATAAGGATTTTCCATCATATTATTGTGTTCATGGCATCTTGTATTCTACAAGGAGGCCATGGTATTGCATCCTCAAAATGTATGGACACATGATGGAGGAATGGACACCTGCATCTCATGGACACTTTCACATAATCAAATGCCATCTTGACTTCAAATTATAAATGTCACCCAAGCCTTCATCAGAATTTTGGGCATGGGCCTCCAGAGCCAGAGGACACAAGGGATTTATATTTGACCCGCCAGAGGCGCATTGCTTGGGAGCTCATCTAAATGGAAAGTGGATACAAGACAAGTGGCCTGCCAGACTACAGCATCTACATATCAACATGAAGGAGATGTTAGCAGTCCAGTTTGCATTAATGGCTTTCAAGGAGTTACTTCTTCCAGGGCAGGTGTTGATTCTAACAGACAACACAACTGTCATGTGGTACATCAACAAACAAGGGGAACACATTCTTACCCATTGTGCAGGCAAGCAATGATTTTATGGGAGACTGCGCTCAGCTTGCAACTAACTCTTCAGGCAAGGTTTCTGCGAGCACAGAACTCCTTAGCAGATGTGTTAAGCAGACAAATCATGGATCCCCGAGTGGAAACTGGATCTTCATGTATTTCAAAGGTTGACAGTGTCCTGGGGAACTCCAGACATAGATCTGTTCGCTTCTCCACTAAACCACCAGCTGCCAAAGTTTTGCACAAAGAGGTTACATCACACAGCTTGGAAAGTGGTTGCTCTTTCTTTCAGTTGGAAAAGTCTTCATGTGTATGCGCTTCCACCTCTGCCTCTTCTTCCAAAGGTGCTTCTAAAGGTCAGACAAGACAAGCCAAGGATGATTTTAATAGCTCCAGATTGGCCTCGCAGCACTGGTACCCATTACTGAGGAGTCTAGTAAAGAAGCCTCCATGGCCTTTACCCTTGATTCCGCACCTGTTGTCTCAGAGAGACGGCCACCTGCTCAATGTCATGCTTCAGCTCTCTTCATCTAACAGCATGGCATATTCTGTTTTGAGAGACAGCCGGTCTCAACTTCCTCAACAAGTTTTAAATGTGATTATGGAAGCTAGAAGACCTAGTACAAGGAAAGTGTATGCAGAAAAATGGAGGAGATTTTTATTTTGGAGTGCAGCAAGGAATTTGGAGATTTCTGAGCCTAATTTGAGTGTGGCTCTTCAATATCTTACTGAGTTATTGGACAAGGGTTTGTCCTTCTCTTCCATTAAGATTCATGCTGCAGCAATTTCAGCTCACTATGATTGTGACCCACCATTGTTTTCATCCTTTGTTCAAGCAGTTTCTCAGAGGGGCAAAGAATATAAGACCCCCACGTAGAGCTCCTACTCCTGCTTGGGATCTCAATTTTGTGTTGGAAAACTTACTCTACAACCTTTGAGCCTGCGGGTACTGCTGATTTGAAATATTTGTCATGGAAGACTGCTTTTTGTTGGCTATTACTTCTGCAAGAAGGGTTTCTGAGTTGCAGGCCCTTATGGCAGTAGAGCCCTTCTGATTTTCCATAAGGATAGGGTATCATTACGCACTAATCCTTCCTTTATGCCTAAGGTGGTTTCTAGTGTGGCTTTAAACCAAACTATTCATTTGCCTACTTTCTATGCAGATCCCCAAAATAAAGGGAAAAGATTCTGCACACTTTAGATGTACATAGGCAGTTGCTATTATTTAAGCAGGACTAAGGATTTCAGGCAGTCTCAGCTGTTGTTTGTTTCTTTTGCTTTGAGTTCTCAGGGCAGGCCTGTGTCTAAGCAAACTATTTCTAAGTGGATTGGGTTTTGCATTTCATTTTGTTATTCCCATCATGGCAAGGAGATTCCAGCGGGATTAGGCCTCATTCCACTAGGGCTACTGCCACTTCAACAGCATTTCTAAGGGGTGGCAACTAAGGATATTTTGGAGGCAGCTACTTGGAGTTCAGTGCATACTTTCTCTAAGCATTACCACCTTCCTCTTTACTCTAAATCTAGGGCTGGTTTTGCCACAGCTATTTTGCAAGGCATGTTGACAGCTCCTGCTTCCTTATGATTTGCCAGCCTCCTTACCTCTGCTTTGGGATTCTACCAATAGTTAGGACTGCAGCAATGTGGAATGAAGAACATAGTACAGTTTTGTACCTACCATAAATGTAGATGTTCGAGGATCCACATTGCTGCAGTCCAATTCACCCTCCCGCCTTCCCCTCTGTGTTTAGGGGTGGTGGTGTGAGTTGCTATATATTATTGTACATGTGTATATATATATATATATATTTTGGATATAAGTTTGTTGCAGGGCTTTTTGGTGTTTTGGTTTGGGCCTTGTCTTTTTAGGGTCTTCTGACATCTGGGGCAAGAAAAGACTGAGGATATGACGTCGGTCATGCGATTAGTACCCTGACGCACTGACGCCAGTCTAATGCGCCTGACCGACGCCATATACTCTGGTATTCGGGCCGACTGGACAGCGGACTACCCAATGGTTAGGACTGCAGCAATGTGGATCCTCGAACATCTACATTTATGGTAGGTACAAAACTGTACTTTTCTTACAAAGACTTGAATACCAAGTGTCTTTTTTGCCTAGGCCCAGAACACAATCACAAATATTGCTCAGTCTGTCAACCATTCATTCAAAAGCCCTTAGGTCTAGGCTTTCTACACTCTAAACCTTTCTCGAGACCCAGAGTTTTAAGTGCTTGGCCCAGTCCAAGATGTCTGAATCCACATCCTCAGACATCCCTCTGCCGCCAGAGAAAAAAACTTAAAAAATTCAACTTGCTGTAATAACTTTCCTGTCTTAGATCTCCTTCCATTTCACTGTTGCAGTATTTAAAGCATTTGGTATCCCCTGGCTAGGGCAGTCTGACGTCAGGCCAGTATACCAAAGCTTTAAGTTGCTTTAAGGTACACTGTACATTACACGTATGCTCCACGCGTGGCTTGGGGCATAAAGGTGAAGTCCGGACGTACCATCCTCAGAACTTCTTTGCTGCCAGTCTGAATGCCATCTCTTGATCGTCGGCCTGAAAGCTTATGTTTGGGTGCTAGTTTCACCGAGCCATTGTAGATAAGTGCTCCATTGGGGTTCCTTTTTTACTTGTCTTTTGTTGCTTGTGGGGTTTCATGTCATCGAAGAAGAGTAAAATGTCAGTGTGGAAGACAGGTTCTCCATAAAGACCTCTATGAGCAGTGTCTGATGTTCTTCGTGTTTCATTGTTGCAGTCATTACATTTGGGTAATCTGCTGGCAGGTTGCACTCAGTCGGCCTGATTAACAAAGTCTTGGGTCCTGCGTCGGTTGCTGGCCCTTCTTCCATGACATCAGGTCGTCAGGGGGTATAAAACATGCAGCCGACACCATTACATCAGTCTTTCTTGCCGCACGGTGCCCAAAGCAGAAGCAGTTCGCAAGTGCCGGTCGGCCGATACCTGAAATTTTCGTTTTCGAGTTTCAGAACCAAAGTCTTCAACTAAAAAGCTAAGTACCCTGTTGGGGAAACTTTTTCGTGCTCCTTACTGATGTCAGTAAATGTTAATAATTGCATTACTTGTGGGAAGCAAATACCTCATAAGGATTTTCATTTGTACTGTATTCCTTGCCTAGGCCCTGACCACAACGTACCTTGCTGTCGGTTTTGTGCTAAATTTAATCAACGCACTATTAAACGTCGGTATATTTTTGCCTCTAAATATTTTGGCTCACGCTTTAATTATCCAGAAATGTCATCGGTTAGCAATCCGACTACCGGAATACCTAAAAAACGCAAAGAAAAAGACACCAGGCCGTCGAGGTCCAAAACTGACGATGACTATTCTCCTAAGCCAGTTCGTCAGTACTCAGTGAGGTGCTTTCGCAGCCCCTGATACCCGCTACTTCTGATTCGCAGGCCTCTACTGAGACCCATTCGGAGTCCGGTATGCCGCGAGATGCTTCAACTATAAAACCCGCGGATGTCTCTACCTTAGATGGGTCCGGAGCCGCTGTGCAGGCACCGGCTTCTGAGGGTGTTTTCAGGCCTACAGATGTATATATTAGACCGACTCCATCTTCAAAACTAAGGCCAAAATTTAAATCTATGTCTAAAAAGCTGACGCCTGGGCCACATGTGCATGCCCCTATGCCTAAAAAACAAATGATCAAAATGGCTGAAGATTTAGTTACTCTGATCAGGGGTAGCCAACATCCTCCTCCTAAGAGGCCTAGGCAAGACATTGATTATGAATCTTCTGAACAGGATTCTATTTCTTCTGACTTCTGATGAACAGGATTTGTCTATACCTACTTATGAGGACTCTGATGCAGAAGATTCCATTCCTTCTGCTTCTCCCCCTGAGGATTTTTCTTTTGGGGAAACTTTGCATACCTTAAGGGAACATTTCCACTGGGAAAGTCAGGATTTCTCTGAATCTAAAAAGAGACTTAGGGATTTTCTTCTTCTTCCTCAGCATAGGCCTTTGGCTATACTTCCTGTTCTAGACATTGTTGTTGATGTTTTTTCAGAATCTAGTATGGCTCCTGATTTTCTGCCTCTGGCTCCTTGTAAGCCAGACAGATACTGCAGGGTTCCTGACTCCCACAAATTTCTTTTCAAAAGTCCTATTGCAGATCCTGAAACCATTTTTCAGGGTCCCAAGTACATTAAGGCCTCTACTGCTAAAAATCCTATCCCTTCTGATAGAGATTCCATGGCGCTCGATAGATGGGGTAAGAAGGTTTACAATTCTGCAACCTTGGCAATCAGGACTTTAAACTGTCAATTTCATATGCTTAAATATCAACAGCATATCATGGGACTGCTTAAACAGAAAATTATGTTAATTTCTGACTGTGTGGAAAATAAAGATTTACAGGATTTATTGCATTCAGCTGAACAAGTTGGCAAGCATACTTTACAATGTGGTTTTGATTCTTTGGAGGCCTCTTGCAGGGCTGCTGTAAGTGGGTCTGTGCTAAGAAGGCATGCTTGGCTCAAAGAGCAAACTCTGCCTGATCATGTTAAAGCAAAATTGTTGGATGCTCCTTTGCAACAGGATGGTCTCTTAGGTAATAAGGCTGAAGAAGTTTTAAAAAAGTTGGAAAATAAAGCTAAATCTATGCAAACTGTTGAAGATTTCTTACAAGTGCAACGACCAAGATTTAGTAGGCACTGGCCTACTAAGAACTAATCCTTTCCAGTTCCTTCGAGAGCCACTCAAGTCAAACCCAGACATTACAAAGGTTCCAGGTTTCAGTCACAAGGGACTTTTAGAACTAAACAATGGGGTGCCTCCTCCTCCAAATCTGGAAACAACAAGGCACCTCCCTATGGTAAACAGTCTCAATGACTTCCCTTTACACTTACCAAGCACTTACCTTTTAGCCGCCCCTTTGGGGGGAAAGCTGGCACTTCATGCAAGAAACTGGCAACTTATAACCCAGGGCAAATGGGTTTTAAATATAGTATCCCAGGGATACAGATTTCATTTCCACACGTTGCCAATCCCAAACGGATGGCCAGACCTGCCCCCAAATCAGTGGGCAGAGGCCCAGAAACAAGTACTGTCCCTCATGAACATGGGGGCTATTCAACTAGTACCAGAAGAGGAAAAGGGACAAGGTTTCTATTCAAGACTTTTTCTGGTACCCAGAAAAGACAAATCATGGTGTCCAATTTTGGACTTGTCTACTCTAAACACATTTCTGGACATTCCAAAATTCAAGATACTGACTCTTCAACAGCTACTTCCTTTGCTAGGCAAATGCCTGGTTGGTAACTCTAGACTTAAAAGAGGCTTACCTGCATATCCCAATCAGGGAATCTTGCAGAAGATACCTCCGCTTCAAAGCAGGCTACTTGCATTACCAGTTCTCTGCACTACCCTTTGGCTTATCTACTGTGCCCAGGGTCTTCACAAAGTGCCTGGCTCCAGTAATTGCATTTTGCAGACAAAGAAATATTCAAATGTATCCATACCTGGACGATTGTCTAATTCAGGCAGAAAACAGGGACATTCTTCTAAAACATCTGGCATTTGTAAAAAGGGTTCCAACTTGTCTAGGGTACACTGTAAATGAAAAGAAATCACAACGGGTACCCTCTCAAACAATTACATTCCTGGGTGCAAGCTTGAATACAACTGCCCAGATGGCTTACCTTACGCTAGAAAAGCAAATTCATTTGGTAACTTACTTCAAACAGGTGGCCACAAAAACCCTGCTATTTGCAAGACAAATTCTGCAAGCCTTGGGGTTCATGGCCTCCTGCATTCTTCTAATTCCATATGCAAGACTGCATATGAGGAAACTTCAGTGGTACTTAAAAGGTTTATGGAGTCAAAATTGTCACAGGCAGGAAACAATGATTCCTATCGTACCTTGCCTGTAACTAGAGTTCCTGTGGTGGGCAGAGGCCTGCCACCAAAACAAGGGACTGCCATTCACTCCACCCCCTGCCGCCCAAACCCTAACTACAGACGCATCAGACTATGCTTGGGGGGGCTCATCTGGCAGGGAAGTGCATTCAGGGCAAATGGAGCCCAAATCAAATGCACCTTCGTATCAATCAAAAAGAGATGCTAGCTGCACAGAATGCACTGACAGCCTTCAAGGACTACCTTCCTCCAGGACAATTAATGATAAAGACAGACAACACCACAGTTATGTGATACATAAACAAGCAGGGGGGGGTACACATTCCTACCCCCTTTGCAGACTAGCCATGGCATTGTGGAACACTGCCTTGACCTATCAAATACAACTACAAGCTCAGTTCCTGCCAGGAAAGCTGAATACTCTGGCGGACGAACTAAGCAGAAATCTCATGGACCCACACGAATGGAAACTGGAACCACGGAATGTTCATCGTGTTTCACTGTTGCAGTCATTACAGTTGGGTTATCCTGCTGGCAGGCTACCCGCAGTCAGCCTGAGTTCCAAAGTCTAGGTCCGGCGTTGGTTGCTCTCGCCTCCTCCCTGACATGCGCAAGGGGTATAAAAGATGCCGCCGATGCCATTTTATTCAGTCTTTCTTGCCACGTGGTGCCCAAAGCAAAAGCAGTTCGCAAGTGCCAGTCGGCCGACTCCTGAGATTTTCAAATTCGAATTTCAGATCTGAAGTCTTCATTAAAGCTAAGTACCCCGTTGGGGAACCTTTTTTCTTGCTCCAGACAGATGTCAGAAAAAGTTAATAATTGTATTTCTTGTGGGAAGCAAATACCTCATAAGGATTTTCATTTTTACTGTATTCCTTGCCTAGGCCCTGACCACGACGTTGCCAGTTGTCAGTTTTGTGCTAGATTTAACCAGCGCACTATTAAGCGTCGGTACGATTTTGCATTATTATTTTGGCAGAAGATTTAACTATATAATGCCGTTGGAGCAACCGACTACCGGAGTTTATAAAAAGCGCCAAAAAAAGGACAGGCTCCCAAGGTCCAAAACCGATGACGAGGCTTCTGCTAGGCCTGTCACCGGTTCTCAGTGAGGCGCTTTTGCAGCCCCTGACGCCCGCTACCTCAGAGCCACAGGCCACTTCCGACTCCCACGTGGAGCCGACTAGGCCACTGGAAACTCAAGGTATTGGACACTTGGAAACTATTCCCTCAGATAGGTTCGGAGCCGCTGAGCAGGCATCGGCTTCTGTGGGTGTTTTCAGGCCTACGCAGTTATCTGTGAAACCAACTTCAGCTTCAAAGGCAAAGACTAAAGCAGCTCTAAAGACAAAGAAACAAGTACAGCATTCTCCTGGACAGGCCTCCATGCTTAAAAAACAGATGCTTAAAATGGCCGAAGACCTAATTACTTTGATCAGAGGTTCCCATCCCCCTACTGATCAGAGGCCTAGGCAAGAGATAGAATATGCATCTTCAGATCATGTTTCCATTTCCTCTGATTCCTCTTCTGACCAGGAATATTCTCTTCCTCCCTATGAGGATTCTGATGCTGAAGAATCTATTCCTTCAGCCTTTCCTAGTGAGGATTATTCTTTTGGGGAAACCCTGCATACTATGAGGGAGCATTTCCACTGGGTAAGCCAAGATTACTCAGAATCCAAGAAAAGACTCAGAGACTTCCTTTTATTACCTCAGCACAGGCCCCTTGCTATCCTTCTTGTTTTAGACATTGTAGATGATGTATTTACAGAGTCCGGACTGTCTCCTGACTCTTTGCCACCAGCTCCTGTTAAGCCAGACAGATACTACAGGGTTCCTGATTCACATAAATTTCTTTATAAAAACCCTGCTGCAGACCCAGAAACTATCTCTCAGGGTCCCAAAGGGGTCAAGGCGTCCACTGCAAAAAACCCTATACCCTCTGATAGGGATTCAAGGGCCCTGGACACATGGGGGAAAAAGATTTATACTTCTGCTACCTTGGCTGTAACAGCTTTAAATTGTCAATTTCATATGCTTAAATATCAGCAATATCTAATGTCACTGCTTAAACAAAAAATGTTGACAAATTCAGAATGTGCAGAAAACAAAGAAATGCAGGATTTATTGCATGCTGCTGAACAAGTAGGAAAGCATACTTTGCAATGTGGTTTTGATTCTCTAGAGGTTGTTACGGGTTCTGTCATTAGGAGACATGCATGATTAAAAGAACAGAATCTGCTTGATCATGTTAAAGCAAAATTATTAGATGCTCCACTACAACATGATACCTTGTTTGGTGTTAAAGCGGAAGAGGTTTTGAAGATAATGGAGGACAAAGCTAAATCTATGCAAACAGTCAAGGATTTCTTACAGGTACAGCCTCCCAGATTTAGCAGGAACTGGCCTGCAAAGAATTAGTCCTTTCCAGTGTCAGACAGGCCACAAAGAGGTAGATACAGACGCCCCTGAGGCAGAACACAGCCCCAAGGCTCATACAGGCCTAAACAATGGGGTGCTGCTACCTCCAAAAGTGGAGAAGAAAAATCACAGCCATACAAGAAACAGTCTCAATGACTTTCCCCTGCCAGCACCAAGCACTTGTCTTCTGGCAGCTCGTTTGGGGGGAAAACTAGCACTTTTTGCTCAAAATTGGCACGTGATCACTCAGGACAAATGGGTCTTAAATATTGTGTCCCAGGACTACAGGTTCCACTTTCACACCCTGCCAAGGCCAAACGGCATGCCAGACCTGCCACGCAGTCAATGGGCAGAGGCACAAAAACAAGTTTCATCCCTCATGGACATAAGGGCCATTCGGCAAGTACCACAGCAGGAGCAGGATGGGGATTTTACTCAAGGCTATTCTTGGTGCCCAGAAAGGACAAAACCTGGAGACCAATACTGGACCTGTCTATCCTGAACACATTCCTGGACATTCCAAAATTCAAAATGTTAACTCTGCAGCAGCTTCTGCCCATGCTGGGCAAGAAGGCTTGGCTTGTGACCTTAGACCTAAAAGAGGCATACCTGCATGTCACAATCAATCATGCAGAAGATACCTCAGATTTATAGCTGGCTCAATGCATTACCAAATCTCTGCACTGCCCTTTGGCTTATCTACTGCGCCCAGGGTCTTCACAAAGTGCCTGGCACCAGTAATTGCTTTTTGCAGACAAAGAGGAATTCAAATATATCCTTACTTGGATGACTGCCTTATTCAAGCAGAGAACAAGGACACTCTACTACAGCATCTGGCGTTTGTAAAAACGTTACTAGCAGGCCGAGGGTACACAATAAACGAAAAGAAATCAAAACTCGTACCTTATCAAGCGATAATATTCCTGGGTGCAAGCTTAAATACAACTGCCCAGTTGGCTTATCTCATGCCAGGCAAACACAGACAACTGACTACTTATTTCAAAATGTTGGCAACAAAGACCCAGCTATCTGCAAGAAAAATTCTGCAGGCTTTGGGCTTCATGGCATCCTGCATTCTGCTAATCCCATATGCAAGACTGCATATGAGGAAACTTCAGTGGTATCTAAAAAGTGTTTGGACTCAACATTGCCACAGCCTGGAAACAATAATTACCCTCATTCCCTGCCTGCAACAGGAGTTTTGATGGTGGGCAAAAGTCTATCACCACAACACGGGACAGCCATTCACCTTACCCACAGCCAGGCAGACATTGACAACAGATGCATCAGATTATGCCTGGGGTGCACATATGGCAGAAAGATGTATTCAGTGTACATGGTCCGCAAGTCAAATGCATCTACATATCAATCAAAAAGAGATGCTAGCAGTTCAAAATGCCCTGACAGCCTTCAATAATCTACTTCATCCAGGACAACTACTGGTAAAGACGGACAATACCACAGTCATGTGGTACATAAGCAAGGGGGCACACATTCCTACCCCCTCTGCAGACTAGCCATGAACTGGTGGGACACAGCATTAACTTACCAAGTACATCTGCAAGCACAATTCCTGCCAGGAGGGATAAATACTCTGGCAGACGAACTAAGCAGAAACCTAATGGATCCCCACAAGTGGAAATTGGACCCACAAGTCTTCAACACGATAACAAGGAACTGGGGATGCCTGGACATAGACCTATTTGCCTCTCCTCACAATTGCCAACTACAAAGATTCTGCACAAGGACCTATCACAAGCAAGCATGGAAAGTGGATGCTCTATCTTTCAGCTGGAAAAACCTAACAATATATGCCTTTCCTCCTCTGCCTCTCCTCCCCAAGGTACTCCTCAAGGTCAGACAAGAGAAGCCAAAAATGATTTTGATTGCCCCAGACTGGCCCTGCCAACACTGGTACCCAATCTTAAAGAGCTTGTTCCCAATGCCCAGCTCGGACACTACCTCAAATTCCTCACTTATTGACTCAGCAAGACGGTCAGATACTGCACAGCCAATTCAGGACCCTAAACCTGGCAGCATGGCGGATAATGTTGCCATTCAAGACACCTCTTTCTAAAGCAGTTATGGATGTTATTTTGGAGGCCAGGAGGCCTAGCACCAGAAAATCTTATGCAGAAAAATGGAAGAGATTCTGTGCTTGGAACCAGGCACAAGGTATTGACACGATTGTTCCAAATATTCCTCAGATTTTGCAATATTTAACTGAGATGCTGGATAAAGGCCTTTACTTTTCATCCTTTAAAATTCATGCCTCTGCCATTTCAGCTCATTATAATACAGAACCACCTATTTTTTCTCATCCATTACTAAGGCAGTACCTCAGAGGGGCCAAAAACATAAGACCCCCAAGGAGAGCACCAATACCTGCTTGGGACCTCAACTATGTCTTGGAAAAACTTACACTGCCTCCCTTTGAGCCAGCCTCTGCAGCTGATATAAAATTATTATCCTGGAAAACAGTTCTGCTCCTAGCAATAACCTCCGCTAGACGAGTCTCAGAGTTGCAAGCACTCATGGCTGTGTAACCTTTTATCATCTTCCATCCTGACAAGGTTTCTCTGAGGACAAACCCTACATTTATGCCTAAGGTAGTGACCAGTGTGGCCCTTAACCAAACAATTCACTTGCCTACCTTTTACCCAAACCCACAGAATAAGGGTGAGAGACTTCTGCATTCTTTGGATATTCACAGATAGCTACGCTTCTACTTGGACAGAACCAAAACTTTCAGAAAGACTGAACAACTTCTAGTAGCATATGCTGCAGGATCACAAGGAAAGCCTATTTCAAAGCAGACTATTTCAAAGTGGATAGGCCACTGCATTCGTTTCTGCTATTCACAGCATGGCAAATCAGTGCCCAAGGGCATTAGGCTACATTCCACCAGCGCAGCAGCCACTTCAGCAGCCTTCCTCAGAGGAGTGCCAACCAAAGACATCTTAGAGGCTGCAACTTGGAGTTCAGTGCATACCTTTACAAAGCACCATCACTTACCTCTCTATTCTAAATCCAGGGCAGGCTTTGCCACTGCAGTTCTGCAGGGCCTGATGGCCTCTCCTAACCCTATTTAGCACCAGCCTCCCAACCATAGCTTTGGGATTCAACCCAGTTGTAATGACTGCAACAGTGAAACACGATGAACATAGTGCAGTTGTGTACCTACCATAAATGTAGATGTTCGAGTGTATTCACTGTTGCAGTCCAGGTTACCCTCCCTCCATCCTCCTTTTCCTTGATGGGACTTCTCTGTACTTCTGTATTCTATACAACCTATGTGGTGTATTTGCTTGTAGATGAAGGAAAAGTTGTTTTTTGGTTATGCATGCTTTTTGGCATTGATGAGCCTACCATTTTAGGGGCACCTGACATCTGGGGCAAGAAAAACTGAAGAAAATTGCATCGGCTGCATCTTTTATACCCCTGGCACACTGACGTCAGGGAGGAGGCGACAGCAACCGACGCAGGACCTAGACTTTGGAACTCAGGCCGACTGCGGGTAGCCTGCCAGCAGGATAACCCAATTGTAATGACTGCAACAGTGAATACACTCGAACATCTACATTTATGGTAGGTAAACAACTGTACTTTTTCAACATGTTGACATGCAAATGGGGGAGTCCAGACATAGACCTTTTTGCCTCACCCCAGAACTATCAGTTGGACAAATTCTGCACAAGAACCCATCACGAAAGAGCCTGGAAATTGGATGCTCTATCATTCAGCTGGAAAAACCTATCAGTCTATGCTTTTCCCCCTCTGCCTCTGCTCTCCAAAGTTCTACTAAAAGTCAAACAGGACAAACCAAAAATGATTTTGATTGCTCCAGACTGGCCTCGCCAACATTGGTACCCACTCCTGCGCAATGTCACACCTTCCACCTGCCTCAAATACTTTACTTACTGTCTCAGCAGAACAACCAAATTCTGCAGACTCAGCTCCAAACTTTGAATCTTGCAGCGTGGCTAATCACCTAAATTCACCCTTGGCATCCCTCAGAAAATCTGTGATGGATGTCATTTTGGAGGCAAGAAGGCCTCTTATGCTGACAAATGGAAAAGATTCTGTGCCTGGAATCAATCACAAGGGATAAGCACAGCAGTGCCCAATATTCCTCAGATTTTACAATACTTAACTGAGATTCTTCACAAGGGCCTGTCCTTTTCTTCCATAAAAATCCATGCCTCAGCCATTTCAGCTCATTACAACACAGAACCTCCCCTCTTCTCTTATCCTCTGCTAAAGCAGTATCTCAGAGGGGCCAAAAACTTAAGACCACCCAGGAGAGCTCCAACCCCTGCCTGGGACCTCAATTTTGTATTGGAAATACTCACTCTCCCTCCTTTCGAGCCAGCTGCTACTGCAGACTTAAACTTTCTCTCCTGGAAAACAGCTTTCCTTTTAGCAGTCACTTCAGCTAGAAGGATTTCCAAATTACAGGCTCTTATGGCAGTGGAGCCTTTCATTATTTTTCTTGCAGACAGGGTGTCTCTCAGGACCAATCCATCCTTCATGCCTAAGGTGGTATCCAGTGTGGCCCTTAATCAGACCATTCATGTGCCAACTTTCTTTCCCAATCCACAGAACAAGGGTGAGTGGATTCTGCATTCATTAGATGTACACAGACAACTTAGATTTTACTTAAACAGGACAAAATCTCTAAGAAAATCTAAACAACTACTGGTGGCATTTGCTGCAAGGGCAGAGGGAAAGGCTATTTCAAAGCAAACTATTTCCAAATGGATAAGCCATTGTATTTGTTTCTGCTATATGCACCATGGTAAAACTATCGCCAAGGGGATCAGATCTCATTCCACCAGGGCTGCATCTACTTCTACAGCCTTTCTCAGAGGTGTTTCTACCAGAGACTATCTAGAAGCAGCTACCTGGAGCTCAGTTCATAAGTTCACCAAACATTACCATTTACCTTTCTTCTCTAAATCCAGAGCTGGCCTTGCCACTGCTGTCCTGCAGGGCCTTATAGCTGGTCCTAATGCTGTATAAATCCATCCTCCCAACCATAGATTTGGGAATCTACCCAAATGTAATGACTGCAATAGTGAAACACGAAGAACATAGTACAGTTGTGTACACTTGCCATAAATGTAGATGTTTGGGTGTATTCACTGTTGCAGTCGTGGTTACCCTCCCTCCAACCCCCTGTTTATCTCTTACTATACCTCTACTTTCCTTTTTACTAAGCTTAAAAGCCTTTTTGGTGTATTTGCTTTTGTTTGGGGGCATATTTTTGTGTTTTTAATTACTTAAATATTTAGCTCCCCATTTGGGGGGCACCTGACATCTGTGGCAAGAAAAACTGATGTAAATGCATCGGCTGCATGTTTTACACTCCTGACGACCTGACGTCATGGAAGAAGGGACAGCAGCCGATGCAGGACCCAAGACTTTGTTAATCAGGCTGAATGAGGGCAACCTGCCAGCAGATTACCCAAATGTAATGACTGCAACAGTGAATACACTCGAACATCTACATTTATGGTAAGTGTGCACAACTGTACTTTTTTGCCTTGGTACCTCAAACAGCTATGCATCCTGTTCCATTTGGCAGGCTTTTGTACCCAAAACTTTGCATAGTAGGCTTTCCTCTTTGGCACTGTAGCTTGAGAATCAGTGACTTAAACTTCTTGTGAAAGATACGATTGAGGAAACTTCCTGCCACGAGGGACAGCAGTCAGAGAAGAAGACGACCGAGAAGCCTAGGCCGGAGTCTTCCTCCGTTCAGCCTCTGCCAGATGTTTCCCCCGAGGCGAGTGAATACCCAGTGGTTCAGCCAGCTTTGTTGTGGGATTCCTCAGCCCCGACTGGGTTGGAAGGCAGTGGGGATCTGGCTTTATGCACATGTGAGGAGGCTTTTCAGATGTTTAGAGGGAACCACAGTTGGATCATTTCTGAGGGGCCTAGGGTGTTCCTCAGATATTAGTCAGAGAAGTCGTCCCTACTAGTATTATTGAATACTGTCTGGAGTCAGAACCTTCTAAGTTTTATAAGGCAAATGTCCCATTAAAGAAAAATAAAACTAAACATGTTTCTCCTGCCCCTGAGGATCCACAGAGTGAGTGGCAGGCCTTCACTCAGGTTTTGTTTAGTGCTTTGATGGCATTGAAACCTCCCCAGGGTGTTTGTGTTCAGCTCCACCTTTGATCCTCTACTCCCCTTAAAAGACCCAGGGAACAGGACTCTTCTGAAAAGAGGAGTTAGGAATCCCTTGCTTGTTCTTCTTAAATTCCTTCTCATTTGGACTGTGAGTCTGAGGAAGAGGAATCTACCAGTCCTGATAGTCCCTTTGAAGCGATTTCTTTTAGGGATACATTCTCCAGGATGATGGAGTTCTTTAAATGGGATTGTGCTCAGGTCTCTAAGGTCTGTAAGTTGCTGCAGATGGAATCTCCTAAATGTTCTGCTGTTCCTCCTTCTTTGGCTGCTTTGTTGGCTGCACTTTCCAATGCCTCTAAAGCTCCAGATTCTCAGCCCCCTGCTCCCAAGAAACCTGATAGGTTTTATAAGGTGCCTGAGAACTGTAAATTTTGGTACAAGTTTCCTGATGCTGACCCCTCAGTGGTATCTGTAGCCTCTGACAAGCCCTCTCAACTGCTTCCTAAGTTACTGCCCTCTGATAAAAACAGTAGAACCATGGAAAGGCTAGGTAAGAAGGTTTACACCTCGGCTGCCTTGTCTACCTTGGCTTTTAGGGCCATTAGTTATCAGACCCATATGTCCAAGTACATGTTTGTGCTCCTCTCCAAGGCTTTTCAGGTTATGTCTGATCTTCCAGACTCTGAGGGTAAGACTTACGCTCTTTCCCTGTTGGGAACTACCTTCCAGGTGGCTTGTTAAGTCCATCAAGTGTAGTTATGATGCAGATGATGCTTCTTCTAGGGCTCCTGCTTTTGGGTCAGTGCTGAGGAGGTATTCTTGGCTTCATTTTCAGCCTTTGCTCCCTTTATGCCCAAGCGTTCTGTCGTCAGAGTAGGACATCTGCTAGCCTAGCTGGAGGAAGATTTTTCCTCTGGTAGTCGGGTCGGCCAAGGGCTTCACCAGCAGGAAATCCCACAAGTCAGGCCTGCAACAATGAATACACTCTAACATCTACATTTATGGTAAGTGTACACAACAGTACTTTCTTTTTCAGGTAATATGCTAGTGGATATACAAGAGACAGTGGAATCCCAATTTTCTACCTTATCTTCTGCTTTAAATGTCTACGTGTGTCTGCTTTCAAATTTAGATGCAAAACAGCCAGATCACCGATACAGTCTTGCGCTTTCATGGCTAGATGCGATTGTGTGATTTTGTGGAGGGCTTTCAGATGTCCTTCATCAGTGCTCCTTTTGATGCTACTACATTTTTTGGCCTGAAAGTTAAGGACACATAAATGAGAAATGGAGCAAGATGGTAAGACTTCTTCTGCTGTTGGAATCCATTTCTTCACTCCTCTGAGAACCTTCTCCAGGAATCGGAGAGGAGGGAAGAAAATGTAATTCTGAAAATTGCAAGGTTTTACCCAGAACACTTCTTTGGACAGACCTCCCTGTCGCAAAGGAGGAGGCAATTTCAATGGACATCACCCAAGAGGCAGAAGTGGACTTCAAAACCAGGGATTTCACAGACCCTTTTCCGAGAAATTTTTCCAGCACTCCTGAAGGGTTGCTCAACTACCACACTCTGTGGAGGCAGTACTGGGGTTCCTAAAAGTGCAGATAGTTTGGCCAGAACCATACAGGCAGAACACATCAGTGTAAGAGAAATGAGAGCAATACTACTGGCCTTGAAGGGCTTTCAGCCTAGGCTACAGCAGGGACACCTAAGCTTTTCACAGACAATACCACAGTGGTGTGGTATCTCAACAAGCACGGGTGAACCTAATCTTGCGTACTTTGCAGACTAGCTCTCCTAGTATGGGAACTGGCCACCAGTCAGGGAGTTACTCTTCAGGCAATATGCATCCCTTCCCAACAGAACTCTCATGCAGAGTCCCTCAAAAGATCCATGACAATGCCCCACAAATGGATGCTACACAGGGATGTCTTCCTGGACCTTGTCCACCAGTGGGGTACACCTCAAGTAGAGCTCTTTGCCTCCACCATGAATAGGCAACTTCCCTCCTTCTGCACCAGACTGCCAGAACCTCTGGCGATGGCAACCGATCCCTTTTCAGTCTCCTGGAAGGGGATGTTTCTCTATGTGCATTCACCCTCTTCCCTCTTGTTCAGAAAGTCCTGCTGAAGATCCAGCAGGACAAGCCGAAAATCTTGCTGGTGACTCTGTTGGCCAAGACAGCATTGGTTCGCCATCCTCCTGCAATTAGCCAAGGGCAGTCACCACAAGTTACCCCTCAGAGTGGACCTTCTCACACAGGACAAGGGAACCCGAATCCACCCACATTGGCAATCTCTACACCTCACCTTGTGGGTGATTGGATTCTGATCCCTTTCAGGCACCTATACAATGAGGAGCTGCTCACTATCCTGCAGGAGGCCAGGAAACCTAATACCAGGAGATATGTATCCAAGTGGAAAAGATTCTCTACATGTTGTCTTAGAAGGCAGTTGGAGCCTTTGCAAAGCAAGGTTCCCCTAGTGCTGTCTTACCTTTGTGAACTTTTGCAGATAGGGTTGGCATTCTCTTCCATTAAGGCCCATTTGTCTTCCATTTTTGTCTGCTTGCCTCTGGACCCCTCCTCATCTTCCACAGAGGTAGAGTAACCCTCAAAACCACCCCATCCTTCAAGCCCAAGGTAGTCCTTGACCTTTCCTTAAACCAAGCCATCCACCTACCCACTTTCTTTCCCAACCCACAGGGAGACAGTGAGAGAGTAATTCATTCCCTTGATGTGAACAGACAGCTCAAATTCTAGTTGCACAAAACAAAGACCATCAGACAGACCAATTGTTTGTCTGTTTCCACCACAGGGTCCTGATGAAAGCAGTAACTAAGCAAACCATTTCAGCCTGGATATTCAAGGCTATTACCTTTTGCTACACACACCATGGGAAACCCTTACTTGGTAGTGTTAAAGCACATTCCACTAGGCATTGGCTTCATCTGAAGCCTTCTTCAAAAGCCTAGACACTTCCACTATTCTTGAAGCCAGCCACTTGGTCATCTGTGCACAATTTCACAAAGCATTACAAAATAGACCAGATTTTCAGATCCATTACTGGATTTGCCAGGGCTGTCCTCAATGTATTCCTAGAGAATTCTACTAGGCCACCACCTCCTTCCTCACAGTGAGCTTTGGTACTCTCCCAACTGTACAGAATACTGCAATATGTGAATAGAAGAATATAGAAGAGTTGTATAAAATCTTACCATAACAATAGATGTCCTGCTCTTCCATGTTGCAGTATTCCTTCTCACTCACCTACCACTCCTGATATCAGGCATTTCCCTTCTTGGATGGCACAGGACTTGCACTACCTTCTCTGGGACTGGTTCCAACTGGGGCACTCAGTTCTGAAGTCTGGTACGCACAGACGTCAATTTTATGGCCCACACTGTGCTAGCCACGTAAGTTGTCCCCCACACCATTCAGTGACTGCAAACTTTTGTATACTGGCCAAACGTGTGGGTAGCAAGAGGAGAAAACCCAACTCTACAGAGTCCTGCAACATGGAACAAAAGAACATCTATGGATGTGAAGTAGTTAACTTCATTTTATCTGCAACCTGTGGGTATTCAGATCCATATTGGATCCGAGACGGCAACTTTACAAGCATCTGCTTCAAGCTCCTCCCCCCTGCCCGTAACCCACCACCATCCCCTGCCTACCCTCAGACCTTGTTTGCCGCTTCATGCATCAGCACTGTGGTCTCCATAGCTCTAAGCCTTAGGGTTATTGTAAGTGCTTTTTGGTATATTTTTGTGTGTAGAGAGAGTTTTCTCAGTTAGTTCCCCTTCCTCCCCCTAAACGCTTGTTCATCGGTTACAAAAAAAAAAAAAGTTTTTAGTTTTGTGAGGTAGTTATTGTGTAGGCCCTTCCCTTCCATAATGTCAATAGTGTGTCGGGGTTGGTTAGGTGTGGCTGCTTTTGAGTTAGAATGTCTGAACAGCCAAAAACCTCTCTCAAAAAATGCACAGAGTGTGGCCATAAGCTTTCACTGGCAGATGGTCACGCTCTGTGTGTTGTTTGCCTGGACGTAGCCCATTTATCTGCCCAGTGCAGTGCGTGTGTGCTGGATTTAATCTGAGGGCCCTGAAAGATAGGAAGGTCAAACTGGTGGCAAAAGGCCTACTTCCAGCTTCCACTTTGGACACTTCAGCCTCGGCAATTCCTGCCCAACCCCCCCCCCCCTCCAGGCTGGGACTCACCTTCCCATTAGTCCTGCTGAAGGGGATTCGAAAGGGAGAGACAAAAGACATAAGGATACAGAGGGAGAGAGAGAGAGAAGAAAAGGGGATAGGCCCCGTAAACGGTCTCCAGATCGGGAGTCCTTCCCTAGTCCACCTTCCAAGGTATCGAGACCTGTATCTCCTCAGCTCCACTCACCTAGATTCTCCCTGGAGCCGAGGCCTTCCCCCAGATCCTTCCAACGACCAGCCAGATCCAAGTCGGTCGCTTCCTCGTGCTCGACCAGGAGTCTCTCTGAAATTAATATGGACAGGATGATGGAGGAGATTTATTCAGACCCAAATCCAGATGGGAGTCTTGCCAGGCCCCTCTCCCTCTGGAGGGGGACCTCCATGCCATTCTTTCATCCAGTTTCTCCTTCCGGCCTGCGGTTTCGGGGTTTATGGATCCGAGGATCTTCGGAGCTGGGGATTTGGCGCCGATGGTTTCTCCAACCTCGACTCCGGCGATTACCTTGAGTTCCTCCGACCAGTTCTGATCCGAGCAGCTCTCGAGGCCAAGGACGGGGAGTCCGGACCCAGGGGGGATGGAGGTGTCTTCGGCTCCGACTTTGTCAGATTCGAGCCGTTCCTTCGGAGTGCCGGCTACCCTAGCCTCAGCCACAATCCTCACGGCAGACCCGGGGAGAGCTTCATCCTTGTTGGGAGCTAAGGAGGTGCACTCTCTGTCAGCATTCAACGTGGTGGAGAGGATTTTCTCCCAAGGATCGGGACCCCAGCCTATTTCCTTGGATTCTGCCCAGACTCCCTCGGATTCGGTTACGACTACCTTCAACTTGTCTCAGGGACAGCCCATGCTAGAGGAGCCCCAGGTGGTTCCCCTGGAGGAACCCCTGCGACTCACAAGCCCTCTTCAGAGTCTCCCAATGAAGAGGGTCCTCGTAAGCACGTGCAAAAGGAGGCGCCTGGACTTAGTCCCTTTTAGAAGACACTGATTTAGTTGAAGGAGAAGGTTCCCCCAGGTCACCTCCCGAGGATGTCTCCTTTGGAGACATCATGGAGATCCTCCGCCAGAGGGGAGGTTGGTCAACCCCAAAACCTTCTATGGATGAATCAGTGTTCCTGGAGGCTTTTGACATGGGCCCATCTACGTCCTTTGTGTCCCCGCCAGCGGATCCCTTAGTGGATCTTATCACCACACAGGCATGGAAGGAGCCTGACACCATAGAGGCGATACCTAAATGCCCGGACAAGATTCTTTCTTCACCCTCGGACAGACAGGCATGGTATATGAGATCCCCTGTGGACGCTATGGTGGTTGCAGCTGCCACCAAGAGTGAACTGGCTCAAGAAAGTTCCTTGGTCCACCCTCCGGACAAGGAGTCCAGGATGGTGGATTGATTTGGGAAGTGAGTAAATTCTTCAGCGACATTTGCCATTCACATCCATGTGCCTCCTTTCCCATGCTTCGGAAGGAGCAGCTAGGGCAGCTGGGACTGACGTAGCTATGAGGCAACAAGCTTGGCTCAGACTGTGTTAGTTTGTGGACCCCTTCAAGGCATCTTTTACGAATGCTCCCTTCAGTGATTCTTCTCTTTTTGGGAAGACTATACGTGACACCCTTGTCCAGAGTGAAAAAGATGGGAAGACTTTGTTTGCCATCAGAATCTGCTTTTCCAGTCCTCAAAGATCCTTTCCCAGGAATCAGAGAGGGCAAAAGAAGATGTGGTTCCAGAAATCACTGTTTTCCCGGGACTCTCAGGACAATTTGTCCCCTAGAGGCAGAGGGGGACTTGATGGATGCCGTCCCAGAGGCAGAGGGGATCCGCGTAACTTTGGGTCTTGGGAGTCGTCCTCGGACAGGCCTGCGCAGCAGCCCTGAGGGGTTGCCCGACTGTCCAACTCTGGAGGCAGTCGGGGGAAGATTATCATTGCACCCAATGGCGTGGGAGTCCATAACTGCAGATCGTTGGGTGCTTCAAATAATATCCAGAGGTTACACCATCCCGTTTGTTGCCCCTCCAATCCAACCAAAGTGCCTCCCAGATGTCCCACCCGCTCAAAGGGAGACGGCAGCGCTAGAAGTTTCCAAGCTGCTTCAAAATGAGCCATCAAACCAGTCCTCCCCCGATCAGTCCGGGTCAGGCGTTTACTACAGGTTGTTTTTAGTGCCAAAAAAGACGGAGGTCCTCAGACCCATTTTGGACCTGTTAACCTTTAAACCTGGCTGTCGCCAAAACAGAAATTCCGGATGGTCACCCTGCAGTCCATTCTACATAATCTAGGAGAATGCGACTGTATGTGCTCGATAGACCTCCAGGACGCTTACTACCACATCAAGATTCACAGAAGCTCCAGGAGATTCCTTCGCTTCCGGCTGGGAGCCAGTCATTTCCAGTTCAGATCCCTACCCTTCGGTCTCACCACAGCCCCCAGGATGTTGACCAAGGTAATGGCAGTCGTAGCGGCTCACCTGAGGCTTCAGGGGATGCAGGTATTCCCTTACTTAGACGATTTGCTCCTCGCTGCATCCAGCAAGTGTCTTCTTTGCCAAGCCAGAGACTCCTTCCTTCATCTTGCAGACCTGCTAGGGATTGCAATCAATGTTCCCAAGTCCCTCTTGGACTTTATTGGGGCACAGCTGGACACCCTTCAACTGAAAGTCTTTCTAACTCTAGATAGGGTCCAGAGTCTAAGGGCTCATGTATCAATAATTCTTGGCCCCAGGTTACCGAAGGTGGACGACGTTCTCTGAGCCTTGGGATCTATGGCTGCAGCAATTTCTATCCTTTCCTGTGCGCGTCGTCACATGCGTGTTCTACAATGGACTCTAGCTGTACAGTGGTCTTGGCTAGATCTCTCCATGAAATACCCAGTTCAAATCAGCAAAGCTTGCAGAGAGTCTCTCCTCTGGTGTATCCAATCCCCAGAGATCGCAGCAGGACGCCCATTTATTCCACCCACAGCCCAAGCCACAGTGACCACGGATGCCTCCCAGCTCGGGTGGAGGGGCATTATCTGGGGAGGACGGTCCAAGGCATGTGGTCCCAGATCGAGACCAGATTGCACATCAATGTTCTGGAGATGAGAGCAGTGCTTTTAGCTTTGCAAGCCTTCCACACTGTTCTTCCTCCGAGGGCTATTGCAATTCAGTCAGACAACATGTCAGTTGTCTGGTACATCAACAAATGGGGAGGAACCAGATCTTATCCTCTGTGTCGCGAGACCATGAGAGCATGGGAGTGGGCGATCTCCATGAGTCAGTTTCTGATTGCAACACACATCCCGGGACGCTCCAACATTTTAGCGGACAGATTGAGTCAGGCTATTCTAATACCATATGAGTGGTCTCTGAAACAGTCAGTAACGGAGGAGATCTTCCTTGCGTGGGGTCAGCCTTGCTGCGATCTCTGCACATCTCCTTCCAACGTGAAGTGTGGCAACTTCTTCGCTCTGATTCCCTCACCAGGGGACCCCCCCCCCCGAAAAGCTCTAGTCCATGCTTGACCTCCCGGGTTACTGTACGCTTATCCCTTGTTACCTCTCATTCCGAAGTTTCTTCAGAAAGCTTACCGACTGGGGTGCAAGGTGATCCTCATTGCCCCATTCTGGCCTCGTCAAGTCTGGTTCCCCTTCCTCTGGTCTCATGTTCTAGCTCCTCCTTGGATTCTAGATCCTTGCCCGGATCTCATTTCTCGTCCGTCGGCTACCTGTCCGCCCAACCTGGACAGCCTTAAGCTGACAGCTTGGTTGCTCCAGTTCCCTTGTTTGCCAGGACTCCCGGTCTTACGTCTTCAGTGAAAACTATTCTAGTGGCGGCTCATAAGTCTTCTACTAGGAAGATTTACCGCAGTAAATGGAAACTATTCTCTATTTGGGCTTCTCAGAGAAACCTGGATCCTTTTACAGCCCCTGTTTCTGCAGTGTTGGATTTCTTAGCCAGCATTCGGCAAGGGGGTAGTTCTTCCACTGTGAAAGTGAAACTGGCAGCTATTTCGAATTTCCATGTTGGCGAAAACAGGAATGCCCTGGCCTCTTCTAGACTGTGTAAGGCTTTTCTTAAAGGCACGTTTTCTTTTGCGTCCTCCAATTAAGAACCCTGTTCCTCTTTGGGACCTTACCTTGGTTCTGCAGGCCTTAGTTGCTCCCCCTTTGAACCTGCAGCATCAGTAGATTTGAAGTTCTTATCCTGGAATGCAGCCTTCCTAGTGGCCATTACGTCGGCTAAGAGGGTTTTTGAGCTTCAGGCCCTGTCTGCTGTGCCCCTTTACTTGATCTTCCATAAGGACAGGGTTTCTCTCCGTACAAACCCTTCTTTCTTACCAAAAGTGGCTTCCGAATCAAACATTAATCAATCAATTAACCTGCCTGTTTTCTTCCCAAATTTTCACAAGGGTGAATATAAACTGCATTTGCTAGATGTTCATAGACAACTTCATTTTTATTTACACAGAACAAAGCCTTTCCGTAAGTCTGACCAGTTATTTGTGTCTTTTTCTAAGCCCTTTTTGGGTAAAGTCATCTCCAAGATTACTTAGCTAGATGGATTACGCTATGTATTTTGCAAATTTACAAAGACAAAGGTTTGTCTCCACCTGGTCCTGTTAAAGCTCATTCTACCAGATCTATGGCTACATCTGCTGCTTTTTGGTCTAGGGTCTCATTGGATGACATTTGTGCGGCAACAACCTGGACAAAGTCACATACCTTCATTTGTCACAAGTTGGATTTGATCTCCAGAGGGAGAGCATCCTTTGGCATGGCGGTGCTCAGGAATATCCTTCCATGAGAGCCTCCCAGAAGTTTGAGTCGCTGGGGATTCTGTCCCACAGGTTGCAAATAAAATGAAGTTAACTACTTCAGGTAAAGAAGTTATGTACTCACCATAACGTTCCATCTGAGTAGTTTTACTTCATTGTTCTGCAACCTTCCCACCCTCCTTTCCCCGAATCTTTTCATGTGATATTCATGTGTGGTTTGTTCTAAGTTGAATTGCTGATTGGTTTGAGTTGCGGCAAACTCGATCTGAGGGAAGGCAGGAGATTGTGGTGAATTATGGGTAAGGGGAGGAGCTTGGAGCTCGGAGCAGATATGCTTGTAAAGTTGCCGGCTCGGATCCGATATGGATCTGAATACCCACAGGTTGCAAAAAAATTAAGTATATCTACTCAGATGGAACGTTATGGTGAGTACATAACTTCTTTTTATGGGAAGATTTTACACAACTTTTCTTTCTTTTTAATTCAAAAAAAGACAGGGGATCCAAGGGTAATATTAGACCTAAGCCATGTATTTGAAACAGACACAATTCCAGATTATCACAGATCAGTCCATTTTGACACTAATCAAAAAGGACAACTAGATGTGCTCCATCGATCTCTAGGACACCTATTACCACAGAAAGATACACAGACACTTCAGGAGATCTCTCCATTTCCATCTGGGAGCCATTTATTTTCATTTTGGAGCTCTGCCCTTTAAATTCATCACCCCCCCCCCCCCCACCCAGGTGTTTTCCAAAAGTATGGCAGCAGCAACAGCCTGCCTCAAACTACAAGGGTTCCATTTGTTCGCATACTTAAGATGACTGGGTCCTTACCACTCCGATTAAGGATCTGTTATTTCCCTGAAGGGGCCTTGTACTCTTAACTACAACACCTTCAGGGGATTACAATGAACAGACAAAAGACCATCTTACTCCCTGTTCAGAATTTATCAGATGCCACCTAAACACCACAACTCAGATAGCCACCTTTACCTCCAGATAAAATTCTTTCATTCCGACATGTAATATCACAAGTACTAGACAGTCCCCTCCAACACACCTAATTCTAAAAGTTCTAGGACTGATGGCTTCTTTCTTGTTCTTATGTCCAGATTCCATATGAGGGTTTTGCAGTGGGTCCTCTCAGTCCAGTGGTCTCAGTGTTACCAACCCCTCAACATCCAATCAAATTTACTTCAGTTTGCAAGACCTACATAAAATGGTGGAGCACATCATCAGCATTGACAACAGGTGATCTCGTTTGTCCACTCTCCCCTATGACAATAGTTACCATGGGTGTTCCTTTTTAGGGTGGGGGACATTACAAGGGGAGGACAGTTCAAGGTACACGATTACCTGTAGAGACCAATCTTGATATTAGTGTTCTGGAAACGTGAGCAGTCCTTTTGGCATCGCAGGCAGTTCAAGACTGTCTTCCAGCGGGTGTGATTGCAGTTCAGACAGACATGTCAGTGGTCTGGTACATCAGCAAACAGGGTGGAACAAGGTCTTATCCATTGTTTTGAGAGGCCATGAGGGTTTGGCAATATTTATTTTTTATCACTTTGTGATAGCAATGCATATCCTAGGGACTTGCAGTGTACTAGCCAACAAAATTGAGCAAGAGCATTCTCTTGCCTCACGAGTGGTTCCTCCATATTTCACTAGCAAACAAAATCTTCGGTCACTGGGGTAGACCCCACTCTGATGGACCTCTTGCATGTCCACAAAACAAACAACATCAGAATTACCCATTCTAAAGACTTAAACTTTGCCTGTGATGTAAATATGATCTGCTGGAGAGACAAGTATGCATCCCAGAGACTATCCCCATCTCTGTAACATGCTCCCCATGCATGTGAAGCAGAGTTCCTCCCTAACCCAATTCAAGTGTAACTTGGACAGTTGGATGGGGAACAGGAATTTCATCTTTGGCTTGGCACCTATGTCTCTAATAGACACAGGCAACTAGTAAATGGTTCATCTCCCAGGCCCCTGCTTGTAAACGTTTAATCTCCCAAGCCTCTGCTTACAATTAACAAGGGTACCAGAATTTGTCAGAGATTTGGGATGCATGGCTAGGCTTAAAAAGGATCTTGTGGTTGTTACCTTAGTAAATGCCTTTGAACCTTGCTGTGACCTGTTTGCCTTCTACCTAAACAACAAATGCAGCAGTAATTTTGTCCTGATCCCTCTACAGGGTCAGTCACTGAGGGACACTCTTATCTCTGGTTGGCCCTTGATTCTCCTTTATGCATTCCCTTCAATTCCTCAAATTACAAAATTCATTCAGGAAGCCAGAAGGGTCAAGGCGATCTTCATTGCCCCATGCTGGCTTTGACATGTCTGGTTCCCATATCTTTGGTCTCAACTGCTCAGTCCACTTTGGCCTCTGGCTCACATACCAGATCCGATCTCTCATCCTTTCAGATGTTCTCTCCCTGACATAGACTCCCAGAATTTAACTGCATGGTTACTCCAATTCTAACGATGGCCAGGGGTGCCAGGCTTGCAGAAAATGTTACTCATGTTGTTTCTGCTTCACAAATATCTAACACCAGAAGGGTGCATCAAAGTAAGTGGAAAAGAGTTTCTTTCTGGGCTATAGAGAAAGGTTTGGTCCCTTTCTCAGCTCCCCTTCCTTCTATTCTAGAATTTGTCTGAACTATTCCATAAAGGTTCTAGTTTTTTAACATAGTTCAGCAGGCAGTCATTTCCAGTTTTCAGGCAAGCTGTAATGAAACTCATGTAGTTTCTTTAAAGGTGTGTAAGGCTTTCATGAAGGAATGTTTCTTCTTCGCCCTCCAGTTGGAGAGCCTGTTTCTCTGTGGGACATCACACTGCTGCTTCAAGCTGTCATGCAGTCCCTGTTTGAACCAGTGGGTTTGTTTGGATCTTACGTTCTTGACATGGAGAATGATCTTTTTCATAGCAATCGCTTCTGCTAAGAGGATTTCAGAACTTCAAGCTATTTCATGTAAACCTAAACCACCTTACCTGATTTTTCTAAAACCAAATCCATCTTTCATCCCTTAAGGTGGCATCCAAGTCCAACGTAAACCAGACCATCAGTTTGCCTGTATTCATTCCAAAATAAAGAATATGCATTGCATTTATTTCATAGACAACTTAGATTTTATTTACACAGAACTAAGATTATCAGAAGGTCAGACCAATTAATCATTGCATTGTCTAAATCTAATGTCTTTCAGCTTTTACTGGTTAGGGATCGCCACAGTTGGTCATCAGTCCGCAGATTGATTGGCAGTGGTGTTTCTACAGTGTCGATTTGCCAGCCCAGCATTCAACCTTTACAGAAGGCACGTGCGCGCACACACACAAACACACGCACACGCACACACACACACACACACACACACACACACCTACCTGCAAGTCTTTAAAACTCACTGGACTGCAGGGAGGACATGCAGACTCCACACAGAAGGCACTTTGGTCGAGAATTGAACCGGAGAAAATCTTGTTGTGAGGCAGCAACGCTAACCCCTGCACCACTGCGGCCAATATTGCATCGTCTAAATGCATTGTCTAAATGCAAGCTGGGAAAATGAGTTTCCAAAATCATCCTTTCAAGATGGCTGTCAAATTGTATTTCTTTGTTTATGAAAGACTGGTCTAATCCTCTTAGGAAAAAAAAAAAAAAAAAACAGGAGCTCATTCCATAAGAGCAGTGGCAACTTTTGCAGTTTTTCAACACTAGTTTTTGATTGATGAGATTTGTGCAGCTTCTGCATGGTCGGCATTGCATACTTTTGTGTCACACTACAAACTGGATGTACATTCCAGACCTCATTCCTCCTTTGGCTCTCTGCTCTTCTCAGGAACATCCTTCCATAAGTCCACCAGGGAAATCATGTAGCAAGGGATTCTGTCCCAAAGGCTGAATCAGACAAAAATGGACAATATCAGACATGAAAGTTGTGTGCTTACCATAATGATAGATCTGTGTTGTCCTATTTTCATCCGGTTCAACATCCCTTCCACCATCTCCTTTCCAAATTATGACATGCAGCTCTTGGGAGAACGGGTAGCATCCACAGGTGTCTCTTTGTCTCTACCCTTATCAGGTTGTTTAGCATACTGTCCATTTGGTATCCTTATCTTCTTATTGACTTATGTTTTATCTGTCTGTAATTTTATTACTTGTTAGCTATATTTTTACTTGTGGCAAACTTGATCTGAGGTAATTTGACAGTGGCAAGGGAATTATGGTTAGGGGAGGAGTCAGAGCCCTAGATCCAAAGGTTTGAAGTTGCCGGGTCCAGATCCGAGTCACAAAGGTTGAATCAGATGGTAATTGGACAGCACAGATCTGTCATTATGGTAAGTACACAACTTTTGTTTTCTAACTTAGATGTACCCATTGAGGTTGCAGAGCCCTCTGTATGTCACTAATTCTCAGTTGCCCACTGAAGAGACCCTGTCGGAGGCTGGTATGGCTCTCGAGGCCTTACAGACTGCTGATACATCCAAAGAACCTCACCTCATTTCCTAAGGACCACATGGCATGCCTTAAATTTCAGTTAGGGAAGAGATCCCAGAGCCTCTTATAGAAGGGTTCCAGACCTCCACATCTTATCCAGATGAATGTCATACCTAAAAAGGAAAAACAGAATTTTATTTATTTTAAATTTGTTGACCGGGATAGTCCAACTGGATTAATTTCCATTTTCAGTGGAGGCCCGGGAGAAAAGCTCCAAGGTAAACAGATAAGTAATAACAAAGAAGGCATGTGGCCTCTCCCTCAGTAGCTAGGGAGAAGGATTGGATAGACTTCTCATAGGGGTTGTTTAAAGCTATTACGTCTTTGAAACTTCCCTCCTTTGGTCTCCACATCCACAAGCTACCCCCTCAAAAACCTACTCTGGTTTCCCCCTTTTCTGATGAGGAACAGGACTGTGACACTGTCCATGAGTTCCTCACAGCTGTATTCCCCACGGCAAATCTCTTCTGATGAAGGAGACTCTGTCTCACCTGATTCCCCTGTTGAGGAAGTTTCCTTTGAGGAAGCTATACAGAACATGATGAAACACTTTGAATGGCAATCCGCACAGATTTCTGAAGTTCAGAAGAGGTATTATACCCTCTTAGAGATCGGTACCCCTGCCCCTTCTCCAGTTCTTCCTGTCCTTGAGGCTTTCTAGGATGCCTTTCAGTCCATCTTTTCTACACCTGATTCTCAACTAGCAGCCCCTAAGATACCAGACAGGTTTTACAAGGTCCCTCATAACCTTAAATATCAATATAAAAACACAGTGTCAGACCCTTACTTCAGATAAGCTGTCTAAATGTCTGTCCAGTGCAAATGCCCTACCTGCTGACAAAAGTAGTACAGCTGTGGCAAGATGGGGAAAGAAGGTTTACTCCTCTGTTAAGCTTGCCTTTAGGGCAACTAATTAGCAGACTCAAATGATAAAGTATTTGATTTCTGTCCTAAATTCCTTAGTTATATTGGATTTTCCTACTGCAGAGTCAGAACATCAAATGCACAGCTTACTTTCATAGGCCACTCAGGTTGCCAGACACAGCATTAAGTGGAATAACGATGCTGTGGATGCTTCTTCTGGGGCAGCTACTACTGGATCTGTTATTTGCAGGTATGCGTGGCTTCGCAGTTGACCTATGCCTGAGGATTTAAAATCTAAAATTCGAGACTCACCTTTGGACAAAGATTTAATGTTTGGCCCCCAGGTGGCCAGTCTTTTCAGAACTCTCCTAGACCAAGGCAAGAACAGAAAAGACTGCAGACAGATCCTGCTCTCCTCAGTTCTTACATATCCGAGGAGTACCTGTGTAAGCCTATCTCTGTTATTAGAAGGGATCCTGAGACAGTTTACAGACAAAAGGAACCCCCTAGGAAAAGATACTGTGAAAAACCCAATAGGGAACTTCCAGCTGGGAAGCCACCATTCAGGAGCAAAAAGCTGTGACTGCCTCTGCATTCCCCTCTTTCCTGAAGGCTGTCACTCTCCCTAGCCAGGTAGGAAGCTATTACCTCAGACGAGAGACCTCTCGTCATCAGTGATTGCTGTGCTGTGTGTTGGTAAAGCATCCCCCTTCTGAAAGGCATGCCCCAACTTCCTCAAAACCAAATATTCCTTCTGGCTCCCATTATTCAAGACCTGTTGAGTCAGGGTACCATTTAGAAAATCTCAAATGACTATATGGGAAAAGAGTTTTACTCTCTGACTTTTTAGTCCAAAGAAATGAAGGACAATGAAGACCCATCATAGACCTTTCTATCCTAAACACTTACCTGAAGGTTTCATCTTTCAAAATGCTCTCTCTTTAGACTCTTCTACGTTTCACCCTACCCAGGCTTTCTTACTGTCTGTAGATCTGAGGGATGCCCACTTACACATTTCCATTTGTCCTTCTTGCAGGGAATTCCTTAGGTTTTTCTCTGGCTTCCTGCATTTTTAGTTTACTGCTGTGTCTTTTGATCTTTCCACAGCCCCAAGAGTGTTCACAAACTGCCTAGCTCGAATAGTGGCTTTCTGTCCCACTTACGGAGTTCAGATTTCGCCTGCCTTAATAACTTTCTGATCCAGTCTCTGTCTGCAGAAATTCTTCTTCATTATCTTCACAACACCATCCATCTTCTGACAGGTCTGTCATTCACTATAAACTACAAAAAAAAATCACACAAGACAGTGGTTTTGGGCTACAAACTGGACACAAAGGAAATGCATGCCTTCCTTCCCCAGGAAGAAGGTTTTCAGCCTGTCCAGTTACTTTGAAAAGCTCTCCACCACAACCCATTGCTCGACAGTGGAGATGCTAAGGACTTTATGATTTATGTCAGCCACCATTCCTGTGCTCCCCCTGGCCAGACTTCACATGAGGAAAATCAAATGGTACTTGAACTCTATGTTGTCCCAAGAGTGCCACTCCTTGGACACCCTGATTCTCTTCCTCCCTTGTCTTAAGAAGGAGCTACTTTGGTGGAAGAGACAGGTCATCCCCAGCCTAGGATTACCTTTCACTCCTCTGCCTCTTCAGCAGGTTCATATGGAGATATGATGGACAGGATCACACCAAAAGTGCAGTGGAAACAGAAACCTCACTTCCTGAGGAACATATCAGTTTGAAAGAAATGAGGACTCTTATGCAAGCTGTTCAGATTTTCACCCACCTTTGGAAACCTGGTCCACTTCAAGTGTGCACAGACAATGCCACAGTCATGTGTTACATAAAGAGGGATGCATCAGGTCTTACCAACTGTGTGGGTTAGCATAGGAGGCATGGAACTGGGTAACGCAAATGAACATCATGCTCACAGTCACATCTCAGGACAGTTTGCTAGCAGACTGCTTAAACCTCTCCCTGGAGGACCCCCATGAGTGGACTTTGAACAGAGAGGCCTTCCACAACATCACCTTTCTGTGTAGCACTCCTAAGATGGACCTCTTTGCTTCACCAAGCAATCATCTGCTCCTTCATTTCTACACCAGGGACCCTTACCACCACAGCCTGGAGGATAGATGCCTTCTGTTTTCTATGGACAGGGAAATTCCTGTATGCCTTTCCTCCTATGTCTCTTCTTCCAAAAATCCTTTTCAAGGTACCAAAGGAAGCACCCAGACTCATTTTACTGGCTCCATTTTGGCCATGGCAACATTGGTTCCCCATGCTATTTCACACGGCAAAGGGAAATTACAGAGAATTCCTGTTCAGCTGGACATAACTCAGCAAAAAGGATTGCTGCTCTACCCAAATCTTCCATCTGTCACCTGACCCAATAAATGATAGGATTTTAATTAGTCAAAGACACCTCTTCTCTGAAGAGGTTGTACAATTCCTTACAAGAGGTTAGGATTCCCACTACTAGAAAATGTTACACTGCTGAGTTGATAAGGTTTTCCTGTTAGTGCTGCAAACATAGCCAGTATTCGCTCTTATCACAGGTTTCTACTGTACTGCAGTACCTCTTTTAACTTCTTTGATTAGGCTTTGCTTACTCTTCCATAAAAGCTATCAATGCCTGCCTCCCTCTTAGCCTTCCACTTCTGGCTAGGCCAGAGGTCAGATTCTTCTTCAGAGGAGTCCTGCATTTTAACCCACCAAGGAAACCCATCTCTTCCCATTGGGATCTTAAGTTTGTGTTAGAAAAGCTTCTGGTACCTCCCTTTGAACCAGCTTCTTCTCTAAAGTTCTGTACTTGGAAAACCATCCTCCTCTTGGCTGTCACCTCTGTAGAGAATTTGAGTTATAATCTTTCATGGCCGTCCCTGTTTTCTAATTTTTCACAACACAGGATGACTCGGGGCTAATCCATTCCTAATGCTTAAGGTAGTGAACAAACTGCCCTTCAATCAGGCAATTCATCTTCCTACTTTCCTTCCCAGTCACCAAAATTGGGAGGAAAGGATGTACATTCTGTAGACATTCACACGCAACTGAGATTTTACCTGGACAAAACTAAATCCTTCAGAAAGACTGACAAGCTGTCTTTATCTTTTATGATCTCCATCCTGGACAAGCCAGACTCCAAACAAACTATTGCAGCCTGGATTTGTAAGGCTAGCTGTCTACTACTCACACAATAGTAAAACATTACCTTTCCTGCCCTAAAGTACATTCCACTAGTGCAGTAGCTTCCTCAGGGGATTTCCACAAAGGAATAGACTGCAGGTCTCTCTAGGGGGTGGCCACTTGGTCCGCTGTACGTACCTTTACTTAATACTATGGTACTGATGCTTTCTCCAGGTCAGGGCAGCTTTTGCTAGGTCAGCTTTCCGGACTGCTGGACAATGCTTCTGTGCAATAGATAACTGCCCTTCCTTCCTTCTGCTTTGGGAGTCACCCATATATTTACTAAAGTAGTAGATGCCCCACTCTTTACTGTTGCAATATTCCATCCCAGCCTCCATCCCCTTTTCTCTATCTCACTTCATCCTTTAGTTTGTTTCCCCCTTGGCTCTAGTTTTTGCTATGTTACATGGGTAGGGGGGAGTTTTCTTACCAATTCAAGGTACACCCTTCCTAGCTGTCCACTCACTTCTGTCAGTTGTCTTCATGCTGCTGGCTTAGAGATACTCTGAGGATCCACACCCATATGTCTGCCTGTCTACCCCAATGCATACAAACTGGTGTCGTGTCAGACGTATGGAAGGCAAAGCTTTGGTACCACTGCTGGTTGTCAGCAGTGATAACCATATGCTGGGAATACTGTAGCAATGATCAGAGGGACATCTGCTGTTATGGTAGATGTTCTTCGTGTTTCACTTTTGCAGTCATCACACTTGGGTTATCTGCCTGCAGGTAGCCCTCAGTCAACCTGAATACCAGAGTCTTGGGATTTCTGTGTCGGATGCTGTCACCTCTTCCATGACGTCAGGTCAACAGGGGTATAAAACATGCAGCCGACGCCATTACATCAGTCTTTCTTGCCGAGAAGGAGCCCAAAGCAGAACACAAGTGCCGGTCGGCCGCTACCTGAAATTTTCGTTTTTCGAGTTTCAAACCTGAAGTCTTCTAAAGCTAAGTACCCCACGTTGGGGATTCTTTTTTCGTGCTCTAACCAATGTTGGACAAAGTTAACAATTGTCTTGCCTGTGGAAAGCAAATACCTCACAGAGATTTTCATTCTTACTGCGTCGCCTGTTTAGACACAGACCACGACGTCACTTGCTGTCAGTTTTGTGCCTTGTTTAACGCCATTCGTCATCTGGCTATTTTTGTAGCTAAATTATTTCGCTCTCGTTCTCTGTATTCTGAAATGGCTTCAGTAAGCCATGCAACTACCGATCTTCTGAGAAAGCACAAAGATAAATACAGAGACAGACCGCATAGGTCAAAAACTGCCGACGACTCTTCCATTAAGCTAGTCACCAGTCCGCCGGTACTTAGTGTGGCGCCTTTGCAGCCCCTGATGCCTGCTTCTACAGATTCTGAGGCCTCTGCTGTGACCCATTCGTAGTCCGGTATGCAGCGAGATGCTTCTTCAACTGTGGAACCTGCGGATGTCTCTACCTTGAATGGATCCAGAGCCGCTGTGCAGGCACCGGCTTCTGAGGGTGTATTCTGACCTACTGATATTCATATTAAACCAATAACTTCATTTTTAACTAAAACTACCGAGTTTCTCAGGCTCAGAGTTTGCACTACGCCTAGAAAACCGATGTCCAAAGCACATGCTCAAGCTTCCATGCCACAGAAACAAATGCTTAGAATGGCTGAAGATCTTATTACTCTAATTAGGGGAGGCCAGCCTTCCCCTGCTAAAAGACAAAGAATTGAATTTCCTTCTGATTCTGCAGACCAGGTGTCCGATGACTCTGACCCTTCTGATTCCCAGGACATACCCTTATCTACCTATGAGGATTCAGATGCAGAGGAATCCATTCCCTCTGCCTCCACTCCAGAGGGTTTTTCTTTTGGTGAAACCTTGCATACCTTAAGACAGCATTTCTGCTGGGAATGCCAGGACTATCCTCAGTCCAAAAAGAGACTCGGAATTTTTAGATCTGCCTCACCACAGGCCTCTAGCTATACCCCCTGTCCTGGATATTGTAGATGTCTTCATGGAATCCAGTCTTACTCCTGACACTTTACCACCAGCTCGTAGAAAACCTGACAGGTACTACAGAGTACCTGACTCCCACAAATTTCTCTTTAAGAATCCTACTGCTGATCCAGAGACCATTTCCCAGGGACCTAAAGGCATTAAGGCTACTACAGCCAAAAACCCTACCCCTTCAGACAGGGATTCTAGAGCTTTAGACAGATGGGGTAAGAAGGTATATACCTCTGCAACTCTTGCCATCAGTGCTTTGAATTGCCAGTTTCACATGTTGAAGTACCAGCAATATGTTATGGAACTAATTAAACAAAAAATGGTGTTACTTCCAGATTGCGCAGAAAATAAAGATTTACAAGAGTTAATGCATTCTGCAAACCAAGTTAGTAAACATACTTTGCAGTGTGGGTTTGATGCCTTAGAAGCATCTTGCAGGGCTGCTGTCACTGGGTCTGTACTGAGAAGGCATGCTTGGCTGAAGGAACAAGTCTTGCCACACCATGTCAAAGCAAAACTACTAGATGCTCCATTAAATCAGGATCGTTTGTTTGGCAAAAGAGCAGAAGTTCTTAAAAAGATGGAAGAAAAAGCTAAATCTATGCAAACTGTCAAAGATTTCTTACAGGTGCAGCCACCTAGATTCAGTAGGCATTAGCCTTCAAAAAACTGGTCCTTTCCAGTCCCTCCCAGGCCTTCTCAGTCCAAACACAGGGAAACAGACCACTAAGACTACAGTCTCAGGGTGTGCAGAGATCTAAACAATGGAGTGTTCCTACCTCAAAAACAGGGAGTGGTAAGCCACCCCCTTATGGAAAAAGTTCACAATGACTTTCCAATTATCCTTCCCAGCCATGCCCAAGTACTTGCACCCCTAAGAGGAAAACTCACCCTTCATGCAAAAAACTGGATGTCCATTACCCAGGACCGATGGATTCTAAACATTGTATCCCAGGGATACAGATTCTACTTCCACTCACTGCCAACCCCAAGCGGGTTGCCAGACCTTCCTCCAAACCAGTGGGCGCTGGCTCAAAAGCAAGTACTTTCTCTTCTCCATATCAGGGCTATTCAGCTTGTTCCAGTAGAACAAAGGGGACAAGGTTTCTACTCCTGACTGTTCCTGGTGCCCAGAAAAGAGAGCTTTGGGCGCCCTATCCTGGATCTATCAATTCTCAACACCTTTCTGGTGGTCCCAAAATTCAAAATGCTTACACTGCAACAGCTTCTTCCTATGCTAGCCAAGGATGCCTGGTTAGTCACCCTAGACTTAAAAGAATCTTATCTGCACATCCCCATAAGGGAGTCTTGCAGGAAATATCTACATTTCAGGGCAGGCTGTATGCACTATCAGTTCTCTGCACTTCCCTTTGGCTTATCTACTGCGGCCAGAGTATTCACAAAGTGCCTGGCTCCAGCCATTGCATACTGCAGGAAGAGAAATATTCAAATTTACCCATATTTAGACGATTGCCTGATTCAGGCAGACGGTCAGGAATTGCTACTTCAGCACCTGGCATTTGTAAAAAGACTTCTAACTTCACTGGGATACACCATCAATGAAAAGAAATCACAACTGGTGCCCAGCCAACAAATTGTATTCCTGGGAGCAAGCTTGAACACAACTTCCCAGATGGCATTCCTCACTCCAGAAAAGCAGATCCATTTGACAGACTATTTCAAACTAATGGCCACCAAAACCCAGCTATCTGCAAGGAAAATACTGCAAGCCCTAGGGTTCATGGCCTCATGCATTCTGCTAATTCCACTTGCAAGACTGCATATGAGGAAACTTCAGTGGTACTTAAAACATCTCTGGTGTGAACATTCTCAGGACCTGGAAACAGTGATTCCTATCATAACTTATCTAATGGCAGAGTTCCTTTGGTGGGCAGAGGCATGCAACCACAACAAGGGATTTCCTTTCACTCAACCCCTCGCAGCCCAAACACTGACAACAGACGCATCAGACTATGCATGGGGGGCTCACATAGCATTCAAGGCAAATGGAGCCCAGAACAAATTCCCCTGCATGTCAATCAAAAAGAGATTCTAGCTGTACAGAATGCTCTGACAGACTTCAAATACATTATCCTTCCAGGACACCTCCTGATAAAGACAGACAACACCACAGTTATGTGGTACATAAACAAGCTGGGGGAAACTCATTCTTAGCCACTCTGCAGATTGACCATGGCCCTGTGGAACACAGCCTTGAGCAACCAAGTGCACCTACAACCTCAATTCCTGCCAGGCAAGCAAAATTCACTGGCAGACGACTTAAGCAGAAATCTACTGGACCCTCATGAGTGGAAACTGGAAACCACCTCATTCAAACTTCTTACCCAGAGGTGGGGAACACCGGAGGTGGACCTTTTGCCTCCCCCCAAAACCACCAGTTGAGCAAATTTTGCACCAGGAACCCTCACAACAGAGCCTGGAAGATGGATGCCCTATCCTTTACATGGGAAAACATCTCATTTTATGCCTTCCCTCCTCTGCCCCACCTCTCAAAAGTACTACTCAAGATCAAACAGGACAGGCCAAGGGCAGTCCTTATTGCACCAGACTGGCCACGCCAGCACTGGTGCCCACTCCTACGCAGTCTGACAGCAGTGCCACCCGGGCACCTTCATCAGACACCTTCCCTGCTGTCTCAGCAGGAGGGACAGATTTTGCATCCACAGCTGCAAACCCTAAACCTTGCAGGCTGGCTTATCCCGTCAGTACACCACCAGCATCCCTCAGCAAACAGGTGCTGGACGTCATCCTTGAGGCCAGAAGGCCTAGTACTAGGAAATCCTATACTGAAAAGTGGAAAAGATATTGTTCTTGGAGTCAGTCACAAGGAAAGGACACAACTGTGCCCACCTTTCCTCAAATCCTTGATTTCCTAGCAGAGCTGCTCCACAGAGGCCCATTCTTTTCATCCATTAAGATTCATGCCTCTGCCATCTCAGCTCATTATAATACTGCGCCACCTTTTTTTTTCTCACTCTCTCATCAAACAGTTCCTGAGAGGAGCTAACAATTTAAGGCCCCATAGGAGAGCTCCCACCCTGTCCTGGGACCTTAACTTTGTACTGGAGAAGCTCACACTTCCCCCTTTTGAACCTGCTGCTTCAGCAGAGTTAAAATTCCTCTCTTGGCAAACAGCCTTACTTCTAGTTATTACTTCAGCAAGAAAAGTGTCTGAGTTACAGGCACTAATGGCGGTGGAGCCCTTCATTATTTTCCATGCTGACAGGGTTTCCCTCAGGACTATCCCATCCTTTATGCCCAAGGTGATATCCAGTGTGGCTTTAAACCAATCAATCCATTTGCCAACCTTTTTCCCTAAATCCACAGAATAAAGGGGAAAGGATTCTGCACTCCTTGGACGTGCACAGACAGCTCAGGTTCTTCCCTGACAGGACTAAGCCTTTCATAAAATCTGACCAGCTGCTAGCCAGCTTTGCTACAGGGGCAGAGGGCAAGGCCATTTCGAAGCAAACCATTTCCAAATGGAAAGCACACTGCATCCATTTCTGCTACAAGCACCATGGAAAACCTACCCCTCGGGATCAGAACTCATTCCACTAGAGCTACTTCAACCTCTACAGCATTTCTCAGGTGAGTCCCTACCAGGGACATCCTGGAAGCTGCAACCTGGAGTTCTGTACACACCTTCACCAAGCATTACCACTTACCTATTTTTTCTAAATCCAGAGCTGGATTTGCTACAGCAGTCTTACAAGGCCTGCTAGCCAGCCCTAACACTTCTTGACTGCCTCCGCTTCCTCAGCTTTGGGAATCAACCTAAGTGTGATGACTGCAACAGTGAAACACAAAGAATATAGTACAGTTGTGTACACTTACCTTAAATTTAGCTGATGTTCAACATGTTACCCTGCTGCAGTCATCACACTTGGGTTATCCTGTCGTCAGGCGGTCCCGCAGTCGGCCTGAATTCCAAAGTCTTGGTCTGGCGTCGGTTGCTGTCGCTTCTTCCCTGACGTCAGTGCGCCAGGGGTATATATGATGCATCTAACGCCATTTTCTTCAGTCTTTCTTGTCGCGCGGTGCCCGAAGCAGAAGCAGTTAGCAAGTGCCGGTCGGCCGACTCCTGAGATTTTCGAAGTCGAATTTCAGATCCGAAGTCTTCAATAAAGCTAAGTACCACGTTGGGGAATCTTTTCTTGCCTCAGACCGATGTCAGAAAAAGTTAACAATTGCATTTCTTGTGGGAAGCAAATACCTCATAAGGATTTTCATTCTTATTGTATACCTTGCCTAGGCCCAGACCACGACGTCACTGGTTGTCACTTTTGTGCTAGGTTCAATAAGCGTACTGTAAAACAACGCTTTCATTTCGCACGACACTACTTTGGTAGAAAATTTAATTACACCATGCCATCGGAGCAACCGACTACCGGCGTGCACAAAAAACGCAAAGATAAGGACAGGCAGCCTAGACCCAAGCCAGACTCCGAGGCCTCGGTTGGGCCGGTCTCCGGTTCACCGGTTTTCAGTGAGGCGCCTACGCAGCCCCTGGCTACCGCAGAATTGGAACTCGAGACCGCTTCGGATCCTTTGGCGGAGAGTTCTAGGCCGACGCAGCCATTTTCTTTAGGCCCTACCGACGACATTGCAGAAAGAGAAGCCGGTGCTGCAGAAACACCTTCGGTTTCTGAAGGTGTCTTCAGACCGACGACGCTCACCATTAAAACGTATCCTAAGCTTAAGACTCTGCTTAAACCAAAAAAGACTGCACTTCAGTCTCCAGTTCAAGGCCCCATGCCTAAGAAACAGATGCTTAATATGGCTGAAGATTTGATCTCTGTAATCAGGGGTTCCCAACCCCCCCCCCCCGACAAAAGGCCTAGACGAGGAAGATTATGCCTCCTCTGATCAAGTGTCTATTTCCTCAGGCTCCTCTGAGGAACAAGATTACTCCTTTCCCTCTTATGAAGATTCTGATGCTGAGGATTCCATTCCCTCAGCTTCTCCCCCTGAAGACTACTCCTTTGGGGAAACTTTACACACTATGAGGGAACATTTTCACTGGGAAGGTCAGGATTACTCTGACTCAAAGAAAAGGCTCAGAGAGATGTCCTTCATGGATGCATCTGCAGTCATAACAAATGGGTTGTCCTGTCGTCGGGCAGCCCTTCGGTCGGCCGGATTCCAAAGTCTGGGTCCGGCTTCGGCTGATGTCGCACTTCACCCGACGTCATCTCTGCTGGTCTTCGGGTATAAAGGCATCAGCCGACGCCATTTTCCCCAGTCTTTCTTGCCGCGGGCGCCCGAAGCAGAAGCTGTTCGCAAGTGCCGGTCGGTCAGATCCAGAGATTACTACTACCGAATACTACTTCGAAGACTTCTAAAAAGCTAAGTACCCCGTTGGGGACTCTTTCTTGCCTCAGCCGATGTCAGAAAAAGTCAATAACTGTTTAACTTGTGGGAAACAAATACCTCATAAAGATTTCCACTCTTACTGTTTGCCTTGCTTAGGCCCAGACCACAATGTAGCAGCCTGTTCTGCCTGTGCTTCCTTCAACCGACGAACGCTTAGGCGTCGGTCGGAGTTTGCTGAACAGTTTTTCGGCTCAGATTTTGCGTACATTATGCCGTCGGATCCTCCGACTACCCAAATTATTAAAACGCAAAGAAAAGACCGACACTTCGTGGTCCGCGGTTTCGGCGAAACCACGGTTAAGCAAGCGAGTGTCTCGGTTTCGGCGAAACCGAGAAAACTGGTCAATCTTCAGCGAATCCATGACTACTACTGAGGCTCCTGCTACCTTACCTGAATCAGCCTCAGAAATTTTGCCTACAACTGTGGTTCCTACTGATTTATCAGACACCATCCCTTTGGATGTCTCTACCCCAGCACGTGGTGCTGCTAGGCCTCCTGCAGCCATGTCTGTTAAGGCCTTTGCCAGGGCTAAAGCAGCCAAATCAGCTAAATCAGTGCCTGTTAAACCACCCTCACTCAGGCCCACTTCTAGTTCACAAATGCTTACTCTGGCAGAAGATTTAATATCCTTAATTAGGGGATCCCAATCTCACCCAGACAGGGCCTCTCAGCCCCAGAAAAGAGACCTAGAGCAGAGCCTGTGTCCTCTGATGATTCTGCGGATGACTCAGACATTACAGACCAGCCAGAGGCTCCTTTTTCCAATTATGAAGATTCAGATGCTGAAGAATCCATTCCAGCTGCCTCTCCACCAGAGGAATTCTCCTTTGGGGAAACCTTACATGCCATGAGAGAACAATTCCAATGGCAGGGACAAGATTTCTCAGATTCAAGAAAAGGCTTAGGACTTTTCTGCACTTACCACAACATAGGCCCTTAGCTATACCTCCTGTCCTGTCTGTTGTGGACGATGCATTTAATGATGTCTGCACTGCACCTGATTCTTTACCTCCAGCCCCTGCCAAACCAGATAGATTTTACAGGGTGCCAGACACTCATCACCACCTATACAAGGCCCCACTTGCAGACCCCGAAACTATATCCCAGGGGCCTAAGGCAGTAGCCTCGACCACAGCAAAAAACCCTATTCCCTCTGAAAGGGAATCCAGGTCCTTAGAGATGGGAGAAAAAGTCTACACCTCTGCTACTCTCTCAGCTAGAGCTTTAAACTGTCAGTTTCACATGATCCAATACCAAGAGTTTATGCTTGATCAGTTAATTAAAAGCTGTCCTCTGATGAATCTTTAGATAAGAAATATGTATTAGAAATGGTGAATAACATCCAACAGGTTAGTAACCATTCCTTAAAATGTGGCTATGATGCACTGGAGGCTTCATTTAGATCAGCCATGACTGGCACAGTGATAAGAAGGCATGCATGGTTGAAAGAACAGGTCTTACGGATCATGTTAAAGCTAAGCTATTGGATGCTCCTATGGATAAGGCCAGTCTATTTGGGGAACCTGCCCAGCAGGTAATGAAGAAAATGGAAGAGAAGGCAAAATCTGTACAAACAGTTAAAGATTTCCTACAGGTTCAGCCCCAAGGTTTAGCAGGAACTGGCCTGCCAAAAATTGGTCCTTTCCTGACTCCACAAGATCACAGAGGGGCAGGAACAGACGCTCTAGGGGCAGAAATCAATCCAGAGGAGGTGCCTACAGAGGGCGACAGTGGCGAGGCAATAACCGAGGCACAGACACAACCACTGCCACTGCAACAGGACAATCACAGTGACTTGGCTCTGACTCCGCCTACCAGGGAGCAAATAGCAGCACCATTAGGCGGAAAGTTAGCCTTATTCTCGAAAAATTGGCACTATATCACAAAGACAAGTGGATTTTGCAAACCATAGACCAAGGCTACGGTTCCACTTCCACACTTTACCAGTAAAAGAGGAATGCCAAACCTGCCCCAAATCAAAAATAGAAGCCCTGCACCAGATAGCGGAATTAACAAAGATGAGAGCTGTGGAAAGAGTACCAATAACAGAACAGGGCAAAGGATTCTACTCCAGACTCTTCCTAGTACCAAGAAAAGAGAAAAACTGGAGACCTATTCTCGACCTGTCCATCTTAAACACATACATCATTGTCCCAAAATTCAAAATGCTGACCCTACAGCAACTTCTTCCCATGCTGGGCAAGGAGTGTTGGCTGGTAACTCTAGATCTCAAGGAGGCATACCTGCACGTCCCCATTCAACCAAATTGCAGAAGATACCTCAGATTTCTTGCAGGATCAGAGCATTATCAATTCTCAGCATTGCCCTTTGGCTTATCTACTGCGCCCAGAGTATTCACAAAATGCCTGGCATCAGTAATCGCTCACTGCAGAGTACAGGGAATCCAAATCTATCCATACCTGGGCGACTGCCTGTTACAAGCGGACAACAAAAGCAAGCTGACAACAGATTTACAAAGGGTCATTTACTTGCTACAAGCCCTGGGATACACAGTCAATTTACAAAAGTCAAGGCTGATACCATCCCAGACAAGAACTTTCTTGGCCGCGGAATTGGACACAGTAAAACAAATGGCATTCCTAACTGCAGAAAAACAAAAAGAGCTCCCTCTTTACTTCTTGGCATTAACAAAGCAGAACAAACTAACAGCAAGAAAAGTTCTGCAGGCCTTGGGCTTCATGGCATCATGCATAATCTTGGTCCCACATGCCAGACTGCATATGAGAAAGTTACAGTGGTACCTAAAGAATTTATGGTCTCAACACAGGCACAGCTTAGAAACAGAAATACCACTAATCCCATGCTTAAAACAGGAGTTCCTATGGTGGGCTCAGGCATGCCAGTCAAACCCAGGCTTACCCTTCCACAACTTTCGAGCAAACCAAACCATCACAACGGACGCATCAGACCTAGGATGGGGGCACACATGCTGGACAAATGCGTACAAGGACTGTGGACTCAGGACCAGCTGCACCTGCACATAAACCAAAAAGAAATGCTGGCAGTAAAACTGGCAATCCTAAAATTCAGACCATTCCTCAAAGAAGGCCATTTGATGATAAGGACAGACAACACCACAGTCATGTGGTACATCAACAAACAGGGAGGCACTCATTCTTACCCCCTATGCAGAATGACTTTGGACCTTTGGAATCTGGCTCTCAGCTACAACATCCAGTTACAGGCAATATTTGTACCGGGAAAAGAGAACACCCTAGCAGACATTTTAAGCAGAACCACCTCGGATGCTCACGAATGGATGCTACACCGGACATCTTCAAGGCCATCATAAAGAAATGGGGAATGCCACAAATAGATCTATTCGCTTCCCCACAAAATCACCAGCTCAAAAATTCTGCACAAGGACATTCCACCCACTTGCATGGAAGGTGGACTCTCTATCCTTCAGCTGGAAAGGCCTGACAGCATATGCATTTCCACCTCTTCCCTTGATGCACAAGGTACTACTGAAAATCAAAGAGGAACGTCCAAGGATAATTCTGATAGCTCCGAACTGGCCAAGACAACACTGGTACCCATTGCTGAGGAGCATGTCTCGGGAGAAAATGTGGTCAATACCCTGATGCCTCTGATGTTAACTCAGAACAACTACAACATCATACATCCAAACCTAAAAACCTTGCAACTGACTGCCTGGAACATCACATAGCAGTAACTAACCCAGACCTTTCACAAAGGGTTAAAGACATTATCCTTGAAGCCGCAGACCTTCAACAAGAAGGAACTATGCAGGAAAATGGAAAAGGTTCGTCATTTGGAGTACTGAAAGAGGAAAAGATGTGTCGAACATAGATATTGCTAACATTCTGGAGTACTTGGCAGAGCTTCTACATACAGGCCTGTCCTATTCCTCCATCAAGATACATGCATCAGCTATTTCAGCAGAATACAGCTTTGATCCTCCTGTCTTTTCACATCCTCTACTCAGGCAGTTCCTCAGAGGGATCAAGAATGTAAAACCTCCTAGGAAACCACCATTACCAGCATGGGACTTGAATTTTGTACTAGAAAAGTTGACACTCCCTCCGTTTGAACCAGCAGCAACAGCAGATCTACAACACCTGTCATGGAAAACTGCTTTCCTACTGGCTATTACTTCAGCAAGGAGGGTTTCCGAACTACAGGCCTTAATGGCAGTGCAACCCTTCCTAATCTTCCATCAAGATAGGGTGTCCATGAGAACTAATCCTACATTTATGCCTAAGGTGGTATCCAGAGTGTCTTTAAACCAGGCAATCCACCTACCTACCTTCTTTCCCAATCCACAAAACAGAGGTGAAAGAATGCTGCATACCTTGGATGTACATAGACAGTTACGCTACTACCTGGACAGAACCAAAGGTAACAGAAAAACAGACCAGCTCTTTGTAGCCTATGCAACAGGAAGGGAAGGAAAAGCAATTTCCAAACAGACAATCTCCAAATGGATAGGAAATTGCATAAGATTCTGTTACTCCCACCATGGAAAACCAATTCCACAGAACATAAGACCTCATTCTACAAGGGCTACAGCCACTACCACAGCTTTCTTAAGAGGAGTGGCAACCAAGGACATTATTGAGGCGGCTACTTGGACCTCCGTGCATACATTTGCCAAGCATTATAATTTACCTCTATATTCTAGATCCCGAGCAGGGTTTGCCACTGCTGTACTGCAAGGGATCCTGACTACACCATAATTTTTATTCCTCCTCCCTAGTTTGGCTATGGTATTCTACCCATTTGTTATGACTGCAGATGCATCCATGAAGGACATAGTACAGTTTTGTACCTACCATAAATGTAGATGTCCAAACTGGATAGCATCTGCAGTCAGGATTACCCTCCTCCTTCCCTTCTGTGGTACTCCTAGGGTATTTACCCTCCTAATAGCTAGCTGGGGGGGGGGGAGTCTCTTATGGTGTATTTGTTTGTATATATGTACATACATGTTTATTTTTTGTGTTTGCCTTCTACTATTTTGGAAACATTGGCATTTATCCAAAATTTAGCTTTCCAAGAGGGCAATTGGCATCTGGGGCAAGAAACACTGAGGAAAATGGCGTCAGCTGATGCCTTTATACCCGAAGACCAGCAGAGATGACGTCGGGTGAAGTGCGACATCAGCCGAAGCCGGACCCAGACTTTGGAATCCGGCCGACCAAAGGGCTGCCTGACGACAGGACAACCCATTTGTTATGACTGCAGATGCTATCCAGTTCGGACATCTACATTTATGGTAGGTTCAAAACTGTACTTTTCTTTTACTCCCCCAGCACAGACCACTTGCTATCCCCCCAGTTTTAGACACTGTGGATGATGTTTACTTAGAATCTAGTTTAAATCCAGATTCTCTGCCTCCTGCTCCAGCCAAACCAGACAGATATTATAGAGTGCCTGACTCCCACAAATTCCTTTATAAAAGCCCTGTTGCTGACCCAGAGACTATCTCCCAGGGTCCCAAAGGGGCTAAGGCTTCTATGGCAAAAAATCCTGTACCCTCTGAAAGGGACTCCAGAGCACTAGACAGGTGGGGGGAAAAGGTTTACACCTCAGCCACTCTAGCTATGAGAGCACTAAATTGTCATATTCACATGCGAAAATACCAGCAATTTCTAATGTCTCAAATAAGAAAAAAATGAGCACACACCCTCAACAGTCTGAATTGAAAGAAATGCAGGATCTGTTGCATGCAGCTAAACAGGTGGGCAAACATACTTTACAATGTGGATTTCATTCCTTGGAAGGTTCCTGTAGAGCAGCTGTTACTGGGTCTGTTATACGTAGGCATGCTTGGTTAAAGGAGCAAACTCTGCCTGATCATGTTAAAGCAAAGCTTCTAGATGCACCCTTACAGCAGGATGTCCTATTTGGAGTTAAAGCAGAAGAAGTCTTAAAGAAAATGGAGGATAAGGCAAAATCTATGCAGATGGTCAAAGATTTCTTACAGGTTCAGCCCCCTCGCTTCAGCAGAAATTGGCCAACAAAAAATTGGTCCTTTCCAGCTACTGACAGACCTCAGAGGGGTAAATACAGACGCCCAAGAGGCAGAGGACAACCACAAACCCACTACAAACCTCGATAATGGGGCACTGCAACACAGAAGGGAGGAGAAGACGGGCCCCATACTACTAGAAGGCAAACACAATGACTTAAACCTCATATGGCCAAGCAAAACTCTCTTGGCAGCTCCCTTGGGAGGAAAATTAGCACTTTTTTCAGACAACTGGCGCATTGTCACAAAGGACAAATGGCTCCTAGACATAATTTCACAAGGATACAGATTCCATTTCCACACCTTGCCAACGAAAAGAGGAATGCCAAACCTGCCACAAAATCAATGGGCAGAGGCACAAAAGCAAATTACAGCTCTCATGGACATGAGAGCCATTCAACTGGTACCTACACGGGAGCAAGGCCAAGGATTTTACTCAAGACTCTTTCTATTCCCCAGAAAGGACAATGCCTGGAGACCAATACTGGACCTTTCAATTCTAAACACCTTTTTACAAGTACCCAAATTCAAGATGCTAACACTACAGCAGCTTCTTCCCATGTTGGGCAAGAAAGCATGGCTAGTAACGTTGGACCTCAAGGAGGCATACCTGCATATCCCTATCAGACAAAATTGCAGAAGATACCTCAGTTTCATTGCAGGTTCAACCCATCACCAATTCTCTGCACTGCCCTTTGGCTTATCTACTGCGCCCAGGGTTTTCACAAAATGCCTGGCACCAGTAATTGCATACTGCAGACAAAGAGGAATTCAAATATACCCATACCTGGACGACTGCCTCATCCAAGCAGAAAGCAAGGACATCCTCTTACAACATCTGGCTTTTGTAAAACATCTTCTATGTTGCCTAGGGTACACAGTAAACGAAAAGAAATCAAAACTAGTACCCTCACAAAATATGACATTCCTGGGTGCCAGCTTGAATACAACGGCCCAGAAGGCTTATCTGACGCCAGACAAACAACTACAACTGACTCAATATTTCAAAACAATGGCAGCAAAGACCCAACTCCCTGCAAGAAAAATTCTGCAGGCCTTGGGCTTCATGGCATCTTGCATACTACTAACACCATTTGCAAAGCTGCATATGAGGAAATTACAGTGGTACCTGAAAAGCGTATGGTCTCAACACAACCACAGCTTGGACACAATGATATCTCTCAATCCCTGCCTTCAGCAAGAGTTTCTATGGTGGTCACAGGCATGTCAACTCAACAAGGGTCAGCCTTTCACCTTGCCCCCAACCAGGCAAACTATGACAACAGAAGCATCGGACTATGCCTGGGGGCACACATGGCAGGACAGTGCATTCAAGGCATATGGACTGTAGATCAAAGGAATCTGCACATCAATCAAAAAGAAATGCTAGCTGTACAGAATGCCCTGACAGCCTTCAAGAACTTCTTGCATCCAGGACAGCTTGCAATAAGGACAGACAACACCACAGTAATGTGGTGCACAAACAAACAAGGGGGTACACACTCCTACCCTCTATGCAGGCAAGCAATGACCTTGTGGAACACAGCACTGGCTTACCAAGTTCAGCTACAAACTCAATTCCTACCAGGAAAAAAGAACACATTGGCAGACGACCTCAGCAGAAACATCATGGATCCCCACGAGTGGAAACTGGATCCACAAGTATTTGCAATGATAACTCAAAAATGGGGCCACCCAGACATAGACCTGTTTGCCATCCCCCAAAACTATTGGCTAACAAAATTTTGTACAAGGACGCTCCACCATCAAGCTTGGAAAGTGGACACACTCTCATTCAGTTGGAAAAACCTGACAGTATATGCCTTCCCTCCATTGCCCCTTCTCACAAAGGTGCTACTGAAAGTCAGGAAGGAGAGACCCAGAATGATACTCATAGCCCCAGACTGGCCATGCCAGCACTGGTACCCACTACTAAGGAATGTGGCCCAGGGCCCACCTTGGATTTTACCACAAATTGCTCATTTGCTCACACAGCAAGACAATCAGATTCTACATAGCCAGCTCAAAACCTTAAATTTGGCTGCATGGCAAATCACCTAAGCAACCAGCCAGCTCCTCTTCCTCAAGCAGTTATGGATGTTATTCTGGGAGCTAGGAGGCCCAGCACCAGGAAGGCCTACTCGGACAAATGGAAAAGGTTTTGCGCCTGGAACCAAGCTAAAGGCCAGAATACCCTTCAACCTCACATACCTCAGATCCTACAGTATTTAACTGAGATGTTGCACAAAGGACTTTCCTTTTCATCTATTAAAATCCACTCCTCAGCTATTTCAGCCCACTACAACACGGATCCTCCCTTATTTTCACATCCGGTTCTAAGGCAGTTTCTCAGAGGGGCCAAAAACATTAGGTCCCCCAGGAGAGCACCTACACCAATCTGGGGTCTCAACTTCGTTCTGGAAAAACTTACGCTACCTCCTTTTGAACCAGCTTTCTCTGCTGATCTAAAGTTTATATCATGGAAGACTGCCCTGCTGCTAGAAATAACTTCAGCCAGAAGGGTCTCAGAGCTTCAGGCACTAATGGCAGTAGAGCCTTTCCTCATTTTCCATCAAGGCAGAGTTTCTCTACGAACTAATCCCTCCTTCATGCCTAAGGTGGTATCCAGTGTGGTTCTAAATCAAACCATCCACTTACCCACCTTCTTTCCAAATCCACAGAACAAAGGAGAAAGACTCCTGCACTCCTTGGACATTCACAGGCAACTACGTTACTACTTGGATAAAACTAAGGTTTTCAGAAAATCTGACCAGCTCTTTGTATCCTATGCTGCAGCTTCAAAAGGGAAGGCTATATAAAAACAGACCATTTCCAAATGGATAGGACATTGCATTCGTTTTTGCTACACCCATCATGGAAAACCAGTTCCTGCTACCATAAGGTCCCACTCTACCAGGGCAGCAGCTGCATCTGCAGCCTTCCTCAGGGGGGTGCCAACCAAGGATATTTTGGAAGCTGCAAGGAGTTCAGTACACACCTTCACCAAACACCACCACTTACCACTTTACTCTAAGACTAGAGCTGGCTTCGCCACTGCAGTTCTGCAGGGCCTTCTAGCCTCCTCTAACCCTGTTTGACTCCACCTCCCATCCTTAGCTTTGGGATTCTACCCAAGTGTGATGACTGCAGCAGGGTAACACGATGAACATAGTACAGTTTTGTACCTACCATAAATGTAGATGTTCGAGTGTACACCCTGCTGCAGTCCAGGTTACCCTCCCTCCATCCCCTCTGACCTAACTAACTAAAACTTTACAATACCTTTGTGATGTATTTGCTTACAGCTGGAGGGATGTTGTGCTTGTGCTAAACTTTTAGATTGGTACTAATTACTGACCACCTTTTTGGGGGCACCTGACATCTGGGGCAAGAAAAACTGAAGAAAATGGCGTCTGATGCATCATGTATACCCCTGGCGCACTGACGTCAGGGAAGAAGCAACAGCAACCGACGCCGGACCAAGACTTTGGAATTCAGGCCGACTGAGGGACTGCCTGACGATAGGATAACCCAAGTGTGATGACTGCAGCAGGGTGTACACTCGAGCATCTACATTTATGGTAGGTACAAAACTGTACTTTCGAGTGTATTCACTGTTGCCATCCTGGATGTTCATCGTGTTTCACTGTTGCAGTCATTACACTTGGGTTATCCTGCTGGCAGGCGACCCGTAGTCAGCCCGAGTTCCAAAGCCTTGGTCCGGCGTCTGTTGCTGTTGCATCTTCCCTGACGTCAATGCGCCAGGGGTATAAAAGTTGCAACCGATGCCATTTTCTTCAGTCTTTCTTGCCGTGGGGTGCCCGAAGCAAAAGCAGTTCGCAAGTGCCGGTCGGCCTACTCCTGAGATTTTCAAAATTGAATTTCAGAACCGAAGTCTTTAATAAAGCTAAGTACCCCATTGGGGAAACTTTTTCTTGCTCCAGACCGATGTCAGTAAAAGTTAATAATTGTATTTCTTGTGGGAAGAACTTTCACTCTTACTGCATTCCTTGCCTAGGCCCTGACCACGACGTTACTAGTTGTTGGTTTTGTGCTAGATTCAATAAACGCACTATTAAAAGTCGTTTTGATTTTGCCTTACATTACTTTGGACGACGATTTAATTATATAATGCCGTCGGAACAACTGACGACTGGAATGCATAAAAAACGCAAAGACAAAGAAAAAGACAGGCATCCGAGGTCCAAAACCGACGATGAAGCCTCTTCTAGGCCGGTCGTCGGTTCTCAGTGAGGCGCTTTCGCAGCCCCTGACACCCACTACCTCAGAGCCACAGGCCGTAACCGACAGCCACGTGGATACACCAAGGCCTGTGGAAACTCAAGGTATTGGGCCTACGGAAACTATACCCTCAGATGGGTCCGGAGCCACTGAGCAGGCACCGGCTTCTGAGGGTGTTTTCAGACCTTCACAGCTCACAATTAAGGCAACTACAGCAGCAAAGGCAAAGTCCAAAACACCATTAAAGACAAGGAAACAAGTGCAGCATTCTCCAGAACAGTCATCCATGCCAAAGAAACAGAAGCTTAAAATGGCCGAAGACCTTATTACTCTAATCAGGGGCTCCCATCCCCCTCCTGACAAAAGGCCTAGGCAAGACACTGATTATGATTCCTCTGATCAGGTTTCCATTTCCTCTGATTCTTCTTCTGATCAGGGCTATTCTCTCCCTCCCTATGAGGACTCTGATGCTGAAGAGTCCATTTCTTCAGCCTCACCGCCTAAGGATTATTCTTTTGGGGAAACCCTGCACACCATGAGGGAGCATTTCCATTGGGAGAGCCAGGATTACTCAGAATCCAAGAAAAGGCTCAGAGATTTCCTTTTATTACCTCAGCACAGGCCCCTGGCTATCCCCCCTGTGCTTGATATTGTAGATGTTTTTTCTGAATCCAGTCTGTCTCCAGATTCTTTACCCCCTGCACCAGTAAAGCCAGACAGGTACTACAGGGTCCCTGACTCTCATAAATTTCTTTACAAAAACCCCGCTGCAGACCCAGAAACAATTTCTCAGGATCCTAAAGGGGTTAAAGCTTCCACTGCCAAAAATCCTGACCCCTCAGATAGGGATTCCAGAGCTCTGGACAGATGGGGGAAAAAGTTTACACTTCTGCTACTTTAGCTGTAAGAGCTTTAAACTGTCAGTTTCACATGCTTAAATATCAACAGTATCTCATGTCATTGTTAAAGCAGAAAATGGTTAGAAATATAGAAAGTCCTGACAGTAAAGAAATGCAGGATTTATTGCATGCAGTTGAACAAGTGAGAAAGCATACTCTGCAATGTGGTTTTGATTCATTAGAGGTTTCTTGTAGAACCACAGTTACAGGCTCAGTTATTCGAAGACATGCTTGGTTGAAAGAACAAAGTTTACCTGACCATGTTAAAGTAAAATTATTGGATGCTCCACTACAGCATGATACTTTGTTTGGTGTTAAGGCAGAAGAGGTGTTAAAGCAAATGGAGGATTAAGCAAAGTCAATGCAAACTGTGAAAGATTTCTTACAGGTTCAACCACCTAGATTTAGCAGAAACTGGCCTTCAAAAAATTGGTCCTTTCCAGTGTCAGACAGGCCACAAAGAGGCCGATACAGAAGCCCAAGAGGCAGATCTCAGCCTCAAGGCTCCTACAGACCTAAACAATGGGGTGCTTCAGCCCCCAAAGGAGGAGAAGACAAATCACAACCTTATAGGAAACAGTCACAATGACTTCCCTCTGCAAATGCCAAGCTCTTACCAGTTGACAGCACCCCTAGGGGGAAAGCTAGCACTTTTTTCAAAAAATTAGCACATGATCACCCAAGACCAATGGGTGCTGAATATAGTTTCTTAGGGGTACAGGTTCCACTTCCACACGCTTTCAAAACCAAAACGTATGCCAAACCTGCCACAAAACCAATGGGCAGAGGCTCAAAAACAGATTGCTGCTCTTATGGATATGGGAGCTATTCAGAAAGTTCCACAAGAAGAACAGGGACAAGGATTTTACTCAAGACTTTTCTTAGTACCCAGAAAAGACAAAGCCTGGAGACCAATACTGGACCTGTCAGTGCTAAATACTTTCCTGGATGTTCCAAAATTCAAAATGTTAACACTACAACAGCTTCTGCCATGCTGGGCAAGGAGGCTTGGCTAGTTACTTTGGATCTCAATGAGGCATACCTGCACATCCCAATCATACAATCGTGCAGAAGATACCTCAGATTTATAGCAGGCTCAATGCATTACCAATTATCTGCACTGCCCTTTGGCTTATCTACTGCGCCCAGGGTCTTCACAAAATGCCTGGCACCAGTAATTGCATTTTGCAGACAAAAAGGAATTCAAATATATCCCTACTTGGACGACTGCCTTATTCAAGCAGAGAGCAAGGACATTCTTCTAAAGCACCTGGCATTTGTAAAAAGATTGCTAATTTGCTTAGGGTCACAGTAAATGAAAAGAAATCAAAACTAGTGCCCTCTCAAGAGATAATATTCCTGGGTGCAAGCTTAAATACAACTGCCCAGATGGCTTATCTCACGCTAGACAAACAAAGACAACTGACTCATTACTTTCAAATGATGGCAACAAAGACCCAGCTCCCTGCAAGAAAAATTCTGCAGGCCCTGGGTTTCATGGCATCCTACATTCTACTAATTCCATATGCAAAACTGCATATGAGGAAACTACAGTGGCATCTAAAAAGTGTTTGGACTCAGCATTGTCACAGCCTAGAGACAATCATAACTTTGGGATTCTACCCAAGTGTAATGACTGCAACAGTGAAGCACGATGAACATAGTACAGTTGTGTACCTGTACCTACCATAAATGTAGATGTTAGAGTGTATTCACTGTTGCAGTCCAGGTTGCCACCCACCATCCCCCTCTTTGCTGGGACTATTCTGTACTTCTCAACTCTATACAACCTATGTGGTGTATTTGCTTGTAGATGAAGGAAATGTTTATAGTAATATATGAATGGTTGTTTGGCAAATTTTTATCTTTTCAGCCTTCCTATCTGGGGGCACCTGACATCTGGGGCAAGAAAAACTGAAGAAAATGGCATCAGTTGCAACTTTTATACCCCTGGCGCACTGACGTCAGGGAAGATGCAACAGCAACCGATGCTGGACCAAGACTTTGGAACTCGGGCCGACTACGGGTAGCCTGTCAGCAGGATAACCCAAGTGTAATGACTGCAACAGTGAATACACTCGAACATCTACATTTATGGTAGGTACACAACTGTACTTTTCCCTCCCTCCAGCCCCCCTGGCTTTCTCTGTCCTTTCTACCTATCCTCTTTATGGCCATCTTTTATGGCAGGGATATTTACTTTTTACTGGAGATGTTCCACACCATGTAATAGCTTCCTATTTTGGGGCCTCCTGACATCTGGGGCAAGTAAAACTGATGTAATGGCATCAGCTGCATGTTTTATACCCCTGACGACCTGATGTCATGGAAGAGGCGACAGCATCCGACGCAGAAATCCCAAGACGCTGGTATTCGGGCCGATTGAGGGCTGCCTGCAGGCAGATAACCCAAGTGTGATGACTGCAACAGTGAGTTTATTGTAAGTGTACACAACTGTATTATGTTCATCGTGCATACAGCTGCAGTCATTACAGATGGGTTATCCTGCCGTCAGGCGGGTCCTCGGTCGGCCGAATTCCAAAGTCTAGGTCCGGCGTCGGTTGTCGTCGCTTCTTCCCTGACGTCAGTGCGGCAGGGGTATAAAAGAGGCAGCCAACGCCATTTTCTTCAGTCTTTCTTGCCATGCGGTGCCCGAAGTAGAAGCAGTTCGCAAGTGCCGGTCGGCCAGCTCCTGAGATTTACGAAAGTATTTCAGCCGAAGTCTTCTTTAAAGCTAAGTACCCCGTTGAAACTTTTCTTGCCTCAGACTGATGTCAGACAAAGTTAATAATTGCATTTCTTGTGGGAAGCAAATACCGCATAAGGATTTCCACTCTTTCTGTATACCTTGCTTAGGGCCAGACCACGACGTCTCGGCCTGCCATTTTTGTGCTAGGTTCAACAAGCGCACTATTAAGCGCCGGGGGGAGTTCGCCCTTCATTATTTTGGCAAAAAATTTAATTAGATCATGTCGTCGGATACACCGACACCAGTTTTAAGCAAAAGACGCAAAGACAAGGACCGACATCCGAGGTCTGCACCGAGTACTGAGACCACGCTTAGGCCGACTACCGGTTCTCCGGTTCTCAGCAAGGCTCCTATGCAGCTCCTGACTATCGATGAAACTATTTTACTGGTGACTTCAGTACCCGAGGTCGCAGGCTCCTCGGTCTCCATTCCCACTGCAGAAACCGACGCCACTCTTGGCGGGGAAACTGAAAATTTAGTGAGGCCTGACATTTCTGAAGGCGTCTTCAGGCCTTCCACCTTCTCTATTAAATCCTTCACTAAATCTAAAGCTGCCATGAAAACTAAAAAACAGGGTCCTCAGACCTCCTCTCAAGGCCCCATGCCCAAAAAGCAGATGCTTAAAATGGCTGAGGATTTGATAACTCTCATCAGGGGTTCTCAACCCCACTTTGACAAAAGACCCAGATTGCAGGAAGACTACCCTTCCTCAGACCAGGCTTCTATTAACTCAGACCATTCTGAGGACCAGGATTATGCCTATTCCCCTTTTGAAGACTCTGATGCTGAGGAGTCTATTCCCTCGGTCTCTCCCCCTGCGGACTACTCTTTTGGGGAAACCCTGCATACATTGCTTCCACTGGGAAGGCCAAGATTACTCAGATTCCAAGAAAAGGCTCAGGGAATTTCTACTGCTTCCCTAGCATAGGCCCCTGGCTATCCCTCCTGTTTTAGATATTTTGGATGATGTGTACGCAGAAGCCAGTCTTAATCCAGATTCTTTACCTCCAGCCCCTGTTAAACCAGACAGGTATTACCGGGTTCCTGATTCTCACCAGTTCATTTATAAAAGCCATACTGCTGACCCAGAAACAATTTCACAGGGTCCCAAGGGAATAAAGGCCTCTACTGCTAAAAACCCTTTTAACTTCAGAGAGAGATTCCAGAGCATTAGAAAGGTGGGGGAAAAAGGTGTATATATCTGCCACTTTAATCATGAGGGCATTAAACTGTCAATTTCATATGTTAAAGTACCAACAGTTTTTGTTATCTCAGCTGAAAAGCAAAATGACACAAACAGAACAACCAGATTTGAAAGAGTTGCAGGATTTGTTGCATGGAGCAGAGCAATTGGGTAAACATACCTTGCAGTGTGGTTTTGATGCTTTAGAGGCCTCATGTAGAGCTGCTGTCACGGGGTCTGTTATACGTAGACATGCTTGGCTCAAAAAGCAAACCTTACCAGATCATGTCAAAGCAAAGTTATTAGATGCACCACTTCAAAAAGATGTATTTTTTGGTGTTAAAGCTGAGGAGGTACTAAAGAAAATGGAGGAAAAGCAAAATCTATGCAAACAGTGAAAGATTTCTTGCAGGTGCAACCTCTACGCTTCAGCAGAAACTGGCCTTCAAAAATTGGTCCTTTCCAGCCACGGACAGACCTCAAAGGGGCAGATACAGGCGCCCAAGAGTAGAGGACAACCTCAAGGATCTTACAGAGCTAGACAGTGGCAAGCACCAACCCCAAGAGGTGGAGAAGATAGATCACAGTCATTTAGAAAACAGACACAATGACTTCCCCCTATGCCTGCCAAATAAAGCTTTAATGGTAGCACCTTTGGGCGGAAAACTGGCATTATTTTCAAAAAACTGGCACATTGTTACAAAAGACAAATGGATTCTGGACATTATAGACAGAGGCTACAGGTTCCACTTTCACACCCTTCCAAAAATGAGAGGCTTGCCAAACTTGCCACAAATTCAAAGGGCAGAGGCACAAAGACATATTTCTGCTCTCATGGATATGAAAGCGATTCAAGAGGTACCTGCAAAAGAACAAGGTCAAGGTTTTTATTCCAGACTATTCCTGGTACCAAGGAAAGACAAAGATTGGAGACCCATCTTAGACCTATCCATCCTAAACACATATCTACAGGTGCCAAAATTCAAGATGCTCATATTACAGCAGCTTCTTCCCATGCTGGGCAAGGAGTCTTGGCTGGTAACATTGGACCTCAAGGAGGCATACCTGCATGTCCCTATCAGACAAGATTGCAGAAGATACCTCAGATTTCTTGCAGGTTCAACCCATTACCAATTCTCTGCATTGCCCTTTGGCTTATCTACTGCGCTCAGAGTGTTTACGAAATGCCTGGCATCAGTAATTGCCTTCTGCAGACAACAAGGAATACAAATCTACCCATATCTGGACGACTGCCTGATCCAAGCGGACAACAAGGACATTCTATTGCAGCATCTGGCATTTGTAATAAAACTGTTAAACTACCTGGGATACACAGTGAACAAAAAGAAATCAAAACTAATACCTTCTCAACAGATAATTTTCCTGGGTGCCAGCTTAAATACAACCACCCAGATGGCCTACCTCACGCCAGACAAACAAGGGCAACTGTCTCAATACTTCAACAAAATCGCAACTTTCACCAGACTAACTGCAAGGAAAGTCCTGCAGGCTCTGGGATTCATGGCATCTTGCATCCTACTAATACCATGTGCAAAGCTGCATATGAGGAAACTACAATGGTACCTAAAAAACTTATGGTCTCAACACAGCCACAGCTTGGAAACAATTATACCACTCATTCCATGCCTTCAAAAGGAATTTTTGTGGTGGGCTCAAGCATGCCAATGAAACACAGGTCTCCCTTTCTGTGTACCTCAAGCAACTCAAATCATCACAACAGACGCCTCAGTTTACGCCTGGGGAGCACACATGACAGATCAGTGCATTCAGGGAAAATGGACCCGAAAAGAGAAGCACCTCCACATCAACCAAAAGGAAATGCTAGCCGTGCAAAAGGCTATTATGACCTTCAAAGACCTACTGCACCCAGGCCAGCTATTGATAAGGACAGACAACACCACAGTGATGTGGTACATAAACAAACAGGGGGGAACTCATTCATACCCCCTGTGCAGGCAAGCCATGACCCTATGGAACACAGCACTGGAATTGCAAATTCAACTGCAGGCACAATTCCTGCCAGGGAAGGAAAACACACTGGCAGACAACCTAAGCATATGACAAATCCACATGAATGGAAGTTGCATCCTCAACTTTTCACAAAGATAACTCAGGCATGGGGACAGCCAGACATAGATCTCTTTGCTACCCACAGGAATTGCCAGTTGAAAAAATTTTGTTCAAGGACCTATCATCCACAGGCCTGGAAAGTGGACGCACTTTCCTTCAATTGGGCAACATTGACAGTCTTTGCCTTCCCGCCTCTTCCTCTGCTGCCCAAAGTTCTATTAAAAGCCAGAGCAGAGAGACCGAAAATGATTCTCATCGCTCCAGACTGGCCAAGACAATACTGGTATCCGTTCCTGAGGAGCCTGGCACACTCCCCACCATGGAGCCTACCTCTAGTCCCTCTTCTGTTGTCCCAGCACAACTACAAGACCCTTCACAGCCATCTCAAAACTCTAAATCTAGCTGCATGGAGAATCCCTTGATTTCCCAACAGTTTCTCCTCTCCAAGGAGGTGCAGAATGTCATCTTGGAGGCCAGAAGTCCTTCTACTAGAAAGGCTTACTCCACCAAGTGGAAACAATTTTATGCCTGGAATCTCGAAAAGGGACAGAATCCTTGGGTAATAAATATACCTCAAATTTTACAGTACCTAGCTGAGATGTTAAACAATGGACATTTCTGCACAATACAACACATATCCTCCATTATTCTCTCACCCTCTCTAAAGGCAGTTCCTCAGAGAGGCAAAGAATTTAAAACCCCCAAGGAAACCACCAGTCCCTGCTTGGGACCTCAACTATGTATTGAAAAAGCTGACCCTTCCTCCCTTCGAGCCAGCTTCTTCAACAGAGTTACCGTACTTGTCATGGAAAATGGTCTTTCCTTCTGGCTATCACCTCAGCACGCAGGATTTCGGAGCTACAGGCCCTCATGGCTGTGAAACCATTCATCATTTTCCATCAGGACAGAGTTTCCTTAAGAACCAATCCTACCTTTATGCCAAAGGTAGTATCCAGTGTAGCTTTGAATCAGATTATCCACTTACCTACCTTTTATCCTAATCCACAAAATAAAGGTGAAAGACTACTACATTCCTTGGACATTCACAGACAGCTACGTTACTACTTGGACAGAACAAAGCCATTCAGGAAATCTGAGCAACTCTTTGTGTCCTATGCTGTAGGTGCTCAGGGAAAGGCTATTTCCAAACAGACAATTTCAAAATGGATAGCCCACTGCATATGCTTTTGTTACTCATTTCATGGAAAATCTGTGCCTGCATGCATCAGACCCCACTCCACCAGAGCCACAGCTACCTCTGCAGCCTTCCTCAGGGGGGTCCCTACCAAGGACATTTTGGAAGCAACCACCTGGAGTTCAGTGCACACTTTCTCCAAGCGCTATCACCTCCCACTATACTCAAAATCTAGAGCGGGCTTTGCCACAGCAGTCCTGCAGGGCATCCTAGCCCCTCCTAGTTCCACTTAGTGCCTGCCACCCTTACTTAGCTTTGGGATTCTACCCATCTGTTATGACTGCAGCTGTATGCACGATGAACATAGTACAGTTTTGTACCTACCATAAATGTAGATGTTCGAGTGCTCATACAGCTTCAGTCCAGGTTTCCCTCCCTCCAACCCCTCTTAGGACAGGCCTTATGACAAATACTTCTCATATAACCTTTTGAGGGTATTCTTTTATGGTGTATTTGCTTGCAACTACTGTTTTTGATTTATCAACATTGCATCTTTGCATTACATTATGTTTGCCTTCCTTCTGGGGGCACCTGACATCTGGGGCAAGAAAAACTGAAGAAAATGGCGTTGGCTGCCTCTTTTATACCCCTGGCGCACTGACGTCAGGGAGGAAGCGACGACAACCGACGCCGGACCTAGTCTTTGGAATTCGGCCGACCGAGGACCCGCCTGATGGCAGGATAACCCATCTGTTATGACTGTAGCTGTATGAGCACTCGAACATCTACATTTATGGTAGGTACAAAACTGTACTTCTCTTGGAAGCTTAAGTAGCAGGTGTGGGATTGCATTTTTAAGTAGTATGATCTAAAATTAGTGCCAGGCTTGGTGCAAGGCTGTCTCCAGTGTGTATTAGCTTCAGGAAGCCTCACAGTCACATGCCAGTGTAGTGTCCCCTGATACAAACGTAGTGGAGAGCATCAGTCCCACAGTTATCTTTCTGTCTTTCTGAAGTACCAAATGAGGATGAGGCTTACCCTGTGGGTAGTGGTGGGGATGACAATTAAACATATTTAGGCTGCTTTAAAATGTCAAGGTACCCTGAAGAAATTTTCTCAGAGATGGACAAGGAAAATTATTCCTCCCCCATTTCCAGTTGTCTTTCAGATGACCTATATGGCAGAGTTGCCATCAAGTTCATGGTGAAAAGCTTGGATTTACCTTCATGTCTTGGACTGCCCTCCAGAAATGTCTGTAAGAATTCCTGGAGAAGAATCTTGAGAAACCGTCGTGATTCATCCTGTGGAACCATTTACAGCCTGGATGAATCCTGACTGTGCATTTTCAGCCTTCAGGAAGGTGGATATTCCGTGCAAGCCCCCCCCATCTGCATTGGTAGAGCATTTATCTAAACATTCTGGTGTTAATGCTTCTAACCTATTCCGTCTATCATAGGTCACAGAGGCCACAACACTTAACAGTTTACCACTGGACAAGGAGGTAGTCAAAGCATTAGGTAAATATGGAAAATCAGTACTCTAGTTTTGGTGTTTTGAGCCATTAACTGTTTGACGTTTTTCGTGTTTCACTGTTGCAGTCATCACATTTGGGTTATCTGCTTACAGTAGCCCTCAGTCGGCCTGATTAACAAAGTCTTGGGTCCTGCGTCGGTTGTTGTCTCATCTTCCATGACGTCAGGTGGTCAGGGGTATGAAGCATGCAGCCGACACCATTACATCAGTCGCCGTGCGGTGCCCAAAGCAGAAGCAGTTCGCAAGTGCCAGTCGGCTGACTTCTGAAATTTTTGTTTTCGAGTTTCAGAACCGAAGTCTTCAACTAAGCTAAGTACCCCTTTGGAGAAACTTTTTCTTGCTCTAAACCGATGTCAGTAAAAGTCAGTAATTGTATTTTTTGTGGAAAGGAAATACCTCATAAAGATTTTCATTCGTACTGCATTCCTTGCCTAGGCCCTGACCACGACGTACCTCGCTGTCGGTTTTGTGCCTTATTTAAACAACAAACTATTCATTGTCTGTTTATTTACGCTTCTTAATATTTTGGTACTCTGTTCATTTGTCCAGATATGGCTTCGGTAAGCCACCAGACTACCGGCATTTCGAAAAAATGCAAAGATAAAGACATAGACCGCATAGGACCAAAGCTGCTGACGACGCTTCTTCTAAGCTAGTCGCCAGTTTGCCGGTACTCAGTGAGGTGCTTTCTCAGCCCCTGATACCAGCTACTTCAGATTCACAGGTCTCTACTGAGACCCATTCAGAGTCTGGTATGCCGCGAGGTGCTTCAACTGTGGAACTTGCGGATGTCTCTACCTTGAGTGGGTCCGGAGCTGCTATGCAGGCACCAGATTCTGAGGGTGTATTCAGGTCTACTGACTTGCATATTAAACCAACATCATCTTCTTTTTCAAGGCCTAAAATTCGATCCATGCCTAGAAAACCAACGCCCAGACCGCATGGTCAGACCTCCATGCCTAAAAAACAAATGATAAAAATGGCTGTAGACCTTATTACTTTATTCAGGTGAAGCCAGCCATCCCCCCTCTAAGAGACCTAGGACTGAGTTTGCTTATGATTCTTCTGATCAGGATTCTGAAATTTCTGTTTCCTCTAATGACCAGGATTTACCATTATCTACCTATGAGGATTCTGATGCAGAGGACTCTATTCCCTCTTCTTCCCCTCCAGAGGATTTCTCTTTTGGTGAAACCTTGCATACTCTTAGGGAGCATTTTCACTGGGAAAGCCAGGATTACTCTGACTCTAAAAAGAGGCTTAGGCATTTCTTACTCCTGCCCCGACACAGGCCTTTAGCTATCCCCCCTGTACTGGACATAGTTGATGATGCCTTTTCGGAATCTAGCTTGGCCCCTGACTCTTTATCTCCTGCTCCCAGAAAACCTGATAGATATTACAGGGTTCCTGACTCTCACAAGTTCCTTTTTAAAAATCCTACTGCGGATCCTGAGACCATTTCACAGGGACCCAAGGGCATTAAGGCTACTACTGCCAAAAATCCTACCCCCTCTGATAGAGATTCCAGGGCGCTGGATAGATGGGGTAAGAAGGTATACACTTCTGCAGCCTTGGCCATTAGGGCCTTAAACTGCTAGTTTCATATGTTAAAGTATCAGTAGCTTATTATTGGATTGCTTAAACAGAAAATGATGTTGATTCCTGACTGTGCTGAAAATAAAGATTTACAGGATTTAATGCATTCTGCTGAGCAAGTTGGAAAACATAACTTGCAATGTGGTTTTGATTCACTAGAGGCATCTTGCGGGGCTGCTGTCACTGGGTCTGTACTTAGAAGGCATGCTTGGTTTAAGGCGCAATCTTTGCCAGATCATGTTAAAGCTAAATTGCTGGATGCTCCCTTAAACCAAGACCGCCTGTTTGGCAACAAAGCAGAAGAAGTACTTAAAAAGATGGAGGAAAAAGCTAAATCTATGCAAACTGTTAAAGATTTCTTGCAAGTACAGCCTCCCAGATTTAGTAGGCATTGGCCCTCTAAAAATTGGTCCTTTCCTGCCTCTTCCAGGCCTTCTCAGTCCAAACCCAGAACCAGCAGAGCACCCAGGCCTCCGTCCCAAGGTACTCACAGGGCTAAGCAGTGGGGGGCTCTGACTTCCAAAGCAGGGAGTGGTAAGACTCCCCCCTATGGTAAACTGTCTCAATGACTTAACTTTAAATCTTCCAAGCCCTGCACAACTGACTGTTCCCTTAGGGGGAAAAATTGCCTGACAGGCAAAAAATTGGGAACTCATCACCCAGGGCAAATGGGTTTTAAATATAGATCTGAAGTAGTTAACTTAATTTTATCTGCAACCTGTGGGTATTCGGATCCATATCAGATCCGAGCCGGCAACTTATTTTCTAGCATCTGCTCCAAGCTCCTCCCCCTACCCATAATACACCACCATCTCCTATCTCGTTTGCCGTGCCATAGTGAGCATTGTGGCCTCCTGTGCTCTGAGCTTTAGGGATTGTAAGTGTGTTTACTTCAGTCTTTTTGTGTGAAAGTGGTAGTCAGTTTCCCTTCCTCCCCTTTTGTGTACGCTGTTCATCGGTTCTAGTAAAGTAAAAAAAAATTAAAAAAAAAGGTTTTTCTTATTAGAGTAGTCTTTAGGCCCACTTCCCTTCAGTGTGTGTGCTCTAGTGTGTTGTGCTTTCTCTTTCTGGAGTGGCTGTTAGTTTTGGGCTATGGCTGATCAGCCTAGGTCATTCTTTAAAAAATGCACAGTGTGTGGCCATTAGCTCTCACCAGCTGATGGTCACACTCTGTGTGTAATCTGTTTGGGAGTGCCTCATTTATCTATTCAGTGTGCGATTTCTGCCAGGTTTAACCCTAGGGCCCTCAGGGATAGGAAAGCCAAATTGGTTGCCAAGGGTCTTGCCTCCATGCTGGATTCTGCCACAGCCTCGGTTTCTGGTACTCCCGACATCACCCCCCCCCCCCCCCCAGACAGGGACTCAAACTCCCGCTCGCGCTGGTGTGGGGGAGGATAAGGGTAAAGAAAAAGAACACAAGGATAGAGAAAGACACAAGGAAGACAGAGAGGAAGAGAGTTAGGCCTTGCAAGAGGTCTCCAGATAGGGAATCCTTCCCTAGTCCACCATCAAAGACTCTGAGACCAGCTTCTCCTAGGCTCCGCTCACCCCGTTTCTCACCGGAACCGATGGAGTCTTCAGATCCGAGGCCTTCCTCACCTTTGCTTCACAGACCATCCAGATCCGAGTCGGTCGCCTCTTCGCAATCAACTCGGAGTCTATCAGAATTGGGCATGGACAGGATGGTGCAGAGATTCATTCAGTCCCAAATACAGATGGGAGTCTTGCCAGGCCCCTCTCCCTCTGGAGGGGGGACCTCCATGCCCTTCTTCCATCCTATTTCTCCTTCCCCGATCCATGCGGCTGTTTTGGGGTTTTTGGATCCGAGACTCTTTGGAGCTGGTAGCTCGGCGCCGACGGTTCTGCCAACCTCAACTTCGGCTGTTACCTTGAGTTCCTCGGATCCGGCCAGTAAGAGCCGCGGACAGGGAGTCAGGCCCGAGGGAATGGACCCATCTTCGTCTTCGACCTTTTTGGATCCGAACCGTTCCCTTGGAGCTCTGGCTACTCTCGCTTCGGCTCCGATCCCAGCTTCAGACCCAGGGAGAGCTTCTTCCCTGCTGGGTGCCAAGGAGGTGCGCTCTCCTTAGGCGTTTGAAGTGGTGGAGAGGGTTCGCTCCTGGGATTGAGTCCTCAGCCCATCTCCTCGGATTCCACCCAGACTCCACTGGATTTGGCGACAACTCCCTTCAACCTGTCTCAGGGACAGCCCGTGCCAGAGGAGCCCCACGTTATTCCCCTTGAGGAACCCCCCGTGGTTCACGAGTCCTCTTCAGAGAGTCCCACTGAAGAAGGCCCCCGTAAGCGCAAGTGCAAAGGGAGGCACTTGGACTCCCCTGAGTCCCTCACTACGGACACGGATTTAGATGAAGGAGAAGGTTACCCCTAGGTCACCTCCTGAGGATGTCACCTTCGGAGACATCATTCATGGAGGTCCTCCACCAGAGGCGAGGTTGGTCAGCCCCAAAACCTTCTACGGATGAGTCCGTGTTCCTGGAGGCTTTTGGCACAGGCCCATCTATTTCCTGTGTGTCCCCACCAGCGACCCCTTGGTGGATCTTATCACCACACGGGCTTGGAAGGAGCCTGACACTGTAGAGCCGATCCTCAAATGCCCTGACAAGATTCTTTCTCCTCCCACAGACAGACAACCTTGGTCTAAAGAAGCTCCCGTTAATGCTATGGTGGTCACAGCAGCCACCAAGAAGGAACTGGCGCAATAGAGTTCCTCAGTCCACCCTCCGGACAAGTAGTCCAGGTCGGTGGATAGGTTTGGGAAGCATGTTTATTCATCAGCAACCTTTTCCATCCGTGCGCGGAACTGTTTGGTACATGTTATACGGCTGCAGCGAGACCTTGTCTCGGAATTCGCTGAGTTTCCCCTAGATTCTTTATCGCAGCAGGACAAACAACTGTTCTCTGTGAAGATGTCGCCTCTGAAGTCTGTATCAAACATGTCCATGCGCCTCCTTTCCTACGCCACAGGAGGAGCAGCTAGGGCGGCTGGGACAGGTGTATAGCCATGAGGTGACACGCCTGGCTCAGGTTGTGTCAGTTTGCAGACCCTTTCAAGGCGTCATTTACCAATGCTCCCTATGATGGTTCTTCCCTTATCGGGAAGACAGTACGTGACACTCTTGTCCAGAGCGAAAAAGACGGGAAGACTATTTGCTGTTTGGATCTGCTTCTCTAACCCTCAGCGGTCCTTTTCTAGGAACCAAAGAGGGCAAAAGAAGATGCTGTTTTGGAAATCACAGTTTTCCTAGGAGTTTCAGGACATTTCATCCCCCAGAGGCAGAGGGGTACAGGATTCGACGCCGACCCAGAGGGAGAGAGGGAGCCAGGAATTTCGGGTCTAGGGAACCTTTTTCTGACAGGCCCACGCAGCAGCCCTGAGGGGTTGCCCGACTGTCCTACACTGGAGGCAGTCGGGGGAGATTGTCCTTGCACCCAGTGGCATGGGAGTCCATAACTGCAGGTCATTGGGTGCTACACATAATATCCAGAGGCTGCACTATCCCATTTGTTGCCCCTCCAAGTGCTACAAGATGCATCCCGGATGTCCCACCCACTCACAGGGAGAGGCCGCAGCTCTAGAGGTTACAAAGCTGCTTCACAAACGAGCAATCGAACCGGTCCCCCTCGACCAGTCCGGATTAGGCGTTTACTCCAGGTTCTTTTTAGTGCCAAAAAAGACGGGGAACCTCAGGCCCATTTTAGACCTGTCAACCTTGAACCTGTCTGTCACCAAATAAAAGTTCCGGATGGTCACCCTACAGTCCATTCTACCCTATCTCCGAGAGTGCGATTGGATGTGCTCTTTAGACCTCCAGGATACTTACTACCATATCAAGATCCACAGAAGCTCCAGGGGGTTTCTTCGCTTACGGCTGGGAGCCAGTCACTTCCAGTTCAGAGATCTACCCTTCTGTCTCACCACAGCCCCCAGAGTAATGGCAGTAGTAGCAGCTCACCTGAGGCTTCAGGGAATTCAGGTATTTCCTTACCTGGACGACTGATTCTTTGCTGCGTCCACCAAGCGTCGTCTTTGTCTGGCCGAGACTACTTCCTTTTCTTGGTAGATCGGCTGGGGATTACAGTCAGTGTTCACAAATCCCTTTTGTAACCTGTACAAGTCTTAGACTTTATTGGGGCACGGCTAGACACTTTGCAGCTAAAAGTCTTCTTAACGCCAGACAGGATCTTAAACTCAGGTACCACATTGCTGTAATCGTGGACCTCAGATTTCCAAAGGTGATCGATGTTCTCCCAGCCCTGGGCTCTATGGCTGCCGCGATCTCCATCCACCCCTGTGCACGCCTTCACATGCGGGTCCTTCAATGGACTCTAGCTGTTCAATGGTCTTGGCTAGACCTTCCCATTGATTTTCCGATAAGGATCAGTCACACCTGCAGGATGTCTCTCCTTTGGTGGCTCCATTCACCGGAATTTGCAGCTGGACGCCTTTTCTTGTCATCTCCAGCCCAAGCCACAGTGACCACGGACGCCTCCCAACTCGGGTGGGGGGGACACTGTTTGGGAAGGACAGTCCAAGGCACGTGGTCCCAGATAGAGACCAAGTTGCACATAAATGTTCTGGAGATGATGGCAGTGCTTTTAGCGTTGAAAGCCTTCCTTCCTCTGGGTACAATTGCAGTTCATTCAGACAACATGTCGGTTGTCTGGGACATCAACAAGCAGGGGGGAACCAGATCTTACCCTCTGTGCCGCGAGGCCATGAGAGTGTGGGGGTAGGCGATTTCCACCTGTCCGTTTCTGACCGCAATGCACATTCCGGGATGCTCCAGTATTTTAACGGACAGATGAGTTGGGCTATTCTGATGCCGTACGAGTGATCTCTGAAACAGTCAGTAGTGGAGGAGATATTCCTTGCATGGGGACAGCCTTTCTGCGATCTCTTCGCATCTCCTTCCTAGCGAAGTGCAATGCGTTCTTCGCTCTGATTCCCTCACCAGGGGATGTCCCCAGAGATGCTCTAGTCCATGTTTGGCCCCCTGGGTTACTGTATGCTTACCCACCGTTACCACTCATTCTGAAGTTTCTTCAGAAAGCTTGCTGACTAAGGTACAAAGTGATCCTCATTGCCCCATTCTGGCCTCGTCAGGTTTGGTTCCCCTTCCTTTGGTGTCATCCTCTAGCTCCTCTGTGGATTCTGGATCCCTGCTCGGATCTAATCTCTCATCCTTCGGGTGCCTACCCTCCCAATCTGGACAGTCTCAAGCTGACAGCTTGGCTGCTCCAATTCTCTTGATTGCCAGGACTCCCGGTCTTTCATCCCCTGTTAAGTCTATACTAGTGGCTTCTCTTAAGGATTCCACTAGGAAAGTTTATCACAGTAAATGGAGACGTTTCTCTATGTGGGCCTCGCAGAGAAACCTGGATCCTTTTTACAGCCCCTGTTCCAGTGGTGTTGGATTTCTTGACTAGTATTTTTCAGCAAGGAGCTAGTTCCTCCACGGTGAAAGTACAGCTGGCAGCCATTTCTAATTTTCATGTTGGTGAAAATAAGATCGCCCTGGCCTCTTCTAGGCTGTGTAAAGCCTTTCTAAAAGGCACTTTTCTTTTGCTTCCTCCTATCAAAATTTCGGTTCCTCCTTGGGACCTCACTTTGGTTCTCCAGTCATTAGTAACTCCTCCTTTTGAACCTGCAGCATCAGTGGATTTAAGTTTATATCTTGGAAAACAGCCTTCCTAGTGGCTATTACGTCGGCTAGGAGGGTCTCTGAGCTTCAGGCTTTGTCTGACATGCCTCCTTATTTGGTCTTCCATAAGGACAGGGTCTCTCTCTGTACAAATCCTTCTTTTCTACCAAAAGTGACATCTCAATCAAACATAAACCAAACAATTAATTTACCTGTTTTCTTTCCAAATTTTCAGAACAAGGGTGAATATAAACTTCATTTGTTAGATGTTCATAGACAACTTCATTTCTATCTTCATAGAACACAACCCTTCCATAAGTCCGATTAATTATTCGTCTCATTTTCTAAACCTTGTTTGGGAAAGGCCATTTCCTAGGTTTCTTTAGCCAGATGGATCACTCTTTGCATTTTACATAATGTTCATGGTGCATACAGCTGCAGTAATCACTGATGGGTTCTCTGCCGTCAGGCGGTCGGCCGAATTCCAAAGTCTTGGTCCGGCGTCGATTGTCGTCGCTTTCTCTTCTGACGTCAGTGAGGCCAGAGTATATAAGACACAGCCGACGCCATGTTCTTCAGTCTTTTTTACCGCGCGGTGCCCGAAGCAGAAGCAGTTCGCAAGTGCCGATCGGCCAGCTCCTGAATTACGAATATTTTGGAATCCGAAGTCTTCATTAAAGCTAAGTACCCCGTTGGGGAAACTTTTCTTTCCTCAGACCGATGTCAGAAAAAGTTAATAATTGTATTTCTTGTGGGAAGCAAATACCGCATAAGGATTTCCATTCCCGCTGCATACCTTGTTTGGGCCCAGACCACGACGTCTCGGGCTGTCGCTTTTGCGCTACCTTCAATAAACGCACTATTAAGCGTCGGGCGAAGTTCGCCCAGCACTACTTTGGTAAAGCTTTTGATTATAAAATGTCGTCGGACACTCCGACTACCGTTTTGACCAAAAAATGCAAGGAAAAGGACCGACACGCGAGGCCCACGGTCCCAGCCGACACCACGCCAAAACAGGCTGCACATGGTCCGGTTCTCAGCGAGACGCCTTTGCAGTCCCTGACTACTGACAACACTTCTTTGGCGGTGTCCTCTGTACCCGAGACCGCTGGGTCTTCAGCCCTTTCCCAGACTACAACCGAAGCCTCTGCTAATGTTGAGCCTACTAATGTGGACAGGTCCACCTCCACCCATGGTGTATTTAGGCCCTCATCTTCTTTTCCAATTAAGGCCTTTACTAAATCCAAAGCAGCCAGGCAGCCCATGAGGCCTGTTGTACAGGGCCCATCTCCAGGTCCCATGCCTAAAAAACAGATGCTTAGAATGGCTGAGGATTTAATTACTCTTATCAGAGGTTCTCAACCCCCTCCAGACAAGAGACCCAGAGTGGAGGAAGATTCTCCCTCTTCTGATCAGGGATCCATTTTATCAGAACATTCTGATGCAGAGAAACACTCTTACTCTCCTTTTGAGGATTCGGATGCAGAACAGTCCATTCCCTCTGTATCCCCTCCTGAGGATTTTTCCTTTGGGGAAACCTTACACACCTTGAGGGAACACTTCCATTGAGAAGGCCAAGACTTTTCAGATTCCAAGAAAAGACTTAGGGAATTTCTTTTGTTACCTCAACACAGACCTCTGGCTATACCCCCTGTTTTAGACATACTGGATGATGTCTATTCGGAGGCTTGTCTTAACCCGGATTTTCTGCCTCCTGCACCAGTCAAACCTGAAGGTATTACAGAGTACCCAGCTCTCACCAATTTCTCTTCAAAAGCCATAATGCTGACCCTGAAACCATTTCACAAGGCCCCAAGAGATTGAAGGCCTCCACTGCCAAAAATCCACTTCCTGCAGAAAGGGAATCAAGATCTTTGGAAAGGTGGGGGGAAAAGGTATATACCTCGGCCACCCTAGCCATGAGGGCTTTAAATTGTCAGTTTCATATGCTTAAATATCAACAGTTCCTGTTATCACAATTGAGGAACAAAATGTCTCAACCTGAACAACAAGATTTAAAGGAGTTACAGGATATGATGCATAGTGCAGAACAAGTGGGTAAACACACTTTACAATGTGGTTATGATGCCCTAGAGGCCTCAAGTAGAGCGGCAGCTACAGGATCAGTCATTCGCAGACACGCCTGGCTTAGGGAACAAAATTTACCTGATCATGTGAAAGCTAAACTTCTAGATGCTCCTTTACAAAAGGATGTGCTGTTTGGTACTAATGCTGAGGAGATACTACGGAAAATGGAAGAAAAAGCCAAATCTATGCAAACTGTCAAAGCTTTCTTACAAGGCCAACCACCACGTTTTAGCAGAAATTGGCCTTCAAAAAACTGGTCCTTTCCAGCCACTGACAAGCCCCAAAGAGGTAGATACAGGCACAAGGGGCAGAGGGCAATCACAAGGATCATATAGAGGCCGACAATGGCAAACTCCAGCACCAAGAGGTGGCAAAGACAGTGCACAACAATACAGGAAGCAAACCCAATGACTCCCTCATTTCCATGCCAAGCATGTCTCAGCTGGCAGCACCTTTGGGAGGAAAACTATCACTATTTGCAAGCAATTGGCATATTGTCACAACAGACAAATGGATCCTGGACATTATAAACAGAGGCTACAAATTTCAATTTCACACTCTTCCAAAAATGAGAGGCATGCCAAACCTGCCACAAAATCAAAGGGCAGAGGCACAACTGCAGATTTCAAAGCTCATAAGCATGCGAGCTATTCAAGAGGTACCTACTCACCAACAAGGTCAAGGTTTTTATTCAAGACTTTTCCTGGTACCAAGGAAAGGAACCGACTGGAGACCCATTTTGGACTTATCCACCCTAAACACATTTCTAATCATACCAAAATTCAAGATGCTCACATTACAGCAGCTTCTTCCCATGCTGGGCAAGGAGTTCTGGCTGGTAACATTGGACCTCAAGGAGGCATACCTGCATGTCCCAATCAGACAAAGCTGCAGAAGATACCTCAGATTTCTTGCAGGTTCAATCCACTATCAATTCTCTGCATTGCCCTTTGGCTTATCTACTGCCCAGAGTATTCACAAAGTGCCTGGCATCAGTGATTGCCTACTGCAGACTTCAAGGGATACAAATTTACCCTTATCTGGACGACTGCCTGATCCAAGCCGACAGCAAGAACATACTTCTGGAACATCTGGCATATGTGACACGGTTACTGCTTTCTCTGGGATATACAATCAACAAAGAGAAATCAAGGCTAACACCATCCCAGAAAATAACTTTCCTGGGTGCCAACGTGGACACAAACACCCAGATGGCCTACCTTACACCAGAAAAACAAGGGCAACTATCTCAGTACTTCAAAATGCTAACAAAAAGTACCAGGCTTACTGCAAGGAAAATCCTGCAGGCTCTGGGATTCATGGCATCTTGCATTCTATTAACCCCATTTGCAAAGCTGCATATGAGGAAACTTCAATGGTACCTAAAAAACCTATGGTCTCAACACAGTCACAGTTTGGAAACAATAATACCAATAATTCCATGTTTGCAAAAGGAATTTCTATGGTGGGCCCAAGCATGTCAAGCAAACAAAGGCCTCCCATTCTGCAAGCCTCAAGCAAAACAAGTCATAACCACAGACGCCTCAGACTACGCCTGGGGGGGGCACATGACGAACAGGTGCATTCAGGGCAAATGGTCCCAAAAAGAAAAGCACCTTCACATCAATCAAAAAGAAATGCTAGCAGTAATAAATGCAATTACAGCTTTCAAGGACTTCCTGCATCCAGGACAATTACTGATAAGAACAGACACCACGGTAATGTGGTACATAAACAAACAAGGAGGAACACATTCATACCCCTTGTGCAGACTAGCCATGACTCTTTGGAACTTGGCTCTGGAAAGACAAATCGAACTTCAAGCACAGTACTTGCCAGGATTGGAAAACACACTGGCAGACAATCTAAGCAGAAAAATGACAGATCCACACGAATGGAAGTTACATCCTCAGGTGTTTGCAGAAATAATCCAAGCATGGGGGAGGCCAGACATAGATCTTTTTGCCTCCAACAGGAATCATCAATTGGAAAAGTTTTGTTCAAAGACCTTTCACCCAAAGGCCTGGAGAGTGGACGCCCTTTCATTCAGTTGGACAGCGTGGACAGTTTACGCATTCCACCTCTGCCTCTTCTGCCCAAGGTGCTTTTGAAAGCAAGAACAGACAAACCGAAGATGATACTGATTGCTCCAGATTGGTCAAGGCAACACTGGTACCCACTCCTGAGGAGCCTAACACATACTCCTCCCTGGTCCCTGCCTCTAATGCCTCTTCTGCTGACTCAGCACAGCTACAAAACTCTTCACAGTCAGCTGAAAACACTCAATCTCGCTGCATGGAAAATTTCTTAACACCACAACAGAACCTACTCTCCAAGGATGTACAGGATGTCATTTTGGAGGCCAGAAGGCCAGCTACTAGAAAAGCTTACTCCGCAAAATGGAAGCGGTTTTGCTCTTGGAATGAGAAAAAAGGCCAGGACCATAGAAAACTGAACTTGCCTCAGGTATTACAGTACCTAGCGGAGCTATTGAACAGTGGACTTTCTTTTTCTTCCATAAAAATCCATGCCTCAGCCATCTCTGCAGAATTCAACACTGATCCTCCCTTATTTTCTCACCCACTCTTACGACAGTTCCTCAGAGGGGCTAAGAATATAAGACCACCAAGGAAACAACCAATACCAGCCTGGGATCTTAATTACATACTAGAAAAATTAACATTGCCTCCTTTTGAACCAGCTGCCTCAACAGATTTGCAATATTTGTCCTGGAAGACAGCCTTCCTTCTGGCTATCACTTCAGCTCGTAGGGTTTCTGAACTTCAGGCCCTCATGGCGGTGCAGCCCTTTCTCATTTTCCATCAGGACAGGGTTTCCCTTCGTACCAACCTATCATTTATGCCTAAAGTGGTATCCAGGGTAGCTTTAAATCAAGCCATACACCTACCCACCTTTTACCCCAATCCTCAAAACAAAGGGGAAAGGCTGCTACACTCCTTAGACATCCATAGGCAGCTTCGTTATTATTTGGACAGAACAACGTCCTTCAGGAAATCAGAACAACTCTTTGTGCCTTATGCTGTATGGGCTCAAGGGAAGCCAGTTACAAAACAGACTATTTCAAAGTGGATAGGCCACTGCATACGGTTTTGTTACTCCTATCATGGGAAATCTGTTCCTGCAGGTATCAGATCACACTCCACCAGGGCCACAGCTACCTCTACAGCCTTCCTCAGAGGAGTTCCTACCAAAGATATTTTGGAGGCAGCCACTTGGAGTTCTGTACATACCTTCACAAAACACTACCATCTGCCTTTATATTCCAGAACAAGAGCAGGTTTTGCCACTGCTGTTTTGCAGGGCATTCTGGCTCAACCCAGTTCCTCCTAGTACCTACCACCCAGTACATAGCTTTGGGATTCTACCCATCTGTGATTACTGCAGCTGTATGCACGATGAACATAGTACAGTTTTGTACCTACCATAAATGTAGATGTTCGAGTGCTAATACAGACAGCTTTCCCTCCCTCCTTCCCCACTTGGTAAAGGCATGAGGCCTAGCAACCTCTTCATACTACCTGACTGGGTTATCTGGCTATGTTTATGTTTTATTTGCTTGCTACCACTGATTTTGGATTATATTGCATTGCTTGTATATGTATATAAGCACTATTTAGGTATTGCCTTCCTTCTGGGGGCACCTGACATCTGGGGCAAGAAAGACTGAAGAACATGGCGTCGGCTGTGTCTTATATACTCTGGCCTCACTGACGTCAGAAGAGAAAGTGACGACAACCGACGCCGGACCAAGACTTTGGAATTCGGCCGACCGAGGGACCGCCTGACGGCAAAGAACCCATCTGTGATTACTGCAGCTGTATTAGCACTCGAACATCTACATTTATGGTAGGTACAAAACTGTACTTTTACAAAAGCCAAGGGTTTATCTCCTCCTGGTCTGTTTAAAGCTCACTTTACCAGGTCCATGGCGACTTCCGCTGCCTTTTGGTCTAAGGTTCTTTTGGATGACATTTGTGCAGCAGCAACTTCGGCAAATTCACATACTTTCATCTCCCATTACAAATTAGATCTGATTTCCAGAGGGAGAGCATCCTTTGGCTCTGCGGTGCTCCGGAATATCCTTCCATGAGGGCCTCCCAGGATGTTTGAGTAGCTGGGGACTCTGTCCCACAGGTTGCAGATAAAATTAAGCTAATTACTTCAGATAAAGAAGTTACTCCATGGTGGTGGTACTGCGGTAGCGTTGTCGCCTCACAGTAAGACGCTGACTGGTTCAACTCTCAGCTAGAGTGTCTTCTGCGTGGAGACATGTATGAATGGGTGTACCTTCGTTGAAGGTTGTGCATCAGGGCTGGCAACTCGTCACGTAAAAATCAACTACCATTCATTAGCGGACCGGAGTTCCGCTGTGGCGACCCCTAACCGGGAAAAGCCGAAAGACACAACAACAACTTCAGATAAAGAAGTTATGTACTCACCATAACATTCCATCTGAGTAGTTATACTTAATTTTTCTGCAACCTTCCCACCCTCCCGTCCCCCTGACCTTTTCATGTGGATAAACATGTTAGGTTTATTTAGTTTGTGTTGCTAAAGTGTATGGTTGCAGCAAACTCGATCTGAGGGAAGATAGGAGATGGTGGTGTATTATGGGTAGGGGGGGGAGCTCGGAGCAGGTGCTAGAAAATAAGTTGCCGGCTCAGATCCAATATGGATCCGAATTCCCACAGGTTGCATAAAAATGAAGTATAACTACTCAGATGAAATGTTATGGTGAGTACATAACTTCTTTTTTCCCAAGGATACAGATTCCACTTTCACTCCTTACCAACCCCAAACGGTTCGCCAGACCTACCCCCAAATCAGTGGGCAGAGGCTCAAAAGCAAATTCTCGCTCTCTTAAGCATCAGGGCTATTCAACCTGTTCCAGAAGAGGAAAAGGGGCAAGGTTTCTACTCAAGACTTTTTCTGGTGCCCAGAAAAGACAACTCCTGGCGTCCTATACTGGACCTCCCTATCCTAAACGCATTTTGGTTATTCCAAAATTCAAGATGCTAATTCTCCACCAGCTGCTTCCTATGCTAGGCAAGGATGCCTGGTTGGCAACACTGGATTTAAAGGAAGCCTACCTGCACATCCCAATAAGGGAATCTTGTAGAAGATACCTGCGCTTCAAAGCAGGCTACATGCACTATCAGATGTTCATCGTGTTTCACTGTTGCAGTCATGACTGTAGGGTTCTCCCCTGCTGGCAGGCAGCCCTCGGTCGGCCAGAATCCCAAAGTCTGGGTCCGGCGTCGGCTGTTCAACCATGCTCCCTGACGTCAGAGCGCCAGGAGTACAAAGCTGACAGCTGACGCCATCTTCTCCAGTCTTTCTTGCCGTGCGGTGATAGCAGTTCGCAAGTGCCGGTCGGCTGACTCCTGACGAATTTTACTGATATACTTGAATCCGAAGATTTTCTTCTCCACTCAAAGCTAAGTACCCCGTTGGGGAAACTTTTTTCTTGCTCCACTCCGATGTCAGAAAAAGTTAATAATTGTATTTCATGTGGGAAGCAAATACCTCATAAGGATTTTCATTCTTACTGTATTCCTTGCTTGGGCCCTGACCACGACGTAGCTAGTTGTCGGTTTTGTGCTAGATTCAACCAGCGTACAGTTAAGCGAAGGTACGATTTTGCCTTTCATTACTTCGGTAGGCGCTTTAATTACAAAATGTCGTCGGATATGGTTCCGGCTACCGGAGTTCACAAACGTCGCAAGGATAAAGACAGGCCTCCGAGGTCCAAATCTGATGATAGTGCACAACCGGAGCCAGCTTCAGGTTCGGCCATCGTTAGTGAGGCGCATTTGCAGCCCCTGTCGTCGGCCATTTCAGAACCGATGGCCGAAACGGACTCTCATGAGGAGCCAACCAGGCCTTCAAATATTCCTGTTGCAGGACCTTTGGACAATGCTCCTTCGGATGGGTCCGGAGCCGCTGTGCAGGTACCTGCTTCCGAAGGGGTTTTCAGGCCTACTCAGCTACTAATAAAGGCAAAGCCAAAGACAAAGGCAAAGACTCGTACAAAATCAAAGACTTCTACACAGGCCTCTTCTGAACCAGCTCCCAAGTCACAGAAACAGTTACTCAAGATGGGGGAGGATTTACTTACTATGATTAGGGGTTCTCATCCCCCTCCAGACAAAAGGCCTAGGCAGGATATCTCTTATGATTCCTCTGATCAGGCTTCTGTTTCCTCTGTTTCTTCTTCCGATCAGGAATATTCTTTCCCTCCTTATGAGGATTCTGATGCTGAAGAAATACATTCCTTCAGCTTCTCCCCCTGAGGATTTTTCTTTTGGGGAAACTTTGCATGAAATGAGGGAACATTTCCACTGGGAAGGACAGGAGTATTCGGAATCCAAGAAAAGACTGAGGGAATTTCTTCTTCTTCCCCAACATAGACCCCTGGCTATTCCTCCTGTTTTGGATATTGTGGATGATGCCTTTTCGGAGGCTAACTTAACCCCTGACTCTTTTCCTCCTGCTCCTGTTAAGCCTGATAGATATTACAGGGTTCCTGATTCCCATCAGTTTTTATATAAGAACCCTTCTGCTGACCCTGAAACCATTTCCCAGGGTCCTAAGGGAGCTAAGGCCGCTTCTGCCAAAAATCCTATTCCTACTGAAAAGGATTCTCGATCCTTAGAAAGATGGGGCAAAAAGGTGTACACTTCTGCTATTTTGTCCATTAGGGCTTTAAACTGTCAGTTTCTTATGTTTAAATACCAGCAATTTCTACTGTCTGTCTTAAAACAAAAGCTTACTTCCATTTCTGCCTGTGCAGATGATAAGGAATTACATGACTTATTGCATGCCACTGAACAGGTTGGGAAGCATGGTTTACACTGTGGATTTGATGCCTTGGAGGCTTCTTGTAGGGCTGCGGCCTCTGGCACAGTCATTAGAAGGCATGCATGGCTAAAGGAACAAAATTTACCTGAACAAGTAAAGGCTAAATTATTGGATGCTCCTGTTCAGCATAATGTTTTGTTTGGATCAAAAGCTGAAGAGGTGATTAAAAAGATGGAGGATAAGGCGAAATCCATGCAAACAGTTAAAGATTTCTTACAAGTGCAGCCTCCGAGATTTAGCAGGAATTGGCCTTATAAAAATTGGTCCTTTCCCTCTTCAGACAGGCCTCAGAGGGGTAGATATAGACATTCCAGAGGGAGGCCTCAAACACAAGCTGCTTATAGACCAAGACAGTGGACTGCTTCCACTCCTAGGGGAGGAGAGGACAGGTCTCAATCTCAAAGGAAACAAACTCAATGACTCCCTCTGTTGGGCTGCAGGAACTTCTTGCCTGGAAGCCCCTCTCGGAGGAAAACTTTCTCTTTTTTATCAAAATTGAACTCAAATAACCCAAGACAAATGGGTTTTGGATGTGGTTTTAAGAGGTTACAAATTCCATTTTCACACCTTGCCAAGACCAAGCGGATGGCCAGACCTTCCAAAGCATCAATGGACGGAGGCCTTACACCAGGTGGAAGCTCTTTTGGCTATGAATGCCATAGAACTGGTTCCTCTTTCAGAGATGGGAAAAGGTTTTTATTCAAGGCTCTTTCTAGTCCCAAGGAAGCAAAACACATGGAGACCCATTCTGGATATGTCGGTCTTGAACACCTTTCTAGAAATTCCAAAATTCAAGATGCTTACTCTACAGCAGCTACTTCCAATGCTGTCCAAAAATGCATGGATGGTAACTTTGGATTTAAAGGAGGCATATTTACACATTCCCATCAGGCAGGATCGCAGAAAATACCTCAGATTCAAAGCCAGATCGAGGCACTTTCAATTCTCTGCGCTGCCCTTTGGATTATCTACTGCGCCCAGGGTCTTCACCAAATGCCTGGCTCCAGTAGTAGCTTACTGCAGACTCAAGGGAATTCAAATTTACCCTTATCTGGACGATTGTCTAATTCAGGCAGACAGCAAGGATGTCTTACTCCAGCATCTGGAATTTGTACAGAACCTCCTCAAGTTCCTGGGATTCTCTGTAAACATAAAAAAGTCAATTTTGACACCATCACAACAGATAACTTTTCTGGGTGCACTTCTAAACACCACAACCCAGATGGCATTTCTGACATCCGAAAAACAGTTACAGCTGGCTTCAACTTTCAGAACCTTGGCAACTTTAACTCATCTATCTGCAAGGAAATTCCTGCAGGCTTTGGGTTACATGGCCTCCTGCATCCTTCTCTTACCATATGCAAGACTACACATGAGGAAAATACAGTGGTACCTAAAATGTGTATGGTCTCAGCATTGCCACAGTTTAGACATTCTGATCTCCGTCCTTCCTTGCCTTCAAAAGGAATTTCTTTGGTGGTCCAGGGCATGTGCTCTAAACAAAGGGAAGCCCTTCCGTCTGCCTCCTGCCTCTCAGATTCTAACCACGGACGCCTCGGATTATGCTTGGGGAGCCCATTTTCAGGGCAATTGTTTGCAGGGCCTTTGGACAAAGGATCAGAAGCACCTACATATCAATTTAAAGGAAATGTTAGCCGTTCAGAAAGCCCTATTGGCCTTCAAGACTCTTTTACAACCAGGACAACTGTTAATACGGACAGACAACACCACAGTTATGTGGTACATAAACAAGCAAGGGGATCTCATTCCTACCCCCTTTTCAGACTAGCCATGGATCTATGGAACACAGCTCTAGCTTGCAATATGGATCTTCAAGCTCAGTTTCTACCAGGGAAGCAAAACTTTCTGGCAGACAGTCTGAGCAGAAATCTTTCGGATCCACATGAGTGGATGCTGGACACCAAAATATTCAGGATGATAGCAGCCTGGGGATGCCCTCACATAGACCTCTTTGCATCCCATCTCAATCATCAACTACAGATTTTTTGCACCAGGACTTTCCACAGAGAGGCTTGGAAAGTGGACGCATTGTCATTCAGTTGGAGGAACCTCTCGGGATATGCCTTTCCACCTCTTCCTCTTCTTCCACGGGTCTTATTGAAGATAAAACAGGACAAACCCAAGATGATAATCTTGCTGGCTCCAAATTGGCCTCGACAGTTTTGGTATCCAACTCTAAAAAACCTATGTCTGGAGCCCCCTTGGGTTTTACCTCAGTCTCCAAACCTTCTGTCCCAACATCAGGGTCAGGTTCTACACTCTCATGTCAGAACTCTCAGCCTGGCGGCCTGGTTAATCCAGGGCCTTTGATTTCTTCTTTCCTACCCAAGAAGGTTATGGATGTCATTTTAGAAGCCAGACGTCCTAGCACTAGAAAATCTTATGCAGGAAAATGGAAAAGATTTTGTTCCTGGATGCAGGCTCAGGATTCTGATCCTCTTCTTCCTAACATTACCTTAATTTTACTTTACTTGACAGATCTTTTACATAAGGGTCTCTCTTTCTCTTCCATTAAAATACATGCCTCTGCTATTTCTGCTCATTATAATTCAGACCCTCCCATCTTTTCCCACCAACTCATGAGACAGTTTCTCAGAGGAGCTAAGAACTTAAGACCTCCTAGATCTCCTCCCATTCCTGCTTGGGATCTCAACTATGTTTTGGAAAAACTAACATTGCCTCCTTTTGAGCCTGCTGCCTCTTCTGACATCAAGTTTTTATCTTGGAAGACAGCTATCTTGTTAGCCCTAACCTCTGCCAGGAGAGTTTCTGAGTTACAAGCCCTTATGGCTGTGGAACCTTATATTATTTTTCATCAAGACAGGGAATCTTTGAGGACTAATCCTACCTTCATGCCTAAGGTGGTTTCCAAAGTGGCTTTAAATCAAACTATCCACTTGCCAACCTTTTTCCCCACTCCTCAAAATAAAGGGGAAAGGATCTTACATTCCTTGGATGTACACAGACAACTACGTTTTTACCTGGACAGAACCAAGGACATCAGAAAATCAGAACAATTGTTTATTTCTTATGCTTCAAGTTCCCAAGGTAAAGTTCAAAACAGACCATTTCTAAATGGATTGCTCATGGAATCAGATTTTGTTATTCACACCATGAAAAGCAAATCCCAGGGAGTATACGGACTCATTCCACCAGAGCTGCTGCCACTTCTGCGGCCTTCCTCAGGGGAGTTCCTACCAAAGATATTTTGGAAGCTGCAACTTGGAGTTCAGTGCATACTTTTTCTAAGCACTACAATCTACCTCTCTACTCTAAGTCTAGGGCAGGCTTTGCCTCTGCAGTTTTGCAGGGCCTTTTAGCCGCCCCTTCTTCTTTATGACCACCTCCCTTTCTTTCAGCTTTGGGATTCTACCCTACAGTCATGACTGCAACAGTGAAACACGATGAACATAGTACAGTTGTGTACACCTACCATAAATGTAGATGTTCGAGTGTCTTCACTGTTGCAGTCTGGGTTTCCCTCCCTCCTGTCCCCTCTTATTTTTACTTTTGTGTGGTTCCTTTTTTCACCATTCTTCTGAGGTGTATTTGCAAAGGTTATGGGAACTTTTTCACTTTGTGACTCCTGTCATCTGGGGCAAGAAAAACTGGAGAAGATGGCGTCGGCTGTCAGCTTTGTACTCCTGGCGCTCTGACGTCAGGGAGCATGGTTGAACAGCCGACGCCGGACCCATACTTTGGGATTCTGGCCGACCAAGGGCTGCCTGCCGGCAGGGGAGAACCCTACAGTCATGACTGCAACAGTGAAGACACTCGAACATCTACATTTATGGTAGGTGTACACAACTGTACTTTCTCTGCACTGCCCTTTGGCTTATCTACTGTGCCCAGGGTATTTACAAAGTGCCTAGCTCCAGTCATTGCATTTTGCAGGCAAAGAAATATCCAAATATATCCATACCTGGACGATTGTCTAATTCAGGCAGAAAGCCAGGACATACTATTGAATCATCTGGCGTTTGTACAGAAATTGCTAACTTCTCTGCAGTACACCATAAACGAAAAGAAGTCACATCTTGTACCCTGCCAACAAATTGCATTCCTGGGAGCAAGCTTGAACACAACTTCCCAGATGGCTTTTCTCATGCCAGAAAAACAAGTTCATTTGACAGCCTCCTTCAAACTACTGGCCAAAAAGACCCAGCTATCTGCAAAGAAAATACTGCAACCCTGGGGTTCATGGCCTCCTGCATTCTACTAATTCCATATGCAAGACTGCATATGAGGAAACTACTATGGTATCTAAAAAGCCTATGGTGTCAACATTCTCAGGATCTAGAAGCAATGATTCCTATCATTCCTTGTCTACAGATAGAGTTCCTTTGGTGGGCAGACGCCTGTCACCAAAACAAGGGACTGCCATTCACTCTACTCCCTGCTGCCCAAACCCTAACAACAGACACATCGGACTATACATCGGGGGCTCACTTGGCAGGGAAGTGCATTCAGGGCAAATGGAACCCAAGTCAAATGCACCTGCACATCAATCAAAAAGAAATGTTAGCTGTACGGAATGCTCTGACAGCCTCCAAGGACCACATCCTTCCAGGACAATTAATGGTAAAGATGGACAACACCTCTGTTATGTGGTACATAAACAAGCAGGGGTAACCCACTCATACCCTCTCTGCAGACTAGCCATGGCTCTGTGGAATACAGCCTTGAGCTACCAAGTGCACCTACAGGTGCAATTCCTGCCAGGAAAGCTAAACACACTGGCAGACTACCTAAGCAGAACTGTCATGGACCCACACGAGTGGAAACTGGAACCAAAGATATTCAACATGTTGAAAAACAAATGGGGGAGCCCAGATATAGACCTGTTTGCCTCCCCCCAGAACTACCAATTGGAAAAATTCTGCACAAGGACTCCCCACAAACAAGCTTGGAAAGTGGATGCCCTGTCCTACACCTGGAAGAACTTATCAGTATATGCCTTTCCCCCTCTGCCACTCCTCTCCAAGGTACTACTAAAGATAAAACAGGACAAACCAAGGACGATACTGATCGCACCAGACTGGCCACACCAACACTGGTACCCCCTTCTGCGCAGTGTGTCACTGCTGGCATCATGGCACCTGTCTCAGACCCCTGCCCTGCTGCCCCAGCAGGAGGGCCAGATTCTGCACCCACAACTTCAAACCCTGAACCTGGCAGCCTAGCTAATTACCTAATCTCTCCGCTACCATCCCTCAGTAAGCAAGTGTTGGATGTCATTCTGGAGGCAAGGAGGCCTAGTACAAGAAAATCCTATGCTGAAAAATGGAAAAGATTCTGTTCACAGAACCACCCCTCTTCTCTCATCCACTGCTGAAACAGTTCCTCAGAGGGACCCCTACTCCAGCCTGGGACTTTAACTTTGTATTGGAAAAACTCACTCTACCTCCTTTTGAGCCAGCTGCAAATGCAGAGTTGAAATTCTTTTTCTTGGAAAACAGCCTACCTTTTAGCCATCACTTCAGCAAGAAGGGTGTCTGAATTACAGGCCCTCATGGCAGTGGAGCCTTTCATCATTTTCATGCCGACAGGGTGTCCCTCAGGACCAATCCCTCCTTCATGCCCAAGGTGGTATCCAGTGTGGCCCTTAATCAGTCCATTCATTTGCCGACCTTCTTTTCTAATCCACAGTACAAAGGGGAGTGAATACTGCACTCCTTAGATGTGCACAGACAACTTAGATTTTATTTGGACAGGACTAAACCTCTCAGGAAATTTGAACAACTGCCGGTTGCATTTGCTGTAGGGGCAGAGGGGAAGGCCATTTCAAAGCAAACCATTTCTAAATGGATAGGTCATTGCATTCATTTCTGCTATAAGCACCATGGAAAACCTACCCCACAGGGGATTATACCACATTCAACCAGGGCTGCATCTACCTCTACAGCCTTTCTCAGAGGTGTCCCTACCAGGGACATCCTAGAAGCTGCTACCTGGAGTTCTGTACATACCTTCACCAAGCATTACCATTTGCCAATTTTCTCTAAATCCAGAGCTGGCTTTGCCGCTGCAGTCTTGCAGAGCCTTATAGCTGGTCCTAGTGCTATCTGATTTCCTCCTCCCATCCTTAGCTTTGGGAATCTACCCAAATGTGTTGACTGCAACAGTGAAACATGAAGAACATAGTACAGTCGTGTACACCTACCATAAATGTAGATGTTGCAGTCCTGGTTACCCCTACTCCAGCCCCCTGACTTCTATTGGCTTTACCTCTATTCTTGCCTACTATGTTTAAAGCTTTTTGGTGTATTTGCTTTTTTGTTGGAGGTGTGACCTTATGTATATATAATTGCTTCCCATTGTGAGGGCACCTGATATCTGGGGCAAGAAAAACTGATGTAATGGTGTCGGCTGCATGGTTTATACCTCTAACTACCTGACGTCATGGAAGACGAGACAGCAACCGATGCAGGACCCAAGACTTTGTTAATCAGGCCAACTGAGGGCTACTGCAAGCAGATAACTCAAATGTGATGACTGCAACAGTGAATACACTTAAACATCTACATTTATGGTAAGTGTACACAACTGTACTTTTTTCCACTACCTTAAGACTGATGAAACGGACCAACCTCCTGGATTCCGGGCTGAAGAAGGACTTCATAGAGACTCTTATCTATGGCTTTTACAATTTGCTTTTTTGTTTCCTGGTCTACATCAGTCTATGCAGATGCTTACTTGGAAGGCTGTAGGCTTATATTTGTGTTTGTGCATGATGGTGTGGTTGAACATGTCCTACCCGAAGGAAGAGCTTGGAAACAAGTTCATTTCTTGGGAGAAGTGCTGTTCAACCTATCCATTTAGGGACTGGTTGATGACATCATGCTAAGGAAATATGCTGTAACATCTCTGGAGTGAAGGGCCTTTATTATTCTTCTCTTTCCATTTATTATTTTATTCTTCTGATGTCCTTCAAGGATGCATCTGCAGTCATAACAAATGGGGTTGTCCTGTCGTCAGGCAGCCCTTCGGTCGGCCGGATTCCAAAGTCTGGGTCCGGCTTCGGCTGATGTTGCACTTCACCCGACGTCATCTCTGCTGGTCTTCGGGTATAAAGGCATCAGCCGACGCCATTTTCCTCAGTCTTTCTTGCCGCGTGGCCCCCGAAGCAGAAGCTGTTCGCAAGTGCCGGTCGGTCAGATCCAGAGATTACTACTACCGAATACTACTTCGAAGACTTCTAAAAGCTAAGTACCCGTTGGGGACTCTTTCTTGCCTCAGCCGATGTCAGAAAAAGTAAATAACTGTTTAACTTGTGGGAAACAAATACCTCATAAAGATTTCCACTCTTACTGCCTACCTTGTTTAGGCCCAGACCACGACGTAGCAGCCTGTTTAGCCTGTGCTTCCTTCAACTGACGAACGCTTAGGCGTCGGTCGGAGTTTGCTGAACAGTTTTTCGGCTCAGATTTTGCATACATTATGCCGTCGGATCCTCCGACTACGCAAATTGTTAAAAACGAAAGAAAAGACCGACACTCGCGGTCCGCGTTTCGCCGAAACCACGGTTAAGCAAGCCGCGAGTGTCTCGGTTTCGGCCAAAACCGAGAAAACGGGTCAATCTTCAGCTGAATCCATGACTACTACCGAGGCTCCTGCTACTTTAGTTGAATCGGCCTCTGAAGTTTTGCCTACTACTGTGGTTCCTAGTGAATTATCAGACACCATCCCTTTGGATGTCTCTACCCCAGCACGTGGTGCTGCTAGGCCTCCTGCAGCCATGTCTATAAAGGCCTTTGCCAGGGCTAAAGCAGCTAAAACTGTTAAATCAGTGCCTGTTAAGCCCCCCTCACACAGGCCCACTTCTAGTTCACAAATGCTTACTCTGGCAGAGGATTTAATCTCCTTAATTAGGGGATCCCAATCTCACCCAGACAGGGCCTCTCAGCCTCCAGAAATGACACCTAGAGCAGTGCCCCCCGTGCCAGTGTTCTCTGATGCTTCTTCGGATGACTCTGACATTACAGATCAGCCAGAGGCTCCTTATTCTACTTATGAAGATTCCGATGCTGAAGAATCCATTCCATCTGCCTCTCCACCAGAGGAATTTTCCTTTGGGGAAACCTTACATGCCATGAGAGAACAATTCCAATGGCAGGGACAAGATTTCTCAGATTCAAGAAAAAGGCTTAGGACCTTTCTGCACTTACCACAACATAGGCCCTTAGCTATACCTCCAGTTCTGCCTGTTGTGGATGATGCATTTAATGATGTTTGCACTGCTCCTGATACTTTACCTCCAGCCCCTGCCAAACCAGATAGATTTTACAGGGTGCCAGACACTCATCACCACCTATACAAGGCCCCACTTGCAGATCCTGAGACTATATCCCAGGGGCCTAAGGCAGTAGCCTCGACCTCAGCAAAAAACCCTCTCCCTTCTGAAAGGGAATCCAGGTCCTTAGAGAGATGGGGGGAAAAAGTTTACACCTGTGCTACTCTCTCAGCTAGAGCTTTAAACTGTCAGTTTCATATGATCCAATACCAAGAGTTTATGCTTGATCAGTTAACTAAGAAGCTGTCCTCTGATGACTCCTTAGATAAGAAATATGTTTTAGAAATGGTGAATAACATTCATCAGGTTAGTAACCATTCTTTAAAATGTGGCTATGATGCACTGGAGGCTTCATTTAGATCAGCCATGACTGGCACAGTGATAAGAAGGCATGCATGGTTGAAAGAACAGGTCTTGCCGGATCATGTTAAAGCAAAGCTGTTAGATGCTCCTATGGATAAGGCCAGTCTATTTGGTACCCCTGCTCAGCAAGTAATGAAGAAAATGGAAGAGAAGGCAAAATCTGTACAAACAGTTAAGGATTTCTTACAGGTTCAGCCCCAAGGTTTAGCAGGAACTGGCCTGCCAAAAATTGGTCCTTTCCAGACTCCTCAAAATCTCAAAGAGGCAGGAATAGACGCTCTAGGGGCAGAAATCAATCCAGAGGAGGTGCCTACAGAGGATGCCAGTGGCAAGGCAATAACCAGCGAGGCACAGACACAACCACTGCCACTGCAACAGGACATTCACAGTGACTTGGCTCTGACACCGCCTACCAGGGAGCAAATAGCAGCCCCTTTAGGCGGAAAGTTAGTCTTATTTTCGAAAAATTGGCACTATATCACAAAAGACAAGTGGATTTTGCAAACCATAGACCAAGGCTACAGGTTCCACTTCCACACCTTACCAGTAAAAAGAGGAATGCCAAACCTACCTCCAAATCAAAAAACAGAAGCTCTAAAGCAGATAGCTCAATTAATAAAGATGAGAGCTGTGGAAAGAGTACCAATAACAGACCAGGGCAAAGGATTCTACTCCAGACTCTTCCTAGTACCAAGAAAAGTGAAAAGTTGGAGACCTATTCTCGACCTGTCCGTCTTAAACACATACATCATTGTCCCAAAATTCAAAATGCTGACCCTACAGCAACTTCTTCCCATGCTGGGCAAGGAGTCTTGGCTGGTAACTCTAGATCTCAAGGAGGCATACCTGCACGTCCCCATACGACCAAATTGCAGAAGATACCTCAGATTTCTTGCAGGATCAGAGCATTATCAATTCTCAGCATTGCCCTTTGGCTTATCTACTGCGCCCAGAGTATTCACAAAATGCCTGGCATCAGTAATCGCTCATTGCAGGCTACAGGGAATCCAAGTTTATCCATACCTGGACGACTGCCTGTTACAAGCGGACAACAAAAGCAAGCTGACAACAGATTTACAAAGAGTCATTTGCTTACTACAAGCCCTGGGATACACAGTCAATTTAAAAAGTCAAGACTGATACCATCCCAGACAAGAACATTCTTGGTGCGGAATTGGACACAGTAAAACAAATGGCATTCCTAACTGCAGAAAAACAAGAACAACTCCTCTTTACTTCTTGGCATTAACAAAGCAGAACAAACTAACAGCAAGAAAAGTACTGCAGGCCTTGGGCTTCATGGCATCATGCATAATCCTGGTCCCCCATGCCAGACTGCATATGAGAAAGCTACAGTGGTACCTAAAGAATTTATGGTCTCAACATAGGCACAGCTTAGAAACCGAAATCCCACTAATCCCATGCCTGAAACAAGAGTTCCTATGGTGGGCTCAAGCATGCCAGTCAAACCCAGGCTTGCCCTTCCACAACTTTCAAGCAAACCAAACCATCACAACGGACGCCTCAGACCTAGGCTGGGGGGCGCACATGTTGAACAAATGCATACAAGGATTGTGGACTCCAGACCAGCTGCACCTGCACATAAACCAAAAAGAAATGCTGGCAGTAAAACTAGCAATCCAGAAATTCAGACCATTCCTCAAAGAAGGCCATTTAATGATAAGGACAGACAACACCACAGTCATGTGGTACATCAACAAACAGGGAGGAACTCATTCATACCCCCTATACAGAATGACTCTGGACCTTTGGAATATGGCTCTGAGCTACAACATCCAGTTACAGGCAATATTTGTGCCGGGAAAAGAAAACACCCTAGCAGACATGTTAAGCAGAACCACCTCAGATGCTCACGAATGGATGCTACACCCGGACACCTTCAAGGCCATCACAAAGAAATGGGGAATGCCACAAATAGACCTATTCGCATCCCCACTCAATCACCAGCTCAAAAAATTCTGCACAAGGACATACCACCCACTTGCATGGAAGGTGGACTCTCTATCCTTCAGTTGGAAAGGCCTGACAGCATATGCATTCCCACCTCTTCCTTTGATGTACAAGGTACTACTGAAAATCAAAGAGGAACGTCCAAGGATAATTCTGATAGCTCCGAATTGGCCAAGACAATACTGGTATCCATTGCTGAGGAGCATGTCTCAGGGGAGAGTGGTCAATACCCCTGATGCCTTTGATGTTAACGCAGAACAATTACAACATCATGCACCCAAACCTAAAAACCTTGCAACTGACTGCCTGGAACATCACATAACAGCAACTAACCCAGACTTATCCCAAAGGGTTAAAGACATTATCCTTGAAGCCCGCAGACCTTCAACAAGAAGGAACTATGCAGGAAAATGGAAAAGGTTTGTCATTTGGAGTACTGAAAGAGGAAAAGATGTGTCGAACATAGATATTGCTAACATTCTGGAGTACTTGGCAGAGCTTCTACATACAGGCCTGTCCTATTCCTCCATCAAGATGCATGCATCAGCTATTTCCGCAGAATACAGCCTCGATCAACCTGTCTTTTCGCATCCTCTACTCAAGCAGTTCCTCAGAGGGATCAAGAATGTAAAACCTCCTAGGAAACCACCATTACCAGCATGGGACTTGAACTTTTTGCTAGAAAAATTGACACTTCCTCCATTTGAACCAGCAGCAACAGCAGATCTTCAACACCTATCATGGAAAACTGCTTTCCTACTGGCAATTACTTCAGCAAGGAGGGTTTCGGAACTACAGGCCTTAATGGCAGTACAGCCCTTCCTAATCTTCCATCAAGATAGTGTCCATGAGAACTAATCCTACATTTATGCCTAAGGTGGTATCCAGAGTGTCTTTAAACCAGGCAATCCACCTACCTACCTTCTTTCCCAATCCACAGAACAGGGGGGAAAGACTGCTGCATACCTTGGATGTACATAGACAGTTACGCTACTACCTGGACAGAACCAAAAGTAACAGAAAAACTGACCAGCTTTTAGTAGCCTATGCAACAGGAAGGGAAGGAAAAGCAATTTCCAAACAGACAATCTCCAAATGGATAGGAAATTGCATAAGATTCTGTTACTCCTACCATGGAAAACCAATTCCACAGAACATAAGACCTCATTCTACAAGGGCTACAGCCACTACCACAGCTTTCTTACGAGGAGTGGCAACCAAGGACATTATTGAGGCGGCTACTTGGACCTCCGTGCATACATTTGCCAAGCATTACAATTTACCTCTATACTCTAGATCCCGAGCAGGGTTTGCCACTGCTGTATTGCAAGGGATCCTAACTACACCATAATTCTTCTTCCTCCTCCCCTAGTTTGGCTATGGTATTCTACCCATTTGTTATGACTGCAGATGCATCCTTGAAGGACATAGTACAGTTTTGTACCTACCATAAATGTAGATGTCCGAACAGGATAGCATCTGCAGTCAGGATTACCCACCCTCCTTCCCTCTGTGGTACTCCTAGGGTATGTACCCTCCTAATAGCTAGCTGGGGGGGAGTCTCTTATGGTGTATTTGTTTGTATATATGTACATACATGCTTATTTTTTGTGTTTGCCTTCTACTATTTTGGAAACATTGGCATTTATCCAAAATTTAGCTTTCCAAGAGGACAACTGGCATCTGGGGCAAGAAACACTGAGGAAAATGGCGTCAGCTGATGCCTTTATACCCGAAGACCAGCAGAGATGATGTCGGGTGAAGTGCGACATCAGCCGAAGCCGGACCCAGACTTTGGAATCCGGCCGACCGAAGGGCTGCCTGACGACAGGACAACCCCATTTGTTATGACTGCAGATGCTATCCTGTTCGGACATCTACATTTATGGTAGGTACAAAACTGTACTTTCTAAGCCTACCTTACTGTAAAAGTAGTTGATGTTCATTGTGTTTCACTGTTGCAGTCATTACAATTGGGTTGTCCTGCTGGCAGGCTACCCGCAGTCGGCCCGAATTCCAAAGTCTAGGTCCAGCGTCGGTTGCTGTCGCCTCTTCCCTGACGTCAGTGCGCCAGGATTATAAAAGATGCAGCCGACGCCATGATGTTCATCGTGCATACAGCTGCAGTAATCACAGATGGGTTTTCAGCCGTCAGGCGGTCCCTCGGTCGGCCGAATTCCAAAGTCTTGGTCCGGCGTCGGTTGTCGTCACTTACTCTTCTGACGTCAGTAAGGCCAGAGTATATAAGACACAGCCGACGCCATGTTCTTCAGTCTTTTTTGCCGCGCGGTGCCCGAAGCAGAAGCAGTTCGCAAGTGCCGGTCGGCCAGCTCCTGAATTACAAAAAAATTTGGAACCGAAGTCTTCTTTAAAGCTAAGTACCCCGTTGGGGAAACTTTTCTTGCCTCAGACCGATGTCAGAAAAAGTTAATAATTGTATTTCTTGTGGGAAGCAAATACCGCATAAGGATTTCCATTCCGTTGCATACCTTGTTTGGGCCCAGACCACGGCGTCTCGGGCTGTCGCTGGCGCTACCTTCAATAAACGCACTATCAAGCGTCGGGCCGAGTTCGCCCAACACTACTTTGGTAAAGCTTTTGATTGTAAGATGTCATCGGACACTCCGACTACCGTTTTGTCCAAAAAACGCAAGGAAAAGGACCGACACGCGAGACCCGCGGTCCCCGCCGACAACACGCCAAAACAGGCTACACGTGGTCCGGTTCTCAGCGAGACGCCTTTGCAGTCCTTGACTACCGACGACACTCCTTTGGCGGTGTTCTCTGTACCCGAGACCGCTGGGTCCTCGGTCCTTTCCCAGACTTCAACCGAAGCACCTGCTAATGTCGAGCCTACTAATGTGGACAGGTCCACCTCCACCCATGGTGTATTTAGGCCCTCATCTTCTTTTTCAATAAAGGCTTTTACTAAATCCAAAGCAGCCAGGCATCCCACGAGGCCTGTTGCACAGGGCACATCTCCTGGACCCATGCCTAAGAAACAGATGCTTAAAATGGCTGAGGATTTAATTACTCTTATCAGAGGTTCTCAGCCCCCTCCTGACAAGAGACCCAGAGTGGAGGAAGAATCTCCTCTTCTGATCAGGGATCCATTTTATCAGAACATTCTGATGCAGAGGAACACTTTTACTCCCTTTTGAGGATTCGATGCAGAACAGTCCATTCCTTCTGTATCCCTCCTGAGGATTTTTCTTTGGGGAAACCTTGCACACTTTGAGGGAACACTTCCATTGGGAAGGCCAGGACTTTTCAGATTCCAAGAAAAGACTTAGGGAATTTCTTTGGTTACCTCAGCACAGACCTCTGGCTATACCCCCTGTTTTGGATGTACTGGATGATGTCTATTCGGAGGCTTGCCTTAACCCTGATTCTCTGCCTCCTGCACCAGTAAAACCTGATAGGTATTACAGAGTACCCAGCTCTCACCAATTTCTCTACAAAGGCCATAATGCTGACCCTGAAACCATTTCACAAGGCCCCAAGGGATTGAAGGCCTCCACTGCCAAGAATCCACTCCCTGCAGAAAGGGAATCCAGATCTCTGGAAAGGTGGGGTAAAAAGGTATATACCTCGGCCACCCTAGCCATGAGGGCCTTAAACTGTCAGTTTCATATGATTAAATATCAACAGTACCTGTTATCACAATTAAGGAACAAAATGTCTCAACCTGAACAACCAGATTTAAAAGAGTTACAGGATATGATGCATAGTGCGGAGCAAGTGGGTAAACACACCTTACAATGTGGTTATGATGCACTAGAGGCTTCCAGTAGAGCGGCTGCCACAGGATCAGTCATTCGCAGGCATGCCTGGCTTAGGGAACAAAATTTACCTGATCATGTGAAAGCTAAACTTCTTGATGCTCCTTTACAAAAGGATGTATTATTTGGTACTAATGCTGAGGATATACTACGGAAAATGGAAGAAAAAGCCAAATCTATGCAAACTGTCAAGGCTTTCTTACAGGTCCCCAACCACCACGTTTTAGCAGAAATTGGCCTTCAAAAAACTGGTCCTTTCCAGCCACTGACAAGCCCCAAAGAGGTAGATACAGACGCACAAGGGGCAGAGGGCAATCACAAGGATCATATAGAGGCAGACAATGGCAATCTCCAGCACCAAGAGGTGGTGAAGACAGTGCACAACAATACAGGAAGCAAACCCAATGACTCCCTCATTTCCATGCCAAGCAAGTCTCAGCTGACAGCACCTTTGGGAGGGAAACTAGCATTATTTGCAAGCAATTGGCATATTGTCACAACAGACAAATGGATACTGGACATTATAAACAGAGGCTACAAATTTCAATTTCACACTCTTCCAAAAATGAGAGGCATGCCAAACCTGCCACAAAATCAAAGGGCAGAGGCACAACTGCAAATTTCAAAGCTCCTAAACATGAGAGCTATACAAAAGGTACCTACACACCAACAAGGTAAAGGTTTTTATTCAAGACTTTTTCTGGTACCAAGAAAAGGAACCGACTGGAGACCCATTTTGGACTTATCCATCCTAAACACATTCCTACTCGTGCTAAAATTCAAGATGCTCACATTACAGCAACTTCTTCCCATGCTGGGCAAGGAGTTTTGGCTGGTAACATTGGACCTCAAGGAGGCATACCTGCATGTCCCAATCAGACAAAGCTGCAGAAGATACCTCAGATTTCTTGCTGGTTCAATCCACTATCAATTTTCTGCATTGCCCTTTAGCTTATCTACTGCGCCCAGAGTATTCACAAAGTGCCTGGCATCAGTGATTGCCTACTGCAGACTTCAAGGGATACAAATTTACCCTTATCTGGACGACTGCCTGATCCAAGCGGACAGCAAACGCATACTACTGGAACATCTGGCATATGTGACACGGTTACTGCTTTCTCTGGGATATACCATCAACAAGGAGAAATCAAGACTAACACCATCTCAGAAAATAACCTTCCTGGGTGCCAACTTGGACACAAACACCCAGATGGCATATCTTACGCCAGAAAAACAAGGGCAACTATCTCAGTACTTCAAAACACTAGCAGAAAGTACCAGGCTTACTGCAAGGAAAATCCTGCAGGCTCTGGGATTCATGGCATCTTGCATTCTTCTAATCCCATGTGCAAAGCTGCATATGAGGAAACTTCAGTGGTACCTAAAAAATCTATGGTCTCAACACAGTCACAGTTTGGAAGCAATTATACCAGTAATTCCATGTTTGCAAAAGGAATTTCTATGGTGGGCCCAAGCATGTCAAGTAAACACAGGCCTTCCATTCTGCAAGCCTCAAGCAAAACAAGTCATAACGACAGACGCCTCAGATTACGCCTGGGGGGCGCACATGAAGGACAGGTGCATTCAGGGCAGATGGTCCCAAAAGGAAAAGCACCTTCACATCAATCAAAAGAAATGCTAGCAGTAATAAATGCAATTACAGCTTTCAAGGACTTCCTGCATCCAGGACAATTACTGATAAGAACAGACAACACCACAGTAATGTGGTACATAAACAAACAAGGAGGAACACATTCATACCCCTTGTGCAGACTAGCCATGACTCTTTGGAACTTGGCTCTGGAAAGACAAATCGAACTTCAAGCACAGTACTTGCCAGGACTGGAAAACACACTGGCAGACACTCTAAGCAGAAATATGACAGATCCACACGAATGGAAGTTACATCCTCAGGTGTTTACAGAGATAATCCAAGCATGGGGGAGGCCAGACATAGATCTTTTTGCCACCCACAGGAACCATCAACTGAAAAAGTTTTGTTCAAGGACCTTTCATCCAAAGGCCTGGAAAATGGACGCCCTTCAGTTGGACAGCATGGACAGTTTATGCATTCCCACCTCTGCCCCTTCTGCCCAAGGTGCTTTTGAAAGCAAGAACAGACAAACCAAGGATGATACTGATTGCTCCAGATTGGCCAAGGCAACACTGGTATCCACTCCTGAGGAGCCTAACACATACTCCTCCCTGGTCCCTGCCTCTAATGCCTCTCCTACTGACTCAGAACAGCTACAGAACTCTTCACAGTCAGCTGAAAACACTCAACCTCGCTGCATGGAAAATTCATTGACACCACAACAGTCCCTACTCTCCAAGGAGGTGCAGGATGTCATTTTGGAGGCCAGAAGACCATCTACTAGAAAAGCTTACTCTGCAAAATGGAAGCGGTTTTGCTGTTGGAATGAGAAAAGAGGCCAGCACCCTAGAAAATTGAACTTGCCTCAGGTTTTACAGTACCTAGCTGAACTGCTGAACTGTGGACTTTCATTTTCTTCCATAAAAATCCATGCCTCAGCCATTTCTGCAGAATTCAACACGGATCCTCCTTTATTCTCTCACCCACTCTTACGACAGTTCCTCAGAGGGGCTAAGAATATAAGACCTCCAAGGAAGCAACCAATACCAGCCTGGGACCTTAATTACATACTAGAAAAATTAACATTGCCTCCCTTTGAACCTGCTGCCTCAACAGATCTGCAACATTTGTCCTGGAAAACAGCTTTCCTTCTGGCCATCACTTCAGCTCGTAGGGTTTCTGAACTACAGGCCCTCATGGCGGTGCAGCCCTTCCTCATCTTCCATCAGATCAGGGTTTCCCTTCGTACCAACCCATCTTTTATGCCAAAAGTGATATCCAGGGTAGCCTTAAATCAAGCCATACACCTACCTACCTTTTATCCTAACCCTCAAAACAAAGGGGAGAGGCTGCTTCACACTTTAGACACCCATAGGCAGCTACGTTATTATTTGGACAGAACAAAGTCCTTCAGGAACTCAGAACAACTTTTTGTGTCCTATGCCGTAGGGGCTCAAGGGAAACCAGTTACCAAACAGACCATTTCCAAGTGGATTGGCCACTGCATACGGTTTTGTTATTCCTATCATGGGAAATCTGTCCCTACTGGTATCAGATCTCACTCCACCAGGGCCACAGCCACCTCTACAGCCTTCCTCAGAGGCGTTCCTACTAAGGATATTTTGGAGGCAGCCACTTGGAGTTCTGTACATACCTTCACAAAATACTACCACCTACCCTTATATTCCAGAACAAGAGCAGGCTTTGCCACTGCTGTTTTGCAGGGCATTCTGGCTCATCCCAGTTCCTCATAGTACCTACCACCCTATGCATAGCTTTGGGACTCTACCCATCTGTTATTACTGCAGCTGTATGCACAATGAACATAGTACAGTTTTGTACCTACCATAAATGTAGATGTTCGAGTGCTAATACAGCTGCAGTACAGGTTTCCCTCCCTCCTTCCCCACTTGGTAAAGGCATGGGGCCTAACAACTTCTTCATACCACCTGACTGGGTTATGCTGCTATGTTTTATTTGCTTGCTTACACTGATTTTGCATTACATTGCATTGCCTGCATATGTAGATAAGCCTTATTTATGTATTGCCTTCCTTTTGGGGGCACCTGACATCTGGGGCAAGAAAGACTGAAGAACATGGCGTCGGCTGTGTCTTATATACTCTGGCCTTACTGTCGTCAGAAGAGTAAGCGACGACAACCGACGCCCGACCAAGACTTTGGAATTCGGCCGACCGAGGGACCGCCTGACGGCTGAAAACCCATCTGTGATTACTGCAGCTGTATTAGCACTCGAACATCTACATTTATGGTAGGTACAAAACTGTACTTTCTTCAGTCTTTCTTGACGCGTGGTGCCCGTAGCAAAAGCAGTTCGCAGGTGCCGGTCGGCAAACTCCTGAGATTTTCAAATTCGAATTTCAGATCTGAAGTCTTCATTTAAGCTAAGTACCCCATTGGGGAAACTTTTTTCTTGCTCCAGACCGATGTCAGAAAAAGTTAATAATTGTATTTCTTGTGGGAAGCAAATAGCTCATAAGGATTTTCATTCTTACTCTATTCCCTGCCTAGGCCCTGACCACGACATTGCTAGTTGTCGGTTTTGTGCTGGATTTAACCAACGCACCATTAAGCGTCGGTACGATTTTGCATTTCATTACTTTGGCAGAAGATTCAATTATATAATGCCGTTGGAACAGCCGACTACTGGAGTTTATAAAAAGCGCAAAGAAAAGGAAAAGGACAGGCATCCGAGGTCCAGAACTGACGACGAGGCTTCCGCTAGGCCTGTCGCTGGTTCTCAGTGAGGCGCTTTCACAGCCTCTGACGCTCGCTACCTCAGAGCCACAGGCCATTCCTGACTCCCACGTGTAGCTGACTAGGCCGCTGGAAACTCAAGGTATTGGACACTCGGAAACTATTCCCTCAGATGGGTCCAGAGCTGCTGAGCAGGCATCGGCTTCTGAGGGTGTTTTCAGGTCTACACAGTTATATGTGAAACCAACTTCAGTTTCAAAGGCAAAGACTAAAGCAGTTCTAAAGACAAAGAAACAAGTACAGCATTCTCCTGGACAGGCCACAATGCCAAAAAAACAGATGCTTAAAATGGCCGAAGACCTAATTACTTTGATCAGGGGTTCCCATCCCCCTCCTGATAAGAGGCCTAGGCAAGAGATAGAATATGAATCTTCAGATCAGGTTTCCATTTCCTTTGATTCCTCTTGTGAACAGGAATACTCTCTTCCTTCCTATGAGGATTCTGATGCTGAAGAATCTATCCCTTCAGCCTCTCCTCCTGAGGATTATTCTTTTGGGGAGACCCTGCATACTATGAGGGAGCATTTCCACTGGGAGAGCCAAGATTATTCAGAATCCAAGAAAAGGCTCAGAGACTTTTTTTATTACCTCAGCACAGGCCCCCCCCTTGCTATTCCTCCTGTTTTAGACATTGTAGATGATGTATTTTCAGAGTCCGGGCTATCTCCTGACTCTTTACCACCAGCTCTTATTAAGCCAGACAGATACTACAGGGTTCCTGATTCACATAAATTTCTTTATAAAAACCCTGCTGCTGACCCAGAAACTCTCTCTCAGGGTCCAAAAGGGGTCAAGGCTTCCACTGCAAAAAACCATATCCCCCCTGATAGGGATTCAAGGGCCCTGGACAGATGGGGGGAAAAGATTTATACTTCTGCTACCTTGGCTGTAAGAGCTTTAAATTGCCAGTTTCATATGCTTAAATATCAGCAATATCTTATGTCACTGCTTAAACAGAAAATGTTGACAAATTCAGAATGTGCAGAAAACAAAGGAATGCTGGATTTATTGCATGCAGCTGAACAAGTGGGAAAGCATACTTTGCAATGTGGTTTCGATTCTCTAGAGGCCTCCTGCAGGGCCACTGTTACAGGTTCTGTCATTAGGAGGCATGCTTGGTTAAAAGAACAGAGTTTGCCCGATCATGTTTAAGCAAAACTATTAGATGATCCATTACAGCATGATACCTTGTTTGGTGTTAAAGCAGAAGAGATGTTGAAGAAAATGGAGGACAAAGCTAAATCCATGCAAACAGTCAAGGATTTCTTGCAGGTACAGCCTCCCAGATTTAGCAGGAACTGGCCTACAAAAAATTGGTCCTTTCCAGTGTCAGACAGGCCACAAAGAGGCAGATACAGACGCCCCAGAGGCCGATCACAGCCCCAAGGCTCATACAGGCCTAAACAATGGGGTGATTCTACCTCCAAAAGCAGAGAGGAAAAATCACAGCCATACAGGAAACAGTCTCAATGACTTTCCCCTGCCAGCACTAAGCAGTTATCTTCTGGCAGCTCCTTTGGGGGTAAAACTAGCACTTTTTTCACAAAATTGGCACATGATCACCCAGGACAAATGGGTCTTAAATATCGTATCAGAAGGCTACAGTTTCCACTTTCACACCCTGCCAAGGCCAAACGGTATGCCTGACCTGCCACGCAATCAATGGGCAGAGGCACAAAAACAAGTTTCATCCCTCATGGACATGAGAGCCATTCAGCAAGTACCACAGCAAGAGCAGGGACTAGGATTTTACTCAACTATTCTTGGTACCCAGAAAGGACAAAGCCTGGAGACCAATACTGGACCTGTCTATACTAAACACATTCCTGGATATTCCAAAATTCAAAATGCTAACTCTGCAGCAGCTTCTGCCCATGCTGGGCAAGAAGACTTGGCTTGTGACTTTAGACCTAAAAGAGGCATACCTGCATGTCCCAATCAGACAATCATGCAGAAGATACCTCCGATTTATAGCTGGCTCAATGCACTACCAATTCTTTGCACTGCCCTTTGGCTTATCTACTGCAGCCAGGGTCTTCACAAAATGCCTGGCACCAGTAATTGCATTTTGCAGACAAAGAGGAATACAAATATATCCTTACTTGGACGACTACCTTATTCAAGCAGAGAACAAGGACATTCTACTACAGCATCTGGCATTTGTAAAAAGATTACTAACAGGTCTAGGGTACACCGTAAACGAAAAGAAATCAGAACTCGTACCTTCTCAAGAGATAATATTCCTGGGTGCAAGCTTAAATACAACTGTCCAGATGGCTTATCTCACGCCAGACAAACACAGACAACTGACTACTTATTTCAAAATGTTGGCAACAAAGACCCAGTTATCTGCAAGAAAAATTCTGCAGGCTTTGGGCTTCATGGCATCTTGCATTCTGCTAAATGTCCTTCATGGATGCATCTGCAGTCATAACAACTGGGTTGTCCTGTCGTCAGGCAGCCCTTCAGTCGGCCGGATTCCAAAGTCCGGGTCCGGCTTCGGCTGATGTCGCACTTCACCCGACGTCATCTCTGTTGATCTTCGGGTATAAAAGCATCAGCCGACGCCATTTTCCCCAGTCTTTCTTGCCGCGTGGCGCCCGAAGCAGAAGCTGTTCGCAAGTGCCGGTCGGTCGGATCCAGAGATTACTTCTACCGAATACTACTTCGAAGACTTCTAAAGCTAAGTACCCCGTTGGGGACTCTTTCTTACCTCAGCCGATGTCAGAAAAAGTTAATAATTGTTTAACCTGTGGGAAACAAATACCTCATAAAGATTTCCACTCTTATTGTCTGCCTTGTTTAGGCCCAGCCCACGACGTAGCAGCCTGTTCGCCTGTGCTTCTTTCAACCGACAACGCTTAGGCGCCGGTCGGAGTTTGCAGAACAGTTTTTCGGTTCTGATTTTGCATACATTATGCCGCCGGATCCTCCGACTACCCAATCTGCCAAAACGCAAAGATAAAGACCGACACTCGGTCCGCGGTTTCGCCGAAACCATGGTTAAGCAAATCATGAGTGTCTCGGTTTCGGCCGAAACCGAGAAAACTGATCAAAGTACAGCTGAACCTATCTCTACAACTGAGGCCCCTGCTACCACTCTTGAATCGACCTCAGAAATTTTATCCACTACGGTGGTTGCCACTGACTTATCAGACACCATTCCCTTGGATGTCTCTACCCCAGCACGTGGTGCTGCTAGGCCTCCAGCAGCCATGTCCATTAAGGCCTTCGCCAGGGCTAAAGCAGCCAAGACTACTAAGACAGTGCCCGTTAAACCCCCCACAACCAGGCCCTCTTCTAGTTCTCAAATGCTTACTTTGGCAGAAGATTTAATTTCATTAATTAGAGGATCTCAATCTCACCCAGACAGGGCCTCTCAGCCCCCAGAGAAGAGACCTAGGGCAGAGCCCCTGAGCCAGTGTCCTCTGATGATTCTGCTGACGAATCAGACATAACTGACCAGCCAGAGGCTCCTTTCTCCAATTTTGAAGATTCTGATGCTGAAGAATCCATTCCAGCTGCTTCCCCACCAGAAGAATTCTCCTTTGGGGAAACCTTACATGCCATGAGAGCAGTTCCAATGGCAGCAACAGGATTTTTCAGACTCCAGAAAAAGACTTAGGACCTTTCTGCACCTCCCACAGCACAGGCCCTTAGCTATACCTCCTGTTTTCTCTGTGGTGGATGATGCTTTCAATGATGTCTGCTCCGCTCCAGATTCTTTACCCCCAGCCCCTGCCAAACCAGACAGATTTTACAGGGTGCCAGATACTCATCACCACCTTTACAAGGCCCCACTTGCAGACCCCGAAACTATATCCCAGGGTCCCAAGGCAGTAGCCGACCATAGCTAAAACCCTATTCCTTCTGAAAGGGAAGCAAGGTCATTAGACAAATGGGGTAAAAAGGTCTACACTTCAGCTACTCTCTCAGCTAGAGCTTTAAACTGTCAGTTTCACATGATACAATACCAAGAGTTTATGCTTGATCAGTTAACTAAAATACTAACCACTGATGAATCTCTTGATAAGAAATATGTATTAGAAATGGTAAATAACATACAACAGGTTAGCAACCATTCCTTAAAATGTGGCTATGATGCACTGGAGGCTTCATTTAGATCAGCCATGACTGGCACAGTGATAAGAAGGCATGCATGGCTAAAGGAGCAAGCTTTACCGGATCATGTTAAAGCTAAGTTGCTAGATGCTCCTATGGATAAGACAAGTTTGTTTGGTACACCTGCCCAGCAGGTTATGAAGAAAATGGAAGAAAAGGCAAAATCTGTTCAAACGGTTAAAGATTTCTTGCAGGTTCAACCCCAAGGTTTAGCAGGAACTGGCCTGCCAAAATTGGTCCTTTCCTGACTCCACAAAATTTCAAAGGGGCAGGAATAGACGCTCCAGAGGCAGAAACCAATCCAGAGGAGGTGCCTACAGAGGACGACAGTGGCAAGGTAACAACAGAGGCACAGACACAACCACTGCCACTACATCAGCACAACCACAGTGACTTAACCCTAAATCCGCCTACCAGGGAACAAATAGCAGCTCCTCTAGGCGGAAAGTTAACCTTATTTTCAAAGAACTGGCACTACATAACAAAAGACAAGTGGATTTTACAAACCATAGATCAAGGTTACCGGTTTCACTTCCACACTTTACCAGTCAAAAGAGGAATGCCAAATCTACCTTCAAATCAAAAAACAGAGGCACTACAACAGATAATGGAGTTAGCAAACATGAGAGCTGTGGAAAGAGTGCCAACAGCAGAGCAAGGAAAGGGGTTCTACTCCAGACTATTCCTAGTTCCAAGAAAGGAAAAAGTTGGAGACCAATTCGACCTGTCCACCTTAAATACATACATCATTGTCCCAAAATTCAAAATGCTGACCCTACAGCAACTTCTTCCCATGCTGGGCAAGGAGTCTTGGCTGGTAACTCTAGATCTCAAGGAGGCATACCTGCACGTCCCCATTCGACCAATCTGCAGAAGATACCTCAGATTTCTTGCAGGATCAGAGCACTATCAATTCTCAGCATTGCCCTTTGGCTTACCTACTGCCCAGAGTATTCACAAAATGCCTGGCATCAGTAATCGCCCATTGCAGACTACAGGAATTCAAATTTACCCATACCTGGACGACTGCCTGCTACAAGGGGACAACAAAAGCAAGCTGACAACAGATTTACAAAGGGTCATTTACTTGCTACAAGCACTGGAATACACAGTCAATTTACAAAAGTCAAGGCTGATACCATCCCAAACAAGGACATTCTTGGGCTGAATTGGACACAGTAAAACAAATGGCATTCCTGACTACAGAAAAACAAAAGAACTCCTCTTTACTTCTTGGCACTAACAAAACTGAACAAGTTAACAGAAAGAAAAGTACTGCAGGCCTTGGGCTTCATGGCATCATGCATAATCTTGGTCCCATTTGCCAGACTACATATGAGAAAACTACAGTGGTACCTAAAGAATTTATGGTCCCAACACAGACACAGCCTAGAAACAGAAATCCCACTAATTCCATGCTTAAAGCAGGAGTTCCTATGGTGGGCTCAGGCATGTCAGTCAAACCCAGGCCTACCCTTTCGCAGATGTCAAGCAAGCCAGACCATCACAACAGACGCTTCAGACCTAGGATGGGGGCCCACATGCTGGACAAATGCGTGCAAGGATTGTGGACACAGGATCAACTTCACCTGCACATCAACCTAAAAGAAATGCTGGCAGTAAAACTGGCAATCCAAAAGTTCAAACCATTTCTCCAAGAGGGCCAGTTGATGATAAGGACAGACAACACCACAGTCATGTGGTACATCAACAAACAGGAGGCACTCATTCATACCCCTATGCAGAATGACTTTGGAGCTGTGGACCCTGGCACTCAGCTACAACATCCAGTTACAGGCAATATTTGTACCGGAAAAGAAAATACTCTAGCAGACATATTAAGCAGAACCACATCGGATGCCCACGAATGGAAGCTGCACCCGGACATCTTCAAGACCATCTCAAAGAAATGGGGAATGCCTCAGATAGATCTATTCGCATCACCTCTCAATCACCAGCTCAAAAGTTCTGCACAAGGACATTCCACCCACTAGCATGGAAAGTGGATTCGCTCTCCTTCAGCTGGAAAGGCCTAACAGCATATGCATTCCCACCTCTTCCCTTGATACACAAAGTACTACTAAAAATCAAGGAAGAACGCCCAAGGATAATCCTGATAGCTCCAAACTGGCCAAGACAACACTGGTACCCACTGCTGAGGAGCATGTCTCGAACAATATGTGGCCAATACCCTGATGCCTTTGATGTTAACTCAGAACAACTACAGCATCATACATCCAAACCTAAAACGTTGCAACTGACTGCATGGAACATCACATAGCAGCAGCTAATCCAGAACTTTCCCAAAGAGTTAAAGACATTATTCTTGAAGCACGCAGACCTTCAACAAGAAGGAACTATGCTGGAAAATGGAAAAGGTTTGTCATTTGGAGTACGGAAAGAGGAAAAGATGTGGCAAACATAGATATGCCTAACATTCTGGAGTATCTGGCCGAACTTCTTCATTCAGGCCTGTCCTACTCCACCATCAAGATACATGCATCAGCTATTTCAGCAGAATACAGCTTTGATCCACCTGTTTTTTCGCACCCTTTGCTCAGGCAGTTCCTCAGAGGAATCAAGAATGTAAAACCTCCAAGGAAACCACCATTACCAGCTTGGGACTTAAACTTTGTGCTAGAAAAGTTGACACTATCACCCTTTGAACCAGCAGCAACAGCAGACCTACAACACCTGTCATGGAAAACTGCTTTCCTACTGGCAATTACTTCAGTAAGGAGGGTTTCAGAACTACAGGCCTTAATGGCAGTGCAACCCTTCCTAATCTTCCACCAAGATAGAGTGTCCATGAGGACTAATCCTACATTTATGCCTAAGGTGGTATCCAGAGTGTCTTTAAACCAGGCAATCCACCTACCTACCTTCTTTCCCAACCCACAAAACAGAGGGGAAAGAATACTGCATACCTTGGATGTACATAGACAGCTACGCTACTACTTGGACAGAACAAAAATAGCAGAAAGACTGACCAACTTTTTGTAGCCTATGCAACAGGAAGGGAAGGAAAAGCTATTTCCAAACAGACAATCTCCAAATGGATAGGAAATTGCATACGATTCTGTTACTCCTTCCATGGAAAACCAATTCCACAGAACATAAGACCTCATTCTACAAGGGCAACAGCCACTACCACAGCCTTCTTACGAGGAGTGGCAACCAAAGACATTATTGAGGCGGCTACTTGGACCTCCGTGCATACATTTGCCAAGCATTATAATTTGCCTCTATATTCCAGATCCCGAGCAGGGTTTGCCACTGCTGTACTGCAAGGGATCCTAAACACACCATAATCTACTTTTATCCTCCTCCCTAGTTGGCTATGGTATTCTACCCAGTTGTTATGACTGCAGATGCATCCATGAAGGACATAGTACAGTTTTGTACCTACCATAAATGTAGATGTCCGAACTGGATAGCATCTGCAGTCAGGATTACCCTCCCTCCTTCCCTCTGTGGTACTCCTAGGGTGTTTACCCTCCTAATAGCTAGCTGGTGGGGAGTCTTTATGGTGTATTTGTTTGTATATATGTACATACATGCTTATTTTTGTGTTTACCTCTATCTTTTTGGAAACATTGGCATCTATCCAAATTTTAGCCTTCAAGAGGGCTACTGGCATCTGGGGCAAGAAACACTGAGGAAAATGGCGTCGGCTGATGCTTTTATACCCGAAGACCAACAGAGATGACGTCGGGTGAAGTGCGACATCAGCCGAAGCCGGACCCGGACTTTGGAATCCGGCCGACTGAAGGGCTGCCTGATGACAGGACAACCCAGTTGTTATGACTGCAGATGCTATCCAGTTCGGACATCTACATTTATGGTAGGTACAAAACTGTACTTTCCATATGCAAGACTGCATATGAGGAAACTTCAATGGTATCTAAAAAAGTGTTTGGACTCAACATTGCCACAGCCTGGAAACAATAATTACCCTCTTTCCCTGCCTGCAACATGAGTTTCGATGGTGGGCAAAAGCCTGTCACCACAACACGGGACAGCCATTCACCTTACCCACAGCCAGGCAGACATTGACAACAGATGCATCGGATTATGCCTGGGGGGCCCATATGGCAGGAAGATGTATTCAGGGCACATGGTCCGCAAGTCAAATGCATCTACATATCAATCAAAAAGAGACGCTAGCTGTTCAGAATGCCCTGACAGCCTTCAAGGATCTACTTCATCCAGGACAACTACTGATAAAGACGGACAATACTACAGTCATGTGGTACATAAACAAGCAGGGAGGCACACATTCCTACCCCCTCTGCAGACTAGCCATGAAATTGTGGGACACAGCATTGACTTACCAAGTACATCTGCAAGCACAATTCCTGCCAGGAAGGACAAATACTCTGGCAGACGAACTAAGCAGAAATCTAATAGATCCCCACGAGTGGAAATTGGATCCACAAGTCTTCAGCATGATAACAAGGAACTGGGGATGCCAGGGCATTGACCTATTTGCCTCCCCTCACAACTGCCAACTACAGAGATTCTGCACAAGGACTTATCACAAGCAAGCATGGAAAGTGGATGCTCTATCTTTCAGCTGGAAAAACCTAACAGTATATGCCTTTCCTCCTGTACCTCTCCTTCCCAAGGTACTCCTCAAGGTCAGGCAAGAGAAGCCAAAAATGATACTGATTGCCCCAGACTGGCCCCCGCCAGCACTGGTACCCAATCCTAAAGAGCTTGTCTCAGTGCCCAGCTTGGACATTACCTCAAATTCCTCACTTATTGACCCAACATGACAGTCAAATACTGCACATCCAATTCAGGACCTTAAACCTGGCAGCACGGCGGATAATGTAGCCATTCAAGACACACCTCTCTCGAAAGCAGTGATGGATGTTGTTTTGGAGGCCAGGAGGCCTAGCACCAGAAAATCTTATGCAGAAAAATGGAAGAGATTCTGTGCTTGGAACCATGCACAAGGTATTGACACGATTGTTCCAAATATTCCTCAGATTTTGCAATACTTAACTGAGATGCTGGATAAAGGCCTTTCCTTTTCATCAATTAAAATTCATGCCTCTGCCATTTCAGCTCATTACAATACAGAAGCACCTATTTTTTCTCATCCATTACTAAGGCAGTACCTCAGAGTGGCCAAAAACATAAGACCTCCAAGGAGAGCACCAGTACCTGCATGGGACCTCAACTATGTCTTGGAAAAACTCACACTGCCTCCGTTTGAGCCGGCCTCTGCAGCTGATATAAAATTCTTATCCTGGAAAATCAGCTCTGCTCCTGGCAATAACCTCCACTAGACGAGTCTCAGAGTTACAGGCACTCATGGCTGTGGAACCCTTTATCATTTTCCATCCTGACAGGGTTTCTCTGAGGACAAACCCTACATTTATGCCTAAGGTAGTGTCCAGTGTGGCCTTTAACCAAACAATTCATTTGCCTACCTTTTACCCAAAACCGTAGAATAAGGGTGAGAGACTTCATTTGCATTCTTTGGACATTCACAGGCAGCTACGCTTCTACTTAGACAGAACCAAAGCTTTCAGAAAGACTGAACAACTTCTAGTGGCATATGCTGCAGGATCACAAGGAAAGCCTATCTCAAAGCAGACTATTTCAAAGTGGATAGGCCACTGCATTCGGTTCCGCTATTCACAGCATGGCAAATCAGTGCCTAAGGGCATTAGGCCACATTCAACCAGAGCAGCAGCCACTTCAGCAGCCTTCCTCAGAGGAATACCAACCAAAGACATCTTAGAGGCTGCAACTTGGAGTTCAGTGCATACTTTTACAAAGCACTATCACTTACCTCTCTACTCTAAATCCAGGGCAGGCTTTGCCACTGCAGTTCTGCAGGGCCTGATACCCTTTCCTAATCCTATTTAGCACCAGCCTCCCAACCTTAGCTTTGGGATTCAGCCCAATTGTAATGAATGAACAGTGAAACACGATGAACATAGTACAGTTGTGTACCTACCATAAATGTAGATGTTCGAGTGTAATCACTGTTGCAGTCTAGGTTACCCTCCCACCATCCCCATTTTCCTTTGCTGGGACTTATCTATACTTCTCTATTCTACACAACCTATGTGGTGTATTTGTTTGTAGATGAAGGAAAAGTTGTTTTTTGGGCACACATGCTTATTGGCATAATTTAGCCTACCATTTTAGGGGCACCTGACATCTGGGGCAAGAAAAACTGAAGAAAATGGCGTCGGCTGCATCTTTTATACCTCTGGCACACTGACGTCAGGGAGGAGGCAACAGCAACCGACGCCGGACCTAGACTTTGGAACTCGGGCCGACTGCGAGTAGCCTGCCAGCAGGATAACCCAATTGTAATGATTGCAACAGTGAATACACTCGAACATCTACATTTATGGTAGGTACACAACTGTACTTTTCCTTGCTACCCAAGGAATTCTGTGAAGTGATAGATTGCCTTACCCTTTCAGTGCCAACAAATGCAGATCCTCAGAAGTTCTTTGCTGCCAGCCAGAACACCATTATTGTCTGCCAGTCTGAAAGCCCATCTTCTGTGCTGCTTACGAATCTGCTTTTTCAGATAAGTGCTCCATTGGGGTTTCTTCTCCTTCTTTGTTATTGTGTTCCTGTCATCCAGAAATGGAAATTGTTAGTGTGGGAGGTATATTCCCTGTAAAGACAGTCACAACCAGTGTCTTTTTTTTTTTTTTTTGGGGGTGGGGGGGTGCTTTCTACTGTTGTACTCTGTGTTCTGTCTTCCAGGCGTTTGAGCCTCAGACCCTTCATAGGGTCTCCTCTTTGTCCATATGCCTGGAGAATGAACGTCTTAAGATATTCTTCATGTTTCACTGTTGCAGCCCTGACTTGTGGGATTTCCTGCTATGGAAGTCCTTGGCCAGCTTGACTACCCAAGTAAAAATCTCCCTCCTCCTTAGGCTGGTAGACATCCTCTCCGAAGTCAGTATGCTTGGGCATAAAGGGATCCAGCCGACGCCATGACATCAGTCTTCTCTTGCCATCAGAGCCAAAAGCAGTGTATCACTCTGTCCACACCAGAGAGAAGTTGTCTAAAATCTAAATATCCCATTGGGGAACTTTTTTTATTGCTTTAACCCATGTCAGATAAGGTTAACAATTGTCTTTGCTGTAGTATGCAAATTCCCACACCAAGACTTTCATACATTGTGTGTCACCTGTCTAGGCCCTAATCACGATGTCCCTAATTGCTGTTTTTGCACCCATTTCAGCTCTAGGGCTGTCAGGCTTAGGGCTGAAACCTTAGCTAGGTATCTTAGTCTGCCATCTATTTTGCATCATCCTATGGCGTCAGCCAATAATCCCGAGGTTGAGCTCCCTAAGTATAGGAAAGACCAGGAAAAAAGACACAAGCTTAAGGCCTCGAATGACAACTGTTCCCTGTCTGCCAGTCTCCCAAAGCTTGTTATTTTCAAGGAAGATGAGGCACTTTCACAGCCACCTTCTGCAACCGAGGTGGTGCAGGCCTCTGTCACGACCTGTAAGCAGTCCGACATGCCACCGCGTCCCTCAACTCATGCACAGCCCTTGGCTTTTAGTTGGTTGGTTGGGTCCACAGTCACTCAGCAGACCTCAGTTTCCGACGAGCGTTCTTTTACCGGCAATATGCTTTTGAGGTGTCAGCACAAAGAGGCTGGCATCAGGATTGCAGACATACCTAGGCCCAAGGCCAGAGCTACCTCTAAGAAGGCTTCTACCTCAGGTCCTATACCTAGGCCTACTGGCTACCATCCACAAGAATATCAGCAAGACCTGGTCAGGTTAACTGAGGACCTTATCTCCTTAGTCAGACCTAGACAACCCCCTTTGAAGTCTTCCCCAGGGAAAAGGAAGAGGGATCCTACCCCTCATGATTCAGATGAAGGATTCTGACCATGAGGATTTTGTCTTTGAGAAGGAACCCTTCCTTACTTCTTTTGAAGATTTAGATTCTGAAGAGAATCTGGCTTCAACTTTACCTCATGAAGACATCACTTTTGGGGAAACACTGCATGCCATGAGGGAGTACCCCCAATCTAAAAAGAGGGTTAAGGAGTTCCTTGACCTTCCGGAACACAAACCTTTGGCTATTCCTCCTGTATTGGAGGTGGTAGATGATGTTTTTATGGATTCTTCCCTGAATCCAGATCAACTACCTCCAGCCCCTCGAAAACCAGACAGGTTTTACAAGGTGCTGGGCTCACATAAAGACCTCTTCAGAAATCCCTGTGCTGATCCAGAGGTTGTCATTCTAGGACCTAAGAGAGCAAGAGCAAGCTCTTCAAATAGACCTTTACCTACTGACAAAGAAAGCAGGACCCTTGATAGGTTTGGTAAAAAAGTTTATACTTCTGCTACCCTAGCCATGAGGGCCCTTAATTGCCAGTTTCATTTGACAAAATGCCAACAAACTATTTTAGATTAAATGACGGAAAATATATCCTCCCTGGAGGACAAGAACATTACCAAGGAATTGTTGGACCTTTGCTATTCCAGCTCCCAGGTGACTTAGACACTCATTACACTGCGGCTGTGATGCTATGAAGGCCTCAAGCCAAGTTGCAGTATCTGGTTCTGTCATTACAAGGCTTGCTTGGCTTGGGGAACAGACCCTACCAGACCATGTCAAATCCAACCTTCTGGATGTACCCCTGAATAAGGACGTCCTCTTTGGGCCAAAAGCTGAGACGTGCTCAAAAAGATAGACGATAAAGCAAACTCTATGCAGACTATTAAGGACTTCCTCCAAGTTCAGCCTCCTAGGCTTAGTATGAATTTTCCCACTAAACATTGGTCCTTTCCCTCTTAGTCAAAAAGCAGGCAAAGGAAATCCTGGAGGAAAATGCCTCAAAGGCAGCATCAGTCACAAAGGCCCAGGCAGTGGTCCTCGGAAACTCCCAGGCTGGAGTGTTCTAAGGCCATAGGGCCCTAGCAGAAATCAGCAGTGACTCTTCTTTTCCCCTCCCAGTGCCCTTACCCTCTCCAGAAAAATAGGAGGAAGGCTATCCCTGTTCAAAGAAACGTGATTCGTCATTACTTCAGACATGTGAGTTCTGAATGTTATCTCAAATGGTTACAGCCTTACTTTCAAAGAGCCATTAAGATACTCAGGTTACCTAGATGTTCCACACAGTCAGTGAGCAGAGGCCCTTTCTCAAATTCACAACCTGTGCTGACAGGAGTCAGTGAAACTTGTACCAGTACACCAAATTGGGAAAGGGTTCTATTCCAGGCTGTTCTTGGTTTCCCGAAAGGAAGGCTCTTGGTGCCCTTTTCTAGACCTGTCCAGAGTCAATTAGTTGCTGCTGGTACCAAAATTCAAAATGTTGACTCTTCAAAACTTCTACCCATGATAGCCCCTAGGCTTTAGTGGTCACACAGTACCTAAAAGATGCTTACTTGCACATTCCTGTAGAGGACTCTTGCAGAAGTTTTCTACATTTCAGAGCAGGTACCTGTCACTTTCAATTCTCCGCACTGCCCTTTGGCTTGTCTACTGCTCCCAGGGTCTTCACAAAGTGTTTAGCTGCTGTGATCGCCTTCTGCAGAACAAGAGGGATTCAGATTTACCCCTGTCTAGACAACTGCCTTATTCAAGCCAGGATTTGGTCAAAGCTCCTCAAGGATCTGGCCTTTATTAAGTTCCTCCTCACCTTTTTGGGGTTCACCATAAATCTCCGCAAGTCCAACACAGACCCATCCACCAGGATACTTTTCTTGGAGGGGTCTTCTGGATCCCTCCCAAGGCCTTCCTCTCTTCAGAAAAGGTCTCCTTCCTGACAAAGTACTTCCAAAACATTATGCAGAGACAATATCTCAAAACATTAGGTTGCATGGCATCTTGTATCCTCATGATTCCTCTAGCCAGGCTACACATGAGGAATCACCAGTGGTACCTCAAGAATCTATGGTGCCAGCACGCACAGTCCCTGGAGATGGAAATTCAGCTGATCCCTTGCCACAAGGAGGAATTTGCATCCCAAGTCAGATGGGAAATTCAGCTCAGAGACAAGCACATAAATTGGAAAGAACTGATGGCAGTTCAAAAGGACCTAGTAGCATTCAAAGAAAAATGGAAACCTGCTAGTCAAAACAGACAACACTACAGTCACGTGGTACATAAACAAGGAGCCACTCACTCTTACCTTCTTTGTCGACTAGCTATGCGGTTCTGGGAGATGGCTCACTCTCTGGGGTTGCATCTCATGGCACAATACCTTCCAGGTGCTCAAAACACTGTAGCTGGTCATGTTAGCAGGAACTTGATGGATCCCCATGAGTGGCATCTGCATCAGGAAACATTTCTTTGCATAGTCCAGAAATAGGAATTCCCACAGATAGACCTCTTTGCCATGCAAAGAAAATGCTCAACTAAAAAGATTCTGTTCCAGGAGCAAACTACCCACAGCCTGGAGGACAGATGCTTTCTCCTTTCTTTGGAGCCACATTTTGCTTTATGCGTTTAACTCCACCTCTTCTTTCTCTGGTCCTTCTAAAAATCAGGGAAGAAGGCCCATGGGTTATTCTGATAGCCCAGGCAGCACTAATACTCACTTCTACTAAGTTTAACCAACACAAATCTGTGGCAGTTACATTAAAGAGTAGACATTCTGACTCAGGACAAGGGGAGGTTTGTGCATCCCAGCCTGCAGAGACTGAGACTCTCAGCCTGGATAATCCCCCAACATCCTCTTCTGAGCATACCATAAGCAGACAAGTTCAAGACATTCTCAAGTAAGCTAGAAGGCCTAGTACTACTGGCTATTACCTCAGTTAGGTGTGTCTCTGAGCTGCAAGCTCTCATGGTAGTGGAACCATTTCTTATATTCCATCTGATAGAGTATCACTAAGGACTAATCCATCATTTATGGCCAAGGTGTGATCATGGACGCATCCTTGAATCAAGATATTCACTTGCTCTCCTCCTTCCTCAGCCATCATAACCAGGGGGAGAGAATTCTTCACTCCTTGGATGTGCATAGACATCTTTGCTACTATATTGACAGAACTAAATCTTTCAGGAAATCAGACCCAACTCTTTCTGCCCTTTGCCATTGGTTCTGAAGAGAAACCAGTTTCCAAACAGACCATCTCCAAGTGGATCTCCCACTGTATCTCCTTTTGTTACAGCTGTCATGGCAAGAAGTTGCCTTAAACTGTAAGGACTCTCTACTAGGGTCACTTCTACCTCTGCTGCCTTCCTGATAGGAGAAAGACATTTTGGAAGCTGCTGCCTGGTCATCTGTCCATACCTTTACCAAACACTACCACTTATCAGCCTTCTCCAAGTCTAGACCAGGATTTGCCACTGCCATCCTGCAGGGCATCCTCTCTTCCCTATAATCTTTTTTCCACCCTCATCTCACCTTTGGGAATCATCCCACAAGTCAGGATTGCAATATTGAAACACAAAAAACATGCAACAGTTGTGTACACTTAATATAAATGTAAATGTTTGAGTGTAATCACTATTGCAGTCTTTTCGTCCCTCTGTTTCTGTCTTCTTCACTAAATGGAGGACCCACTGGATGTTCTCCTTGCAGGGCCCATTTTCTGCCTTGGACCCTTGCTTATGGTTCATCCTGGGGGCTCCTACCTTCTAGGAGGCAAGACAAAACCAATGTCATGGCATTGGCTGACTCCCTTTATACCCAAGCATTCTGACATCTGCTAGGACATCCACTAGCTTTAGGAGGATAAGAGATTTTTTACTCTGGTAATCCAGACAGCCAAGGGCTTCCACAGCAGGAAATCCCACAAGTTAGGACTGCAACAGTGAATACACTCAAACATCTACATTTATGACAAGTGTACACAACTGTACTTTGGTGGCTCAGGGTGCTATGGTGGAATCCTCCTGTCCCGATGGCCAGCTGTCCGCCATGATAAAGGCCAAAAAAGTCAGGCCTGATCCAGCTGCTGTCCAGCCTCCCTTGGACATGTCTATAGAGGCTGATGAAGGCCCTGAAGACTGTCCAATGGTTGCTTTGGATTCCTCTGCCACGACCCTGTCAGAGGCTGGCATGGATCTTACCTCTTGCAAGTCCTAGGAGGCATTTCAAACATCTCTATCTGATGCTGAGAAGGAATCTTGGCATTTAACATCTGAGATATCAAGAGGGATTCCTCAGATTTTAGTGAGGAGAAGATACCTACAACTATTTTAGAGTCGTGTCATTGATCTGACCCTCTAGGAAACAGAAGACAAAGCATATCCTCCCTGTTGCGAAGGATCCCCAGAGTGAATGGTAGGATTTCACTCAGGATTTATTTAATGCTATGATTACCTTGAAGCCACCTCAAGGGGTCTCTGATCCTTCTCCCCCGTCTTTTACTCCTACCAGGAAGCCTAGGGAACTGGATTCCTCCAATGAGGATCTAGACTCAGGAGAAGAATACCTAACCTATTTCTTCCCAAATCCCTTCCCCCTTGGACTGTAGCTCAGAGGAATAAGTTTCCTTAATTCCAGACTGTCCTTTCAGGATACCATTTCCCGTTTGATGGACTATTTTAAGTGGGATTGTTCTCACGTCTCTCGTATTCAAGAATAGGTGGTATGAGCTCCTACAGATGGAATCTGCCAAACCATCTACTATTCTTTCTGTTCAGGCTGCCTGTTTAGATATCTTTTCTACAGCTTCTTTTGGCCCCTGACACTCAGCCTCCTGCACCAAAAAAGCTGGGTAGGTTCTACTGGGTGCCTGAGGAGTGCAAATTTCTTTTAAAATACCATTCTGATGACCCTTCTGTAGTACAAGTCTCTTCTGACAAGCTATCCAAGTTGTAGCCCTCTACCAAGCTGCTTCCTTCTGACAAGGGGTTTATAGGACCATCGAATGGTTAGGCAAGAAAGTTTACACTGCTGCCACTTTGCTCTTTAGGGCAATTAACTACCAGATTTGTATGACCAAGTATGCTTTGGCCCTTCTTTTTCAGGTTTTCAAGGTAGTTTCTGACCTTCTTGACTCTGAGGGGGGAGGGCTTCTGCCCTTTCACTGCTGGGCTTCACTTCTCAACTTGCCTGTCATTCAATAAAATGCATTTATGATGCAGCTGATGCCTCTTCCAGGGCTGCTCCCTTTCCAGTCATGAGGCTTTATTCTTTGCTTCATCTTCAGACTTTGTCTGATGACATCAAAGACAAACTTTTGGATGCCTCTTTGGATAACAAAAGTATTTTTGGAACTGGTGTTTTTAAACTTTTCATGTCCTTCCAGGATAAGGGCTAAGTCTTACAGGAGCTGAAACATATTTTTGTTTCTCCTATTCCTAAGTTTCAGAGGAAGTATCCTTCCAAGTCTGCCTTTGTTAATAGGCAGTCTTGCCTTCCTCCTAAGGGAAAGAAGGGTTCTAGACATGTTCTTCATGCTAAGTCTACTCAGACGTCTTAATCCCAGAAACTTTCTTTTCAGGAGGAAGAACCAATCTTTTTTCTTTTTGACACTTTCCTTCCCCCTTCCCTCAGCCAGGTTACCTTATCTTTCCTCCTCTCACTGTCTCTTCAAATTTGCTACAAAGCCCCTCAGATTCTTTGGTTATGTCCATTATCCATCAGGGATATTTAATGGTTTGGAGGTCCTCTCTTCCTTTTCAGGTATTCCTCAACATCCTCCGGTACAGCTTTCTAATTTCCCAGAGGTTCTTCAATCTCTTTTGGATCAAGGCACCATTCAAGTCATGCCTTCCACCCAGGTGGTGAAGGGATTTTATACCATAATGTTTTTGGTTCCACTGAAGGAAGGGTACATGGAGACCAATTCTGGATCTTTCCCTGCTCAACATTTTTCTCAAGATTCCTTCCTTTCAGATGTTATCCCTTCATGCATTGCTTCCTTTCCTACTTCCTCAGGCCATTTAGTGTCTCTAAATCTTAAGGATGCATATCTTCACATTCCCATCCATTGTCTTTTCAGGACGTTTTTACGTTTCTCTGACTCTTCCTTGCATTTTCAGTTCTCTGCTTTACTCTTTTGGCCCATCACCAAATGCATCACTCCTGTCATTGCCTTTTTCAGGCTTCAAGGTATTCAGATTTTTCCTTATTTTTAGACAATCTGCATAATCAAGCCCCTTCTCCCAGCAGTCTGCAACAGGACCTCCAGTTTTCTACATTTGTAATACACAGTCTGGGGTTAACCGTATACCTCCAGAAATCAGTTCTGATGCCTTCCCAGGATTGTGTTTTCTTCAGGTGCAGACTTCAGACATTTTCCATATTGGCATTTCTTCCTTCCCCCAAAGCTTCGTCTCTGATGACCTTTTTCAATCCAGTCTTCCTCTGTCTGTCAAGGCCAGGGAGTTTCTTGGTCCTGGGGTTCATGGCTTACACTGTTCGCATGCTACCTCTCACCAGGCTCCATATGAGGAAACTTCAGTGGTACCTCAAGTCAGTGTGGCTTCAACATTGCCACCCTCGGAGTTCTCATTTCCTTTTATTCCTTGTCTCAAGCTTGAGTTTCAGTGGTGGATTCATCAACTCTTTCTTAATCCAAGGCTTCCTTTTCAAGCTCCAGCTCCAATGGAGGAGCTTTTTACAGATGATTCAGACAGGGGGTGGGGTGCCTCTTGTGACCCAGTAACAGTCCAGGGTCTCTGGCTTCTCATCAGAGGTCAGACCATGTCAACATAAAGGAGATGAGGGCTCTACTTCTGGCGCTGCATTCTTTTCATTGCGTCTTTCATCCCTGGCCCCTCAGAGTTTTCACAGAAAATACCACAGCAATGTAGTTGTCAACAAGCAGGCGGGTGCACAAGGTCTTATGTTCTTTGTACACTAGCTCTTCTGATCTGGGATCTAGCTACCCAGTATCGAGATACTTCAGGTGGTGTACATTCCCTTCAGAGCACAGTCTAGTGGCAGACTTCTTGAGCAGGTCTAGAACACAAGCTCATGAATGGATGCTTCACAGAGATATGTTCCTGGGCATCGTCAATCGGTGGTGTAGTATTCATGTAGATCTTTTTGCCTCCTCTCTGAACAGACAACTTCCTCTCTTCTGTTCAAGTCCCAAATTCTCTGACTTGGAAAATGGATGCCTTGTCTTTTCCTTGGAAGGGGCTATTACTGTATGCTTTTCCACCCCTTCTACTGTTATCTTGGACTCTCTCAAAATCTTGCTAATGACTCCTTTTTGACCCAGACAGCATTGGTCTCCCTTTCTCTCTCACTTGGCCAGGGGCAATTACTGCAAGTTACCTCACTGGGTGGATCTTCTCACACAAGACGAGGGATCTCTTTTCCATCCTCACCTGTCCACTCTTCAGCTGACACTGTGGGTGATGGGGATGTTCTTCGTGTTTCACTGTTGCAGTCATTACATTGGGTAATCTGCTGGCAGGTTGCCCTCATTCAGCCTGAATAACAAAGTCTTGGGTCCTGTGTCGGTTGCTGTCTCCTCTTCCATGACGTCAGGTCGTCAGGGGTATAAAACATGCAGATTTTCTTCAGTCTTTCTTGCCACGCGGTGCCCGAAGCAGAAGCAGTTCGCAAGTGCTGGTCGGCTGACTCCTGAAATTTTCATATTCGAGTTTTAGAACCGAAGTCTTCAATAAAGCTAAGTACCCTGTTGGGGAAACTTTTTCTTGCTCCTTACTGATGTCAGTAAAAGTTAATAATTGCATTACATGTGGGAAGCAAATACTTCATAAGGATTTTCATTTGTACTGTATTCCTTGCCTAGGCCCTGATCACAACGTGCCTTGCTGTTGGTTTTGTGCTAGATATAACCAACGCACTATTAAGCGTCGGTATATGTTTGCTTCTAAATATTTTGTTTCAATATTTAACTATCCAGCAATGTTGGTTAGCAATCCAACTACCGGAGTTCACAAAAAACGCAAGGAAAAAGACAGACCATCGAGGTCCAAAACCGATGACGAAACTTCTCCTAAGCCAGTCGCCGGTTTGCCGGTACTCAGTGAGGTGCTTAATACCCGCTACTTTTGAGTCTCAGGCCTCCACGGAGACCCATTCGGAGTCCGGTATGCCGCGAGATTCTCAAAGTATTGAACCCACGGATGTCTCTCCCTTGGATGGGTCCGGAGCTGCTGAGCAGGCACCGGCTTCTGAGGGTGTTTTTAGGCCACAACATTTTTATATTAAACCGACGCCAGCAACAAAAACAAGGTCAAAACCAACTTCAGTGTCTAAAAAAACCAACACATGAGCCACGTGCTCAGGCCCCTATGCCTAAAAAACAGATTATCAAAATGGCTGTGGATTTAATTACCTTGATCAGGGCTTCCAAACCCCCCCGCCTAAGAGGCCTAGGCAAGGCACTGATTATGAATTTTCAGATCAGGTTTCCATTTCTTCTGATCAGGAATTTTCTATTCCACCCTATGAGGATTCTGATGCAGAGGAATCCATCCCATCTGCATCTCCTCATGAAGATTACTCTTTTGGAGAGACTTTGCATACTTTAAGGGAACATTTTCACTGGGAGAGTCAGGACTTCTCTGAATGAAAAAAGAGGCTTAGGGATTTCCTTCTTCTTCCTCAGCATAGGCCTTTGGCAGTACCTCCTGTATTAGACATTGTTGATGTGTTCTCGGAATCAAGCATGGCTCCTGATTCCCTGCCTCCAGCTCCTAGTAAGCCAGACAGATATTACAGGGTTCCTGACTCCCACAAATTTCTTTTCAAAAATCCTGTTGCTGATCCTAAGACTATTTCTCAGGGTCCCAAGGGTGTAAAGGCTTCTACAGCCAAAAATCCTACCCCTTCTGATAGAGATTCCAGGGCGCTGGATAGATGGGGTAAGAAGGTTTATACGTCTGCAGCCTTGGCAGTCAGGGCTTTAAACTGCCAGTTTCATATGCTTAAATATCAACAGCATGTTATGGGCTTACTGAAACAGAAAATTATGTTGATTTCTGATTGTGTGGAAAATAAAGAGTTACAGGATTTATTGCATTCAGCAGAACAGGTTGGAAAGCATACTTTGCAATGTGGTTTTGATTCCTTGGAGGCCTCTTGTAGGGCTGCCATTACTGGATCTGTGATTAGAAGACATGCCTGGCTCAAGGAGCAAAATCTGCCTGATCATGTTAAAGCTAAATTGTTGAGATGCCTCTTTGCAGCATGATACTCTGGTAATAAGGCAGAAGAGGTTTTAAAGAAAATGAAAGACAAAGCTAAATCTATGCAAATTGTAAAAGATTTCTTGCAAGTGCAGCCACCCAGATTCAGTAGGCAGTGGCCTACTAAAAATTGGTCCTTTCCTGTGTCCAACAGAGCCACTCAGGGCAAACCCAGGTGCTCAAAAGACTCCAGATATCAATCACAGGGTTCTTACAGGTCAAAGCAATGGGGTGCCTCCACCTCCAAATTTGGAGGAAACAAAGCACAACCCTACAGTAAGCAGTCTCAATGACTTTACTCTACCATCTCCAAGCACTTATCTTTTGGCAGCCCCCTTGGGGGGAAAACTAGCACTTCATGCTCATAATTGGCAGTTAATTACCCAGGACAAGTGGGTATTAAACATAGTATCCCAGGGGTACAGATTTCATTTTCATACTTGCCAATTCCAAACGGATGGCCGGATTTGTCACAAAACCAGTGGGCAGAGGCCCAAAAACAAGTCATGTCCCCCATGGATATGGGGGCTATTCAACCGATACCAGAAAAGGAAAAAGGACAAGGTTTTTATTCAAGACTTTTCCTGGTACCCAGAAAAGACAATTCATGGCAGCCAATCCTGGATTTATTGATTCTGAACACGCTCCTGGACATTCCAAAATTCATAATGCTGACTTTACAACAGCTACTGCCTATGCTAGCCAAGAATGCTTGGTTAGTAACTCTAGACTTAGAGGCATACCTGCATATCCCAATAAGGGAATCATGCAGAAGATACCTCCGCTTCAAAGCAGGTTTTGTGCATTGCCAATTCTCTGCACTGCCCTTTGGCTTATGTACTGCGCCCAGGGTCTTTACAAAGTGCCTGGCACCAGTAATTGCATTCTGCAGACAAAGAAACATTCAGATTTATCCTTATCTGGACAATTGTCTCATTCAAGCAGAGGGCAAGGACACTCTTCTTCAGTATCTAGCGTTTGTAAAAAGGCTTCTAGCATGCCTAGGGTACACCATAAATGAAAAGAAATTGCAACTGGTACCCTCTCAAATAATTACATTCCTGGGTGCAAGCTTGAATACAACTGCCCAGATGGCTTACCTCACGCCAAACAAACAAAGGCAACTGACAACATACTTCAAACAAATGGCAACAAAAACCCAGTTATCTGCAAGACAAATTCTGCAGGCTTTGGAGCTCATGCCATCCTGCATTCTACTAATTCCATATGCGAGACTGCATATGAGGAAACTTCAATGGTACCTAAAAAGTTTATGGAGTCAACATTGTCACAGCCTGGAAACAATGATTCCTCTCATTTCCTGCCTACAGCAGGAATTTCTTTGGTGGGCAGAGACATGTCACCAAATCAACGGACTGTCATTCACTCTACCCCCTGCCACCCAAACCCTAACTACAGATGCATCAGACTATGCTTGGGGGGCCCACCTGGCAGGGAGATGCATTCAGGACAAATGGAGCCCAAACCAAATGCATCTGCATATCAACCAGAAAGAAATGCTAGCTGTTCAGAATGTTCTGACAGCCTTCAAGGACTTACTTCATCCAGGACAACTACTGATAAAGACGGACAACCCCACAGTTATGTGGTACATAAACAAGCAGGGGGGTACACATTCCTACCCCCTTTGCAGACTAGCCATGGTCTTGTGGAACACAGCCTTGACTTACCAAATACATCTCCAAGCTCAGTTCCTGCTAGGAAAGCAAAATACTCTGGCAGATGACCTAAGCAGAAATCTTATGGACCCGCACAAATGGAAACTGGATCCACAAATCTTCAGCATGTTAACACAGAAATGGGGGAGCCCAGACATAGATCTATTTGCCTCTTCCCAAAATTATCAGTTGGACAAATTCTGCACAAGAACTCATCACAAAAAAGCATGGAAAGTAGATGCTCTATCCTTCAGCTGGGAGAACTTATCAGTCTATGCCTTCCCCTCTGCCTCTACTCTCCCAAGGTCTTACTAAAAGTCAGACAGGAAAAACCAAAAATGATCCTAATTGCTCCGGACTGGCCTCGCCAGCACTGGTACCCGCTTCTAAGGAACATGTCACACCTTCCTCCATGGTACTTGCCTCAAATACCTCATCTACTGTCTCAGCAGAACTATCAAATTCTGCACACTCAGCTCCAAACTCTGAATCTTGCAGCATGGCTAAGCAACTGATTATTCAAACCACACCTCTCAGTAAATCTTTGATGGATGTCATTTTGGAAGCCAGAAGGCCTAGTACTAGAAAATCTTTTGCTGATAAATGGAAGAGATTTTGTGCTAGGAACCAAGCACAAGGACTAGACACAGCAAAGCCCAATATTCCTTAGATTTTACAATACTTAACTGAGATGCTTGACAAGGGCCTATCTTTTTCTTCTATAAAAATCCATGTCTTTGCCATCTTGGCTCATTAGAATACAGAGCCTCCCCTCCTTTCTCATCCACTGCTTAAACAGTATCTTAGAGGGGCCAAAAATTTAAGGCCACCCAGAAGAGCACCAACTCCTGCATGGGATCTCAATTTTGTGCTTGAAAAACTCACCCTGCCTCCTTTTGTACCAGCAGCTACTGCGGATATAAAATGCCTATCTTGGAAAACAGCCTTTCTTTTGGCAGTCACTTCAGCAAGAAGGGTTTCAGAATTACAGGCTCTCATGGCAGTGGAGCCTTTCATTATATTTTACCCGGACAGGGTCGCCCTCAGAACCAATCCTTCTTTTATGCCTAAAATGGTATCCAGTGTGGCTCTTAACCAGACCATTCACCTGCCAACATTTTACCCAAATCCACAGAACAAGGGGGAGCGGATTCTGCATTCATTGGATGTACACAGACAACTAAGATTCTACTTAAACAGGACCAAATCTCTAAGAAAGTCTGAGCAACTACTGGTAGCATTTGCTGCAGGATCAGAGGGGAAAGCTATGTCAAAGCAGACTATTTCTAAATAGATAAGCCACTGCATTTGTTTCTGCTGTTTGCACCATGGTAAACCTGTGCCCAAGGGGATCAGATCACATTGCACCAGGGTTGCCTCTACTTCAGCAGCTTTTCTCTGAGGGGTTCCCAACCAAAGACATTCTAGAAGCTGCTACTTGGAGCTCTGTTCATATCTTCACTAAGCATTATCATTTACCTCTCTTCTCCAAATCCAGGGCAGGCTTTGCCACTGCAGTCCTGTAGGGCCTTATAGCCACTCCTAATGCTGTTTAGTTTCAATCCTCCCATCCATAGCTTTGGGATTCTACCCAAATGTAATGACTGCAACAGTGAAACACGAAGAACATAGTACAGTTGTGTACACTTACCATAAATGTAGATGTTGGAGTGTATTCACTTTTGCAGTCCAGGTTACCCACCCGCCATCCCCCATTCTATACCTTTTCTTTCCTTCACTATATTCAAAAGCCTTTGTGGTGTATTTGCTTTTAGTTGAAGGTAAAGTTTATGTTTCTAAAAGTGCATTTATATATTTACTGTTTATTTATATATATATATATATATATATATATATATATATATATATATATATATATATATATATTTGCTTCCCATTTGGGGGGCACCTGACATCTGGGGCAAGAAAACACTGAATAAAATGGCGTCGGCTGCATGTTTTATACCCCTGACGACCTGACGTCATGGAAGAGGAGACAGCAGCTGATGCAGGACCCAAGACTTTGTTATTCAGGCCGACTGAGAGCAACCTGCCAGCAGATTACCCAAATGTAATGACTGCAACAGTGAATACACTCGAACATCTACATTTGTGGTAAATGTACTCAACTGTACTTTTTGAGCCCTTCTAGGCAGCTCTTTTCTAATGACATGCTCTGGGCTCTGCAGGAGACCAGGAAACCCACTACCAGAAAAGCTTGTAAAGACGCATTCTACTAGGGTAAATTCCGCCTCTGGTGCATTTTTCCAAGGGTCTGAATACCAATTCTAACACTGAGGCTGCTACTTGATCCTCTGTTCATACTTTCACCAAACATTACAAGTTGGATGTTGTTTCCAGGGCCAGTGCAGGCTTTGTTAGGGCTGTCCTGCATGGGTTCATGGAGCATTCTTCTCTGTTTTCCTCCTTCCGGGCTTCCTCTTGAGCTCTAGTACTTGTCCGTACGTGAAGAATCCTGCAACAGTAGTATGGAAGGACATAGTACAGTTGTGTAAAATCTTACTATAACAGTAGATGTCCTTCTCTTCACTTTTGCAGTATTTGGTCCCCCCGTCCTGACTCTTGCCTTGTGTTCTGCTTACCCTTCTGGCTGAGGGGCCCTTCTTCCTTTTTTCTTCTGGATGCATGTGTTCCTCTTTGCCTCTGAGGGTATTCTGTTCCTTCTGGAGCTTTTTCATTTCTGAGGAGTATCTGTATCCATACGTCAACTTTATGCCCTGCATAAAGCATGGGGAGCATTTTTTTTATGTATGGCTCTTGTAACAGCTGAAGGGTTTGGTATACTGGTCAGATGTTTGGCTATCTTTGGAAGTAGCTCCCTTAGGTGAAGAATACTCAACAGTGAAGAGAAGGACATGTACTGTTGTGGTAAGATTTTACACAATTATACTTTCTCGTAAGTGAAGGTCCGCTAATGCAGCTAGCTGCAGATGAAGGGGGGGAGGGTTGTCTTAGCCCTGAAGACCTAAAAACATTGCTGCATAATAGGACCTTTCTTTATCCCGTCATACAACCACTCTCTCATGTAGTATCTAAAGAAGCAATGGGCATAAATTCAGATCGCCTGTGTTGAGGAAGTGAAGCTTGTCTAGAGGTAGCTCATCAGTAGGGGTGTCACTGTGTTGGCTTTTAATTTCCACAAGGAAAATAAGAAGCTTGTAGACTCTGTCAGTTGTTGCTGCAGTCCTCTCCTGAAGCTGTGAATTCAGGGAAACCATATCTGGGCAGGATTTGCAGAACTTGTCACTCTGTAGGTCAGTCTTTTACCAAGTTTGGAAAAACTAGTCCTCCACTTTTTCTACTTGGTACAGCAGGGAAGGTGGGGTTGCAGTGGACCTGTTATCTCTCGTGTAGCTCAGCAGAGTCTTGCCGTTCCTGCTGATTCCACATGTCATCTCAGAGTTCAGGGGAATGAAGATTAAAACTTTTCTTTTTTGTCACCCACTGGTAACAGAGAAAGGATGTAGGTTCAGGCACACACTGATCTCTGTTAATGAAGGAAAACTCCACACTCTTAGTCACGGATATCCCTCCAAAGTTGAGGGAGCACCTTGCTCCCCTTTAGGACCTGTTTTTTGATGTAGATCCTTCATCCCATTGGAGTTGCCAGCTGGAATCTCAGAGAATGAAGGTGTCACTCAGAAGGCAATATCTCCAAATGGAAACAGTTTTCAGTTTGAACATAGTGGCAGCCTTTACTGTCCTGCTCAGATAACAATTTGATTTTAGTATGATTTATTCCGTAGTCATGATGCACGGTGTGTCAGCTTTTTCTGAGCATTCTGACCTTTTGGAGAGCATGATTGTATGATTGTTTCTCAGCGCGGGTGAGCCAAGGCAATTCCTTAAAAGGGAGTAATCTTTTTTTATCTGCCTTTCTTGGATCAGTCCTTATAATTTCATCTACCTGTTGGTCATGGTCGCTTATCTGCAATCTAACCATTTGGACTAAGTAGCATTAAAGCTGATTTCTTGGAAAATTCTGTTTCTTGTGGCCATCACCTCTGTGAGTAGGATCCTTACTCTTCAGGCACTTGTTTGTGGGGAACTGTTTGGTGTTTTCAGTAGCTTTATGTGCCTCTAAAGATGAACCCCACATGTCTTTCTGAGGGTGGTTTCATAATTGTTCTGTAGATATTCTCTTCATCTCTCTCTCCTTCACTGAGGCAGAAACCAGGGAAGACATGCCCTTCACAATGTTCTTCGTGTTTCACTGTTGCAGTCATTACATGTGGGTAATCTGCTGGCAAGTTGCCTTCAGTCGGCCTGAATTCTAAAGTCTTGGGTCCTGCGTCGGTTGCTGTCTTCTCTTCCATGACATCAGGTCATCAGGGGTATAAAACATGCAGCTGACGCCATTTTCTTCAGTCTTTCTTGCCACGCAGTGCCCGAAGCAGAAGCATTTTGCAAGGGCCGGTCGGCCGACTACTGAAATAGTCGCATTTGAGTTTCAGAACCGAAGTCTTCAATAAAGCTAAGTTACCCTGTTGGGGAAACTTTTTTCTTGCTCTTTACCAATGTCAGAAAAAGTTAATAATTGTATTACTTGTGGGAAGCAAATGCCTCATAAGGATTTCCATTTATACTGTATTCCTTGCCTAGTCCCTAATCGCAACGTGCCTGGCTGTCAGTTTTGTGCTAGATTTAACCAACGCACTATTAAGCATCGGTATATTTTTGCATCTAAGTATTTTGGAAACAGATTTAACTACCCAGAGATGTTGTCGGATAGCAATCCGACTACAGGAGTACATAAAAAACGCAAAGAAAAGGACAGAGAAAGGCAGTCGAGATCCAAAACCGACAAAGCTTTTCCTAAGCCAGTCGCCAGTTTGCCAGTACTCAGTGAGGCGCTTTCGCAGCCCCTGATACCTGCTACCTTCAAGCAGGCCTCTACCGACACCCATGTGGAGTCCGGCATGCTGCAAGATACTCAAGGTATTGGACCGACGGATGTATCTCCCTCGGACGGGTCCGGAGCCGCTGAGCAGGCACCGGCTTCTGAGGGTGTATTCAGACCTCAACATTTTTATATCAAACCGACGAAAGCTGCAAAACCAAAGGCAAAGACACCTTCTAAAACTAAAAAAATGACACCTGAGCCACTTGCACAGGCCTCTATGCCTAAAAACAGATGATCAAAATGGCTGAAGACCTTATTACCTGGATCAGGGGTACCCATCCCCCTCCAGATAAGAGGCCTAGGCAAGACACTGACTATGCATCTTCAGATCAGGTTTCTATTTCTTCTGATTCCTCTTCTGATCAGGAATTATCTTTACCTCCCTATGAGGATTCTGATGCTGAGGAGTCCATTCCATCTGCAGCTCCTCATGAGGATTATTAATTTGGAGAAACCTTGCATAATTTGAGGGAGCATTTTCACTGGGAGAGTCCAGACTTCTCAGAATCAAGAAAGAGGCTCAGGGATTTCCTCCTCCTCCCACAGCACAAGCCTTTAGCCATTCCCCCTGTGTTAGACATTGTGGATGATGTTTTTTCGGAGTCAAGCCTGACCCCCTGACTCTCTACCTCTGGCTCCCAGTAAGCCTGACAGGTATTACAGGATCACTGACTCTCATAAATTTTTATTTAGAAACCCTGCTGCTGATCCTGAAACTATTTCACAGGGTCCAAAGGGAGTTAAGGCCTCAACAGCAAAAAACCCTACCCTCTCCGACAGAGATTCAAGGGCACTGGACAGATGGGGAAAAAAGGTTTATACATCTGCAACTTTGGCAATCAGGGCCTTAAACTGTCAATTTCATATGCTTAAGTACCAACAACATGTTATGGGATTACTGAAACAGAAAATTATGTTGTTTTCAGAATGTGCAGAAAATATGGAATTGCAGGAATTATTGCATGCAGCTGAACAAGTTGGAAAGCATACTTTGCAATGTGGTTTTGATTCTTTAGAGGCCTCCTGCAGGGCCGCAGTTACTGGATCTGTGATTAGGAGGCATGCCTGGTTAAAGGAACAAAATTTGCCTGATCATGTTAAAGCTAAATTGCCAGATGCACCTTTACAGCATGATTCTCTGTTTGGTATTAAGGCAGAAGAGGTTTTAAAGAAAATGGAAGACAAAGCTAAGTCTATGCAAACTGTTAAAGATTTCTTACAAGTGCAGCCACCTAGATTCAGTAGACACTGGCCTACAAAAAATTGGTACTTTCCTGTGTCAGACAGAGCTCAAAGCGGCAAATCCAGACGCCCTAAGGGTTCCAGGTACCAGGCTCAAGACTCATACAGGTCAGAGCAATGGGGCGCATCCACCTCCAAATCTGGAGGCGATAAAGCGCAGACCTACAGAAAGCAATCCCAATGACTTCCCTCTGCCTACACCAAGCACTTATCTTTTGGCAGCACCCATAGGGGGAAAATTAGCACTTTTTGCTCAAAATTGGCAGTTAATAACCCAGGATAACTGGGTACTGAACATCTTATCACATGGATACAGATTCCATTTCCACACTCTGCCAATGACAAATGGTTGGCCAGACCTGCCAAAAAAAAACAATGGGCAGAGGCTCAGAAACAGGTTACGTCCCCTCATGGGTATGGGCGCCATTCAGACAGTACCAGAACAGGAAAAAGGACAACGTTTTTACTCAAGACTGTTCTTGGTACCCAGAAAGGACAAAGCCTGGCGGCCAATACTGGATTTATCAATTTTGAACACATACCTGGACATTCTAAAATTCAAAATGCTCACTTTGCAACAGCTTCTGCCCATGCTGGGCAAGAATGCTTGGCTGGTGACTCTAGACTTAAGAGGCATACCTGCATGTCCCAATAAGACAGTCATGCAGAAGATACCTCAGATTCAAGGCTGGCTTAATGCATTACCAATTCTCTGCACTGCCCTTTGGCTTATCTACTGTGCCCAGGGTCTTTACAAAGTGCCTGGCACCAATAATTGCATTTTGCAGACAAAGAAGTTTTCAAATATATCCTTACTTGGACGACTGTCTCATTCAAGCAGAGAAGGACACTCTTCTATGACACCTGGCGTTTGTGAAAAGGCTTCTAGCATGCCTAGGGTACACAATAAACAAAAAGAAATCACAACTGGTACCCTCTCAAAAGATAACATTCCTAGGTGCAAGCTTGCATACAACTGCCCAGATGGCTTACCTCACGCCAAACAAACAAAGGCAACGGACTACTTACTTCAAACTGATGGCAACAAAAACCCAGTCTTCTGCAAGACAAATGCTGCAAGCTCTGGGCTTCATAGCACCCTGCATCCTACTAATTCCATATGCAAGTCTGCATATGAGGAAACTTCAATGGTACCTAAAAAGTTTATGGAGTCAACATTCACACAGTCTGGAAACAATGAATCTGGAGTAGGGACTTCATTTGTCAGCAACCTGTGGGTCTTGGATCCGATATCGGATCCGAGCCGGCAACTATTCATACAGCTATGGATCCGAGCTCCTAGCTCCTCCTCTCACCCATAATCCCCTGCCAACCCCAATTGACCTCAGATCTAGTTTGCCACTCTTAAAAGAGACAGCTGGATTGCAGAGCTCCTGGCGACTTTCAGATAAATTTTAAGAAAAACTTGTTAAAATAGAAAATCTTTCTTTTCTTAAATAGTGTGTGTGTTTAGGATCCCCTTTTGTTAATTTTATTCTTCTTTAGTGTATTTCCTCCCCTCGCTGGTCGTAGTGTGTGTGTATGTGTTGTTTGTGTTTTTGGGGCCTGGTGTGCTTGTGTAGTTTTTTTCTTTTCTTGAAAAATGTCAGAGGCTCCAAAGCCCATTTTTTCTAAGTGCACCGAGTGTGGCCATAAGCTTTCACCGGCGGATGGCCACACTCTGTGTGTTCGGTGCTTTGGGATTGAACACCTGTCCTCAGGATGCACGATTTGTGCAGGGTTCAACCCCAGGGCACTGAAAGAGTGGAGGTCGAAGCTGGTCCTGGCGGGACTTTTGCCCCCGGAGTCGGCTTCGGCCTCCGCTACTCCCGTGGCACCTCCCCAGCCTGTGGTGGTGGCCACTCCTGCCCCCCTTCCTCCGGCCGGGATTCAAACTTCCACTAAAGCGCCGGAGGATAGGGAGGCCAGGAGGGAGAAACGGAGGGAGAAGCACCACAAGCGGCGGGCCGAGGCCTCAGCTTCGGCCCCCCCCAGCTAAGCGGGCTTCTCCCTCCATGGCTTCCAGGTCTCCTCCTCCTCGGCTCCGATCACCTTGCTTCTCCCCGGGACTGGAGGAGGAGGAGACCCGATCTCCGTCGAGGTCATCGAGGTGGCACTCCAGGCTGCCTCGGTGGCCTCGTCGAGATCCACGTACAGCCTGTCTGATGCAGACTTGGACCGGATGATGAGAAGGTTCATCCAGGCCCAGCTGCAGATGGGAGTGCTTCTACCTCCCCCCCCCTCCCTTCTGTGGGGAGCTCGTCACCCTTTTTTGCTCCGATAGCTCCTTCTCCGACCTGCTTTCCAGGTTCGGAGCGCTTGGAGCCGGGCAGCGTTGGAGCCGGGGGTGGGTCGGCGTCAACAGTACTGGGTGCTTTGGATCCGACCCTACCCTCGAGTCTGTCGGTTCCATCGTTGGATCCGACCTCTCGGAGCCGTGGCCCGAGCCTCGGATCCGAGGGATTCAGTGTACCTTCGGCTCCGTCCAGGTCGGAGCACACTGGTCCCTCGGATCCGACGGTCTCGGCGCCAGTTCCGATCCCTTCATCTGATCCGAGTGGGAGTCGGCTCTCTGAGCCCAGGGAGAGCAGCTCCCCCTCGGGCTTCGATGTAGTGGAGAGGGCTCTGTCGAGAACATCCAGACCCCCGGCCCTTGTCTCGGCTCCGCCCTGCACTCCCTCTCTGCTGGGTCAGGCTTCCATCATCCAGCCACAGAGACAGCCTGCTTCGATGTCCCAGGTTGTTCCTTTGGAACAGGACATTGCTGGTGAGACCTCCTCAGACAGCCCCCCCAAGGAAGTGCCTCGCAAGCATAAGTGTAAGAGGAGGCACGTAGACTCCCCCGAGTCCTTAACAGAGGACACGGACTTGGATGAAGGGGAAGGCTCCTCAAGATCACCCCCTGAGGATGTCTCCTTTGGAGACATCGTAGAAATGCTTAGGCTCGGGGGGGGAGTCTGCCCCCAAGGCTTCCTCCGACGAGTCCGTGTTCATGGAGGCATTCGAAGCAGGCCCGTCTACCTCTTGGGTGTCCCCTCTGGCCGGTCCCTGGTGGACCTTGTGACCACCAGGGCGTGGAAGGAGCCGGACACTGTGGAGCCTATTCCCAAGCGCCCAGATAGGATTTTGAGCCCCCCCCCCCGCAGACTGGCCCCACTAGAGCAAGGGTCCCCCTGTAGATGCCATGTTGATGGCGGCAGCCACTAAGAGGGAACTAGCTCAGGAGAGCCCCTCGGTCCATCCTCCGAGCAAGGAGTCTCGCTTGATGGATTGCCTTGGGAAGCGGGTATTCAGTTCAGCGACCTTCTCAGTAAGGTCTCTGAACTACATGGCACATGTCATCAGGATGCAGCGCGATCTTATTAAAGAATACGCTGCTTCCCCCCCCCCCCCGGAGTCCATGTCGGCAGAGGACAAGCAATTGTACTCCACTCGTATGGCCACTCTGAGATCTGTTTCTAATACCTCTATGCGGCTGTTGTCTCACACAACTGAGGGAGCCGCTAGAGCTAGCGGAGCGGGCCTAGTTATGAGACGCCAGGCCTGGCTCCGACATTGTGACTTCGCGGAGCCCTTTAAGGCATCCTTTGCAAATGCCCCCTTTGATGGTTCTGCTTTGTTTGGCAAGACCGTTCGCGAGACACTTGTCTAGAGCGAGAAGGACGGGAAGACGTTGTCTGCCGTCGGAGTCTGCTTCTCTGCTCCCCAGAGGTCCTTTTCCAAGAACCAAAAGGGACAGAAGAAGATGTGGTTCCGGAAATCACAACATTCCCAACCTGCTCCGGACAACCAGTCCTTCCGTGGCAGAGGAGGACAGGGAGGATGCCGCCCTAGAGGCAGAGGGGCACCGAGAAATTTTGGGTCCAGAGAATCCTTCTCTGATCAGCCCACGCAACAGCCCTGAAGGGTTGCCCGACTGCTCCACTCTGGAGGCAGTCGGGGGGGCGCTTCTCGAGGCATCTGGCGGCATGGGAGTCCATTACGTCAGACCGCTAGGTGCTTCGGATTATATCCAGAGGTTACAAAATCCCTATGCTTCATGTTCCCAGACTCAAGAACCTCCCCGATGTACCACCCAATCAGAGGGAGGCTGCAGCAGTGGAAATCCAGCAGCTGCTAGAAAAAAGGGCCATCCAACCCGTCCCCCCAGACCAGCTCGGATTAGGGTTTTACTCCAGGTTCTTTCTGGTGCCAAAAAAGACAGGGGACCTGAGACCAATTCTAGACCTCTCCCTCTTGAACCTGTCTGTAACCAAGGAGAAATTCCGAATGGTCACTCTTCAGTCCATTCTCCCCCTGTTACTGGAGAACGACTGGATGTGCTCAATAGACCTCAAGGATGCGTACTACCACATCTTAATGGACAGACGATCCAGGAGGTTTCTCCGCTTCTGGCTGGGAACCAGCCACTATCAGTTCAGGGTCCTTCCCTTTGGCCTCACCACAGCCCCCAGGGTGTTCACCAAAGTTTTAGCAGTGATAGCGGCCCACCTGAGACTTCAGGGAATGCAGGTCTTCCCGTACCTGGACGACTGGCTCCTGACCGCCCCAACAAGGCATCTACTCTGCTCAGCCAGAGATTTTTTTCTTCGCCTAGCCCCCCAGTTAGGCATCACGATCAATATGGACAAATCCTCCCTTGCTCCGACACAAGTGATAGACTTCATGGGGCCAGGTTAGATGCGAAAAGTCTACGAGCCTACCTCACTTCGGAACGACTACAGAATCTCAGTTTACATGTGCGGGCCATCCTCCAGTCAGAAGCTCCACCCACGGAATTGGTCCTGAGGGCACTGGGCTCTATGGCAGCGGCAATTACACTCCTTCCGTGCGCTCGCCTAAACATGAGGGTACTACAGTGGACTTTTCAAGTACAATGGTCCTTCCAACTTCTTCCTCTCAATCACCCTGTCTCTGTCAGCAAGGCTTGCAGGAGTGCCCTGTTATGGTGGCTTCATTCCCCAGACCTCCATACAGGTCGCCCCTTCTGCGCTACACCTCCCCTCGTCACGGTGACCACGGACGCTTCTCGCTTCGGTGGGGGGGGGGCATTGCTCAGGCAGAACAGTCCAAGGCACATGGAACGACTCAGAGACCTCCCTGCATATCAGTGTTCTGGAGATGAGGGCAGTGCTGTTGGCGTTGCAAGCACTTCACAACCTTCTTCCCGTCGGAACTATTGCAATACAGATGGACAACATGTCAGTTGTGTGGTATATCAACAAACAGGGGGGAACCAGGTCTTATCCTCTCTGCCGAGAGGCCATGAGAGTGTGGGAATGGGCGATCTCCACCAACCGCTTTCTGATCGCAACGTACATTCCGGGACGGTCCAACATTCTGGCGGACAAACTCAGCCACACTATTCTTTCCTCTTACGAGTGGTCTCTCAACTCCCGAGTAGCGAAGCAGATTTTTGCAAAATGGGGGCAACCCTGCTGCGATCTTTTTGCCTCTCCCTCAAATATGAAATGCGACAACTTCTTCGCCCTGATTCCCCCACCAGGGGAAGCCCCGAGATACGCTCTAGTGCATGCTTGGCCGCCCGGTCTACTTTATGCCTATCCTCCTCTACCCCTGATGCTAAAGATGTTACAGAAAGCCTCTCGGTTGGGGAGCAAGATGATCCTCATTGCCTCATTCTGGCCTCGACAAACTTGGTTCCCTTACCTGTGGTCTCACTTGGTGAATACTCCCTGGATTCTGGATCCCAGCCCGGATCTGATCTCCCACCCATCAGGCTTACCGACCCCAAATCTGGACAACCTGAAGCTGACAGCTTGGCTGCTCCAGTTCCACTCTTAATTAGGACTCCTGGTATCTCCTCACCAGTCAAAGCCATCTTGGTGGCAGCACATAAACCTTCCACCAGGAAGATTTACCGCAGTAAATGGAAGCGCTTCTCTGTCTGGGCGGAACATCATAATTTGGATCCCTTCACTGCTCCGCTAACGTCCGTTTTGGACTTCCTTCCCTGGCTTTTTCAGCAAGGGGCTAGCTGTTCGACAGTCAAGGTACAATTGGCAGCCATCTCCCATTACCATGTAGGACACGAGACAGGTCCTTTGATGTCAGCTAAACTATGTAAAACCTTTCTCAAGGGTACTCTTCTGCTCAGGCCCCCTATCAAAGAAGCCATACCCCCTTGGGACCTATCGCTAGTTCTTCAGGCCTTGACTGCTTCCCCCTTTGAACCAGCTGCCTCGGCTGATCTTAAATACCTGTCTTGGAAACAGCATTCCTGGTAGCCATCACTTCTGCGAAAAGAGTTTCGGAACTTCAAGCTCTTTCTGTAAAACCCCCTTACTTGGTTTTTCATCAGGATAGAGTGTACCTCAGGACCAATCCATCCTTTCTACCTAAGGTGGCCTCAGAAACCAATATCAATAAGTCCATTAATCTTCCTGTTTTCTTCCCTAATTATCAGAATAAAGGAGAATACAAGCTGCATTCGTTAGATGTGCACAGGCAGCTGCGTTTCTATATTCATAGGACTGCTGGTCACAGACAATCTGATCAGCTGTTCATTTCCTTTGCCAAATTTCAATTTAGGTAAAGCCGTTTCGAAGGTCACCTTATCACACTGGATTTCCCAATGTATCCTTCTAGCTTATGAGGCTTCTGGGAGGCCCGCACCTCAGAGGGTCCGTGCTCACTCCACTCACTCCATATCTACTTCTACTGCATTCAGATCTAGAGTTCCCTTGGATGATATTTGCTCGGCAGCCACTTGGGCCTCATCTCATACCTTTATTAACCACTACAAACTGGATGTCACTTTCAGAGGGAGAGCATCCTTTGGCTCCGCAGTGATCCGGAACATCCTTCCATGATGGCCGCCCAAGATTCAGGTAGCTGGGGACTCTGTCCCACAGGTTGCTGACAAATGAAGTCCCTACTCCAGATTAAGATGTTATGTACTCACCATAACGTTCCATCTGAGTAGGTGGCTTCATTTGTCTGCAACCATCCCCCCCTCCTTCCCCCTGGCCTTCAGAAGAGTTAGATGGTGGTATTATTCCTGCTTTTTCCTGTTGGGATACCTTTTCAGGTATATAGGAGGGCAAACTTGATCTGAGGTCAATTGGGATTGGCAGGGGATTATGGGTGAGGGGAGGAGCTAGGAGCACGGATCCATAGCTGTATAAATAGTTGCCGGCTCGGATCCGATATCGGATCCAAGACCCACAGGTTGCAGACAAATGAAGCCACCTACTCAGATGGAACGTTGTGGTGAGTACACAACTTCTTATTCCTCTCCCCTGCCTGCAACAGGAGTTTCGATGGTGGGCAAAGGCCTGTCACCAAAACATGGGATGGCCCTTCACTCTACCCCCTGCCAGCCAAACCTTAACAACAGACGCATCAGATTATACCTGGGGGGCCCACATGACAGGAAGATGCATTCAGGGCATATGGGCACCAAATCAAATGCATCTACATATCAACCAGAAAGAGATGCTAGCTGTTCAAAATGCCCTAACAGCCTTCAAGGACTTACTTCATCCAGGACAACTACTGATAATGACGGACAACACCACAGTCATGTGGTATATAAACAAACAAGGGGACACACACTCATACCCCCTTTGCAGATTAGCCATGGCACTGTGGGACACAGCTTTGACCTACCAAATAAATCTTCAAGCTCAATTCCTGCCAGGAAAACAGAACACTCTGGCAGACTTGAGCAGAAACCTTATGGATCCTCACGAGTGGCAACTAAATCCACAAGTATTCAGCATGATAACAGAGAAATGGGGGAGCCCAGACATAGCTCTATTTGCCTCCTCAAAATTATCAATTGAAAAGATTCTGCACAAGGACTTACCGCAGACAAGCATGGAAAGTGGACGCCCTATCCTTCAGGTGGAAAAACCTAACAGTATATGCCTTTCCTCCACTGCCTCTTCTACCCAAGGTCCTCCTAAAATTCAGACAAGAGAAGCCAAAGATGATATTAATTGCTCCGGACTGGCCCCGCCAATACTGGTACCCAATCCTAGGAAACTTGTCTCAATACCCGGCTTGGACCTTGCTCAAAGACCACAACTACTGCCCCAGCAAAACAGTCAGATCCTGCACAATCAACTACAGACTCTGAACCTGGCAGCATGGCTAATCATGTAATCATACAAACGACACCTCTCAGTAAAGCTGTAATGGATGTCATTTTGGAAGCCAGAAGGCCTAGTACTAGAAAATCTTATGCTGACAAATGGAAAAGATTCTGTTCTTGGAATCAAGCACAAGGAACTGATACAGCAGAACCACATATTCCTCAGATATTACAATACTTAACTGAGATGCTTGACAAAGGCCTATCTATCTCATCAATCAAAATCCATGCCTCTGCCATTTCGGCTCATTACAATACAGAGCCACCAATCTTTTCTCATCCTTTACTAAAGCAGTATCTTAGAGGAGCCAAAAACCTAAGGCCTCCTAGAAGATCACCATTACCTGCATGGGACCTCAATTATGTGCTGGAAAAGCTCACCCTGCCTCCATTTGAACCAGCCACTACCGCTGATATAAAGTTCTTATCATGGAAGACAGCTCTGCTACTAGCAAGTACTTCAGCAAGAAGAGTTTCAGCGTTACAGGCCTTCATGGCTGTAGAACCTTTTATCATATTTTACCCAGACAGGGTGTCTCTGAGGACAAATCCTACTTTTATGCCTAAGGTGGTTTCCAGTGTGGCTCTTAACCAAACAATTCATCTGCCAACTTTTTATCCAAATCCGCAGAGCAAAGGGGAGAGAATTCTGCATTCCTTGGACGTACACAGACAGCTAAGATTCTACTTGAGCAGGACAAAAGCTCTAAGAAAAACAGAGCAATTGCTAGTGTCATATGCTGCAGGATCAGAAGGAAAGGCTATCTCAAAGCAGACAATTTCAAAGTGGATAAGCCACTGCATCTTACACCATGGTAAACCTGTGCCCAAGGGCATTAGGTCTCATTCCACCAGAGCTGCAGCTACTTCGGCAGCCTTTCTCAGAGGAGTACCAACCAAAGACATTCTAGAGGCTGCTACTTGGAGTTCTGTTCACACCTTTACAAAGCATTACCATTTGCCTCTCTACTCTAAGTCCAGGGCAGGCTTTGCCACTGCAGTGTTGCAGAGCCTTATAGCCGCACCTAATTCTGTTTAGCTCCAGCCTCCCAACCATAGCTTTGGGATTCTACCCAAATGTAATGACTAAAACAGTGAAACACGAAGAACATAGTACAGTTGTGTACACTTACCATAAATGTAGATATTCGAGTGTATTCACTGTTGCAGTCCAGGTTACCCTCCCGCCATCCCCCTGTCATTCTGCAGTTTATCTTTCCTTCTCTATCTTCTACAACCTATGTGGTGTATTTGCTTGTAGATGAAGGTAAAGTTTATATTGATGCATGTATATATATATATATATATATATATATATATATATATATATATATATATATATATAATATTGCTACCTTTTTGGGGGCACCTGACATCGGGGGCAAGAAAAACTAAAGAAAATGGCGTCAGCTGCATGTTTTATACTCCTGACGTCATGTAAGAGAAGATAGCAACCGATGCAGGACCCAAGACTTTGGAATTCAGGCCAACTGAGGACAACCTGCCAGCAGATTACCCAAATGTAATGACTGCAACAGTGAATACACTTGAACATCTACATTTATGGCAAGTGTACACAACTTTACTTTCTAAATGTACTTCACTTAGGTGTTAGCATAAGAATGTGCATGATTTCAGGAAAACAGACCATCTTTCTTACACAAAGGAGAGAGAGCTGGTTAATGCTGCAGTCAATGCCCACGCTACTAGAGGAATGACTACCTCCAGTGCTTGTTTCAGTAATATTCCATTGTAGGCATCTCTCCCTCAGCTAGTTGGTCTTCTATTCTTTGATGCACACGTTCACCAAGTTGCTGTCTGAACTGTGACGCTTAACTGTAAGCCCCCCTCCCATTTACTGTAATAATACTGAGAAACTTGAATTTTTGTGCTCTGCATTTGCATTCCTGCAGCTTCTTCCACCCCCATTTGTTTCTTCTTGAGATTTTTCTCAGTGATAGGCCCTCAGAGTGTGTCGTCAGTGTTAGGTATACTAGATGCCTTGTTATCCTATAGTTTAATATATCCAAACAAAATGTATATCGGCTGTCCAAGGAATAGCTTTGTAAAACAGAAATCCAAGAAAAAACAAACTCCTGTTTCTGCACAGAGAGAGACTTACAGTTCCAGAACAAGTATCAACACCTAATATCAAAATCTGTGTCTTCAAACCAACAGAAGGATAAGCACATTCGCCAATGCCTTCTTCAGATCCTGTTGGTTAGCAGTCTGTTTTTTTCTTGGATAGTTTAATATATGAAAGGACCCCTCTTGATGGGTTAGGAATAACCTCACTCTGGGTGTATCTTCCACAGTCAGTGGCTTGAAATTTAGTTCTGCTTGAGGTGGACAGATGTATCTTTATATATTAAAATCGTGTACACTATTTTAACTGTCAGTAATTTGAGTTTGTATTAGCAGATCTTTGAAGATTTGGCAGCAGTATGCTCTGAATATGAAATTTTGTCTAGTAATTCGTATGCTGTTTTACAGTGTAGTGTTGTACTGACATAGTTTTATAGGCAAGTACTAGGCTAGCTACCCTTGCAGGCCATTTTAAGCCTAGCCAGTTTCCTTTTTGGTGCTCGATTTAACTTATCCCATTTGATTTTAGATTGGCTGTATCCATCTCATGGTCGATAATTATGCATTAGCCCAATTGAGAATAACTGGTTCATACCATAGATAATTTCAGGGGTCCCTTGGATGGGATAAAGCATTTTGGAGATGCCTGTGTCCAGGGACATTCCTGGCATAAATTTTCAGTTTCTCATCCATAGATCCAAGTTGTACTTGAGTATAGACAGGCATGAGCTTTGTTTTACATGCATGGGGAGGCTGTTCCAGAACAGTGTTATCCTCTGCGAGATATACCTGTCCCTTTTTAATTTCTCCAAATGATTCTGTTGGTGTTACAGAAGGTTTAAATTCCTAGACTGAGTATTTCTGATACCATTTGACTTGCCGATGTGCGGTAAATCCTTCAGTATTTAGTTGGAGGATGTGTTGCATGCTAGACACAGGTTACCTCTTAGGAGTCTGTAGGATACTGTGTATAGCGATAGGGCTTTGAGTCAGTCCGTGTAGGACATATTGTTTAGTCCTTGTATCCTTTTAGTAAGGTGTGTCTGTGGGCATCCCAGTTGTTGCATGTGTCTGGACAGATACCTGGCAAAGGGGGCATTATACTCAACGATTGGTCTAATGAAATCAGTGTGGTCACACCACTGTCACACTCTCAATACTAACATTCCTTTTCTTCCTTGCATCAAGAAGGAACTCGTTTGGTAGAGCTACCAGGTTACACTGAGTCCAGGTCTTCCATTCACTCCAGCCCTACACAACCATTTCATGTTTTACAGATGCCATCGAACTGGGAGTGGGGGGTTTGGACAGGAGACCACAGAGTACATGGGGAGTGTCCTGGCCTGTAGTAAAAGAACGCATCAAGTTAATGAAAATGAGGGCACATCTTCAAGCAGTCCAGACCTTCTCACACCTTTGGAAATCAGACAGCTTTCTGGTACACACAGACAACAGCACAGTGATGTGGTACATAAGGAGGCACAAGAATCTACACACTGTGCAAACTAACACTTGAGATTTGGCACCTAGCCTCTCAGATGAGTCTGTATCTCTCAGCCACATAAATTCCCTCCCAGCAGAATGTGTCGGCAGACTCTCTAAGTCGAGACTTGGAAGATCCTCATGAATGGTCATTGAACACAGAGGTGTTCAAAGCTATCACTCTAAAATGGGGAACCCCTCAGGTAGACCTCTTTGCCTCTACCGAAAACCATCTATTTCCTTTATTCTGCATAAGGACCCCAACACTCCCAGCTTGGAGGACGGTGCCTTCTCTTTCACATGGATGGGGGAAGTTCCTTAATGCATATGACATTTACGTCTGCTACCAAGGCTTCTTCTCAAGGCCCAGAAGGAATACCCAAAACTTCTACTTCTGGCACCATTCTGGCCAATACAGCACTAGTTCCCACTCCTGTTTCACCTGTCAAAAGGAAAGTTCTGGAGAATTCCTCCAAAACTAGATCTAATCAGCCAGCAGAAAAGGCAACTCCTTCATCCCAGTCTCTGTTCTCTCAGCCTGACCTTCCGGATGATAGGATTTTAATCCCTACCTGCCACAGTTCATAGGTAGGTACTAGGCTATCGGCCCAAGGGCCTACGTAAGCCTAGCCAACAAAGTTCCCTGGCTTATGCCACCCAAGAAAGTTATTTTCCTGTGCCACTGTTGAGCAGAGACATTTTTTTTCTGAAGAGGTGGTTTGGACTCTACAAGAAGCTAGCAAAAAGTATCACATGGCTAAGTGTTTTAAACACAAATTTCAATCCCTTTTAACAGACACCTCCACAGTACTCCAGTATTTGTGTGACCTTTTACATTCAGGTTGGCCTACTCTTCAGTTAAGACTCACTTGGGTGTTAATGCTTGTCTACCTTTGGAGCCCCTCTTATGTCCAGGACAGAGGTTAATCTTTTTCTAAGGGGAGTTTTACACCCTAAACCCCCCACAGAAACCTATTGCTTCCTTGGGATTTTTTTTTTTTTGGAAAAGCTAACTTTACCCCTTTTAAGACAGCTGCTTTAGCTACTTTAAAATTCTGCACTTGGAAAACAGTGTTTCTGTTGCCCTTGACTTCATTCAGCAGCGTCTCAGAACTACAGGCTGTTATTGCCATTCCTCCCTTCCTCATCTTCTGCAAAGATAGGGTAAGTCTCAGGCCTGTTCCATCCTTCATGCCAAAAGTGGTCAGTGAACTTGCACTCAACCAAACAATCAGTCCGCCTTTTTCCCCAATCCCTATAATAGGAGGGAAAGAATACTACACTTTTTTGGACATTCACAGGCAGCTGAGGTTTTACCGGGATAAAACTAAGGATATCAGAAAAATAGATCAGTTGTTTGTCTCCTTCATGGAATCAAGGTTAGGCCAACTGTTCTCCAAACACTGTGTTGCTTCCTGGATTTCAAAGGCTATTTTCTTCTGCTATTCTGACAATGGAGAGACTACACTCTGCTGGCCTTCTTCAGGCACTTTTTTACAAAGGGTTGACACCAGGTACATTTTAGAAGTAGCCACCTGGTCTTCTGTTCACACCTTCAAAAAACACTACAATTTGGATGTTTTCTCAAGGTCCAAGACAGTGTTTGGTGGAACCATTCTGTTTAGCCTCCTGGACTCTTCCTCTACTTGCTTCTTTTAATCTACCACCTCTTTCTGTACAGCTCTGGGAGTCACCCATCTGTTAAGAGTACTGCAACAGTCACTCAGTCAGGACATAGTACAGTTGTGTAAAAAATTACCATAAGAGTAGATATTGTACTGATCATTGTTGCAGTATTCCTTCCCTCCCACTTGTCCCCCTTTCTTTACTAAGGAAAAAAATGTGAAGCAGAAAAAACAGTGCAGTAAGTAGCAAGACACTCAAAAACCAGAATAATGCACTGTTAGGGTTAAGCAAATAACTCATCCAAAGAACGCCAGCAGTATATAAACTAAGTAACTATCCTTTACTGTATCCAGTGTCCACAAAAAATAAAATCACTGCCACATTCAGCTTATAAAACACTCAGAATAAAAACTATCCATATATGTTTTATTAGCAAGAGTATTGAGGATTCAGCATTCTTTATAAAATTGTATGTTTTACTTGCACCATATGCTGAGGTCTTTTATTGACTTCATGTTTTTCATTCATAGTTTTCATGTATGCGGCTGTACAGTTTCATAGTTTAGTTGAGTTTTCATATCAGGAGATGCTGATAAGCTACTTCTGATTCCAGGTAAGTATCTTGGTTGTGTAATTATCTGTTATTTATCAGTAGTGTAGGTATCAAATCTTCATTGTTTTTCCTTGATTTGTAAGAAGATGCTCACTTTATAGATAAGTAGTTAACTAGATTGGTGGGCAGGTACACAGACCCTTTTCAGCCAAAATCATTGTCAGTACAGACCAACCTTAAAGAATGAAATAAAAGCAGTTGTAAGAACAAACATGTCTGCTGTCATACATAAGTGTATAGTGATACAGTGCTTTGATGAAAACACAGACTAAAAGGGAGGCAGACAAAATTCCAGTATGATGCAGATCTGATAGCACCATGTGCCCCGCTGCTCAGAAATAAATAATAAATAGTAAGATTTGGTCAAAATGTAAGAATTCAGAAAGATACAAAAAGAAAAGGGAAGCCAGTGGAGTTGTAGTACGTTATGTGGGAGGAAACCAAAGAGAGGGATATCAGATAAAGGGCAGAAAACTGTATTGACAAAGATGTATGGAGAGATGGCAAGCATTTAGGTCAGTTAGCCATTTTCTTGGAAATCTGGAAAATGAATGCTAAACTTGAAAATTATATTAGAGAAAATGGTATGCTGAATGTGGAAGTGAATGAACATTGAGAAGCAATCCAAACTTTAATACAGGAGAATGAGGTGCTTTAAATCAAAGGTGGAGGCATCTGAAACAAAGTGCTTGACTGTTGGATTGCTCCAAGGAAGGATGTAGCACATTAAACTCTGGAAATAGGAGGAGAATGAGGTATGGAAAGTCAAAGCTATACATGATCATAGTGAGCGCAGAAGACTTCTGTAACAGTTAATCAAGAGAGGTTAACGGGGAAGTTAAGAAATGAGCAAACTTCAAAGCAGTGTTAAAAGGAGAGGTTAGGGAAAGGATTTGAGGGTAAATCAAATGGTAGCTAGAAGATGTAGAAGTAGAACATTTGGAAGTCATTAAATGAATGGGTGGAACTAACACAAACGTAGGATTGAGAATTAGTAGGCAAACCACTGCAAAGAAGAAATGCATTTAGTTGCCTCTGTAAAGAAAAACATAACACAGACAGTGATTTTGGCTGGTGCTTTTGTGTGTACACTGCTATACATGTATATTAAAATATAGTTTAGTCTAAACACATTTTTCTTGTAAAGAACATATATGAGGGTAGGCACTGATGGGGGAAGTGTAGCACTTTTCTCATACAAAGTACAATAATTTCTAGTAAGTGCAAGGAGATGTAAATGTAGTAGGTTTGAATGGTAAAGTACTCAAAACATCTTACCTACAGATTTTAAGATCTACATGCCTATTCAGTGAAACTGGTACAGTCACCCAGCTCAGAGTGACAAGCTGAAGAGAGAAAAAAGAAAGGGTAGGAGCTATTTAAAGCCTCAACTATTTGATCTGAAGCACCCACCAGTTTGAGAGGGCTGTTGAGGCAAATTTCTGATATCTGTATAGGGACTAATCCCCCACCATAAAAGAAGGCTTTTTTATATATATAATTCAGAAGGGGGATTAAAGAGGGAGCACCCAAGAGTGATGAAAAAGAGGCAAAGGGTGAAAGGTGAATTTACTTCACTAAAAGAGGAAAAAGAATTCAGTTATTGGAAAATGTAGAATAGGTAACAGAAAGAAACAAAGCAAATATAGATAAATGACGGAGTACAGGGAGGCATGTAAGTTGGAAAGGGAAGCTATTCAGCAAAATCAGAGGACGTCACTCTGAGATACCAAAGACAAGAATGGGAGAAATAAAGATATGGTCCTGGAACATTAATGGGATGGTAAGCCCAATTAAAAGAGAGAGGATGTTAGCATATGTACAATAGCATGAAGTTGCTATTGCATTGCTACAAGGAAGTACATATGACAGAGGAGGAACGCAGAAAAATGGGGATTATAGGTATTGGCGCATCATTTTTATAAAAGGGGAAGACGAACAGGAACTGATCTTAACATAGTGTTGTAGGGCCTAAAATGGAATTTATACACAGTTGTGGTGATTAATGCCTAGCGATTTGGAAAGGAATACCACGTGGCACAAAAATAAGAACTGAGAGAAGTGAGGAGTCTTACTGTAAGAACCAAGACAGAAAAAGACACAAAGCAATTATTAACTGCATTTTGTTGAAAGTTAATTGGTTCATAAAAGGAGGCAGGCAGCCTGATCCAGGTTACACCTACTGTAGTGCAAAGTGGAAATGCTGGTCTTTGATGGGTAAGATTTTTATATTTAAAGAATATAAGGAAGCAATTAAAGCTAGAGAGGTGGACCTTGTGTTATACTACAGTCCTATCCCACTTCAGCGTAAGGTGTCCTTGGTAGAAAAAAGGAGTGCTAAGTATTGGAAATTCCCAGTTAGTGGGCTGAATAACAGAAAATGTGTCTTAACAGGATAGTGGAAGACAAGTTAGCAGAGTTTAATGAGGTGTCTGCAACAAAATAGACCATTAGAAAGTGGGAGATTTCAAATTAAGATTAAAGAAAAAATAGAATGCAATAAAAGAGGTAGACGAGTTCAAGAAGGTGTGTTTCAGTCGATGAGGAAACTACAATTAAAGTGGAATACTCTGATGGAACTGAAAGTGCAGCAGAGAATTCTGCAGAAGCAAGAGGATGAAAGAATATGGGGTCAAGGAGTAATATTTATAAAGCTTCAACAGACAATGATAGTAAGAGCAGTGAGGGCCCTTGCAGCTAGATTGTCAGCAGAAGGTAGAAGGGGCAGTTTTTTAGATTAAAGAAGTTGGATAGAGGATAATAGAAGGTGGTATAGAATTGTACTGAGAGTTTTTAGAGATTGCTATTAAAGGCTAAATAAAAAAGTAGTAGTAGAAGGAAATCAGAATTAGTGAGTGAGTTCATACTGAGGATAAACCTGCCAAGGACAGAAGAAGTAGTAGCTACTCACCTAATAGATGAGAATACTGAACAAGAAATAGAGCAGGTATTAATAAAGCAAAAAAGGAATAAAACTCCAGAAAGTGAGTGCCTGTAGAGAATATTGTTGTTGGGGAAAGAAAAAATGCCTGCAGTATGGAACGAGTTGTTTAATGATATTTGGTTGAGAGGACCCTGCCTGAGGACATGGAAATGGGATCATTGTGGAAGTTAAGAAAGAGGGGAAGAATAACGTGGAAATGACTTGTAGGCCAATTACACGTTTGTGGCTGTTTTGACAAAATGTTTGTCCATGGCCTTACCACAATTGGTGGATTCAGATCTGTGTTTTTATACATGATAGGTGCACGTATCATAATAATATCCAGAAACTGATGATAAACCAGAATGCTGAAGTCCGAGGTAAAAGAGTGGCCTTATTTGCTCTGGATGCCGTAAACATTTGACAAAGTGGAGTTGGATTACTTGTTTTTAGTGTTAAAGTCGGGCTCCAAGCTTAGTTGGTAGAAGTGCCACGGAGAGTGTATAGTGGAACGTCCACTCAAGTTAAGAACTTCAGGTGACTTTTGGAACCCGTTAGGATAACTACTGGAATGAGGCTAGGATGTCTCCTGTCCTCACTACTATTCCAATTATCAGTAAAGGACACCACAGAAAGGACTAAAAGCAGCGAATTTAATAAATCAGATAAGCGCTTTTGGTATAAAAAACATTTTCAAATCCAACATTATCATTAATAAAACTGCTTAAATACAAAAATTAACCAATCACAGTTAAACTTTCAACTGACGTTTCTTTAAAACAGGTTTTAAAGGTACCTGACCATTTAGTCCTGGTGGTTTATCTGCCTGCACTTTGGCAATCCACCGGATATTTTACGTAAGAATGTTAACAATGCTTTGGCTAAGCATGTTAACGTCTTTCATATACATGTATTTTCTTTTATGGCTTTACAGGTTTTAGATATTGACCTGAGAGGTGGTGATGTTTTTAACAGTACAGAGTATGCTGAGCTCCAGAGGGAAAAACATCAGTGGTGAAAGGATGGTGAAGTTAAATATTTGTGGGTTAGATTGAAGAATACATTGAGACATCTAGGTTAGAGATACAAAAACATCTTAAGAAGTGGAAAGTACTGAATTTTGATCATGCCCAAACGTTGCAGGTCATGCACTGGAATGTAATATCTCACTTACTATATTTGAATCAGTCTTTTTGGTCATTGCTAGGAAGGAAAGACTTGAACAAATAAAAACCTAAATAAGGGACTTTTTATGCATATGGGTAAAAGCACATATAAGGTGGTTTAAAATAATAGTACAGAAATAGCATGAGAGTGAAGAGTGTCCCAGATCCAGAAGGATATGCACAAGCAGTGCATTTGTCCATTATGGTAAGGGGTACAATAGTGACAAAAGGAGACAAATGGGTTAAGATGTTAAGGATGAGGAATCAGTGGTTGGGGCACACAGATATGTTAGAAACTATATAGCGTAGAGAGCCAAAACAGTTAGGCTTACCAATATTTGAAGCACCAAGTGGAGCTATAAGTAAAGTGTTTCTGAGAGCAGATTAAAAGAACAGAAGACAGGGCTTACCCATAAGTGGGGAAAGACTGAAAGGACAGGTGCAAAAGGCAGAGATGAGATGGCAGAAACCTAAGACAGAGTTAAAGTACTGGGAAAAGATAATGACACAGGTGATAGAATGCTGAAATGGAAGGAAGCAAAAGAGATTTTTGGACTGCACAATAGAGAGCACTTGCATTACCCAGCATTATTAGAGAGGTGTAAACAAACTTAATGGGCTAAAATGGAGGAAGCAAGAAGGCCTGTGATGGATAAATGGGTAAGGGATTGGAGGAAGAATGGGTGTGTAAGTAAAAAGATAAGATTATATAAGGTAGTAAAAGGTCAGGACAGGAAAATTGCCCAAGAAATGTCAGATGCATCAGGGAAGATATACAGGGAGAAATATAGAAAGAGAACAGCAGGGAAAAGTTGTCGGCAATGGTTAGACAGGTGATAAAGCTGAAGAGGTTCAGGATATTTGCTTGAAAGTGTTTACATAAATATTTTCATACACTAGAAGAATAGGGGTTGCCTGGAAGTAGAAGATAGAAAGAAGGGCTGTGGACAGTATGATTAGGCGTATAGAAGGAAATGAGAGATGCCTAACAGGCTAAAGATGTTTTTGTGGTGCAGATGTGAAGTAAGAAGAAAGGGGGAGGGAAGGAAATAATGGTGGAAGTGACTTTACTGTTAGTGAAGAAAGTAATAAGGCAATGGAAGTAAGACAAAGGATTTGCAAAGGATTTGATTAGCCTCGTAGATATGTGCAGGAGGGAAAAGGAATATGTTCTTAAAAGGAAAGAAAAGAATGGGAGAAAAAATGGGAAGTGTGGGAAGAGTATCTACAAAATAGGTAAGGAGTGATTGAAATGGAAAGGTACAGGAAAAGTATGGCACTCTGAGGAGGAGGAGTTGTAAATAGTTTTGTTTAATGTGAAGTAGGGTTGGTGTGATGGTTAAGGTGTTTACTTCACTGACAAAGGTACAGGGTTTGATTCTCACATTTGAAGGAAAATTGTCAAGGCTTAAAATGGCCTGCAAGGGCAGCTAGTCTATTACTTGCCTATGAGTCACCATTTGACAAAACTATCAGGCTATCTACCAAATAGAACTGATGGGAAAAGCACGCAGTAGGATAAACACTGTAATGAGTACAAACTAAGAAAAAAGGACAGAAGTAGTGGACATGAAGCAGAGCATTCATAGGAAAATATTTAAGGCTAGGAGGGTGATCCAAAAAAGTTGATGACTGGGAAGAGGGGATACACCATGAACAGCTGTTATACATAAGCTGTTATTGAAGGTAGGGATAGGAAAGAAAGACATGCAGACAGACATATTTGTGGAGTGATAAGTAAAAAAGGGGGGTGTTTGATATTGAAACAAAACTGGAGAATATTATGGCTGGAACTGCAGACGCAGATGGCTGATTGATGAAGAATTCAGGGACACGATGCATATCAGCAGTAAATGTGATTCAGAGACATGCAGATTAACCGATGACAAGTTTAATAATCGATGATCGTTATACTTGTGCTTAAATGCAGTTTCAGCTAACCTTATCAGTTTTTTTAGGTAGTGAAGATATAAGATTGTGAGAAAATTAGGCTTGAATAATGTGACAATATAAAAAATGAAAAAGAGCTGTGTTCACTAGTAATGGACTGGGCTGGCTAGTTAGTATGTATCAAACTGAGAGACAGTTAGTATGAAGGGCCATCTGCTGTTGAAGGAAGTACAGTGCACTGTGCTTTGAAGGTTGTATAAACTGTAAATGTGTGTCTGCCTCATTATACTGTAATAAAGTTTGTGTTACTTTTCAAAAACAGGGAGCCAGGCAAGTAAGCAAAAAATTTCTCAAGACGGTTCAATAAAAGTGGCTTTTAGTGATATGTAATCACACAATTGCCTGTTAATGACGTGTCTTTTGATGCCTGTATTTTGAATCCAGATGAAAAACATTTAAACTTTATGAAGATGCTATAAACTGCAAAGTATGTGTAGTAGTAACCAAGCATTTAACAGGAGTTTTCAGTAGCCTGAGGAAAAATAGTTTGAGTTTAAAATATGCATTCCACATTTTCCTGGGTAAGGTGTTGTCATAAAATTAGGGCAAGAAAGCAAACTGGTGAGCTCAGGGATATGCATGCCCATATGTAGTGGAGTCAGTGCATCAGGATATGTACTGGTGTCTGTGCACACTTCATCTTTCATTCTTTTAGTATAATGGTGATTGACAGAATAGATGACCCCAACCAAGAATGCATAAAGGAAGGCCCTGTCATAGATCAATTGATTTTCAAGGTCTGCAGTGTGACCAGTATTTAGAAGTATGAATTAAAATGTCTATATTGTATATACTTGTGTACTTATAATTTTCTGTTTCGGCTGCAAGGTCCTTTTTCCTTGGCTTTCTGACATGAAAACAATGTTTGTGCCCCCCTCCCCCCAAAAAAGAAGTTATGTTTGCAAATTAATGCATTTTTCTAAAAGTGTTACAGTTTGTTAGTAACATTTTGCGTAATGTTTGTTGAACATATTGATTTGTGGTCTCTAAATATATTTCCATCTCTTCAGGACCCTGATGAAGATGAAGAAACAAGACTGTATCGTCTGAAGATTGAAGAGCAAAAGAAATTAAGGGAAGAAATCTTAAAACAAAAAGAACTAAGAAGACAGCAGCAGGCTGGTGCACGAAAAAAAGAACTTCTTGAGCGGCTTGCACAACAGCAATCTTTTGTGCAGGTTGTTTCACATCAGCAAGACAGTGTATCAGTAGTGCCTGCCAATAATAACTCCATTGTGCCTGCTTTAAGCCCAGCTGAACAGCAGGGTGTGAAGGCAAGACTATTTATAAAAAAGCAGGGACCTGGAAGCATTGGGCTACAGCCACAGAACTTATTTCCAGTACAAACAATTACACAGATACAGTCTCAGAGACAACGAAAAGCTGTAAAACAACCTCAGCCAGTCAGAACTTTACCTCAGAATCCACTCACAGCATCCCAGAAAGTAACACAAGCAAAGTCTCCCATTCCAGTGCTAATGCATGGGTCACAGCAAAGTGCCAAAGTTGTAGCTGTGCAGGGCAGGACACAGCAATTAAAACCCGGAATGAAAAGGACAGTGATGCAGAGGGCAAACTTTGTAGGTGGAGGTGGACCTCATTTGCGACCTAAGAAATTTAAGTTAATAAACCTTACAGATATGGTGAGTTTTAGATTCAGCTGTTACTTGTATGGTCTTTGTGAGGATTATTATCTACACTGAAGTTTTACTAATGATGATAATATTTTGGTACTGTTAAAAGATATTGTTTAGAATGAGTGTAATGTATGCAATGTTGATTACCTGGTGTTTTTCCTCTGGGAGCCCTGCTGTAGTAGTAGTTCATATCCATTGGAATTTTGGTGACTGCGAATGTCCAACCTTCCTGACCAACTTTTAGAGATTTCTTGGATTTCCCCCATGAGTGTACTTCCAACTTTTCTGACATCAGGCAGTATGAAGAAAGGGGAGACTTTTGTGCCATTCTTCAGTTCTTTTTGCCACAAAGAAGCAAGCAATCAGCTGTCAGTATATCGGTTGGATCCCTTCCAGTGAATAAGTGTCCAAATTAAAAAAAGAATCATTTTATTGCTATGTCTGAGCTCGTCCGTATTGTTATCTTTTGGACTGAAGTTGTTGATTTAACTGTACTTTGTAATTAACCTTGCTGGAATTGTAAACTTCCATTACGTCCCCAGAAAAAAAAAAACTTACAGGTAAGTGTGTGTATCTTTGTGTAAGACCAGATTTTGCCCAAGGACTGTCATATGCAGTCTCTTTTGTTTTGAAAAGTAATACCATATGCCTTTTACTGAGCACTGAATGACCTTTGGGGGGAAAAGCTTCAGACAGTAGAACCTGGAGTCTTGGGCATTCTTCCATCAAAAATGAGTGGAGACCTTGGTAAAAGCCAGTCATCTGGGTTAGTCCTCTGCCTGTGGCCTACAGGAACAGAAAGTGGACTGGCCACAGAAGATTTTTTTGGTGATCAGCAGACAGAAGGAGTGAAGCCATGGAGGTTCTGTGAGTCACACAGAGGTCTGCAGTTGCTGACCCTGTGTGAACCAGCCTTGTGCTCCTTCAGCCCAGAACAAGTCAAGAAAGAATAGTTGTGTAAAATCTTACCATAACCATAGATGTCCTTCTCTTCTGTGTTGTAGTATTCTTTACATGTGAGAAGTCCTTCGCCCAAATTACCTGACATCCAGCCAGTATACAACAGCTTTTAGCTACTGCAAGGTACACAGGATGTCGTACATATGTGCTGACAATGTCAGCCATAAAAGGTCATAACGCACATACAATCCTCAGGACTGTAATGCCCCAGAAGGAACACTCGACCTAAGGAGCAATAAAATGCCATCCAAGGAAAGAAATTAGATGCAAGGGGAAAGGAGGGCAGGACAGAATACTGCAGCATAGAAGAGAAGGACATCTATGGTTAAAGTAAGATTTTACACAACTATTCCATGTCCTTCTATTCAATGTTGCAGTATTCTTTACATGTGGGAGAATGCCAAAGCTTAGTAACATCCCTGGGAGAGGTAAGGAGCAGAGGAACTATAAACAGAAGAGCTTTCAAGAAAGCCATGAAGAATGGCTCTAGTAAACCCGGCTGTAGATCTAGAAATGGTGTCCAGCTTGTAATGTTTGGTAAAAGTGTGCCCAGCAGACCATGTAGCAGCCTCTAAACTAGAGTTAGTATCCAGGCCTTTAAAGAATGCACCTGAGGAATCCACAGACCTAGTGGAGTGAGCCGTGACAGGAGCAGAAAGAGTCTTAATTTGGAAATCATAAAAAACAAGATTGCCTTAGAAATTCAAGAGTAAATTGTCTGCTTAGAGACAAGCAGACCCAGACCCCTGGGATGGAAAGAAACAAATAGCAGGTCAGACTTTCTGATAGCCTTAGTCTTATCTAAATAAAATCTGAGTTGACTATGCACATCCAAGGTTTGTGCGAGTTTTTTGCACTGGAGGACTGAGGAGGAGGGAAGAAAGTAGACAACTGAATAGATTAATAGATTGATTGATTAAGGGACAACTCATTCACCACCTTGGACATAAAAGAAGGATTGGTATGCAAAGAGACCCTGTCCTTGGTAAACCCAGGAAAGGGGGGGTGGGGACATCAAAGCTTGAATCTCAGAAACTCTCCTACATGAGGTTAAGGCTAACTGAAGAACTGTTTTCTAAGTACAAAACTTTAAAGATGCTAAGGCTGCAGGTTCAAAAGGGGCCACAGTAAGCTTCTCTAAAACATAATTCAAATCCCAAGGAGGATGCACTGGCTTCCTGGGAGGTTTAATATAAAGGACACGTTTAAGAAAAAGTTTTACCTCCAATCTGGAAACTAAAGGTGGAGATAATGTCATATATGCAGAAATAGCTGACAAGTAAGCAAAACCACTGGTATCTAACTCGCACATGTAAGAAAGAACCACTGGAATATCCACTGAAAGTGGATCCAGATTCCGTGAAAGACACCAGATTGAAAACCTTTTCTATTTGGATAAGTAAGATTTTCTAGAATTGGGTTTCCTGACCTCCTGCAGAACCCTAAGCACATCCTCTGAAATAAAAGGTGCCTGAAAAGAATCGAAAGTTGATCACCCACATGGTCAGTTGTAAGGTTGACAAATGTGGGTGAAGCAGAGATCTCTTGTCTTGTATGAGCAGGTCCACTCTGTGAGGTAACTTGTGATGATTAGCCAAACAGGAGTCACCAGCAAGATTTTTGGTTTGTCCAGCTGAATATTCAGCAGGACGTTTTGAGTGAGAAGAAAGGGGGGAATGCATAAAGAAGCATCCTCTTCCAGCCCCCTCCTTGAGAAAGATAGGACATCCACCTTCCTAGCCAGAGGATGTAGGAATCTGGCACAAAATAGAGGAAGTTGTCTGTTCAGGTGGGAGGTAAACAAATGCAGAAGTGGAGTACCCCACCAGTGGACCAAGTCCAGAAACACATCGTGTGGAGCATCCATTCATGGGTCTGAGTCATGGACAGTGTGTCTGCCATAATATAAGATGGAATGTAAACCACTTGGAGTCACTTTTTCTGAACTGCCAAATCCTATGCCATGAGAGCTAACCTAAAAAGAAGGTAAGACTTCAACCCCCCCCCACACGCGCGCGTACACACACACACACACACACACACACACACACACACACACACACACACACACACACACTTGTTGACGTACCAGAGAACTGTGGTGTTGCCTGTAACCACTTTCAGAGGACCTGGTTGAAAGAGAGGATGAAAGGCCTGCAGACCTAGAATAAGAGCCCTCATTTCCTTGATGCTGTTATGCTGTTTCCTTTGAGAAAGAGGCCAAAGGCTCTGCACCTTCTTTGAAGCAAATGTTGCTCCCCAACCTGTGTCTGAGGCATCCGTGAACAACTGTTGAGTTGGCTGGGGCAGATGAAGCGGAAGCCCTGGATTCAGAGAAAGCTGTTGAATCCACCAAAGAAGCTCACTTTTTTAGGTATGGGGAAGAGGGATCACAAATTACAAGGGGTGAGCATGCTGTGCCTAAATTGACTTTAGGTACCCCTGAAATGTCCTCATGTGGAGTTTTGCAAGAAGCAGCATGGGAATTGTGGATACCATGAAATCTAGAAGTATTAGAAACTTCCTGGCTGTAATGGAGGAGAGAGGCTGAAGGTTTTCGAAGAAGGAAGTAAGGGACTGAATTTTATCTGTGGAAGAAAAAATATCGTATGTTCTATTCTGAACTTGTACCCTAGGAAGATGTGGTCTTGTGAAGGGGGGGACAGGGATGATTTTTTGAAACTTATGGTAAATCCTAGACTTTGTAGGAATATAATGGCAAACTGCAGATTCTAAGTCAGCTTTTCTGATAGAGGAGCCCCTTGACCCTTAGGAAAGAAATCACAGGGGCCAAGCACTTTGTGACTACCCTTGGGGCAGTTGAAAGTACAAAAGGCAAGGCAGATAACTGAAAGTGCAAAGAATCCACAGAGAAACATAGAAATTACCTGTAAAGAGAATGGATAGGAATGTGAAGTTAAGCATCTTTAATGTTTAGAGAGGCCATGTAAGACTGAGGGGGAATCGAGGGAAACAGAGTCTGTAAAGACAGCATGCAGAAAGATGGCACTTTTAGGAAAGTGTTTAAGTGGGAAAGAAATAGAATTGGTATCCAGGGAACATCTTTTCTGGGGACAAGAAACATTCTGGAATAAAACCCTCTGCCTCTCTAATCCATTGGCACCTTTTGAATTGTGCATTGTGAAAGTAACTTTTTTAGAACCTCTGGAAACAAATTCATTTAGTTTGTGGGCAGCTGAGGAATTCCCATGAAATGAGAGAGATTTTTCCAAGTCATAAAATATCCATGTCGGATGATAAAAAGAACCCAGGAATCCTGAGTGATCATTGTCCAAGCTGGAAAAGAGAGAGAGACAGAGATAGAAGGGGGTAAGACTTGGAAGAGACTAGTAGTCACAGAGAACTTGGCCTGGCTGGAAAGGACTGCAAGTCAAATTCCAGTCATCACCTATAAATAATATTCCCTACTAAAAGCTGATTATTTCTCTCAAAATTTTCTTAAATGTAATAATAGCAGCTTTAGGTGGAATATAATTTCATTCCAACTTAATCCTTTTGCCTTGCCAGTAGCCCCTTTCTATGACAAATGTACCATTATTATCCTTTCCCCCCTGTTCTAAAACTATTGCAGCTAACAGTAAATGAAAGTAGTCCCTTTTTTCCCCTTGTCCCTGATATTCTGCTGAGCATCCCTTCTTAAATATTTTCTTTATCAAATTCAAATGCTCATTTCTTTCTAGATGTGTTTCCTGTAACTTTGCTATTTGCATTTTGCATATTTTTATAATATAATTCAGTCATCTTTGTTTCCTTTTTGCCTATATCTGTGAGGCTATTAACATGACAAAATAATATGGATAAGTGTAGCCATTATGTTAAGAAGTTATTCCCACATATTATATAAGACGCATATTGCAGCCTGTGCTCCTGTTTACATTAATTGCTGTCTGTTCTTGTCTGATATTTGTTCCCCTCCCAGATGTGAAAAATATCTGTATGCTTCCAGAAAACATTAGCTTTTAGCCTTAAAAGAAGTGCTTTGTCTTTCATTGCCTAAGCCTGTTTCCATGGAAACATAAGATCAAAATGTGCAAATGCCTTCAGCTGCAGACTTCTCAACTCACACTGAACACTTATTTGCTATTTGAAAAATTTTCATTGCATTCAGTGTTTTCTTATTTATTGCATACACAAAAAAACTTATTTGATTAAACCAAGGGGGCCTTAATCCAGCCATTCACCTATGCAAAAGTAAGAGAAAACATATCAGCTCTACTTATGTTATAATCTGTTATAATCTGTGCACTTCTCCCCATCTCTCACATCAGCAACCCAAGACTACAGAATGTTAATGTATTCTTGCTTTTGTCCAGCCTTTCTCTTCTTTTACATTGTAATGCCTACATTTCTTAAAACCAAAAAAGAAGGAAAAAGGGACTTGCTTACTTTGGTGTCATTCAGCAATAACTGAAAATGCTTTGCAATATAACATGCAGTTAATATTGTGAAATATATTTGTACAACTACTGTCAAGAAAAATAAATGTTTTGCTTACAGTTAGTTTTCCCTATTTCCTCTTAGTGTCCTTCCAAACGTTAATTAATGATTTGAAGTGAGGTATGTAGTCCTCTAGTTTAACAAAGTCAGCAAAGGTCCAGTCTTTCCACTTTTTCTTGTAAAGCCATATTTCTCAAATGTGATTGATACTTTATAATCTCACATTTATTCACTAAATTCAGTGTTGCTGCTGATCTGTTCTTCTCTCAGTCTCCCAGCCCTAGACTCTGGTTCAAGTGCTAGATGCTCCTGATTCTTATAGTCAACTCCTGTGCTTTTTTCTCTCTTAAAGTGTTTTCCTTTGATGCATTGTAAAAGGTTTCACTAGCAAAGTCGGTCTATGAGCTTTATTATCAGAAGAGTGAAAAGCACAGTCCTCTTCTGTTTGTTGACAGGCTTTTGTATTTCCTCCTTAGCCTGCTCTGTATCAGAAAATGACTTTGATTCTCCAGGAAAAAAAAATATTCTGGAGACAGCTGGACATTGTTGCATGAATCTCACACCTGCCTCTCAACATTCACTGATTTCTGGGATAAATTTGATGTTCATCGTATTTCACTGTTGCAGTCATTACACTTGGGTTATCCTGCTGGCAGGCGACCCGCAGTCAGCCCGAGTTCCAAAGTCTTGGTCCGGCGTCAGTTGCTGTCGCCTCTTCCCTGACATCAGTGCGCCAGGGGTATAAAAGTTGCAACCGACGCCATTTTCTTCAGTCTTTCTTGCCGCGCGGTGCCCGAAGCAAAAGCAGTTTGGAAGTGCCGGTCTGCCGACTCCTGAGATTTTCAAAATTGAATTTCAGAACCGAAGTCTTCAGTAAAGCAAAGTACCCTGTTGGGGAAACTTTTCCTTGCTCCAGACCGATGTCAGTAAAAGTTAGTAATTGTATTTCTTGTGGGAAACAAATACCTCATAAGGACTTTCACTCTTACTGTATTCCTTGCCTAGGCCCTGAACACGACGTTACTAGTTGTCGGTTTTGTGCTAGATTCAATAAACGCACTATTAAACGGTTTGATTTTGCTTTACATTACTTTGGACGAAGATTTAATTATTTAATGCCGTCGGAACAACCGACGACCGGAATGTATAAAAAAATGCAAAGACAAAGAAAAAGACAGCATCCGAGGTCCAAAACCGACGACGAAGCCTCTTCTAGGCCAGTCGCCGGTTCTCAGTGAGGCACTTTCACAGCACCTTCCACCCGCTACCTCAGAGCCACAGGCCGTAACAGACAGCCACGTGGAGACACCGAGGCCTGTGGAAACTCAAGGTATTGGGCCTACGGAAACTATACCCTCAGATGGGTCCAGAGCCGCTGAGCAGGCACCGGCTTCTGAGGGTGTTTTCAGACCTTCACAGCTTACAATTAAGGCTACTACAGCAGCAAAGGCAAACTCAAAAACACCATTAAAGACAAGGAAACAAGTGCAGCATTCTCCAGAACAGTCATCCATGCCAAAGAAACAGATGCTTAAAATGGCCGAAGACCTTATTCATTTAATCAGGGGCTCCCATCCCCCTCCTGACAAAAGGCCTAGGCAAGACACTGATTATGATTCCTCTGATCAGGTTTCCATTTCCTCTGATTCTTCTTCTGATCAGGGCTATTCTCTCCCTCCCTATGAGGACTCTGATGCTGAAGAGTCCATTCCTTCTGCCTCACCGCCTGAGGATTATTCTTTTGGGGAAACCCTGCACACCATGAGGGAGCATTTCCATTGGGAGAGCCAGGATTACTCAGAATCCAAGAAAAGACTCGGAGATTTCCTTTTATTGCCTCAGCACAGGCCCCTGGCTATCCCGCCTGTGCTTGATACTGTAGATGATGTTTTTTCTGAATCCAGTCTGTCTCCTGATTCTTTACCCCCTGCACCAGTAAAGCCAGACAGGTACTACAATGTCCCTGACTCTCATAAATTTCTTTACAAAAACCCCGCTGCAGACCCAGAAACAATTTCTCAGGGTCCTAAAGGGGTTAAGGCTTCCACTGCCAAAAATCATGTCCCCTCAGATAGGGATTCCAGAGCTCTGGACAGATGAGGGGAAAAAGTTTACACTTCTGCTACTTTAGCTGTAAGAGCTTTAAACTGTCAGTTTCACATGCTTAAATATCAACAGTACCTCATGTCATTGTTAAAGCAGAAAATGGTTACAAATATAGAAAGTCCTGACAGTAAAGAAATGCAGGATTTATTGCATGCAGTTGAACAAGTGGGAAAGCATACTCTGCAGTGTGGTTTTGATTCATTAGAGGCTTCTTGTAGAGCCGCAGTTACAGGCTCTGTTATTCGAAGACATGCTTGGTTGAAAGAATAAAGTTTACCTGACCATGTTAAAGTAAAATTATTGGATGCTCCATTACAGCATGATACTTTGTTTGGTGTTAAGGCAGAAGAGGTGTTAAAGAAAATGGAGGATAAAGCAAAGTCGATGCAAACAGTGAAAGATTTCTTACAGGTTCAACCACCTAGATTTAGCAGAAACTGGCCTTCAAAAAATTGGTCCTTTCCAGTGTCAGACAGGCCACAATGAGGCAGATACAGAAGCGCAAGAGGCAGATCTCAGCCCCAAGGCTCCTACAGACCTAAACAATGGGGTGCTTCAGCCCCCAGAGGAGGAGAAGACAAATCACAACCTTATAGGAAACAGTCACAATGACTTCCCTCTGCAAATGCCAAGCTCTTACCAGTTGACAGCACCCCTAGGGGGAAAGCTAGCACTTTTCTCAAAAAATTGGCACATGATCACCCAAGACCAATGGGTGCTGAATATTGTTTCTCAGGGGTACAGGTTCCACTTCCACATGCTTCCAAAACCAAAAGGTATGCCAAACCTGGCACAAAACCAATGGGCAGAGGCACAAAAACAGATTGCGGCTCTTATGGATATGGGAGCTATTCAAAAAGTTCCACAAGAAGAACAGGGACAAGGATTTTACTCAAGACTTTTCTTAGTACCCAGAACAGACAAAGCCTGGAGACCAATACTGGACCTGTCAGTCCTAAATACTTTCCTGGATGTTCCAAAATTCAAAATGTTAACACTACAACAATTTCTGCCCATGCTGGGCAAGGAGGCTTGCTAGTTACTTTGGATCTCAAGGAGGCATACCTGCACGTCCCAATCAGACAATCGTGCAGAAGATACCTTAGATTTATAGCAGGCTCAATGCATTACCAATTCTCTGCACTGCCCTTTGGCTTATCTGCTGCGCCCAAGGTCTTCACCAATAAAACCATTATATCCCCTGAACCAACCACCAAACTATTAGGAGTCACCATTGACAATAATCTGAACTTTGATATCCATATTAACAATACCATAAAAGCTGTCAACAAAAAGCTAGGCTCTCTCTATAGGATAAAATCCTTTCTCCTACCTTAAGCTCGAACCACAATAGCACACACTCATCTTATCTCTTCTCTATGCCTCACCTATTTTTACTAACCTATCAAAAAATAATCTTAACAAATTGGATATGCCCTACAATAATATTGCCAGATTTGCAACAGGCAACCCATTTAGAACTCATCACTGCCTTCATTTAAAGCAGCTAGGATGGCTTGAACTGCAAAATCTAATTAAATTTCATCAGCTAACTATAGCCCACAACACTCTTTACAAACCATCCATAACACCTATTCTTTCCACACTAATCACTCCCTATAAAAACCTGGAATCCTTAAGGTCTTCTCAGAAACTTTTAGTGCATACTACTAAAACAAACAATAAAGCTGGTGACTCCCTTTTTTCTAATATAGTTGGAAAAGCCTGGAACCTCCTTCCAAATGAACTCTCCACATTTCCCTCACTACCCTGTTTCAAAAACAAATTGAAAGTATTCCTCAAAACTCATTGGTTATGCCCATGCTCTAAACCTAACTAGTCTAACTGTCTTTATATACTGTAATCTTTCAAACCCATTAACGCATTAAAAGCAACTCCTTCCTTATTAAACTATGTTACTAATTATCTCTTGAATACCTTGATTGTATTTGCATTCCTTTATTATGCCTGTATTTCTGCATTGTAAACTATAGATTGTACTTGCATCCTTTATTTATGCCTGTATTCTGTGCTGTAAATTTTACGGTGACAACCTGTTATACATACTGTAAATAGCTTTTTATCTATCTCATGTATCCTAAGAGGTTGTATTAATTGCATTGTCCAAGCTTTGGAGCTTAACTCCTCGGGCCTCTACTGAAAATGGACTTTTATCCAGTTGGACTAGCCTGGTCAACAAATGTAAAATAAATAAAATGCCTGGCACCAGTAATTGCATTTTGCAGACAAAAAGGAATTCAAATGCATCCCTACTTGGACGACTGCCTTATTCAAGCAGAGTGCAAGGACATTCTTCTAAAGCACCTGGCGTATTTGCCTAGGGTACACAGTAAACGAAAAGAAATCAAAACTAGTGCCCTCTCAAGAGATAGTATTCCTGGGTGCAAGCTTAAATACAACTGCGCAGATGGTTTATCTCACGCCAGACAAACAAAGGCAACTGACTCATTACTTTCAAATGATGGCAACAAAGACCCAGCTCCCTGCAAGAAAAATTCTGCAGGCCCTGGGTTTCATGGCATCCTGCATTCTACTAATTCCATATGCAAAACTGCATATGAGGAAACTACAATGGTATCTGAAAAGTGTTTGGACTCAGCATTGTCACAGCCTAGAGACAGTCATAACCTTGATTCCCTGCATACAACAGGAGTTTCGATGGTGGTCCCAGGCCTGTCACTACAACAAGGGACATCCTTTCACCTTACCTACAGCCAGGCAGACAATAACAACGGATGCATCGGAATATGCCTGGGGAGCACATATGGTAGGAAAATGTATTCAGGGCACGTGGCCCAAGGAACAAATGCATCTTCACATCAATCAAAAAGAGATGCTAGCTGTACAGAATGCCCTGACAGCCTTCAAGGACCTAATACATCCAGGACAACTATTAATAAAGATGGACAATACCACAGTTATGTGGTACATAAACAAGCAAGGGGGCACACATTCCTACCCCCTATGCAGACAAGCCATGACTTTGTGGAACACAGCACTGACCTACCAGGTACATCTGCAAGCACAATTCCTGCCAGGAACAAAAAATACACTGGCAGATGAACTAAGCAGAAATCTCAAGGATCCTCACGAATGGAAGCTAAATCCACAAGTGTTGAACATGATAACAAAGAAATGGGGACGCCCAGACATAGATCTTTTTGCCTGCCCTCACAATTGGCAAATACAGAAATTTTGCACAAGGACTTATCACTCTCAAGCATGGAAAGTGAATGCTCTATCATTCAGCTGGAAAGGCCTGACAGTCTATGCCTTCCCTCCAATCCCTCTTCTCACCAAGGTGCTTCTAAAAGTCAGACAAGAGAGGCCAAAAATGATCCTGATTGCACCAGACTGGCCACGCCAGCACTGGTACCCAATCCTAAAGAGTTTGTCCCAAGGCCCACCTTGGCCTCTACCTCAAATCCCTCATCTTCTGACACAACAAAACAATTAGATTCTGCATAGTCAATGCAGAACCTTAAACCTGGCAGCATGGCAGATAATGTAGCCAGTCAGACTGCACCTCTCTCTAAAGCTGTTATGGATGTTATTTTGGAAGCCAGGAGGCCCAGCACTAGGAAATCTTATGCAGAAAAATGGAAGAGTTTCTGTGCTTGGAACCAGGCACAAGGGCTCGAACCACTTGTCCCTAATATACCTCAGATTTTGCAATACCTAACTGAGATGTTGGACAAAGGCCTATCTTTTTCATCCATTAAAATCCATGCCTCTGCCATTTCAGCTCATTATAATACGGATCCTCCTATTTTTTCACATCCTCTACTACGACAGTACCTCAGAGGGGCAAAAAATATAAGACCCCGTAGGGGAGCACCAGTACCTACTTGGGACCTCAATTTTGTTTTAGAAAAACTAACACTGCCTCCATTTGAACCAGACAGCACAGCTGATCTAAAATTCTTGTCATGGAAAACTGCTCTGCTCCTGGCAGTAACTTCAGCAAGAAGAGTCTCAGAGTTACAGGCATTGATGGCTGTGGAACCTTTCCTCATTTTTCATCAGGACAGGGATTCTCTTAGGGCAAACCCAACATTCATGCCAAAAGTGGTCTCCAATGTGGCCTTGAACCAAAACATTCATTTACCTACTTTCTACCAAAATCCCCAGAATAAAGGGGAAAGACTTCTGCACGCTTTGGATATACACAGGCAGCTACGATTCTACTTGGACAAAACAAAAGCTTTCAGAAAAATTGAGCAACTGTTTGTAGCATATGCTGCAGGATCACAAAGCAAGCCTATTACAAAGCAGACAATCTCCAAATGGATAGGACACTGCATCCGCTTCTGTAATGCACAACATGGCAAATCTGTGCCTAAGGGCATTAGGCCTCATTCTACCAGAGCAGCAGCCATTTCAGCAGCTTTCCTCAGAGGAGTACCAACCAAACACATATTAGAAGCTGCAACCTGGAGCTCAGTGCACACTTTCACCAAGCACTACCACTCTACTCCAAATCCAGAGCAGGCTTTGCCACTGCAGTTCTGCAGGGCTTGTTAGCCTCACCAAATCCAATTTAGACCCAGCCACCCAACCTCAGCTTTGGGATTCTACCCAAGTGTAATGACTGCAACAGTGAAACACGATGAACATAGTACAGTTCTGTACCTACCATAAATGTAGATGTTCGAGTGTATTCACTGTTGCAGTCCAGGTTACCCACCCACCATACCCCTTCTCTTTGTTGGGACCTTTCTGTACTTCTCAACTCTATACAACCTTTGTGGTGTATTTGCTTGTAGATGAAGGAAATGTTTATAGTAATATATGCATGGTTTTTTGGCATATTTTTATCTTTTCAGCCTGCCTATCTGGGGGCACCTGACATCTGGGGCAAGAAAAACTGAAGAAAATGGCGTCGGTTGCAACATTTATACCCCTGGCACACTGACGTCAGGGAAGAGGCGACAGCAACCAACGCTGGACCAAGACTTTGGAACTCAGGCCGATAACCCAAGTGTAATGACTGCAACAGTGAATACACTCGAACATCTACATTTATGGTAGGTACACAACTGTACTTTTCTCTTCTGACTGGTGTACAGTGAATAATCATTTTCCACAAACACTCTACTGTCACATTTAAGGCCCCTGGTTTATGGCCCTACGTGTGACGTCCCACGCAGCTGCAACAGCCAAGCTGAATCTTTTGTATAGGAGCCAACGTATAGGTCGCATGAGGCAGGAAATCCCACAAGAATACTGCAACATGGAAGAGAAGGACATTTGTGGTTATGGTAAGATTTTACACAACTATTCTGTCTGGCAGAGCCAAGGGGTTCACTTCAAGGCAGAAACATCTTCCAAGTCCTAACCATGGATGCCTTCAACCTGGCTTGGTGAACCCTCTCAATGGGACCTCGACATCCTAGGAACGTGAGACCATAGTCAAAGGAAAAGCATATCAATGCAAAAAAATTATGTCTGCTGTCCATACATTTAATGTGCAGACTGACTATGAGTTCTTGGAAGACAGCCCTTCAGTTCCAAATGACCCCGAACACAGTGTACACCCCCATCTCAGTTGAATTCAGTGGTGAACCAATTGAGCAAGTAGCTGCAGATCCCCACAAGTGAATGTTAAAACAGGGATATTTTCCTGAAGGTAGTTCAGAAGTGGAGTGTCCCAGGGATAGATCTGTTTGCTTCTTTGAGTAACAGTAAAGGAATTTATGCTCGAGAGCACCACACAGAGAGTCTGGTTTAGTAGATGACTTCTTCAGATGATCGGGTCTGTTTCTGTATACATTCCCTCTGGTTCACATTCTCCGCAGGATGCTCCAGAAGGTAAAGGAGGAGGGGTCTAGAGATGTTTCTTACAGCACTGATAAAGTACTGGTTTTCCATCTTCATTCATATGTCCAGCTGGGCCTTCTTGACAGATTGAGGGAAAAAGAAAAAAAAAAAAGCAAACTGCATTCTTCTCACCTCTTGGTGGGGGTTTGAAGCTCAGTAGTCATTGGTAGTACATTAGCCCGTTCTTTACAAGTCAACAGTTAGAGATCCTGATTGTTCCTTTAATTATTCTGATGCCACTGTTCCTTCTTTCAGTCATCTTGGATGCTGTTTAGTCTGTCAGAAATCTTTCTGCCTCTCAGACTTATTCATCTTCGTGGAAAAGATTTTTTTTTGTCTGAGCAATAAACATTCTTCATTGCCTCAGGCATTGAGTTGCAGATGATGCATACATTATTTCAGCCACCTGTCTGACTTGTATCTTAGCTGCATATTTCCAGTATTTCTTGTGGAGGGAAGTATTGTAACCCAGCATTGGTTTGTCAAGCAGTTTCTTGAGTTAAATCTGCATCTTTGTATACCTTTGAAGTATATTCTTTCATCTTAGGGCTTGACTATCATTATTGGTGGACTTTAATACATTCTCCTTTCAAACCATCCATTTCATTGGACTGAAAGTTCATCTGAAGTGTCTGTTCAGTGGCCTTTATCTCTGCTTACCAGAACTCGTTATTCTGATTCGCATTTCTAGGGAGCTTTGTTTGGTCTTTAATTTCTTTCCCATATCAGTTGTCTATTAAGGCTAGCCTGCATTTCCTTCTAACGAAGGTCTCAGACTGGCTTTGAAGTCTGTCCATTCACCTTCCTGTTTTTTCTTTCTATTGTCAAAAAACGAGACTCTCTTTCAGTTCAGGCTTTAACTGGGAAGTGCATGAGTTCTCAAAGATAGGCCAATTTTTCCTTCCTTTTGCCTTTGGTAAGCAGAGCTTGGCTCGGACTAATTAAACCCAATTTGATATTGTTAATCCTCGTTCATTCCTTACACATGGATATCGGTTCCGACCTCGGAACCGAGCTGCCCATTTTCCAAGATCACGTCAGCTTCAAACTCTCGAGCTAAACTCTTACCCACAGTCCCCCTCTCCCTGTTACCTCAGATTTCGTTTGCCGCATTGCCATTCGGTCATGTCGAGCTACTTCTCTTGAGCTAAGTACAGTCAATTGTTGTTTAATAGTTTTACAGATTACTTTTCTGTCAGAAAAGTTCATATTTTATTGTCTCTTACCCTATCGCATCTAGCGTACAGAATTTCTTCAGGTTTTTTGCTTCTTTCTTTACCACTCTTACCGCGAGGTATTCTCTCTTTACCATTGTTGGTAATCCCTTTCCTTTTTCTCTCATACCTTCGGGTACTCTCTTGTACCATTGCTGGTACCTTTTCTATTAATTAATTTGCTGTCATGGCAGATAAGAAAGGTAGTCCTGGGTTTAAGCGGTGTTCTGATTGTGGACGCAAACTACCTACTTCTGATGCACACTCTTTGTGTGTTTATTGTTTGGGAGCTTTCCATTTGTCTGTTGACCCACCCTGTACTATTTTGAGAACTTTTCTACTAGAACCTTGTTGGAAAGGAAAAACAAGCTGTTACTGAAGGGACTTCTAAAATCTCCCTTTTCAGAGGCTATTTCTGGATCGGAGGCCTCAACCCCTCCTAGAGCCATAAGAAAACCTTGGATGTGGGACTCCCGCCAACCAAAACCTAAAAAGGCTAAAGTTTTGGCTGTGCACTCAGTCAGCCCCAGTGCTTTCGGTGCCTAGACCTTCTGCACCAAGACCTTCGGCTCCATTAGTGATTTTGGCTCCGTCTTCTCCTGCAGCCTTCTATATATCAGCACCGAGGGGCTCCTCGGTTCAGACCATTACCACTGCATCGGCACCGACCATTCAGTCGGCGCAGACCTTGTCCGTGTCGGCTCCAAGATCTTCCTCGGAACTGACACCTTTATTGTTGACTCCAGTTTTGTCGGTACCAGCTTCAGCACCGACAACCACTTCGGCACCGATCCCTGTGTCGGTGCAGACCATGACCACAGCACCGATGACTTTTTCGGTGCAGACAACATTAGTCCAGTCTCTCTCGGCACCGTTGTCCTCGGTGCGGTCAGATGAAATGGGCACCAAATCTCCCTCTTCTGTGGACAGACCTGTTTCTCCCTCAGTAACTAGAAGCCTTTCCGAACATGATGTGTTGCATCTTGTGGACCAGGTACTCTTGGCCAGAGGTATCCCACCCCTCAGGAACTGTCCTTCCTTGGGAGGTGATCACCCATCTCCAAAGACCCCTTCTTATTCTCCTCCTTCACTGCCTTTGAAGTCCATGGATATAGCACAGTCTTCCCCTTCTGCAGTTCCCTTTATGAATCTCACTAAGGAACCGCAGTTGCCTTTGTGGCAGGAAAGTTGTGCTACGACCCAGGATGTCAGTTGTGACACACATAGTTTGCTGCTCCACAGCCATCCAGGGACTCCGGGTTGGCAGGCTGAGCCACTTGGGGGAGGGGTGACCCCTGTCCTAGACATGCAGTCCTCTTCGGGTGGACCAGCCTTCCAACTGATGGAGAAGGCTTTCGCTGCTGCTGGCGATACCGGGCTGTCTATACCTTCGCCCTACTCTGGTACACTGGTTTCACAAGTTGCACCTAGCGGACACCAGATGCAAGGGCGGCAGGACATATTCCCTCAGGAATCCCCTTTTTCTGCTGTCTTCTCCAGCTTCTCCCGCTGAGGAGGTCCATCGGAAAAGTTTGTGTAGGAGGAAGCACATGGACTCCACAGAGGAGTCCCTCACCGAATTCACAGATTTCGATGAGTGGGAAAGATCCCCTCGGTCACCCACTGAGGTATTCTTTGGTGATATCCTCGAAATCCTGAAACAGAGAGGTGACTGGCAGTCCTCTAATCCAACCTCTGAGGAATCTGTGTTCCTGCAAGCCTTTCTCACCCGGCCCCCTACCTCCTTGGTTACTCCACCTGCCAATGAACTTGTCCGGCTCATCATGCAGCGTGCTTGGAAGGCTCCTGATACCGTCGAAGCTATTCCCCGGAGGCCAGATAAGATCTTGTCCCCTCCTGCTTCGGATCCCCATTGGTCCAAAGCTCTTCCTGTGGATGCTTTGATGGTGGCTGCCACAGAAGAAGAAAGCCAGACTGTCCATCTGCCTAACAAAGAGTCCTCGGCCCTGGACAGGATAGGGAAGCGCACATTTGCTTCAGCGACCTTTGCTATCAGGTCCCTGAATTATATGGCACATTTTACCAGGCTTCAAAGGAATCTGGTTTCTGAGCTCTCTGAAACCTTGGCTGGTGCCATGTCTGATGAGGTCTGTGACAAAGTGGCCTCTCAGCTGGCCACCATTGAATCTATGTCTAACTCCTCTATGCAACTGATATCTCACACATCAGAAGGAGCAGGTAGAGCAGTGGGTTCAGCTGCGGTCTTGAGACGACATGCCTGGATGCGTTTGTGCAACTTCGCGGGACCCTTTAAGTTGTCTTTTCTTAATGCCCCCAGTGAGGCCTCCTCGTTGTTTGGGCCCAAAGTTAAAAGCACAATGGCCAGATGTGAACAGGACAGTAAGACCCTTTCCTACTGTAGGTGTCCGTTATTCTTCCCCTCAACGTACTTTCTCCAGAAACCAAAAGAGTGGGAAGATATGGTTCAAGAAATCTCAGGGTCCTTTCCTGACACACAGGCCGAGTTCTCCCCCAGAGGCAGAGGGGGGAAACTCACAGGGAAGATGCTCCTTTCGGGGCAGATGGCGTCCACGTAACCAGGGTTCCAGGGATTCTTTCTCTGGTCAATCCTACCAGCGCTCCTGAAGAGCGGCCCAACTCCTTTCCTCTGGAGGTGGTTGGGGGACATTTCTCCTTGTACCCTTCTGCCTGGCTAACCATCACCACAGATTCTTGGGTACAAAGGATTATAACCAGAGGTTTTCATATCCCCTTTGATCTTTGTCCCGTCCCTTCAAAAAATCTTCCCGACGTTCCACCCAGTCAACGGGAAGAAGCAGCACTAGAGGTAGAAAAGCTGCTAAGAAAGAGAGTCATCCATATAGTCCCTCCAGACCAGATAGGATCCGGATTCTACTCAAGACTATTTTTGGTGCCAAAGAAAACCGGGGACTGGAGACCAATTTTGGATCTCAGTGTATTGAACAAGTCTGTGAGAGTACAAAAATTCTGAATGGTCACAATACAGTCTATCCTCCCGCTTTTGGAAAAAGATGATTGTATGTGCTCTATAGATCTTCAGGATGCGCACTACCACATAAAGGTGGACAGGCCATCAAGAAGACTTCTGCACTTCCGTGCGGGAGCCAGTCACTACCAGTTCAGAGTACTGCCCTTCGGACTCTCTACAGCCCCCAGGGTGTTCACAAAGTGCATGGCAGTTGTCACAGCTCACTTGTGACTTCAAGGATTCCAGGTGTTTCCATACCTAGATGACTGGCTCATTTCCGCCCTCACCAGGCATCTACTGGAAAAAGCCCTGGCATACTCTCTCCTCACTGCTCAAAGGCTAGACATAACCATAAACTGGCAAAAATCCAATCTCACCCCATCTCAGTCGACAGAATTCATAGGGGTTATCTTGGACACAAAAAACTGCAGAGCTGCTATTCCAGAGCAGAGAATTCTAAGGATAAAGCAACAACTAATTCCAATCCTTTCAAAGGAAAAATCCACAGCTCACTCGGTTCTACAGCTGTTGAGTTCCATGGCGGCCTCCATCACCATTGTTCCCCTGGCTAGGTTTCACATGAGGCTTCTACAATGGCTACTGCTCACCCAATGGTATCCTTTTCAGCATCCTCTTTCAGCCATGATTCGAGTAACCCACAGGTGCAAACAGGATTTAAATTGGTGGATGATGCACAATCTCTCACAATGGTCTCGCCCCTTCTCCCCCCAGCAACCCAAGGCCACAGTGACCACGGATGCCTCCCTGATGCGATGGGGGGGCTATGTCAGGGACAGACCGTCCAAGGCACTTGGTCCGAACTGGAGGCCAATCTGCATATAAATAGGTTCATAGGTTCATACTAGGCTAACTGCCCTTGTGAGCCATTTTAAGCCTAGCCAATTATCTCTTGTGAGAGTCGAACCCTGCACCTTGTGTTTGTAAAGCAAACACCTTAACCATTAAGCCACCCTCCCAACCCCTTTAAAGCTGAGGGCGGTGCTTCTGGCGTTGCAAGCATTCCATCCCCTGCTGCCGTCTGGGACAATTGCGGTTCAATCAGACAACATGGCGGTGGTCTGGTACATCAGCAAGCAAGGTGGAACCAGATCTTACCCCCTTTATCGAGAGACCATGAGGATATGGCAGTGCGCGATGACTACCAACCGTTTTCTTCTAGCAACGTACATTCCCGGGAGTTACAATGTGATAGCAGACAGACTCGGCAGGTGCATTCTTCAACGTCACGAGTGGTCCCTGAATCCCTTGATAGTGGCGGAGATCTTCTACCACTGGGGCCGTCCTTGCTGCGACCTCTTTGCATCCCCGACCAACTATAAATGCAGCAACTACTTCACCCTAATTTCCCCTCCGGGACAGTCACCCAGGGACGCTCTAGTCCACGATTGGCCCTTGGGTCTTGTTTACGCATTTCCACCCTTTCCCCTCATTCCCCAGTTTCTGAAGAAAGCCCGTCGGTTGAAGAGCAAGGTGATCCTCATAACAACATATTGGCCTCGACAGATTTGGTTCCCCTTCCTTTGGCCTCACCTACTAGATCGACCATGGATTCTCCATCCAACCCCGGAGTTGATCTCACATCCACAGAACCTGATTCATCCCAACTTGAACAGCCTGAAGCTCACGGCTTGGCTACTCCAACTCCCTTGATTGCCTGGCAGAATGATCTTTCTTTACCAGTACGTGATGTTCTCATTGCTTCTCGTAAGTCTTCTACTAGAATTACTTATCTGAACAAGTGGAAAAGATTTACCTGTTGGCTGAAAGATAAACAATTAGACCCCTTTTCAGCACCAGTGTCGATAATACTAGACTATCTGGACGATCTTTTTCAATCGGGTCTTTCGGCCTCTACCATTAGAGTTCATTTGGCTGCAATTTCTAATTTTCATGAGGGTGTCCAAGATTCCTCTCTTATGTCCCATAAATTGTGCAAGACCTTCATAAAACGTGTGAATCATCTGAAGCCACCTTTTAGAGAACCTATTCATAGGTTCATAGGTTCGTACTAGGCTATCTGCCCAAGGGCATTTATAAGCCTAGCCCATGGTTATTTGGCTTTCGCCACCCCTTTAGTTTGAATAAAACTATGCCTATTATTTTGCTGTGCCTCTGTCAAGCAGTGACACTGAAGTAATCCCTGGGGTATATCTGCGATCCCCCATCCATTGGTCAAGATTCCTCTTCAACAAGGCCAGCGAGGTGCTCTGCCTCACATGTACCGGGATTTTGTTCCACAGCATAGGGAGTCTCTGGGTGATGAATCTGTCCCTCCAGCACGTTCTATTAATAACCGTGTCAAGGTTTAAGTCTCCCGCCCTGTGGTTCTGAGGGATCTAGATTTTTTGAGGTGAAGCAAATTCATCAAATCAGGGTTTGACATGGCCTTATATGTCAGGCACAGGTCACCTCTGAGCAAGCGGTATGAGACTGAATAGAGCTGGAGTTCTTTCAGTCGGGCAGCATAAGACATATTTTTGAGACCCTTTATCCTTTTGGTGAGGAACTTTTGGGGCCTTTCCAGCTGCTGCAGGTGTCGGGTCAGATACATTCCGAATGGGGCATTGTACTCAATCATAGGTCTAATGAGTGATGAGTACAGGGGGACGATGACCTCCCTTGATCTAGATGTGAATCCCTTCATGATCAGGTGGGCAATGTAGAAGGTTTTCCTAACTACTTTAGCAACATGAGTGTCAAGCGAAGGCTACTGTCAACCTGGGTCCCCAGATCCCTGATGACTTCTTCTGTGCTCAGTGGATTGCCACCTATACGGTAGCTAGGGTTAACCTTGTTTTCCCGAAGGGTATGACTATGCATTTCTTGGCATTTAACTTTAGGCCATGGCTCTGGCACCAGTTATCCGTTTCTGTGAGGCCCTTCTGAAGGATGTCTGTGTCAGATGTGTTTTCGACTATGGCGCCCAGTTTGCAGTCATCTGCAAACTTTGTCAGCCATAACCCTCCTGTGTTTGCTTGTACTTCAGAAAAGTAGATGCCGAACAAGAGTGGACCCAGGACTGATCCCTGTGGGATACCACTTGTGACAGGCTTTGAGTCTGACATGGCTCCAGCAACTCTGACCCTGTGGGTTCTGTCACTTAGCCAGTTTGCAACCCATCTTGTGATGTATGGGTTTACATTCAAGCTGATGAGTTTTTCGATGATACCTGAGTGGGGTATTGTGTCAAGGCCTTTGCCAGGTCAAGGTAGGCTGTATGGACTGCCTTTCCTCATCAATGGCCTTGGTGACTGTCTCGAAAAAGTCAACCAAGTTTAAAAGGCATGATCTGCCGTTGACAAAGCCAAACTGGGTTGGATCCAAAGTCTGCAAGTTCCCTATGTCTTTATTTATGAGTTCCATTATGATCCTCTCCATGGCTTTGCAGATAAGGCTTGTCAAGCTAATGGGATGGTAATTTCCAGGGTCGGTGGAGGCACCGCCCTTGTGAAGTGGGACCACAGTCGCCGTCGCCACTCCTTGGACGTATCCTGAGGTGAGGCTAAGATTAAACAGCTGTCCTAACTGCGGGTTTAATTCCTCATTGAGTTCGTGGAGCACACAGCCGGGGACACCATCCGGTCCCATGGATGCTGTGTTTTTTGCTTTGGAGAGAGCAGTTCTCACCTGGGTGTTGGAGATGTTTGGGGGGCTACAATCCTCTGGTATAGGCTCATTCAACCATGGGATTTATCATTAGTTCTACAAGCTCTGACAATGTCACATTTCGAACCAGCCTCTTCTTGCGACCTCAAAGTATTTGTCATGGAAAACCTTGTTTTTGGTCACCATTACTTCTGCCAGACTTATTTCTGAGCTTCAAGGTTTATTTTTCATAGAGGTAGTGTGTCTCTGAGAACAAATCCGTCATTTCTGCCTAAGGTGATCTCTGAAATGTCCATTAATCAAGCCATTGAATTGCCAGTTTTCTTTCCCAATCATTCAAACAGAGGAGAGTATTGCCTACATACCCTAGATATCCACAGGCAAATCCGTTTTTACTTAAACAGGACTAAACCCTTTCATAAATCTGACCAGTTATTTTTGGCCTTTTCTGGACCTAGATTAGGATCTGCTGTTGCTAAGGTCACATTAGCTAGATGGTTGAAGGACTGTGTGACCTTCATTTATACACAACGTAATATCTCGTTGCCTACTACCATGAAAGCTCATTCAACAAGGTTGGTGGCAACTTCTGCTGCCTTCCATGCCAGAGCTTCTTTACATGACTTCTGTGCAGCTGCAGCTTGGGCTACGTCTCATACCTTCATCAATCATTACCAATTGGATTTGGCCTCCAGGGGAAGAGCATCTTTCGGTTCTATGGTGCTCTGGAATGTCCTTCCATGAGAGCCTCCCAGGAATAGAGGTAGCTGGGGACTCTGTCCCATGTGTAAGGAATGAACGAGGATTAACAATATCAGATAAAGAAGTTATGTCTTACCATAACATTCCATCTGTATTGTTGATCCTCGTTCAGTCATTATGACCCTCCCTCCTTCCCCCTCCTGTGGTTTCTAGTGGATGTCACCATCCGGTTCTCTTAGGTTATTTGACCAGAGGTAGCCTCTACCTTCTTTGACTTGCAAACTCAATCTGAGGTAACAGGGAGAGGGGGATTGTGGTTAAGAGTTTAGCTCAAGAGTTTGAAGCTGACGCGAGCTTGGAAAATGGCCGGCTCGGTTCTAAGGTCGGAACCGATACCCATGCGTAATGACTGAACGAGGATCAACAATACATATGGAACATTATGGTAAGACATAACTTCTTTTTTTAAATGGATGCCTGGCAGTATTATTTGTGTTATTGAACAGCTGACCTGCTTTTGACCAATGTGGTCAGAGACTACTCCATCTTTGGTGAGGTCACTGTCATTTCCTGTCCAGGAGGTTGGACCTGCTTTGCAGCACTATTTTAGCTGCTCTGTCTGCATACTTTGTGGGAGGTGCTTGACTACTGTTTTAAATTCTTAACATAGATTATTCTGTGTGGAGGACCCCTGATGTAAGATGCAAGAGATTTGTGAGAAGTTGGCATTTCAAAACAGCCATTTGCATTAGATACTTATTACCGTGCTGTCACCCCTTTGAAGATGAATGTGGCAGCAAGTCATGGACATTTAAGGCTATGCTCATCTCTTACTGGTGTTCTCAGTCAAGTTTTCATTGCGGTCAGAACTGGAAGCATGGTGCCAGGCACTGGCATATTGTGGCATATGAAGGTGCATGTGCCCCTGAACATAAGAGATAAAGAATGCAGTAGTGTGTGTGCTGAGAAATGGTCTTCTGAAAAGATTTCAGTCATTGCCTGTTGCATAAGACAGATCTGAAGGTCAGCGATGCCATGAGTGCTCGCATATTGTTTTCCTAATTCAGGGAGAGGATATGGAAAGAATTGTATCAACATTGAACTGCAGTGTTACGGGGAGACAGAGTGCAGTACACTGAGAAACAGCCGCTTTAGCAGAACTAAGTTATTTCAACATGATGTTCCCTACTAGGGCATTTTGGGATAGAACAAATTAGAAAATAGTCACATCCATTTAAGAGCGATGCACAGGGACAGAAGTATAATATGCAAGATTTATATAACCAGAAACATGTTTTTCTGTTTCTAACCCTAATTGTCCTTTAGCTCAGTTGTGTATTGTGGAATTAAAGGTATGCATGTTTGTTAAATGTCATGCCTTGTTAGTATGGTTGCTTGTTTACAGTTTTTCTTGTAATTTTGTACCTAGTGGCTTCAGATAAAAATAAAATAAAGGGCTGTAGTAGTACTGTAAAGGAAATGATCAATGTTCAAAACATGTTTGCTACTGGCTCAGTAGCACTAGTAGTTCATTTGGTCTGCTTCTGTTTTTTTTTGGATCATGCATACCTGGACTCCTAACTTCTGGATTTGAATAAACTTCTGATCCGTAGATCACCATTAAATTGACTAATTTTTATTTGAGTCATTGCATTTAGTTAGTATTATTGACTGTGCCTAACCAGTGGAATCCCCCCTCCCTGCTGAGAGAGGCTATTGCCTTTCACTGTTGAGAGAAGGAAAACTAGCAGTGCTCAGAATGTAAATTCTTTACTGATTTCTAGAAATACTCATTCCTGTTGGCTGCTTGGTTCTTCTTGTCTGCTTTATTTTGTGCCGTTCTTCTGTACGCTGTGCTGCTCACACAACATCCCAGTGATTGCTTGCTTCTTAGTTGTACTGCATTCCAAATTTTAGTGGCAGATGTACCTATAACCTGACTCATACCTGCTGTATAGTACTTACTAATTGTGGTACCTATGCCTATTACTTGTGTTATTTCTCACCATGTTATACTAAGAACATGGAAAATTGCTCACCCATTTTGTTTTTACTGTGCCACTATTACACTGTGAACATAAAAAGTGGTTGTACATGTTTTCACATTGTACTCATTAATCATAGCTTTGTCTTGCACTGTCAGCTAACTAATTAAGCTATTGTTACTGCAGCATATTATCCACAATTTAATTATACTGACCTGATTCTCGACCAGATTTACTAGACAGAGTGGAAGCACAGATGTTCTTCGTGTTTCACTGTTGCAGTCATTACATTTGGGTTATCTGCTTGCAGGTAGCCCCCAGTCGGCCTGATTAACAACCTCTTGGGTCCTGTGTCGGTTGCTGTCCCTTCTTCCATGACGTCAGGGGTATAAAACATGCAGCCAATGCCATTACATCAGTCTTTCTTGCTGTGCAGTGCCCAAAGCAGAAGCAGTTCGCAAGTGCCGGTCGGCCGACTCCTGAAATTTTCATTTTCGAGTTTCAGAACCGAAGTCTTCAACTAAAGCTAAGTACCCTGTTGGGGAAACTTTTTCTTGCTCCTTACCAATGTCAGTAAAAGTTAATAATTGCATTTCTTGTGGAAAGCAAATACCTCATAAAGATTTTCATCCGTACTGTATTCCTTGCCTAGGCCCTGACCACGGCGTACCTTGCTGTCGGTTTTGTGCTTTATTTAATCAGTGCACTATCCGTCGTCAGTATATTTTTGCCTCTAAATATTTCGGTTCTCTGTTTAACTATCCAGAAATGTCGTCGGTTAGCCATCCAACTGCCGGAATTCTGAAAAAATGCAAAGATAAAGACAGAGACAGGCCACCGAAGTCCAAAACTGCCAACGACGCTTCTCCTAAGCCAGTCGCCAGTTCGCCGGTACTCAGTGAGGCGCTTTTGCAGCCCCTGATACCCGCTAGTTCTGATTCGCAGGCCTCTACTGAGACCCATTCGGAGTCCGGTATGCCACGAGATGCTTCAACTATGGAACCCGCAGATGTCTCTACCTTGGATGGGTCCGGAGCCACTGGGCAGGCACCGGCTTCTGAGGGTGTATTCAAGCCTACGGACTTGCATATTAAATCGACGCCTGAAATTTTCATTTTTGAGTTTCAGAACCGAAATCTTCAACTAAAGCGAAGTACCCCATTGGGGAAACTTTTTCTTGCTCCTTACCAATGTCAGTAAAAGTTAATAATTGCATTTCTTGTGGAAAGCAAATACCTCATAAAGATTTTCATCCATACTGTATTCCTTGCCTAGGCCCTGACCACGACGTACCTTGCTGTCGGTTTTGTGCTTTATTTAATCAGTGCACTATCCGTCGTCAGTATATTTTTGCCTCTAAATATTTCGGTTCTCTGTTTAATTGTCCAGAAATGTCGTCGGTTAGCCATCCAACTGCCGGGATTCTGAAAAAATGCAAAGATAAAGACATAGACAGGCCACCGAAGTACAAAACTGCCGACGATGCTTCTCCTAAGCCAGTCGCCAGTTCGGCGGTACTCAGTGAGGCACTTTCGCAGCCCCTGATACCCGCTAGTTCTGATTCGCAGGCCTCTACTGAGACCCATTTGGAGTCCGGTATGCCGCGAGATGCTTCAACTATGGAACCCGCGGATGTCTCTACCTTGGATGGGTCCGGAGCCGCTGGGCAGGCACCAGCTTCTGAGGGTGTATTCAAGCCTACGGACTTGCATATTAAATCGATGCCTCCTCCTTTACTTAGGCCTAAATCTCGATCCATGCCTAAGAAACCAACACCCAGGCCACATGCTCAGGCCACTATGCCTAAAAAACAAATGATAAGAATGGCTGAAGATCTAATAACTCTATAATCAGGAGTAGCCAACCCCCCCCCCCTTCTAAGAGGCCTAGGACTGAAGTTGATTATGAATCTTCTGATCAGGATTCTGTTTTTTCTGATGATCTGGATTTGCCCTTATCTACTTACGAAGATTCTGATGCAGAGAACTCCATTCCCTCTGCTTCCCCTCTTGAGGATTTTTCTTTTGGGGAAACCTTACATACTCTCAAGGGAGCATTTCCACTGGGAAAGCCAGGATTTTTCTGATTCAAAAAAGAGGCTTAGGGATTTCCTTCTCCTACCTCAGCATAGGCCTTTAGCTATTCCTTCTGTACTAGACATTGTTGATGATGCTTTTTCGGAATCTACTTTGGCCCCTGATTCCCTGCCTCCTGCTCCCAGAAAACCTGACAGATACTACAAGGGTCCCTGAGTCCCACAAGTTCCTTTTTAAAAATTCTATTGCAGATCCAGAGACTATTTCACAGGGGCCCAAGGGCATTAAGGCTTCTACTGCTAAAAATCCTACCCCCTCTGATAGAGACTCCAGGGCGCTGGATAGATGGGGTAAGAAGGTTTACACTTCTGCAGCCTTGGCCATTAGGGCTTTAAACTGCCAGTTTCATATGTTTTAAAGTATCAGCAACATGTTATTGGACTGCTTAAACAGAAAATGATGTTGATTCCTGACTCTGTGAAAATAAAGAATTACAGGACTTAATGCATTCTGCTGAACAAGTTGGAAAACATACGTTGCAATGTGGTTTTGATTCATTAGAGGCCTCTTGCAGTGCTGCTATTACTGGGTCTGAGCTCAGAAGGCATGCTTGGCTTAAGGAGCAATCTTTGCCTGACCATGTTAAAGCTAAATTGTTGGATGATCCTTTAAATCTGGACCACCTGTTTGTTAACAAGGCTGAGGAAGTTCTTAAAAAGATGGAAGATAAAGCTAAATCTATGCAAACTGTTAAGATTTTTTACAAGTTCACCCTCCTAGATTTAGTAGGCATTGGTCCTTTCCAGCCCCTTCCAGGTCTTCTCAAGCCAAACCCAGACACAGCAAAAAACCCAGGTTTCAGTCCCAGGAGACAGATAGAACTAAGCAGTGGGGGGCCTCCACTTCCAAGTCTGGGAATAATAAGACTCCCCCCTATGGTAAACTGTCTCAATGACTTCCTTTTAAAATTTCCAAGCACTTATCAGCTGACTGCCCCTTTGTGAGGAAAGCTTGCTCTTCATGCAAATAATTGGGAACTCATTACCCAGGACAAATGGGTTTTAAATATAGTGTTCCAGGGATACAGATTTCACTTCCACACGTTGCCAACACCAAGCGGGTGGCCGGACCTACCCCCAAATCAGTGGGCAGAGCCCCCAAAACAAGTACTTCCTCTCTTAAGCATGGGGGCTATTCAACTGGTACCAGAAGAGGAAAAGGGGCAAGGTTTCTACTCGAGACTTTTCCTGGTACCCAGAAAAGACAATTCATGGCGTCCTATCCTGGACCTATCTACTCTAAACACATTTTTGGAGATACCAAAATTCATGATGCTGACTCTTCAATTACTTCCTGTGCTAGGCAAAGATGCCTGGTTGCACTAGATTTAAAAGAAGCATACCTGCACATCCCAATCAGGGAATCTTGCAGAAGATATAGGCTTCAAAGCAGGCTACACGCACTATCAGTTTTCTGCACTGCCCTTTGGCTTAACTGCTGCGCCCAGGGTATTCAGAAAGTGCCTACCTCCAGATATTGCATTTTGCAGGCAAAGAAATATTCAAATATACCCATACCTGGACGATTGTCTAATTCAGGCAGAAAGCCAGGACATACTTTTGAATCATCTGGCCTTTGTACAAAGGGTTCTAACTTGTCTGGGGTACCCCATAAGCGAAAAGAAATCCCACCTGGTACCCTGTCAACAAATTATATTCCTGGGAGCAAGCTTGAATACAGCTTCCCAGATGGCTTACCTCACACCAGAGAAACAAATTAATTTGACAACCTACTTCAAACAAGTGGCCCCAGAAACCCTGCTATCTGCAAGACAAATACTGCAAGCCTTGGGGTTCATGGCCTCCTGTATTCTTCTACTTCCATATGCAAGACTGCATATGAGGAAACTACAGTGGTATCTAAAAAGCCTATGGTGTCAACATAGTCTCAGGACCTAGAAACAATGATTCGTATCATACCTTGCCTACGCCTAGAGTTCCTTTGGTGGGCAGAGGCCTGCCACCAAAACAAGTGGCTACCTTTCACACCACCCCCCTGCCGCCCAAACCCTAAGAACAGACGCATCAGACTATGCATGGGGGGCTCACCTGGCAGGGAAGTGCATTCAGGGCAAATGGAACCCAAGTCAAATGCACCTGCATATCAATCAAAAAGAAATGTTAGCTGTACGGAATGCTCTGACAGCCTTCAAGGACCACTTTCTTCCAGGACAACTAATGGTAAAGATGGACAACACCACTGTTATGTGGTACATAAACAAGCGAGGGGTACACATTCTTACCCCCTCTGCAGACTAGCCATGGCATTGTGGAACACAGCCTTGAGCTACCAAGTGCACCTACAAGCTCAATTCCTGCCAGGAAAATTAAATACACTGGCAGACGGACTAAGCAGAAACCTCATGGACCCACATGAGTGGAAACTGGAACCAAGGACTTTGAACATGTTGACAAGCAAATGGGGGAGCCCAGATATAGACCTGTTTGTCTCTCCCCAGAACTACCAATTGGACACATTTTGCACAAGGTCTCCTCACAAACAAGCCTGGCAAGTGGATGCTCTGTCCTTCAGCTGGAAAAAACTATCAGTCTATACCTTCCCCCCTCTGCCTCTGCTCTCCAAAGTACTACTAAAAATCAAGCAGGATAAACCAAGGATGATTTTGATTGCTCCAGACAGACCGCGCCAACACTAGTACCCCCTCCTATGCAGTGTGTCACAGTTATCTCCATGGCACCTGCCTCAGACTCCCTTCCCTGCTGTCTCAGCAGGAGAACCAGATTCTGCACCTTCAGCTTCTAACACTGAACCTTGCAGCCTGGCTAATTACTTAATCTCTCCTTTACCATCCTTCAGCAAACCTGTGATAGATATCATTTTAGAGGCAAGGAGGCCTAGTACTAGAAAATCTTATGCTGAAAAATGGAAAAGATTCTGTGCCTGGAACCAATCTCAAGGGATGACCACAGTAGCGCCCAGTTTACCTCAGATTTTACAATAATTAACTGAGATGCTTCACAAGGGCCTGTCTTTTTCCCCCATTAAAATCGACGCCTCAGCCATTTCAGCTCATTATAACACAGAACCTCCCCTCTTCTCTCATCCACTGCTCGAGCAGTTCCTCAGAGGGGCCAAAAATTTGAGACCACCCAGGAGAGCTCCAATCCCAGCCTGGGACCTTAACTTTGTCTTGAAGAAACTCACTGTACCTCCTTTTGAGCCAGCTGCTACTGCAGACTTAAAATTTCTTTCTTAAAGACAGCTTTCCTTTTAGCAATCACTTCAGCTAGAAGGATATCTGAATTACAGGCCCTTATGGCAGTGGAGCCTTTCATCATCTTTCATGCTGACAGGGTGTCCCTCAAAACCAATCCATCCTTCATGCCCAAGGTGGTATCCAGTGTGGCCCTTAATCAGTCCATTCATTTGCCAACCTTCTTTCCCAATCCACAGAATAAAGGGGAATGGATACTGCATTCTTTAGATGTGCACAGACAACTTAGATTCTACTTGGACAGGACTAAACCTCAAAGGAAATCTGAACAACTGCTGGTGACATTTGCTGCAGGGGCAGAGGGGAAGGCTATTTGAACAAACCATTTCTAAATGGATAAGCCATTGCATTCATTTCTGCTGTAAGCACCACAGAAAACCTATCCCCCAGGGGATCAGGCCTCACTCCACCAGGGCTGCATCTACCTCTACAGCCTTTCTCAGAGGCGTACCTACCAGGGACATCCTAGAAGCTGCTACCTGGAGTTCTGTGTATACTTTCACCAAGCATTTTCATTTGCCAATTTTCTCTAAATCCAGAGCTGGCTTTGCCACCGCAGTCTTGCAGGGCCTTATAGCTGGCCCTAATGTTATCTAAATTCCTCCTCCCAACCATAGCTTTGGGAATCTACCCAAATGTAATGACTGCAACGGTGGAACACGAAGAAAATAGTACAGTTGTGTACACTTACCGTAATTGTAGATGTTTGAGTGTATTCACTGTTGCAGTCCTGGTTACCCTCCCTCCGGCCCCCTAACTTCTTTTGACTATACCTCTACTTTCCTTTACTATGTTTAAAAGCCTTTTTGGTGTATTTGCTTTTTTGTTGGAGGTATATCTTTGTACTTAATTGCTTCCCATTAGGGGGGCACCTGACATCTGGGGCAAGAAAAACTGATGTAATGTCGTCGGCTGCATGTTTTATATCCATGACGACTTGACGTCATGGAAGAAGGGACAGCAACCGACACAGGACTCAAGACTTTGTTAATCAGACCAACTGAAGGCTACCTGCAAGCACATAACCCAAATGTAATGACTGCAACAGTGAATACACTTGAACATCAACATTTATGGTAAGTGTACACAACTGTACTTTGCCAGCCTTCTAGCATTAAGCATATTTAGGCAATGCAGGGGACTGCCTAATCCTCACTAACAAACCCTTGTAATTACCAGACATAGATACATGCTTAAACTGGAAGCAGATCCCTGGCATACTCAGGTGTCCAATGCTGCCAGCACACCCATACCACCATATGAAACCGCTAACACCAAGACTATGTATGCCGGGGTGTTATGAAAATCCCTTACAAAGCCACCTCAGCTTCTAAGGCAACATACTGCTATGCCTAGACATCATCAGTTTAGTCACACATCACCCGTCAGTCACACTACTGTTTGCACCACAAGCAAAGGTTACCAAAAGTAGGATGCAGAAGCCACCAAGGCATCGAGATCATATGGATACACATGGTAACATCCTTGTCATAGGTGACTTAGTAGTTAGACATAGTTATGCACCATTTGTGTAGCTCAGCAGGTATAGAGTAATAATAAATTGGCTAACTTGCACCACAAGTAGTAAATATACACAATGTTTCCTAGACTTTGGCAGAGCAAACTCTGTTTAACAGGTGTTACCCTCTACTGGAGGTGCAAACCTTCTTAGTATGATTCTTTGTATTGTACCAGTGTGGTCCTCACTGTTGGGTCAAATCAGACTTCATTCTTCATATGAGCCTTATGCTAGATATGCTGAAATTCTACTTATTTCAGGGACTTCTGCAAACTAACATCCTACAGCTAGCTGGCATTCTAATGAGTTTTAAGAGCTGTCCACTTCAAGAGTACCTGTAGCTAAAACAGTAACTTACATCAGTGGTTTATTTTCCTACCTAAATTCCTGCATTTGAGGCATATGTCCTTTTTTGTCACTTGTACGGATTCAGTTTTAAAAACAAGCTGATGTTCGTCATGTTTCACTGTTGCGGTCCTGACTTGTGGGATTTCCTGCCATGTAAGCCCTTCCCTTGGCCGGCTCGACTACCAGAGTCAAAATTTTCCTTCTCCTTAAGCTGGCAGATGTCCTATCCGACATCAGAATGCTTAGGTATATAGGGAGCCAGCTGATACCATGATATCAGTTTTTCTTGCCATCGGAGCCTGAAGCAGTAATTCAGTGCGTTGGTCAGTCCACAACAGAGAGAAGTAATCTGAAAGCTAAGTACCTCGTTGGGGAACTCCTTTTTCTTGCTTTAACCCATGTCAGATAAGGTTAACAATTGTCTTCCCTGTGGTAAGCAAATCCCACACCGAGACTTCAGTTCACTGTGTGTCACCTGTCTAGGCCCTGATCATGATATTGCCAATTCTCATTTCTGCTTACATTTCATTTCTAGGACTATCAGGCATAGTCTGAGATGTTAGCTAGACATCTTAGTCTCCCGTCTACTTTGCATCATCCAATTGCATCCACCAGTCGTCCTGAGGTTGAGCTTCCAAAGCATAGGAAGGATAATGAAAAAAGACCCAAGCTTAGGGCCTCAGACAACAGTCGCTCTCTACCTACCAGACATCCAAGGGTCATTATAGCTGAAGAAGGCGTGGCGCTTTCGCAGCCCCCTTCTGCAGCTGAGGTGGTGGTGCTGGCCTCTGTCGAGACCTCTCAGGAGTCTGACATGCTGTTAGGTTCCTCAACTTCTGCTCAGGCCTTGACTTTTAGTTTGTGGGTCAGGTCCGGGGTTGCTTAGTAGACCTTGGCTTCTGATGAGCGCTCTTCCACCAGCATTGTCCCTTTGTGGTGTCAGCCTGCATCGGCTCATTCTTCCACTGAGACTGGCATCAGGATTTTGGATGTACTTAGGCACAAGGCCAGAACTTCCTCTACGAAGGGTACTACCTCAAGCCCTATGCCTAGGCTTACCGGCTCCCATGCACAGGGATATCAGCAAGAGCTAGTGAGGTTAGCTTGAAGATCCTATTTCTATAGTCAGAGCTAGGCATCCCCTTTGGAGTCTTCCCCAGGAAAAGGAAGAGGGATCCTACCCCTGAATTTTTCTCTAAGCCACCTAATTCTGATGAGGATTCTGACCAGAAGGCGTCTGTCTTTGAGGAGCGACCCTTCCTTTCTTCTTTTGAAGTTTTAGATTCTGAAGGGAATCTGGCTTCAGCTTCACCTCCTGAGGACATTACTTTTGGGGAAACTCTTCATGCCATGAGGCAACATTTCCAGTGGTTGGCCCAGGAATACCTACAATCTAAAAAGATGGTTAGGGAGATGTTCTTCATGTTTCACTGCTGCAGTCATCACATTTGGGTTATCTGCCTGCAGGTAGCCCTCAGCCGGCCTGAATACCAGATTCTTGGATTCCTGCATCGGATTCTGTCGCTTCTTCCATGACGTCAGGTCGTCAGGGGTATAAAATATGCAGCCGACGCCATTACATCAGTCTTTCTTGCCGCGCGGTGCACGAAGCAGAAGCAGTTCGCAAGTGCCGGTCGGCCGACTCCTGAAATTTTCGTTTTCAAGTTTCAGAACTGAAGTCTTCAAAAAAGCTAAGTACCCCATTGGGGATCCTTTTTCTTGCTCGTAACCGATGTCAGTAAAAGTTAACAATTGTATTACTTGTGGAAAGCAAATACCTCATAAAGATTTTCATTCGTACTGCATTCCTTGCTTAGGCCCAGACCACGACATCCCTCGCTGTCGGTTTTGTGCCTTGTTCAATCCCCGAACTATTCATCGTCAGGCTATATTTGCAGCAAATTATTGTGGTACTCACTATAACTATCCAGAAATGGATTTGGTAAAGCACCCGACTACCGTTATTCCGAAAAAACATAAGGATAAAGACAGAGACAGACCGCATAGGTCCAAAACTGCTAACGACGCTTCTGTTAAGGTAGTCACCAGTACTCAGTGAGGCGCTTTCGCAGCCCCTGATAACCCGCTACCTCAGATTCGCAGGCGTCTTCTGAGAACCATTCAGAGTCCGGTATGCCGCGAGATGCTTCTTCGACTATGGAACCTGCAGATGTCTCTACCTTGGATGGGTCCAGAGCCGCTGTGCAGGCACCGGCTTCTGAGGGTGTATTCAGGCCTATAGGATTGTATTTTATACCGACGCCATCTTCTTCATCCAGTCCTAAAACTCGACCCATGCCTAGAAAACAGACGTCCAAACTGCATGCTCAGGCCCATATGCCTAAAAAAACAAATGCTTAGAATGGCTGAAGACCTTATTACCTTAATTAGAGGAAGCCAGCCTTCCCTCTTTGAGACCTAGAACTGATTTTCCTTCTGATTCTTCTGATCAGGAATCTGATATTTCTGTTTCTTCTGATTACCAGGATTTGCCCTTATCTACCTATGAGGATTCTGATGCAGAGGATTCCATTCCCTCTGCTTCCCCTCCAGAAGATTTTTCTTTTGGTGAAACCTTGCGCTCTCTTAGGGAGCATTTCCACTGGGAAAGCCAGGATTACTCTGACTCCAAAAAGAGGCTTAGGGAAGTCTTACTTCTCCCTGAACACAGGCCTTTAGCTATCCCTCCTGTTCTGGACATTGTAGATGATGCTTTCTTGGAATCTAGCCTTTCCCCAGACACTTTACCTCCAGCTCCCAGAAAACCTGACAGGTATTACAGTGTACCTGACTCTCACAAGTTCCTGATGTTCATCGTGTTTCACTGTTGCAGTCATTACAATTGGGTTGTCCTGCTGGCAGGCTACCCGCAGTCGGCCTGAATTTCAAAGTCTAGGTCCGGCGTCGGTTGCTGTCACCTCCTCCCTGACGTCAGTGCGCCAGGGTATAAAAGATGCAGCCGGCACGATTACATCAGTCTTTCTTGCCGCGCGGTGCCCGAAGCAGAAGCAGTTCGCAAGTGCCGGTTGGCTGACTACTGAGATTTTTGTGTTCGAATTTCAGAACTGAAGTCTTCAAAAAAGCTAAGTACCCTGTTGGGGATCCTTTTTCTTGCTCTTACCCGATGTCAGTAAAAGTTAACAATTCTATTACTTATGGAAAGCAAATACCTCATAAAGATTTTCATTCGTACTGCATTCCTTGCTTAGGCCCAGACCACGACGTCCCTTGCTGTCGGTTTTATGCCTTGTTCAATCCCTGAACTATTCGTCATCAGGCTATATTTGCAGCAAATTATTTTGGTACTCAGTATAACTATCCAGAAATGGCTTCGGTAAAGCACCCGACTACCGATATTCCGAAAAAACATAAGGATAAAGACAGAGACAGACCGCATAGGTCCAAAACTGCCAACGACGCTTCCGTTAAGCTAGTCGCCAGTCCGCCAGTACTCAGTGAGGCACTTTCGCAGCCCCTGATAACCCCCTACCTCAGATTCACAGGCCTCTTCTGAGACCCATTCAGAGTCCGGAGAGGCTTCTTCGACTATGGAACCTGCGGATGTCTCTACCTTGGATGGGTCCGGAGCTGCTGTGCAGGCACCGGCTTCTGAGGGTATATTCAGGCCTACAGACTTGTATTTTATACCGATGCCATCTTCTTCATCCAGTCCTAAAACTCGACCCATGCCTAGAAAACCGACGTCCAAACTGCATGCTCAGGCCCATATGCCTAAAAAACAAATGCTTAGAATGGCTGAAGACCTTATTACCTTAATTAGAGGAAGCCAGCCTTCCCTCTGAGACCTAGAACTGATTTTCCTTCTGATTCTTCTGATCAGGAATCTGATATTTTTGTTTCTTCTGATTACCAGGATTTGCCCTTACCTACCTATGAGGATTCTGATGTAGAGGATTCCATTTCCTCTGTTTCCCCTCCAGAAGATTTTTCTTTTGGTGAAACCTTGCACTCTCTTAGGGAGCATTTCCGCTGGGAAAGCCAGGATTACTCTGACTCCAAAAAGAGGCTTAGGGAAGTCTTACTTCTCCCTCAAAATAGGCCTTTAGCTATCCCTCCTGTTCTGGACATTGTAGATGATGCTTTCTTGGAATCTAGCCTTTCCCCAGACACTTTACCTCCAGCTCCCAGAAAACCTGGCCGGTATTACAGCGTACCTGACTCTCACAAGTTCCTGATGTTCGTCGTGTTTCACTGTTGCAGTCATTACAGTTGGGTTATCCTGCTGGCAGGCTACCCGCAGTTAGCCTGAATTCCAAAGTCTAGGTCCGGCGTCGGTTGCTGTTGCCTCCTCCCTGACGTCAGTGCACCAGGGGTATAAAAGATGCAGCCAACGCCATTTTCTTCCGTCTTTCTTGCCATGCGGTGCCCAAAGCAAAAGCATTTCGCAAGTGCCAGTCGGCCGACTCCTGAGATTATCGTGTTCGAATTTCAGATCCGAAGTCTTCATTAAAAGCTAAGTACCCCGTTGGGGAAACATTTTTCTTGCTCCAGGCCGATGTCAGAAAAAGTTAATAATTGTATTTCTTGTGGGAAACAAATAGCTCATAAGGACTTCCATTCTTACTGTATTCCTTGCCTAGGCCCTGATCACGACATTGCTAATTGTCGGTTTTGTGCTAGATTTAACCAACGCACTATTAAGAGTCGGTACGATTTTGCATTTCACTATATTGGCAGAAGATTTAATTACACGATGTTGTCGGGTAGCTATCCGATTACCACAATTCAAAAGAAACGCAAACGACTTCAGCTTCAAAGACTAAAGCACCTCTAAAGACAAAGAAACAAGTACAACAGCCCCATGGACAGGCCTCCATGCCTAAAAAACAGATGCTCAAAATGGCCGAAGACCTAATTACTTTGATCAGGGGTTCCCATCCCCCTCCTGATAAGAGGCCTAGGCAAGAGACAGAATATGAATCTTCAGATCAGATTTCCATTTCTTCTGATTCCTCTTCTGATCAGGAATACTCTCTTCCTCCCTATGAGGATTCTGATGCTGAAGAATCTATCCCTTCAGCCTCTCCTCCTGAGGATTATTCTTTTGGGGAAACTCTGCATACCATGAGGGAGCATTTCCACTGGGAGAGCCAAGATTATTCAGAATCTAAGAAAAGGCTCAGAGACTTTCTTTTACTACCTCAGCACAGGCCCCTTGCTATTCCACCTGTGTTAGAAATTGTAGATGATGTATTTTCAGAGTCCAGTCTGACTCCTGACTCTTTACCTCCAGCTCCTGTTAAGCCAGACAGATACTACAGGGTTCCTGATTCACATAAATTTCTTTTTAAGAACCCTGCTGCTGACCCAGAAACTATCTCTCAGGGTCCCAAAGGGGTCAAGGCTTCCACTGCAAAAAACCATATCCCCCCTGATAGGGATTCTAGGACCCTAGACAGATGGGGGAAAAAGATTTATACTTCTGCTACCTTGGCTGTAAGAGTTAAATTGCCAGTTTCATATGCTTAAATATCAGCAATATCTTATGTCACTGCTTAAACAGAAAATGTTGACAAATTCATAATGTGCAGAAAACAAGGAAAAGCATGATTCATTGCATGCAGCTGAACAAGTGGGAAAGCATACTTTGCAATGTGGTTTTGATTCTCTAGAGGCCTCCTGTAGGGCCGCTGTTACAGGTTCTGTCATTAGGAGGCATGCTTGGTTAAAAGAACAGAATCTGCTTGATCATGTTAAAGCAAAACTATTAGATGCTCCATTACAGCATGATACTTTGTTTGGTGTTAAAGCAGAAGAGGTGTTGAAGAAAATGGAGGATAAAGCTAAATCTATGCAAACAGTCAAGGATTTCTTGCAGGTGCAGCCTCCCAGATTTAGCAGGAACTGGCCTACAAATAATTGGTCCTTTCCAGTGTCAGACAGGCCACAACTCTAGGGCTCATACAGGCCTAAACAATGGGGTGCTTCTACCTCCAAAAGCGGAGAGGAAAAATCACAGCCATACAGGAAACAGTCTCAATGACTTTCCTCTGCCAGCACCAAACACTTATCTTCTGGCAGCCCCTTTGGGGGGGGAAACTAGCACTTTTTTCACAAAATTGGCACGTGATCACCCAGGACAAATGGGTCTTAAATATCGTATCACAAGGCTACAGGTTCCACTTTCACACCCTGCCAAGGCCAAACGGTATGCCAGACCTGCCACGCAATCAGTGGGCAGAGGCACAAAAACAAGTTTCATCCCTCATGGACATGAGAGCCATTCAGCTAGTACCACAGCAAGAGCAGGGACTAGGAGTCTACTCAAGGCTATTCTTGGTGCCCAGAAAGGACAAAGCCTGGAGACCAATACTGGACCTGTCTATCCTAAACACATTCCTGGATATTCCAAAATTCAGAATGTTAACTCTGCAGCAGCTTCTGCCCATGCTGGGCAAGAAGGCTTGGCTTGTGACTTTAGACCTAAAAGAGGCATACCTGCATGTTCCAATCAGACAGTCATGCATAAGATACCTCAGATTTATAGCTGGCTCATTGCACTAGCCGTTCTCTGCACTGCCTTTTGGCTTATCTACTGCACCCAGGGTCTTCACAAAATGCCTGGCACCAGTGATTGCATTTTGCAGACAAAGAGGAATTCAAATATATCCTTACTTGGACGACTGCCTTATTCAAGCAGAGAACAAGGACATTCTACTACAGCATCTGGTGTTTGTAAAAAGATTACTAACAGGTCTAGGGTACACAGTAAACGAAAAGGAATCAAAACTCGTACCCTCTAAAGAGATAATATTCCTGGGTGCAAGCTTAACTACAACTTCCCAGATGGCTTATCTCACGCTAGACAAACACAGACAACTGACTACTTATTTCAAAATGTTGGCAACAAAGACCCAGTTATCTGCAAGAAAAATTCTGCAGGCTTTGGACTTCATGGCATCCTGCATTCTGCTAATTTCATATGAGGAAACTTCAGTGGTATCTAAAAAGTGTTTGGACTCAACATTGCCACAGCCTGGAAATAATTACCCTCATTCCCTGCCTGCAACAGGAGTTTCGATGGTGGGCAAAAGTCTGTCACCACAACACGGGACAGCCATTCACCTTACCCACAGCCAGGCAGACATTGACAACAGATGCATCAGATTATGCCTGGGGGGCCCATATGGCAGGAAGATGTATTCAGTGCACATGGTCCGCAAGTCAGATGCATCTACATATCAGTCAAAAAGAGATGCTAACTGTTCAGAATGCCCTGACAGCCTTCAAGGATCTACTTCATCCAGGACAACTACTGATAAGGACGGACATTACTACAGTCATGTGGTACATAAACTAGCAGGGAGGCACACATTCCTACCCCCTCTGCTTTGCACCCAGGAATATTATCTCTTTAGAGGGTACGAGTTTTGATTTCTTTTCGTTTACTGTGTACCCTAGACCTGCACCCAGGAATATTATCTCTTTAGAGGGTACGAGTTTTGATTTCTTTTCGTTTACTGTGTACCCTAGACCTGCAGACTAGCCATGAACTTGTGGGACACAGCATTGACTTACCAAGTACATCTGCAAGCGCAATTCCTGCCAGGAAGGACAAATACCCTGGCAGATGAACTAAGCAGAAACCTAATGGATCCCCACGAGTGGAAATTGGATCCACAAGTCTTCAGCATGATAACAAGGAACTGGGGATGCCCGGACATAGACCTATTTGCCTCCCCTCACAACTACCAAATACAGAGATTCTGCAGAAGGACTTAACACAAGCAAGCATGGAAATTGGATGCTCTATCTTTCAGCTGGAAAGACCTAACTGTATATGCTTTTCCTCCTCTGCCTCTCCTCCCCAAGGTACTCCTCAAGGCCAGACAAGAGAGACCAAAAATGGTACTGATTGCCCCAGTATTGGCCCCGCCAGCACTGGTACCCAATCCTAAAGAGATTGTCTCAGTTCCCAGCTTGGACATTACCTCAAATTCCTCACTTATTGACCCAACAAGACAGTCAGATACTGCACAGCCAACTCAGGACCTTAAACCTGGCAGCATGGCGGATAATGTAGCCAGCCAAGACACACCTCTCTCTAAAGCAGTGATGGCTGTTATTTTGGAGGCCAGGAGGTCTAGCACCAGAAAATCTTATGTAGAAAAATGGAAGAGATTCTGCGCTTGGAAAAAGGCACAAGGTTTTAACACGATTGTTCCAAATATTCCTCAGATTTTGCAATACCTAACTGAGATGCTTGATAAAGGCCTTTCCTGTTCATCAATTAAAATTCATGCCTCTGCCATTTCAGCTCATTACAATACAGAACCACCTATTTTTTCTCATCCATTACTAAGGCAGTTCCTCAGAGGGGCCAAAAACGTAAGACCTCCAAGGAGAGCACAAATTCCTGCATGGGACCTCAACTGTGTCTTGGAGAAACTCACACTGCCTCTGTTTGAGCCAGCCTCTACAGCTGATATAAAATTCTTATCCTGGAAAACAGCTTTGCTCCTAGCAATAACCTCTGCTAGACGAGTTGCAGGCACTCATGGCTGTGGAACCTTTTATCATTTTCCATCCTGACAGGGTTTCTCTGTGGACAGAACCCTACATTTATGCCTAAGTTAGTGTCCAGTGTGGCCCTTAACCAAACAGTCCATTTGCCTACCTTTTTATCCAAACCCTCAGAATAAGGGTGAGAGAATTCTGCATTCTTTGGACATTCACAGGCAGCTACGCTTCTACTTGGACAGAATCAAAGCTTTCAGAAAGACTGAACAACAACTAGTGGCATATGCTGCAGGATCACAAGGAAAGCCTATCTCAAAGCAGACTATTTCAAAGTGGATAGGCCACTGCATTCATTTCTGCTATTCACAGCATGGGAAATCAGTGCCTAAGGCCATTAGGCCACATTCAACCAGAGCAGCAGCCTTCCTCAGAGGAGTACCAACCAAAGACATCTTAGAGGCTGCAACTTGGAGTTCAGTGCATACTTTTACAAAGCACTATCACTTACCTCTCTACTCTAAATCCAGGCCAGGTTTTGCCACTGCAGTTCTGCAGGGCCTGATAGCATCTCCTAATCCTATTTAGCACCAGCCTCCCTACCTTAGCTTTGGGATTTAACCCAATTGTAATGACTGCAACAGTGAAACACGATGAACATAGTACAGCTGTGTACCTACCATAAATGTAGATGTTCGAGTGTATTCACTGTTGCAGTCCAGGTTACCCTCCCACCATCCCCCTTTTCCTTTGCTGGGACTTATTTGTACTTCTCTATTCTATACAACCTCTGTGGTGTATTTGCTTGTAGATTAAGGAAAAGTTGTTGTTTGTGCATGCATGCTTATTGGCATAATTTAGCCTACCATTTTAGGGGCACCTGACATCTGGGGCAAGAAAAACTGAAGAAAATGGCGTCAGCTGCATCTTTTATACCCCTGGCGCTCTGACGTCAGGGAGGAGGCGACAGCAACCGACGCCGGACCTAGACTTTGGAATTCAGGCCGACTGCAGGTAGCCTGCGAGCAGGATAACCCAATTGTAATGACTGCAACAGTGAATACACTCGAACATCTACATTTATGGTAGGTACACAACTATACTTTACCCTCATTCCCTGCCTGCAACAGGAGTTTTGATGGTGGGCAAAGGCCTGTCACCACAACAAGGGGCAGCCATTTGCTTTACCCACAGCCAGGCCTATATTAACAACAGATGCATCAGATTATGCCTGGGGGGCCCACATGGCAGGAAGATGTATTCAGGGCACATGATCCGCAAGCCAACTGCATCTACATGTCAACCAAAAAGAGATGCTAGCTGTTCAGAATGCCCTGACAGCCTTCAAGGATCTACTTCGTCCGGGACAACTACTGATAAGACGGACAATACTACAGTCGTGTGGTACATAAACAAGCAGGGAGGCACTCCTTCCTACCCCCTATGCAGAACTAGCCATGACTTTGTGGGACACAGCATTGACTTACCAAGTACATCTGCAGGCACAATTCCTGCCAGGAAAGATAAATACTCTGGCAGACAAACTAAGCAGAAACCTCATGGATCCCCACGAGTGGAAATTGGATCCGCAAGTCTTCAGCATGATAACAAGATGTTGGGGATGCCCGGACATAGATCTATTTGCCTCCCCTCACAACTGCCAACTACAGAGATTCTGCACAAGGACTTATCACAAGCAAGCATGGAAAGTGGATGCTCTATCTTTCAGCTGGAAAAACTTAACAGTATATGCCTTTCCTCCACTGCCTCTCCTCCCCAAGGTACTCCTAAAAGTCAGACAGGAGAAGCCAAAAATGATACTGATTGCCCCAGACGGGCCCCGCCAGCACCTGGTACCCAGTCCTAAGGAACTTGCCTCAATACCCAGCCTGGACATTACCTCAAATTCCTCACTTAATGTCCCAACGCAACAATCAGATCCTGCACAGCCAACTCAAGACCTTAAATCTGGCAGCATGGCGGATAATGTAGTCATTCAAAACACACCTCTCTCTAAAGCGGTGATGGATGTTATTTTGGAGGCCAGGAGGCCTAGTACCAGAAAATCTTATGCTGAAAAATGGAAGAGATTCTGTGCTTGGAACCAGGCACAAGGGATTGACACAACTGTACCAAATATTCCTCAGATTTTGCAATATTTAACTGAGATGCTGGACAAAGGCCTATCCTTTTCATCAATTAAGATTCATGCCTCTGCCATTTCAGCTCATTACAATACAGAGCCACCTATTTTTTCTCATCCTTTATTAAGGCAGTACCTCAGAAGAGCCAGAAACGTAAGGCCTCCAAGGAGATCACCAATACCTACATGAGACCTCAATTATGTCTTGGAAAAACTCACCCTGCTCCTTTTGAGCCAGCCGCTACAGCTGATATAAAATTTTTATCATGGAAAGCAACTCTGCTCTTAGCAATAACCTCTGCAAGATGAGTCTCAGAGCTACTAGCACTCATGGCTGTCGAACATTTTTTTCATTTTCCATCCAGATATTGTTTCTCCGAGGACAAACCCGACATTTATGCCTAAGGTAGTATCCAGTGAGGCCCTTAACCAAACTATTCATTTGCCTACCTTTTGCCCAAACCCACAGAATAAGGGTGAGAGACTTCTGCATTCTTTGGACATACACAGACAGCTGCGCTTCTACTTGGACAGAACCAAAGCTTTCAGAAAGACTGAGCAATTACTAGTAGCATATGCTGCAGGATCACAAGGAAAGGCTATCTCAAAGCAGACTATTTCAAAGTGAATAGGTCACTGCATTCGTTTCTGCTATTCACAACATGGCAAATCAGTGCCTTAGGGCATTAGGCCACATTCAACCAGAGCAGCAACCACTTCAGCAGCCTTCCTCAGAGTAGTACCAACCAAAGACATTTTAGAGGCTGTAACCTGGAGTTCAGTGCACACTTTTACAAAGCTGTATCACTTACCACTCTACTTTAAATCCAGGGCAGGCTTTGTCACTGCAGTTCTGCAGGGCCTCATAGCCGCTCCTAATCCTATTTAGCTCCAGCCTCCCAACCTTAGCTTTGGGATTCAACCCAATTGTAATGACTGCAACAGTGAAACACGATGAACATAGTACAGTTGTGTACTTACCATAAATGTAGATGTTCGAGTGTATTCACTGTTGCAGTCCAGGTTACCCTCCCACCATTCCCACTTATCTTTGCTGGAACTTATCTGTACTTCTCTATTCTATACAACCTATGTGGTGTATTTGCTTGTAGATGAAGGAAAAATTTACCTTGGTGCATGCATGCTTTATTGACATATTTTTAGCATACCCTTTTTGGGGCACCTGACATCTGGGGCAAGAAAAACTGAAGAAAATGGCGTTGGCTGCATCTTTTATACCCCTGCGCACTGACGTCCGGGAGGAGGCGACAGCAACCGACGCCGGACCTAGACTTTGGAATTCAGGCCGACTGCGAGTAGCCTGCCAGCAGGATAACCCAATTGTAATGACTGCAACAGTGAATACACTCGAACATCTACATTTATGGTAAGTACACAACTGTACTTTCAGGAATCCTACTGCTGATCCTGAGACCATTTCCCAAGGGCCAAAGGGCATTAAAGCTACTACTGCCAAAAACCCTAGCCCTTCTGATAGAGATTTTAGAGCCTTGGACAGATGGGGTAAGAAGGTATATACTTCTGCTACATTGGCCATTAGGGATTTAAATTGCCAGTTTCATATGTTAAAGTACCAGCAACATATTATGGGACTGCTTAAACAGAAAATTATGTTGATTCCTGACTATGCTGAACACAAAGGATTTAATGCATTCTGCAGGACAAGTTGTTAAACATAATTTGCAATGTGGTCTTTACTCTTTAGAAGCATCTTGCTGGGCTACTGTCACTGGGTCTGTATTTAGAAGGCATGCTTGGCTTAAGGAGCAAAACTTGCCAGATCATGTTAAAGTTAAATTACTGGATGTTCCCTTAAACCAAGACCGCCTGTTTGGCAACAGAGCAGAATTCCTCAAAAAGGTGGAGGAAGAAGCTAAATCTATGCAAACTGTTAAAAGATTTCCTGCAAGTACAGCCTCCCAGATTTAGTAGACATTGGCCTTCAAATTGGTCCTTTCCAGCCTCTTCCAGACCTTCTCAGTCCAAACCCAGGAACAGCAGACCACCTAGGTTGCAGTCTCAGGCTACGCACAGGCCTAAGCAGTGGGGGGCTCCCACTTCCAAAGCTGGGAGTAGTAAGACACCCCCCTTCGGAAAAATGGCACAATACCTTAAACTTAACCCTCCAAGCCCTGCTCAACTGCCTGCTCCCTTAGGAGGAAAGCTCGCCCTGCATGCAAAATACTGGGAACTCCTTACCCAGGACAAATGAGTTCTGAATATAGTTTCCCAAGGATACAGATTTCACTTCCACACACTACCAACCCCAAACGGTTGGCCAGACCTACCCCAAATCAGTGGGCAGAGGATCTACAGCAGGTTCTCTCTCTCCTAAATATCAGGGCTATTCAACCTGTCCCAGCAGAAGAAAGGGGACAATGTTTTTATTCATGACTTTTTCTGGTACCCAGAAAAGACGACTCCTGGCATCCTATCCTGGACCCCTCTATTCTAAACACCTTTTTGGTAATCCCAAAATTCAAAATGCTAACACTTCAACAGCAGCTTCCTATGCTAGGCAATGATGCCTCGTTGGCAACCTTAGACTTAAAGGAAGCTTACCCGCACATTCCAATAAGGGAATCTTGCAGGAAATGCCTACGGCACTGTCAGTTCTCTGCACTTCCTTTTGGCTTATCTACTGCTCCCAGGGTATTCACAAAGTGTCTACCTCCAGCCGTTGCATTTTGCAGGCAGAGAAATATTTAAATATACCCCTAATTGGACGATTGTCTGATTCAGGCAGAAAGCCAGGACTTGCTATTAAAACATCTGGCATTCATAAAGAAACTTTTAACTTCACTGGGGTACACCATAAACGAAAAGAAATCTTACCTAGCACCCTGCCAACAGATTGTATTCCTGGGAGCAAGCTTGAACACAACTTCCCAGATGGCTTCCCTCACTCCAGAGAAACAAGTTTATTTGACAACATACTTCAGACTACTGGCCACAAAGACCCAGCTATTTGCAAGAAAAATTCTGCAAGCCATGGGGTTCATGGCCTCTTGAATTCTACTAATTCCATATGTAAGACTGCATATGAGGAAACTACAGTGGTATCTAAAAAGCCTATGGTGTCAACATTCTTAGGACCTGGAATCAATGATTCCTATCATTCCTTGTATAAAGACAGAGTTCCTTTGGTGGGCAGAGGCCTGCTACCACAACAAGGGGCTCCCTTTTACTCTACCCCCTGCCGCCCAAACCCTAACAGACGGATCAGACTATGCATGGGGGGAGGCTCACTTGTCAGGGCAGTGCATTCAGGGCAAATGGAACCCGAGACAGATGCACCTGCGTATCAACCAAAAAGAAATGTTAGCTGTACGGAATTCCCTGACAGCCTTCAAAGACCACATTTTTCCAGGACAATTATTGGTAAAGACAGACAAGCACCACGGTTATGTGGTACTTAAACAAGCAGGGGAGAACCCACTCGTACCCTCTCTGCAGACTAGCCATGGCTCTGTGGAACACAGCCTTGAGCTACCAAGTGCACCTACAGGCTCAATTCCTGCCAGGCAAGCTAAATTCTGTGGCAGACCTAAGCAGAAATCTCATGGACCCACATGAATGGAAACTGGAACCAAAAATATTCAACCTCTTGAGGAACAAATGGGGAACTCCAGAGATAGACCTGTTTGCCTCCCCTCAGAACTACCAATTGGACAAATTCTGCACAAGGACTTCCCACAGTCAAGCTTGGAAAGTGGATGTCCTGTCCTTTACATGGGAAAGCCTCTCAGTTTATGCTTTTCCCCCTCTGCCTCTCCTCTCGAAGGTTCTGCTAAAGGTCAAACAGGACAAGCCAAGGACAATTCTTATTGCACCAGACTGGCTATGCCAGCACTGGTACCCCCTCTTGCGCAGTGTGACACTGCTGGAACCATGTCACCTGCCTCAGACCCCTTCCCTGCTGTCCCAGCAGGCGGGCCAGATTCTGCACCCTCGGCTTCAAACCCTGAACTTTGTAGCCTGGCTAATTCCTTGAGCTCTCCAATAGCATCCCTCAGTAAGCAGGTGCTAGATGTCATTCTGTTGGCAAGGAGGCCTAGTACTAGAAAATCCTATGCTGAAAAGTGGAAAAGATACTGTTCCTGGAGCCAGACTCAGGGGATGGGCACAAACAACAGTGCCCAGCTTACCTCATATACTTCAGTACTTAACAGAAACACTCCACAAGGGCCTATCCTTCTCGTCAATTAAAATTCATGCCTGTGCCATTTCAGCACATTATAATACTGAACTACCCCTCTTCTCTCACCCCCTGCTAAAGCAATTCTTCAGAGGGGCCAAAACTTTAAGACCCCCCCCCCCTCCGGAGAGATCCTACTCCAGCCTGGGACCTTAACTTTGTATTGGAAAAGCTCACTCTCCCTCATTTTGAGCCAGCTGCAACCGCAGAGTTGAAATTCCTTTCTTGGAAAACAGCCTTCCTTCTAGCCATCACTTCAGCAAGAAGAGTGTCTGAATTACAGGCCCTCATGGCAGCGGAGCCCTTCATTATGTCCCATGCAGACAGCGTTTCCCTCAGGACCAATCCTTCCTTTATACCCAGGGTGGTGTCTAGTGTGGCCCTTAATCAGTCCATTCATTTGCCTACCTTTTTCCTGAATCCACAAAGCAAAGGAGAACGAATACTGCACTCTTTGGACATGCACATACAACTTAGATTTTATTTGGACAGGACGAAGCCTCTCAGAAAATCTGAACAGCTGCTAGTTGGCTTTGTTGCAGGGGCAGAGGGAAAGGCCATTTCAAAGCAAACCATTTCTAAATGGATAGCCCATTGCATTCATTTCTGCTATAAGCACCATGGAAAACGTACTCCACAGGGGATAAGATCACATTCCACAGGACTGCATCTACCTCTACAGCATTTCTCAGAGGTGTCCCTACCAGGGACATCCTAGAAGCTGCTACCTGGAGCTCTGTACATACCTTCACTAAGCATTACCACATGCCTATTTTTTCTAAATCCAGAGCTGGTTTTGCCACTGCAGTCTTGCAGGGCTTAATAGCTGGCCCTAATGCTCTCTAACTTTCTGCTCCTTTCCTTAGCTTTGGGAATCAACCCAAATGTGATGACTGCAACAGTGAAACACAAAGAACATAGTACAGTTGTGTACACTTACCATAAATGTAGATGTTAGAGTGTATTCACTGTTGCAGTCCTGGTTACCCTCCCTCCAGCCCCCTGACTTCTCTTGGCTTTACCTTTCCTTCTTGTTTGGTGTATTTAAGCTTTCTGGTGTATTTGCTTTTTGATGGAGGGGTTCCATAACATATAATTGCTTCCCATTGTGGGGGCACCTGACATCTGGGGCAAGAAAAACTGATGTAATGACGTTGGCTGCATGTTTTACACCCCAGACAACTTGAGGTCATGGTAGAAGAGACCGCATCCGCCGCAGGAATCCAAGACTCTGGTATTCAGGCCGGCTAAGGGCTACCTGCAGGCAGATAACCCAAATGTGTTGACTGCAACAGTGAATACACTTGAACATCTACATTTATGGTAAGTGTACACAACTGTACTTTCCTTGACCTGCCAGAACACAAACCTTTGGCTAGTCCTCCTGTGTTGGAGGTTGTAGAGATTTTTTTGTGGATTCTTCTTTAAATCCAAATTCTCCTCTTCCAGACCCTTAAAAATCAGACAGGTTTTACAGGCTGCTGGACTCCCATAAGTACCTCTTCAAGAATCCTTCTGCAGATCCAGAGGTTGTCACTTCAGGACCCAAAGGAGCTAGTGCCAACTCCTCAAAAAATCCTTTACCTGCTGACAAAGAACGCAGGGCCCTTGATAGGTTTGGTAAAAAAAAGTTTACACTTCTGCTGCCCTAGCCCATTAACTGTCAGTTTTATATGATCAAATATCAACAAACTATTTTAGAACAAATGAAGCAAAATATATCTTCCTTGGAGGACAAGCATATTTCCAAGGAATTACTTTGGCAAAGGCTGAAACCTTGTCAAAAACGGTACAAAATAACAAAAAGGACCACACCCAAGAAGCCCTAATAGAGATTGGGTGAAAGCGCTTAGCCATTTATGAGTACATGTGGAAATACCTTCAATAAAGTGCTATGCTGATTTTAACACTGTGTAGTCCGTTTTGTTATTGCCAAGGAATTGTTGGACCTTTGCCTTTCTAGCTCCCAAGTGACTAGGCATTCTTTACACTGCGGCTGTGATGCTATGGAGGCCTCCATCCAAGCTGCAGTCTCTGGTTCTGTCATTAGAAGGCATGCTTGGCTTAGGGAGCAGACCTTCCCAGACCATGTCAGGTCCAACCTCCTGGATTCACCCTTGGACAAGGACTGCCTCCTTAGACCAGAAGCTGACACTGTGCTGAACAAGATAGAAGGCAAAATAAAATCTACGCAGACTGTAAAAGATTTCCTCCGAGTTTAGCCACCTAAGTTTAGTTAGAATTTTCCCACTTAACATTGGGCCTTTTACTCTCAGTCAAAAAGCAGGCAGAGGAAACCTCTGAGGGAAAGATTGCAAAAGCAGCACCAATCACAAAGGCCCAGGCAAGGGAGTTCTAGGCCACAGGGTCCTGGCAGAGAGCAGCAGTGAACTCTTCCCTTCCCCTCACCTTTCCCCACCCTGTCCTACAGGAGGAAGGCTATCCCTGTTCAAAGAAAACTGGTCCATCATCACTTCGGACAAGTGGGTTCTGATTATTATTTCAAATGGTTACAGGCTCACTTTCAAAGATCAGTTAAGATACTCAGGTTACTCGGATATTCCACAAAATCAAAGAGCAGAGGCCCTTTCTCAAATTCTCAGTCTGTGCTCACAGGGCTCAGTGGAGCCAGTCCGAGAACACCAAAAAGGAAAGGGTTTCTACTCCAAGCTATTTCTGATTCCCAGAAAGGACGGCTCTTGGCATCCTGTTTTAGACCTGTCCACCTTCAGTCAGTCCCTACTGGTACCAAAATTCAAAATGTTGACTCTCCAGAAACTTCATAGCTCCTCATGTGTTAATGGTCACCTTGGACTTAAAAGATTCTTACTTGCACATTCCTATAGAGGAATCATGCAGAAGCTTTCTAATTTTCAGAGCAGGTACCAGTCACTTTCAGATGATGTCCTTCAAGGATGCATCTGCAGTCCTTACAAATGGGTAGTCCTGTCGTCAGGCAGCCCTTCGGTCGGCCGGATTCCAAAGTCTGGGTCTGGCTTCGGCTGGTGTCGCGCTTCACCCGACGTCATAGCTGCAGTTTTTCGGGTATAAAGGCATCAGCCGACGCCATTTTCCTCAGTCTTTCTTGCCGCGTGGCGCCCGAAGCAGAAGCTGTTCGCAAGTGCCGGTCGGTAAAGCTAAGTACCCCGTTGGGGACTCTTTCTTGCCTCAGCCGATGTCAGAATAAGTGAATAACTGTTTAACTTGTGGGAAACAAATACCTCATAAAGATTTCCACTCTTACTGCTTACCTTGTTTAGGCCCAGACCACGACGTAGCAGCTTGTCTAGCCTGTGCTTCTTTTAACCGACGGACGCTTAGACGTCGGTCGGAATTTGCAGAACAGTTTTTCGGCTCTGATTTTGCTTATATCATGCCGTCGGATCCTCCGACTTGACAAATTACCAAAAAACGCAGGGAAAAGGACCGACACTCGCGGTCCGCGGTTTCGGCCGAAACCGCAGTTAAGCCAACCACAAGTGTCTCGGTTTTGGCTGAAACCGAGCAAGCGGTTCTTCCCCCAGCCGAAAACATGCCTTCTACCGAGGCCTCTTCTAACCTGGTGGAATCGGCTTCTGAAATCCAACCTGCAGTTGCGGTTTCTCAGGAATTATCAGACACTATTCCCTTGGATATTTCAACCCCTGCACGTGGAGCTGCTAGGCCTCCTGCAGCCATGTCTATTAAGGCCTTTGCCAGGGCTAAAGCAGCCAAAGCTTCAAAACGGTGCCTGTCAAACCCCCCTCTCACAGGCCCAGCACCAGTTCCCATATGCTTTCTTTGGCTGAGGATCTCATTTCTTTAATTCGTGGATCCCAGCCTCATCCAGACAGGACCTCTCATCCACCTCCAGAGAAGAGGCCTAGAGCAGAGCCCCCTGAGCCAGTATCCACAGATGATTCCTCTGATGACTCAGAACATACAGACCCTCCTGAGGCTCCTTATTCCCCTTACGAAGACTCTGATGCTGAAGAGTCCATTCCTTCAGCCTCTCCACCTGAGGAATTTTCCTTTGGGGAAACCTTGCATGCTATGAGGGAACAATTTCAGTGGCAGGGCCAAGATTTCTCAGACTCCAGAAAAGGCTTAGAACCTTTCTACATTTGCCACAGCATAGGCCTTTAGCTATACCCCCAGTTCTTTCTGTTGTAGATGATGCATTTAATGATGCTTGCACTGCTCCTGATTCATTACCTCCGGCCCCTGCTAAGCCCGATAGGTTCTACAGGGTCCCGGACACTCATCACCATTTATACAAGGCTCCTTTTGCAGATCCAGAGACTATCTCCCAGGGCCCTAAAGCTGTAGCAACTACATCTACTAAAAACCCTCCTCTGAAAGGGAATCCAGGTCCTTAGAGAGATGGGGTAAAAAAGTTTACACCTCTGCTACTTTGTCAGCTAGGGCTTTGATCTGCCAATTTCATATGATTCAATATCAAGAGTTTATGCTCGACCAGTTAACTAAAAAGCTGTCCTCTGAAGAATCTTTAGATAAGAAATATGTTCAGGAAATGGTACATAACATACAGCAGGTTAGTAACCATTCTTTAAAATGTGGCTATGATGCACTGGAGGCTTCCTTTAGATCAGCCATGACTGGCACAGTTATCAGGAGACATGCATGGTTGAAAGAGCAGGCATTACCAGACCATGTCAAATCAAAGCTTTTGGATGCACCCATGGACAAAGTCAATTTATTTGGTTCCCCTGCACAGCAGGTACTAAAAAAGATGGAAGACAAGGTGAAATCTGTACAAACAGTGAAAGATTTCTTACAGGTTCAACCTCCAAGGTTTAGCAGGAACTGGCCCTCCAAACATTGGTCCTTTCCGGACTCCTCTAAGACACAGAGAGGCAGGAATAGGCGTTCAAGAGGCAGAAACCAATCCAGGGGTGCCTACAGGGGAAGCCAGTGGCAAGGTAACAACCAGCGAGGCACGGACGCAGCCACCACCACTACAACAACACAATCACAGTGACTTGGCTGTGGCACCGCCTACCAGGGAACAACTGGAAGCACCCTTAGGCGGAAAGCTAACCTTATTTTCAAAGAACTGGCATTGCATCACAAGGAAAAATGGATTTTGCAAACTATAGACCAAGGTTACAGGTTCCATTTCCATACTCTACCAGGAAAGAGAGGAATGCCAAACCTACCACCTACTCAAAGGGCAGAAGCTCTAAAGCAAATATCTCAATTATTAAGAATGAGAGTTGTGGAAAAGGTACCATCTATGGAACAAGGAAAGGGATTTTACTCCAGACTCTTCCTGGTACCAAGAAAAGAGAGCAAATGGAGGCCTATTCTCGACCTGTCCGCTTTAAACACATTCCTCATTGTTCCAAAATTCAAAATGCTGACCCTACAGCAGCTTCTTCCCATGCTGGGCAAGGAGTCTTGGCTGGTAACTCTAGATCTCAAGGAGGCATACCTGCACGTCCCCATACGACCAATTTGCAGAAGATACCTCAGATTTCTTGCAGGATCAGAGCATTATCAATTCTCAGCATTGCCCTTTGGCTTATCTACTGCGCCCAGAGTGTTCACGAAATGCCTGGCATCAGTAATTGCTCATTGCAGACTTCAGGGGATCCAAATTTATCCCTACCTGGACGACTGCCTGATACAAGCGGACAACAAAAGCAAGCTAACAGAAGACTTACAAAGAGTCATCTACCTGCTGCAAGCCCTGGGATATACAGTCAATATAAAAAAGTCAAGGCTGATTCCATCCCAAAGAATAACCTTTCTGGGTGCAGAGCTGGACACATCAAAACAAATGGCATTCCTAACTGCAGAAAAGAAAGAGCAACTACCTCTCTACTTCTTGGCATTAACAAAGCAGAACCATCTAACTGCAAGAAAAGTACTGCAAGCCCTAGGCTTCATGGCATCCTGCATAATTCTGGTCCCTCATGCCAGACTGCATATGAGAAAGCTACAGTGGTACCTAAAGAATTTGTGGTCCCAACACAAGCACAGCCTAGAAACCAAAATTCCAATAATCCCATGCCTGAAGCAAGAGTTCCTATGGTGGGCTCAGGCCTGTCAATCAAACACAGGATTGCCCTTCTGCAACAGTCAACCAAGCCAAACCATCACGACAGATGCCTCAGACCTCGGTTGGGGGGCACACATGCTGGGCAAGTGCATACAAGGCTTATGGACTCAAGACCAGCTGCGCCTGCACATAAATCTAAAGGAAATGCTGGCAGTAAAATTGGCAATCCAGTCACTCAGACCATTTCTCCAAGAAGGTCAGTTGATTATAAGGACAGACAACACCACAGTTATGTGGTACATCAACAAACAGGGAGGCACACATTCATATCCTCTTTGCCGGCTGGCACTGGACCTATGGGATGTGGCTCTGAGCTACAACATTCAGTTACAAGCAATTTTTGTACCGGGAAAAGAAAACATTCTAGCAGACATATTAAGCAGAACTACCACAGATGCCCACGAATGGATGCTGCATCCGGACATCTTCAAAGCCATCACAAGAGAATGGGGATTACCACAAATAGACTTATTTGCATCCCCACTCAATCACCAGCTACAGAAATTCTGCACAAGGACGTACCACCCACTTGCTTGGAAGGTGGACTCCCTATCTTTCAGTTGGAAAAACCTGACAGCATACAGAATCCCACCACTTCCTTTGATGCACAAGGTGCTTTTGAAGATCAAAGAGGAACGTCCAAGGATCATTCTGATAGCTCCAGACTGGCCAAGACAACATTGGTACCCATTGCTGAGGAGCATGTCTCGGGAACAAATATGGGCACTACCCTGATCCCATTGCTGTTAACACAGAACAACTACAACATCCTGCATCCAAACCTGAAAACTCTGCAGCTAACTGCCTGGAACATTACATAAGAACAATTAACCCAAATTTATCCCAAAGGGTTAAAGACATAATCCTTGAGGCTCGTAGACCTTCAACAAGAAAGAATTATGCAGCAAAATGGAAAAGATATCTCATTTGGAGTACTGCAAGGGAGAAGATGTGGCACTGGTAAACATAGCCAACATCCTGGAGTACTTGGCAGAGCTCTTTCATACAGGCCTGTCCTATTCTTCCATCAAGATACATGCATCAGCTATTTCAGCAGAATACAGCTTGGATCCTCCTGTCTTCTCTCATCCTCTGCTCAGACAGTTTCTGAGAGGAATTAAAAAACCTCCCAGGAAACCACCATTGCCAGCATGGGACTTGAACTTTGTGCTAGAAAAATTGACACTTCCTCCTTTCGAACCAGCAGCAACAGCAGAATTACAATACTTATCCTGGAAGACTGCTTTCCTGCTGGCAATCACCTCAGCAAGAAGGGTCTCTGAACTACAGGCATTAATGGCAGTGCAACCCTTCCTGATCTTCCATCAAGATAGAGTGTCCATGAGAACAAATCCTACATTTATGCCTAAGGTGGTATCCAGAGTGTCTTTAAATCAGGCTATCCACCTACCTACATTCTTCCCCAACCCACAGAACAAGGGAGAAAGACTGTTGCATACCTTGGATGTACATAGACAATTATTACCTGGACAGGACCAAGTCCAATAGAAAAACTGACCAGCTTCTGGTAGCATATGCAACAGGAAAGGAAGGAGAACCAATTTCAAAACAGACAATCTCCAAATGGATAGGAAATTGCATTAGATTCTGTTACTCCTACCATGGAAAGAAAACTCCAGAGAACATCAGGCCTCACTCCACAAGGGCTACAGCCACTACCACAGCTTTCTTACGAGGAGTGGCTACCAAGGACATTATAGAGGCTGCTACTTGGACCTCCGTGCATACATTTGCCAAGCATTACGATTTACCTTTATACTCTAGATCCCGAGCAGGTTTTGCCACTGCTGTTTTGCAAGGGATCCTAACTACACCATAATCTCTCCTTTTTTCCTCCTCCCTAGTTTAGCTATGGTATTCTACCCATTTGTAAGGACTGCAGATGCATCCTTGAAGGACATAGTACAGTTTTGTACCTACCATAAATGTAGATGTCCGATAGGAATGCATCTGCAGTCAGGATTACCCACCCACCTTCCCCTCTGTGGTACTCCTAGGGTATTTGCCATCCTTCAGCTAGCTTGGGGGGGATCTATTATGGTGTATTTGTTTGTATATATGTACATACATGCTTATTTTATGTGTTTGCTCTCTACTTTTTGGAAACATTGGCATTTATCCAAATTTAGCCATCCAAGAGGGCACCTGGCATCTGGGGCAAGAAACACTGAGGAAAATGGCGTCGGCTGATGCCTTTATACCCGAAAAACTGCAGCTATGACATCGGGTGAAGCGCGACACCAGCAGAAGCCAGACCCAGACTTTGTAATCCGGCCGACCGAAGGGCTGCCTGACGACAGGACTACCCATTTGTAAGGACTGCAGATGCATTCCTATCGGACATCTACATTTATGGTAGGTACAAAACTGTACTTTCTTCGTGTTTCACTGTTGCGGTCATTACATTTAGGTAATCTGCTGTCAGGTTGCCCTCAGTCGGCCTGAATAACAAAGTCTTGGGTCCTGTGTCGGTTGCTGTCTCCTCTTCCATGACGTCAGGGCTATAAAACATGCAGCCGACGCCATTTTAATTGGTCTTTTTTGCCGCGCGGTGCCCGAAGCAGAAGCAGTTCATAAGTGCTGGTCGGCTGACTCCTAAAATTTTTGTTTTCGAGTTTCAGAACCGAAGTCTTCAAACTAAAGCTAAGTACCTCGTTGTGGAAACTTTTTCTTGCTCCTTACCGATGTCAGTAAAAGTTAATAATTGCATTACTTGCTTGTGGGAAGCAAATACCTCATAAGGATTTTCATTTGTACTGTATTCCTTGCCTAGTTCCTGATCACAACGTGCCTTGCTGTCGGTTTTGTGCTAAATTTAACCTACGCACTATTAAGCGTCAGTATATTTTTGCTTCTAAATATTTTCGTTCAAGATTTAACTATCCTGAAATGTCGTTGTTTAGCAATCCAACTACCAGAGTTCACAAAAACGCAAGGAAAAAGACAGAGACAGACCGTCGAGGTCCAAAACCAACGACGAAGCTTCTCCTAAGCCAGTCGCCGGTTCGCTGGTACTCAGTGAGGCGCTTTCGCAGCCCCTGATGCCTGCTACTTTTGAGTCGCAGGCCTCTACCGAGACCCATTTGGAGTCTGGTACGCCATGAGATTCTGCAAGTATTGTACCCGCGGATGTCTCTCCCTTGAATGGGTCCGGGAGCCGCTGAGCAAGCATCAGCTTCTGAGGGTGTTTTCAGGCCTCAACATTTGTATATTAAACCAACGTCATCATCAAAAACAAGGCCAAAATCTACTTCTCTATCTAAAAAACTTATGCATGAGCCACGTGCTCAGGCCCTTATGCCTAAAAAACAAGTGATCAAAATGGCTTAGGATTTAATCACCTTGATCAGGGGTTCCCAACCCGCCCCCTCCCGCCACTAAGAGCCTAGGTGCAAGGCACTGATTATGAATCTTCAGATCAGGTTTCCATTTCTTCTGATTCCTCTTCTGATCAGGAATTTTGTATTCCACCTTATGAGGACTCTGATGCAGAGGAATCCATTCCTTCTGCTTCTCCTCCTGAGGATTACTCTTTTGGAGAGACTTTGCATACTTTAAGGGAACATTTTCACTGGGAGAGTCAGGACTTCTCAGAATCCAAAAAGAGGCTTAAGGATTTTCTTCTACTTCCTCAGCATAGGCCTTTGGCAATACCTCCTCTATTAGACATTGTTGATGATGTTTTCTCGGAGTCAAGCATGGCTCCTGATTCCCTGTCTTCCAGCTTCTAGTAAGCCAGACAGATATTACAGGGTTCCTGACTCCCACAAATTTCTTTTCAAAAATCCTGCTGCTGACCCTGAAACGATTTCTCAGGGTCCCAAGGGTGTTAAGGCTTCTACAGCCAAAAATCCTACCCCTTCTGATAGAGACTCCAGGGCGCTGGATAGATGGGGAAGGAAGGTTTATACGTCTGCAACCTTGGCAATCAGGGCTTTAAACTGCCAGTTTCATATGCTTAAATATCAACAGCATGTTATGGGCTTACACGAAAAACATGTGTCTGTTGCTCTCTCCTCTTCCATGACGTCAGGTCATCAGGGGTATAAAACATGCAGCCGACGCCATTTTAATCGTTTTTTCTTGCGCCGGATGTCAGGTGCCCCCCAAGTGGGGAGCAAAAATATATATTTAAAACTATAAATATATAGATGCACTTTAGAACACACAAAATTTACCTTCAACTAAAAGCAGATACACCACAAATGTTTTTGAGCATAGTGAAGGAAAGAAGATGTATAGAATGGGGGGGCTGACGGATGGGTGACCCGGACTGCAACAGTGAATACACTCAAACATCTACATTTTTGTTAAGTGTACACAACTGTACTTTCTCTGCACTATTGTCTGGCTTGTCTACTGCTCCCAGGGTTTTTGCAAAGTGTTTAGCCTCTGTGATAGCCTTCTGCAGGACAAGAGGGATCCATATTTATCCTTGTCTGGATGACTACCTTATTCAAGCCACAAGTTGATCAAAGCTCCTCAGGGATCTGGCTTTTACTGAGAACCTCCTCACCAGCTTGGGGTTCACCATAAATCTACACAATTTCAACACAGACCCATCCACTAGGATAGTTTTTCTGGGATTCTTCTGGATTCTTCTTTTCAAAAGGCCTTTCTCACTCCAGAAAAAGTCTCCTTTTTGACTCAGTTCTTCCAAAATATTATGCAGAGACATTGCCTCTCAGCCAAGGAATTCCTCAGAGCATTAGGCTACACAGCGTCTTGTGTCCTCATACTTCATCTGGCCAGGCTGCACATGAGGAAACTCCAGTGGTACCTCAAGAATGTGTGGTGCCAGCACTCTCAATCCCTGGTGACCGAAATTCAGCTGATCCCCTGTCTCAAGGAGGAATTTGCATGGTGGGCACAGACTTGTGCTCAGAACCTGGATTTCTCCTTCAGTTTCACACCTCAGAGCCAGACACTAACCACAGATGTCTCAGAGACAGCCTGGAGGGCTCATTTTCAACACTTTCAGTCCTGAGGCAAATGGGAAATTTGGGTCAGAGGCAAGCAGATAAACTGGAAAGAACTTGTGGCAGTTCAAAAGAGTCTAGTAGCTTTCAAAAAAAAAATGGAAACCAGAGGTCCTGTTCATCAAAACAGCCAACACCACAGTCATGTGGTACATAAATGGTAAGGCACTCACTCTTACTGTGTCAACTAGCTATGCAGATCTGGGAGACAGTGCGCTCTATGCAGATGTTCTTCATTCCACATTGCTGCAGTCCTAACTATTGGGTAGTCCGCTGTCCAGTCGGTCAGATACCAGAGAGTATGTGGCTCCGGGGTTAGACATGCGTGAACTGGCGTCAGCCAGGGTACTACGCGCATGACCGACGCCATATCCAGTCTTTTTTGCCCATGGTCCGATGCAGAAGCAGTTTTTTAGTGCAGGTTGGCTGCCTTTAATTTCTGAAGTCGGAGTTTCAGACCTAATCAGAGTTAAGAGTTATCCTGCTAGAACATTTTGGTTTTTTCTGCCTCAGACTTTCCGGATGTCAGGAAAAAGTGAATAAACGTATTTTGTTTGTGGGGAAACAGATACCTCATATTTGATTACCACTCCTTGTGTATACCTTTGTTTAGGCCCGAGCACGACGTTTGTAAAGCAGTTTGCTAGCACTTTATTAACAAAGCGGTTATGTGAAGGTTAGTTAGTGTGAAGGGTTGTGTGTTTGGGAATTATGCAATTATAAAATCCAGCGGATGCTCGGCCCAAGAAGCGCAAAGACAAAAAGCGCAAAACAGGGGTTGATGAACCGTCCCGGACAGAAACCGTTCTTTAGTCGGCTCAGTGAAAAGAGAGGTCATGAGTTTTCTTTTCTCAGGAGAGACTTTTTGGAGTCTCAGTTTCTTTTACTGTTACAGGATGTGCTGGCTTCCTTGTAGAGCTTTTTCCCTGTCTTCCCAGGTAACTGTTCTTCCTTCTGTCCCAAAACTTCTTGAGCTTCTGTATCTGTTTCTAGATTTGAGAGGTGGGTTTGGGCAGGTTCTGTGGGGTGGAGCAGTTCAGGTTCTGGCAGAAGTGCCTATATGCTTGATTTTGTGTTAATTTGAAGATTTGATTACTATAGGGTGGAAACCTGATTTTGGAGGGCTTAGGGAGTGTTGAGGCTTTGATGATCTTGATGTTCAGTGGGAGTATTCTGAGGATTCTTAGATCTGATGTGAGGATTCCACTTTATTCTGTCTCCTGAGGATTTTGATTTCAGGAGCTCCCCCTCTATGAGGGAGTTTCCAGAGGATTTTTGCATTCCATACTTGATTCCTTCCATGGGCCAGGGAATTTTGTTTTTTAAAAAGGTTTAGGGCCCTCTTAGGAACCTCCTTAGGGGAATTAGGTGCCTATGTCCTGCAGAGGCTTCCTGAACCCTTTATTTTGCCTCCTGCCCAAACCCTGTCTCCTGAGGCTTGGCTCCTGGCCTGAAGCCTCAGTATCTTTTTAAGAGTCCTAGGGCAAGCTCCTTTTCCTATCAGGGACCCAAAGTGTTTTCTCAGGTCCTGAAAACCCCAAGTGTTAAGGTAAGAGTGGCCCCTGTGGAGATCCTACTGGTGCCAAGAGGCAAGGGCTTTAGCTATGAGGAAAGAAATTGCCGCTCACATGCCAAACATCAAAAATTATCTTCTTTCACTTTTGAAATCAAGGTATCAAAATTATCTCCTTTCACAGCAAAAAGTTGCTGTTGATAGTTCATGTGTCTGGTAAAGTGTGTAAGTATCTTTGCAAATGTGGTTTTGATGTGGCTGGTGGGCTTCCTCGAGGGTGCTTGCCTGTAGTTCTTGTTAAGCGCTCTCATGCCTGGCTGAGGTGGACTCAGAATTGCCTTGAGGAGGTTAAGGCACATCTGACAGTTTTACAGTTCGATGTGGATGCTGGGAGGCCTGTGGAACAGTTTTAAGAAAATGTGAGACAAAGTTTTATGCAAACAAGAGGACATTTTGCAAATGTGCACCAAGTAAAGTAGAAATTGGCCTACTTATTTTTGGTTTTATTGGCCTTATGATTTATGGTCTAGGGTAGAAATTGGATGGTAGGGGCCTGTTTATGATTTAGGCCTAGAGGGTAGGGATAGACAAGGCCTCAGAAGGATGGTGAGGGAGGTTCTTTAGTCCAGACGTCTGGGGACCCAATGACTCAGTTTGAGTGGCTGTGATTCAGTCCTTTCTGCTCCTTTGGGAGGAACTCGTCCTTTCAGCTGCCAGTAGATTCTCGTGACCACAGCCCTTTGATGGGATTTGGATCTCATTCAAAGAAAATTGGGTTTTTATTTCCATACATTTCTGGCCCTTTCAAATCATTGACGCTCCTTACAGGTTTGGAAAGAGGGGCTTGCCCTCTCAAACAAGTTTTATTTCCAGGGGCCATTCCTCCACAAAGGCTACCAAAGCCATGCAGCTCCACCCTGTCTGTTCAAAGTAGGCTTTCATTCAGACAGGACCAATTTCAGAAAGAATATCCGATTTTATTCTCCAGGGTTCCAAGGTTCAAAGACCTGACGTTACAACTACTTTCACTCTGCTATCTAACCTGTTCCGAGTACAACTTAGATCTCCTCAAGCTTTGTTTCATGTGCTGGAAAGACTGTTGCAGGAAGTATCTGCGCTCTTCAACAATCTTTGGCTAGATTCTCTGGGAAGAAACTTTGGATCTATCTACGTTTATATTTCACAAAGGCCTGGCCTGCTGATAGCTTACTTCTCATCTAAGAAAGCCCAAATCATCTCATTTTGGCTTCTCCTGATTCTGGCTCAAGAAAGGAAGCTGTTCTGGCTCATCTGGAATATGTTATAGCCTTGCTAAGATGCCCAGGGCTCCAGAACGTCAATAAAGTCCAGTCTCTGGCCCTCTCAATGGCCTGCCTTTCTGGGTGTAGACTGAATACATCAAGCATGGCCTTTCAAGACCCGGAAGCACAAAAGAGTCTATCCTTTACAGCCTAGTATCAAGTCCTACAGTACAGACTAGGACTGCAAGGACAGTCCTTCAAGCATTAGCCTTCATGGCATTCAGGCATTCTGCAGCTTCCCTGACACAAACTAGGTCATCAGAAGCTGCAATGGTATCTCAATCTGTATGGACACAGCACTGCTAGCGGCATCTTCTGTCAAGCAAATACTCCTTGGCCACAAAAAAGAATTGGTGTGGTGTAATGCCAACAATGCATGTATAGAGACAGCATGGGTGAGCAAAAATGGACACAGTCATTAACGACAGGATGACCGGATAAAGCTTTTCTGGGTGGCTCATCTAAATTCAGTTGCTTGAGACAAGTCTGTGACCTAAACTAAGGCACTAGCTAATCAAACGACAGATGATGTTAGCAGTCCATCCACTATTATCTAAATGGAGTTACTTCTTCCAGTAGGTGTTGATTCTAATAGACAACATACATGTCAAGTGTGGTACATCAACAGCACAGGGGAAATACATAACATCAACAAGATGTAGAATGATTCTATAGAGGACTAAGGCGGCTTCGGACTATAACTCTGTCATGTGGGTTTCTGCAACAAACAGAACCCCAGTAGCAGATGTCCAGCAGATGCACACAATGTTAACACTTATGAAACTGGATACCAGCAACTTTCAGAAATTGATAGCATGGTTTTTCCCACTCAGATTTCATGTTTCAGAAACCAGAAGCAGATCTATTTTGCATCCCATGTCGTGACACAAATCTTCATGTAGTGGATGCTCTTTGACACACTGGATCTTCATTTCATGTGTATGCCTTTTCACCTCTGCCAAACCACCACAATAGTGCCTTTTGCAGGCCAACAAGAACCACTGCACAAAGTTTAAAGTTTCCAGATTGGCTGTGCAACACTGGTACCCACTACTATGAGTGCCTTTCAGGAAGCCCATCTCCTTACCTTGGTCTCACATCTGTCAGCTCAGAAGGACGGTCATCTTCTCAAATAGCATTCACTTGGGATTTGAATTAGCTGGCATATTCTGTGTTGTCTCAAGGCAGGTCATGGCTTTTTCAACAAGTTTTGAATGTGATTATGGAAGCTACGGTCCCTAGTACAAGGTAAAAGGGTACACTTGATCTACAAAGAGGTTTTTATTTGGAAACTAGTAAAGAATTTCTTTTTTTCCCCAACAAATTTTAAAGTGGCTCTCAATATCTTTCCTCACCTAGTACAAAAGGTTTACTGGCAGATTTCCATTAGTATTCATGATTTTGGAGCACAATCAATTGCATTGATTTTCACCATTGTTTTCGCATCCCTTTGTTCAATATCTTTAGGAGGGCAAAGAATATAAGACCCCCACGAGCTCCTTAAGATTGGAAACTCCTCAATTTTGTGTTGGAAAACTTACTCTACACCTGAAATACTGAGGATATGATCGGTCATGCGCGCATTTTCTGACCTATGATCGCGTCAGCGTCTAATGCGCCCCGACCAGCCATACCATACTCTATATTCGCCCACTGCCGGACTTGACAGCCCACCCAATAGGATAAAAGCAATGATCCTCGAATTTATGGTAGGTACAAAACTGTACTTTGCACCTCATGGCACAATACCTTCCAGGTGTTCAAAGCACTTAAGCAGATCACCTCAGCAAGAACTTGATGTTTCCCCATGAGTGGCATCTACATCAGGGAGTTTTTCTCGGCATAGTCCAGAAATGAGGAACCCACAGACAGACCTCTTTGTCAACAAAGAAAATGCTCAGCTAAAAAGATTCTGTTACAGGAGCAAACTGCTGTCAGTGTGGAAGATAGATGCCTTCACTTTCCTTTGGACCCACCTTTTTCCTTTATGGGTCCCACCTTCATTCGACTCTTCTTCCACGGGTCCTCCAGAAAATCAAAGAGGAACCAGGAGTCATTCTGATGGCCCCAGACTGGCCCAGGCAGCACTAGTATCCTCTGCTACTAAATTTAACCCACAAAAAACCATGGCAGCTACCTCAGAGCAGTGATGGCGAACCTTTTGGGTTTGGCGTGTCAGAAGCTCCTGGCACAAAATAATTCAGTGCACTTCACATGAGCAATGAATGCAAAAGCTGTATCTTTGGTAACCCGGGTGCTAGTGATCACTGATCTGTCACCCAAAACATTGTGGCGTGTGTCAACTTTGACACGCTTGTCATAGGCTTGCCATCACTGCCTCAGAGAGTGGACCTTCTGACTCAGGACAAGGGGAGGTTTGTGCATCCCAGTCTATAGACTCTCAGCCTGGATACCCCCTCAGCACTCTGGTCTGAGCCTGCCCTAAGCAAACTAGTTCAAGACATTCTCAAAGAGGCCCGAAGGCCTAGTACTAGGAAGTCATACTCAGCCAGGTGGAAAAGATTCTCCATCTGTTGCCAGCAACAAGGCCTCAATCCTAATTCAGCCATGTTCTCTGCCATTTTAGATTACCTGGCTACCCTGGTTTTCAAAGGCCTGTCCTTTTCTTCCATCAGCCATTTCTGCACACATCTCTACTCTTCCTCCTGTCTTTTCACACCCCCTTGCTGAAACAGTTCCTTAGGGGGGTGATCCACATCAGACCTCTTAAGAACCAACCCACACCTCCATGGGACCTCAGTTTTGTTCTGGAAAAAATTACCAAACCCCCACCCCCGAACCGGCACCTTCTGTTGACCTATAATTTTTAACCTGGAAGACTGCTCTTTTACTGGCTGTCACCTCAGCTAGGAGGGTCTGTAAGCTGCAGGCTGTCATGGCAGTGGAACCCATTTCTCACGTCAATCGCCCTGCTAGACAGGGGTCCAGGAAAGTAAATAATGTGGGAAGAAATAGCCAGGGAATTGTTATGGCTAGGCTTGTAAAGGCCCTAGGGCTGATAACCTAGTACCAACCTATGAACCTATGAACACCCAGGAAAAGTATCCCACAGGACTAACCCATCATTTATGCCCAAGGTGATCACTCAAAATGATCAGGCATCCTTGAGTCAAGCCATACACTTGCCCGCCTTCTTCCCCAATCCTCAGAACCAGGGGGAGAGAATCCTTCATTTCTTGGATGTGCACTGACAGCTCCACTACTATCATGCTAGAACTAAATATTTCAGAAAATCAGACCATCTCTCTGTGTCCTTTGCCACTGGCTCTGAATGGAAGCCAGTTTTCAAACAGACTATTTCAACATGTATCTCTCACTGTATTTCCTTTTATTATAGCCATCATGGTTAAAAGTCACCTGAAGCTGTCAGGACTTACTTTTGTAGGGTGACTGCTACCTCTGCTGTCTTACTGAAAGGAGTTCCTACCAAAGACATTTTAGAAGCTGCTGTAGCCTGGTCATCTGGGCTTACCTTTACCAAACACCATCATGTATCAACCTTTTCTAGGTCTAGAGCAGGATTCGCCACTGCCATCCTGCGGGGCATCCTCTCCTCTCCATAATCTTCCTTCCACCCTCTTCTCAGCTTTGGGAATCATCGCACAAGTCAGGACTGCAGCAGTGAAGCATGAAGAACATAGTGCAGTTGTGTACACTTATATTCACTGTTGCAGTCTTCTCTCCCTCCCTCCTTCCCCCTTGCCTGCAGTAGTAGTCTGCTTCTGTCAAGCTAGTGGACCCCCTGGATGTTCTCCCTACCTGGCCTAGTCTCTGTCTTTAGACCCTTGCCTTTATTGTTCATCTTGGGGGCTCCGACCTACTATAGGGCAAGAAAAAAATGGATCATATGGGGTTGACTGGCTCTCTATATACAGAAGCATACTGATGTTGGATAGGATGCCCACCAGCCTAAGGAGGAGGGACATTTTAGTTGTGCCGGCCAAGGGCTTACACAACAGGAAATTCCACAAGTCAAGACTGTAACAGTGAATACACTTGAACAACTAAATTTATGATGTGTACAACTGTAGTTTATGGTGAAACCTCAATATCTTTAAACTGTATAACAAAAGAGAAAAAAAAAAAACTTTTGGCTCCAAGAGTAAACATGAATTTGCTTGCACTAAACTTGACATCAAAAGGATAAATAAATTAAGGTAAAGAACCCAACCCAACCCTGGAAGGCAGTGTATGTAGTAAGTACTGCTACATCATCCCAGGACAGCAGCAGAACATTCTTCTGTTTTGGGATCTTAGGAGCAGTACTCAGCAGTAGCACTGCACTCTGTTTATGTCCAGTGGCACCACCCACTCTAACCCAAGGAAATCACAGATATACTAGTGGTCAAATTTACCACATTCTTCTTCCCTCTTCCTCATCCTGTTCCCTCCAGCACCACCTTCCATTAAGCAAACCCTGTAATTAAATTTGAACAAGTCCTTTTTGGGTCCAGACAACATACCATGTTTCCTTGTCAGCCTGAAACACTGCCTCACCAAGTCTATCTGAAAACGAGTTACTTTTTGCCTTTTCACTGGCTGTGTACGTGGTTTGAAGAACAGCTGTTGTGGTACCTCTCCACATTAGCAGCCCTACTACAGACCAACTATTACCATTTGTAAAATAATGGAATTGTATAATCAAAAAACTGTTGAACATGGATACTGAGAAGATTACAAGCCCCTGTCCCAAATCAAGTTGGATTTGTGAAAAGCAGAGCTTGCCTACTTAACCTGGTGGATTTTTTTGAGAATGTCATACAGCACCAGATAAAGGCAGGTCTGTGCACAATGCTTGTGTGGGTCTGGACATGGCCTTTCGTACTATTCCACACAAGAAAACTAGCCTAGTTAAATGTAAACCTCTGCATAACTTACCAGATAGCTAATTGCGTTATAGACAGGACATACTGTTTCACAGTTGGAGGCACACTTTTCCCTAAAAAAGAAGTTCATCGTGCTGGTACCCCTTCAACATCTACTTAACTGATGTCAAAGCTAACATCATGGGCCTAAATTTGATAATTACTGCAAATTCAGAGCTGCCATCAGCTCGCCAGAAGACATCCATGTACTCTGAAAGGGCCTAACTCTCACAGACATAGTGTCATTGAGACTAAAGCTAAATGCAAATAAATGTACTACTGTATTCTCTGGTAAACACGAGCACTCCTCTACCTGCCACATAAGTTACAACCCCTTATTTTCCTTTTACCACTATATTTCGAATGTCAGAAAAATAGTCATTTTACTTAGCCCAACTAATTACTAAAGACATGTTCTCTAGGTCAGAAGAACTCATTGCCCCTCTATACTCTTTCCTTGTCAGACCCATACTTGAATATACTGCCCCCTTAGGCATTTACCTATCCAGACATATCACACAACTGAAAAAAAAAAAAAAAACCTCAGCATTTCCTTGTAAAGAAACTCTTTTAAGTCTGAGCTCCTGTAGAGTGGCTAAAAGCTCTCTCGACTCTGTCTTTTACACTGTTTCTTTATTGTTTCTGCCTGGCCAACAAGGCTGCAAACTGTCTTCTCCTGCTTAATCTCTTGTTTGTTCAGAAAACTGGTAGCACCTCATATATCCACTTTAGAGAGACACATCTCTCAGTTGTCTATCTGGTAATCTCTTGGCAGGATCATCTCCCTCCCAGAAAATCCCCTTCCTATGGAATAAGTTCCCTCCATATCAAACAAAGCAGCTCCCTAACCAAAAATAACACAATTATTGAATGCATTTACCATTGTTCTGTCCTTTGTTTTTGTTATGAGTAAAGGGAACAAGTATTGGGAAGTGCATTGGCTAGCCTGCTAATGATGTATTGGACCTATTGCCTGGTATCTGTACCTGTGAACCTATGTCTGTAAAGTAGCTGAGTCAATGTGGTCTTCACTTGTTTGTATTGTCGTATGTGTTGGAAATGAAGGTCTATGGGTACTGGCTGTAAAGTTGCAAATTAGTTGTTTCCACATAGTTGTAGTTTTGTTCTCACTGTGGTAGAGGGAGGGATGAGTTCAGAGATATCTGAGGTTGTCAGCACTCATATTTTTTTTTTAAAGAAGACTGAACTGCTCAAAGGGAGCTAGTGATTTAGCCCCAGCACAACAGTTTGATGGAGGAGTGACATAAAATGCATGTTGCTTCTGAATTTTCATAGAGATTAGAAAGTATTATATTGCAGTCATTCCAAACTTCCGTGTGATTCCTGGCAGTGATTTCTGTAGCATTACCTTTAGCTCTGAAGTCAGACCTGAGTGAGAGAACAATTGACATGATGCTGCCCTGGGACACTGCTCTGCTGTCCTTGTGTGTGTCCTGACAATGTTATCTGCTCTTGCAGTACATACTATCAACTTCTTGTCAGGAGAACAGAAATTAATTTAACATCACCTGACAGCATGCAATTAATCTTTTAGGTTTTCATAATACCTGTATAAAAGAGTTGCCAGTTTGGCGGATTTGGATTTTCAGGCTTAGCAACAGATAAGGAAAATTAATTTTTCATCAGGGTTAATGCAAGCTAGCAGGACCACAAAGACTTGAGGAAAATAGATTGGGAATTTGTCAAGTGTTGTCACTCCACAGTAATGCTGCTTAACAGTTCATAGTTGTAATCAAGAGCTGAGATTTCTATAGCGGGGGATTAATCAATTTGCTGTCTGCTGAATGCAGGTTCATGATATAACCACTCTCAAGGTTTAAGAATGAAAATAAGATTTGATCTGTCAGATTGTGAAAGGGCTGAAAGTACTTTTCTCTAAGACACCATAAAAGGGGCTTATTTGGAGGCAGTAAACAAGTAGGTGTTACTGGTGTCACTGGTAGATTTGTTTAAACATATACTTTTTAACTTGTCTGTTAACATATTTGCAAAATAGGTGTGTTGTATCGCCTTATTTCTTCTTGGAACATTAACCGAACGTATTCATTTGTGGTCACTGACCACATATGATTTCTTTTACAATAGGTCTTGTATAGGATCAGCTTCTTTTGCCATGTCTTGCTGTGACTTGTCCAGTATTCAGTAAAATGAGAGTTAAATTCCCTATTGACAGTTTTGTGCACTTGGACTTTTTATTTTGGTGATCTGTGAACTATTAATTGATTTTGTAGAACACTGTATGTAGACTGGGACAGAATAATATGTAGTAATTAAAGTAGGACATGCTGTTTGTCAGATTTAAAATTATTTTTGTTTTTAAGCTGTACCTTCATAATTTTTGCAAAATGTCATATTTCTGTTGCAACCAGTAATATCCATCAGTTGTAATTTACAAAAAAATAATGCCCAAGTGCAGTACAGAATAATTTTCGGTCAAAGCCATAAAGATGTGGGGGATGTAGTTTAGTGCAGCAAGTTGCAGTACTATTTTGGTAGAGTTAAACACTTTAACACTGTAAAAATATAGGCATGTTGCATCTCATGATGAAGTCCTTCTGTTTTTATAAGCTGTGTGACTGGAGAATTGAAAGCTGCAATGTTGAGCACTGGGTATATTGAGACTAAGAAGAGGAAGGAGTGGTAGATATAAAGCACTACTAATTTATTTGTTGCCCCCCCCCCCCAAAAAAAAAAATAAAATAAGGACAGACAGAAGTTTTCTGAATGTGTGGAAATTATGGGCAGTTAAAATGCATAGAAGGGTAATGCTGTGGCACATTGCTTTGCACTGTATGGTTCTTCGGTTCAGTTCTCAACTGAAGTGTCTTCTGTGAAAAATTTGCATTTCTCCTTTGTGTCCATGTGGGTTTTCTGTGGGGCTTTGTTTTTCTCCGACTTCTCAAACTCAAGTTTTAAGTGAACTGCCAATCCTCTACATGAAGGGGGAGGATTGGTATGCAGCATGTGGTGTTTCTGCTTCATGCTGTAGGTTCTGACTCCCACATGACCTTGAACTGGATAAAGAGGGGCAGTGGAGAATGAATAAGAAAAAATGAATAAACTGTAATGGATCCAGTAAGTTTTTTGTCTGAAAGTTGCTTGCTCTGCCTTGCCAGAGTTAGGTTAGTTATGCTGCACATAGCAAATTACAGCACTGGCATAATTTGCATTGAATAGAACAGTGTTTTATTTTGTTTGTTTTTCAGCACATGGGAGAGAATATTATGTATTCCCATTTTGAGGGTGGACCCCAACAGTTACAGCTACAGCAGCCTCAGCTGCAGACACAACAGTTTCGGAAGGTCACATTGAAAAAAGGAGCAGCAGTCCAACCGCAACAGCAGATGACCTGTGCTCAGTCAGCATTGTTAGGACCAAGAAACACTTCTGGAAATCAGCAATTGCAAACAAAGGTAGAGATAAATCAGGAAATAGATTAAAATGTAATTGCAATCTGTTTTGTGTAGTCACAACTGCTGTTTTTCAGTTTTAAATTTCTTCTAAGTGTTCTTCCTGTCTGAACTATATGTTAGGACAATAACAGCACTGCCAGATAAGATTTGTAATACAGAAAAACAGCAACTTTTGCTGCGGTCAGTTTGATATACTTCAGCAGTAATAATTAATACTGGATTTACAATTTGCACACTACTTGGTCTGCGTGTGTGTGCGTGTGTATATATATATATATATATATATATGTACATATGTATATATATATATATATATATATATATATATATGTATATATGTGTGTGTGTGTGTGTGTGTATATATATATATATATATATATATATATATATATGTGTGTGTGTGTTTACTATCATTATTCTGTCTCAGTGAGGGTTGAGACCACCTGCGAGGTTCTACATCCCGAACAGTGGATTGTTGAACACCAACATTCCAGGCTGTCTAACCTTCTTGACCCATGGTAACACTGTTCCTGGGTCCATAGCGGTAGGGAGTTTAAAGGTTCGGTGTTTGTCAGGTATACCAGAATTCTGCATTCTGACTTCACAGAATTGCGTCAGTCATAGGATGACTCGAGCACCTGTGAGTCAGAATAATGATAGTAAACCTACACACACACATACAGTGGATATCAAAAGTTTACACACCCCTATTAAAATGCCAGGTTTTTGTGATATAAAAAAGGAGACCACAGTAAAGCATTTAAAAACTTTTCCCACCTTTAATGTGACCTATAACCTGTACAATTCAATTGAAGAACTAATCTGTTAGGGGAAAAAATAAAAAACATACAATAAGCTGGTTGGATAAGTGTGCACACCCTTAAAACTAATACTTTGTTGAAACACCTTTTAATTTAATTACAGCATTTTGTCTTCCTGGGTACAAACCTGCCATCAATTAGAGACTGATTAACCCCAAATAAAGTTCAGCTGTCCTAGTAGGATTTTTCTGACTGACATTTACTCAGTTGGCTGCTGCATCAAAAGCCATGGTTCACAGAGAGGTTACAAAACATTAAAGGGATCTCATTGTTGAAAGGTATTAGTCAGGAGATGGGTACAAAAAAATTTCCACAGCATTGGATGTACCATGGAACTCAGTGAAGACAGTCAATTAAAAAGTGGAGAAAATATGGGACAACAGTGACGTTGCAAAGAACTGGATGTCCCTTCAAAATTGATGAAAAGACAAAAACTGGTCAGGGAGGGTGCCAAGAGACCTACAGCAACATTGAAGGAGCTGCAGGAATTTCTGGCAAGTACTGGTTGTGTACTACATGTGACAACAGTCTCCCGTATTCTCCATATGTCTGGGCTATGTGGTAGGGTTGCAAGATGGAAGCCTTTTCTTACACAGAAAAACATCCAGGCTCAGCTAAAATTTGCAAAACAATACATCAAGCCTCCCAAATGCATGTGGGAAAATGTGTTATGGTCTGATGAGACCAAGGGTGAACTTTTTGGCCACAATTCCAAAAGGTACATTTGGTGCAAAAACAACTCTTTGCATCACTAAAAGAACACCATCCCCACTATGAAGCATGGTGGTGGCAGTGTCATGCTTTGGGGTTGTTTTTCTTCAGCTGTAACTGGGGCTTTAGTCAAGGTGGAGGGAATTATGAACAATTCCAAATACCAGTCACTGTTGGCCCAAAACCTTCAGTCATCTCGTAGAAATTGAAGATTAAGAGGAATTTCACCTTTCAGCATGGCAATGAGCCCAAGCATGCATCCAAATCAATAAAAGAATGGCTTCACCAGAAGAAAATTAAAGTTTTGGAATGGCCCAGCCCTAAATCCAGTAGAAAATCTGTGGGGTGACCTGAAGAGGACTGTGCACAAGAGATGCCCTCGCAATCTGACAGATTTGGAGAGCTTTTGAAAGGGAGGAAAGGCAAATATTGCAAAGTCAAGATGTCCCATGCTGATCGACTCCTACTCAAGAAGACTGAATGCTGTAATTAAATCTAAAGGTGCTTCAACACATTATTAGTTTAAGGGTGTGCACACTTATGCAACCAGCTAGTTGTTGTTGTTGTCTTTCGGCTTTTCCCGGTTAGGGGTCGCCACAGCGGAACTCCGGTCCGCTAATGATTGGCAGTAGATTTTCACGGTGCCGAGTTGCCAGCTTGACGCCCAACCTTCAACGAAGGCATGCCCATTCACACATGTCTTTCGAAACGCCACTCGACCCGCGGGGAGGACATGCAGACTCCACACAGAAGGCACTCCCCCCACACTAGCTGAGAATCGAACGGGAGAATATCTTGCTGTGAGGCAACAATGCTACCACTGCACCACCGTGGAAAAAGTAAAACATTTATGTATATATAAAAAAAACAAGTAAAACAAACATTTTTACTCTTATTTTTTATGTTTTTTATATTTTTTCCCCTAATAGATTTGTTTTTTCAATTGAATTGTACAGGTTATAGGTCACATTAAAGGTGGGAAAAGTTTTGAAATGATTTATTGTGGTCTGTGTGTGTGTGTGTGTGTGTGTGTGTGTGTGTGTGTATATATATATATATATATATATATATATATATATATATATATATATATATATATAAAATAAATTTTACTGGTTTTCTAGATTGCACATTTTAGAGTATTAGTCATCTTTTTTCAGTATAAATATGTGTGCATGTATATGACATACATATGTGTAAAACATTTATGGAAAAATAGCAAGCAGCAAGTATATAAATTCATAGGTATCTTTGTTTCTTTTTCCAGTTCTTATACACTCCTCTTGAGGAAGTAAGTACTGATGTGTGTAAAGTGTGATCCATGGTTATGCAGACAACGCTTTTCTTGATCATTTATAGTTACATCTTGCATACTATTACTGCTTTACTTTAGAGGATTTTTAGCATTTACTTCTTTTTGGGTGAGAGAGAGCGATAGCAGACTACATTAGTCCCTTCACTTCTGTCTGCCATAGAATTCTTCTGTACTGTTAACATGAGCTCATGAGGCATCCGCAGAGTTAACAACATAAGCTTTTTTATCACTGTTCCTAATAAAAAGCTTTGAGACTTGGTGATGGAGAGAAGACTTCACACTTATCAGTTTGTGTTGTTTTCTGGCTTATGTTTGTGAAGTTTGTAGTAGTGTTTATCTTTAATGATAAATTGCAGTCACACAAAAACTCACTGCAATTAAACAGTTTGTCAAAAAATCTAGTATTTATGCCTTTTCCTATTAGAACAGCTTTAGATGAAGTTCTTGAGGTGTTTTATAACTTCAGTGAGTCCGTCTGATATCGGCTAGAAATTTGCATGGAATACCGACTGAGGCACCAGGCAGGATTCTGAGTAGTAAATATCAAAAGATCACTCTTTAGTCCTGAAGTAGTGTTATTTGTGGATCATTTGACTAAATGTATACCAGAAAGGATGTACTGTCTTCCACAATTCTTTCATGTTGCCTTTACATTTAGCATTCAGTTACATTGAGGAAGAATATTACACCAGTTAATTGTAACATATGGAGTTTCTGAATTTAACCTTCAAAAGGAAAAAGGGAAGACTCTGGTAGTAAAAGGAGAAGGCATCACAGATGTTCTTCGTGTTTCACTGTTTCAGTTATTACATTTGGGTAATCTGCTGGCAGGTTGCCCTCAGTCAGCCTGAATAACAAAGTCTTGGGTCCTGCGTCGGTTGCTGTCTCCACTTCCATGACGTCAGGTCGTCAGGGGTATAAAACATGCAGCTGACGCCATTTTATTCAGTCTTTCTTGCCGCAATCCGACTACTGGAGTTCATAAAAAACGCAAAGAAAAAGACAGAGACAGACCATCGAGGTCCAACACCAACGATGAAGCTTCTCCTAAGCCAGTCGCCGGTTGGCCAGTACTCAGTGAGGCACTTTCGCAGCCCCTGATACCCGCTACTTTTGGGTCGCAGGCCTCTACCGAGACCCATTCGGAGTCAGGTATGCCGCGAGTATCTCAGAGTATTGAACCCGCGGATGTCTCTCCCTTGGATGGGTCTGGAGCTGCTGATCAGGCACAGGCTTCTGAGGGTGTTTTCAGGCCTTAACATTTTTATATTAAACCAACGCCAGCAACAAAAACAAGGTCAAAAACAACTTCTATGTCTAAAAAACTGACGCATGAGCCATGTGTTCGGGCCCATGTGCCTAAAAAACAAATCAAAATGGCTGAGGATTTAATTACCTTGTTCAGGAGTTCCCAACTCCCCCCCCCCCCCCCCCTGCTGCTAATAGGCCTAGGCAAGGCACTGATTATGAATCTTCAGATAAGGTTTCCATTTCTTCTGATTCCTCTTCTGATCAGGAATTTTCTATTCCACCCTATGAAGATTCTGATGCAAAGGAATCCATCCCATCTGCATCTCCTCCTCAGGATTACTCTTTCGGAGAGACTTTGCATACTTTAAGGGAACATTTTCACTGGGAGAGTCAGGACTTCTCTGAATCAAAAAAGAGGCTTAGGGATTTCCTTCTTCTTCCTTAGCATAGGCCTTTGGCAATACCTCCTGTATTAGACATTGTGGATGATGTGTTCTTGGAATCAAGCATGGCTCCTGATTTCCTGCCTCCGGCTCCTAGTAAGCCAGACAGATATTACAGGGTTCCTGACTCCCACAAATTTCTTTTCAAAAATCCTGCTGCTGATCCTGAGACTATTTCTCAGGGTCCCAAGGGTGTAAAGGCCTCTACAGCCAAAAACCCTACTCCTGATAGAGATTCCAGGGCGCTGGATAGATGGGGTAAGAAGGTTTATACGTCTGCAACCTTGGCAATCAGGGATTTAAACTGCCAGTTTCATATGCTTAAATATCAACAGCATGTTATGGGCATACTGAAACAGAAAATTATGTTGATTTCTAATTGTGTGGAAAATAAAGAGTTCCAGGAATTATTGCATTCAGCAGAACAAGTTGAAAAGCATACTTTGCAATGTGGTTTTGATTCCTTGGAGGCCTCTTGTAGGGCTGCCGTTACTGGATCTGTGATTAGAAGGCATGCCTGGCTCAAGGAGCAAAATCTGCCTGATCATGTTAAAGCTAAATTGTTGGATGCTTCTTTGCAGCATGATACTCTGTTTGGTAATAAGGCAGAAGAGGTTTTAAAGAAAATGGAAGACAAAGCAAAATCTATGCAAACTGTAAAAGATGTCTTGCAAGTTCAGCCACCCAGGTTCAGTAGGCACTGGCCTACTAAAAATTGGTCCTTTCCTGTGTCCAGCAGAGCCACTCAGGGCAAATCCAGGTGCTCAAGAGGCTCCAGGTACCAATCACAGGTTCATACAGGTCAAAGCAATGGGGTGCCTCCACCTCCAAATCTGGAGAAAACAAAGCACAGCCCTACAGTAAGCAGTCTCATTGACTTTCCTCTACCATCACCAAGCATTTATCTTTTGGCAGCCCCCTTGGGGGGAAAACTAGCGCTTCATGCTCAAAATTGGCAGTTAATTACCTAGGAGAACTGGGTATTAAACATAGTATCCCAGGGTTACAGATTTCATTTCCATACTTGGGCAATTCCAAACAGATGGCCGGATCTGCCACAAAACCAGTGGGCAGAAGCCCAGAAACAAGTTATGTCCCTCCTGAATATGGGGGCTATTCAACCGGTACCAGAAAAGGAAAAAGGACAAGGTTTTTATTCAAGACTTTTCCTGGTACCCAGAAAAGACAATTCATGGAGTCCAATACTGGACTTAACGATTTTGAACACGTTCCTGGACATTCCAAAGTTCAACATGCTGACTTTACAACAGCTACCGCCTATGCTAGGCAGGAATGCTTGGTTAGTAACTCTAGACTTAAAAGAGGCATACCTGCATATCGCAATAAGGTAATCATGCAGAAGATACCTCCGCTTCAAAGCAGGTTTTTTGCATTACCAGTTCTCTGCACTGCCCTTTGGCTTATCTACTGCACTCAGGGTCTTTACAAAGTGCCCTGCACCAGTAATTGCATTCTGCAGACAAAGAAGCATACAAATCTATCCTTATCTGGATGATTGTCTCATTCAAGCAGAGGACAAGGACACACTTCTTCAACATCTGGCATTTGTAAAAAGGCTTCTAGCATGCCTAGGGTACACCATAAATGAAAAGGAATCACAACTGGTACCCTCTCAAATAATTACATTCCTGGGTGCAAGCTTGAATACAACTGCCCAGATGGCTTACCTCATGCCAGACAAACAAAGGCAACTGACAACATACTTTGAACAAATGACAACAAAACCCCAGTTATCTGCAAGACCAATTCTGCAGGCTTTGGGGTTCATGGCATCCTGCATTCTACTAATTCCATATGCGAGACTGCATATGAGGAAACTTCAGTGGTACCTAAAAAGTTTATGGAGTCAACATTGTCACAGTCTGGAAACAATAATTCCTCTCATTCCCTGCCTACAACAGGAGTTTCTTTGGTGGGCAGAGACATGTCACCAAAACAAGGGACTGTCATTCACTCTACCCCCTGCCACTCAAACCCTAACTATAGACGCATCAGTCTATGCTTGGGGGGCCCACCTGGCAGGGAGATGCATTCAGGGCAAATGGAGGCCAAACCAAATGCATCTGCATATCAACCAGAAAGAGATGCTAGCTGTTCAGAATGCTCTGACAGCCTTCAAGAATTTACTTCATCCAGGACAACTACTGATAAAGATGGACAACACCACAGTTATGTGGTACATAAACAAGCAGTGGGGTACACATTCCTACCCCCTTTGCAGACTATTCATGGCCTTGTGGAACACAGCCTTGACTTACCAAATACATCTTCAAGCTCAATTCCTGCCAGGAAAGCCAAATACTCTGGCAGACGACCTAAGCAGAAATCTTATGGACCTGTACGAATGGAAACTGGATCCACATATCTTCAGCATGTTAACACAGAAATGGGGGAGCCCAGACATAGATCTATTTGCCTCTCCCCAAAATTATCAGTTGGACAAATTCTGCACAACAACTCATCACAAAAAAGCATGGAAAGTGGATGGGCTATCCTTCAGCTGGAAAAAACTATCAGTCTATGCCTTTCCCCCTCTGCCTCTACTCTCCAAGGTCTTACTAAAAGTCAGACAGGAAAAACCAAAAATGATCCTAATTGCTCCGGACTGGCCTCACCAGCACTGGTACCCACTTCTAAGGAATATGTCTCACTTTCCTCCATGGTACCTGCCTCAGATACCTTATCTACTGTCTCAGCAGAACTGTCGAATTCTGCACACTCCGCTCCAAACTCTGAATCTTGCAGCATGGCTAATCAACTAATTATTCAAACTACACCTCTCAGTAAATCTGTGATGGATGTCATTTTGGAAGCCAGAAGGCCTAGTACTTGAAAGTCTTATGCTGATAAATGGAAGAGATTCTGTGCTTGGAACCAAACAAGGAATAGACACAGCAGAGCCCGATATTCCTCAGATTTTACAATATTTGACTGAGATGCTTGACAAGGGCCTATCTTTTTCTTCAATAAAAATCCATGCCTCTGCCATCTCGGCTCATTACAACACAGAGCCTCCCCTCTTTTCTCATCCTCTGCTTAAACAGTATCTTAGATGGGCCAAAAATTTAAGGCCTCCCAGAAAATCACCAACTCCTGCATGGGACCTCAATTTTGTGCTGGAAAAACTCACCCTGCCTCCTTTTGAACCAGCAGCTACTGCGGATATAAAATTTCTGTCTTGGAAAACAGCTTTTCTCTTGGCAGTCACTTCAGCAAGAAGGGTTTCAGAACTACAGGCTCTCATGGCAGTGGAGCCTTTTATTGCATTTTACCTGGACAGGGTGTCCCTCAGGACCAATCCTTCTTTTATGCCTAAGGTGGTATCCAGTGTGGCTCTTAACCAGACCATTCACCTGCCAACATTTTACCCAAATCCGCAGAACAAGGGGGAGTGGATTCTGCATTCATTGGATGTACACAGACAACTAAGATTCTACTTAAACAGGCCCAAATCTTTAAGAAAGTCTGAGCAACTACTTGTAGCATTTGCTGTAGGGTCAGAGGGGGAAGGCTATATCAAAGCAGACTATTTCTAAGTGGATATGCCACTGCATTCGTCTCTTCTGTTTGCACCATGGTAAACCTGCGTCCAAGGGAATCAGATCACAGTCCACCAGGGCTGCCTCTACTTCAGCAGCTTTTCTCAGAGCGGTCCCAACAAAAGACATTCTTGAAGCAGCTACTTGGAGCTCTGTTCATACCTTCACAAAGCATTATCATTTACCTCTCTTCTCCAAATCTAGGGCAGGCTTTGCCACTGCAGTCCTGCAGGGCCTTATAGCCACTCCTAATGCTGTTTAGTTCCATCCTCCCATCCATAGCTTTGGGATTCTACCCAAATGTAATGACTGCAAAAGTGAAACACGAAGAACATAGTACAGTTGTGTACACTTACCATAAATGTAGATGTTCGAGATTATTCACTGTTGCATTCCGGGTTATCCACCCGCCATCCCCCTTTCTATACCTCTTCTTTCCTTCACTATACTCAAAAGCCTTTGTGGTGTGTTTGCTTTTAGTTGAAGGAAAAGTTTGTTTCTAAAAATGCATTTATATATTTACTGTTTATTTATATATATATTTTTGCTCCCCATTTGGGGGGCACCTGACATCTGGGGCAAGAAAAACTGAGTAAAATGGTGTCGGCTGCATGTTTTATACCCCTGACGACCTGGCGTCATGGAAGTGGAGACAGCAACCGATGCAGGACTCAAGACTTTGTTATTCAGGCCGACTGAGGGCTACCTGCCAGCAGATTACCCAAAAGTAATGACTGCAACAGTGAATACACTCGAACATCTACATTTATGGTAAGTGTACACAACTGTACTTTCTTCCCCCTTTTTTTTTACGGATCGAGGATAAAATGCAAGTTTCTCAAAAGCTTAAGACACATCCTTCATATAAGTGTCTTGAGGAGAGATCATCCATTACCAAAGATGCTGTGCGCTTACACATTCAAAGTACTTCGGTGAAGACTCTCACTGGTCTTCCCATAAATGTGCTCTTTCACGTATTCTGAGAATGTAGACTTTTCCAGGAGATTAATCTGTTTGTACACAATATACATGTCCAGGAAATTTAATTGTGGTTTTATAGTTCTCTTCCTGTTCTTCCACTGTCTTCCTTGCCCTGCCTTTCCTTCTGAAGGTTGAAATTGATGACTATATCTCTAGACGTGTGTGCATTTTATGAACATTTTTTGTAGTACTCTTCTATTTGAAAATTTGCTGTTAAGATGATAGTCTCACTCAGCCATACTTTTACCAGTTCGCTCCGTTATTTTACCTTTTTCATTCACTAATAGTTTTAATAAAGTCATCTGACAGATGTTCATCGTGTTTCACTGTTGCAGTCATGACTGTAGGGTTCTCCCCTGCCGGCAGGCAGTCCTCGGTCGGCCAGAATCCCAAAGTCTGGGTCCGGCGTCGGCTGTTCAACCATGCTCCCTGACGTCAGAGCGCCAGGAGTACAAAGCTGACAGCCGACGCCATCTTCTCCAGTCTTTCTTGCCGTGCGGTGATAGCAGTTCGCAAGTGCCGGTCGGCTGACTCCTGACGATTTTTTCTGATAAACTTCAGTCCGAAGATTTTCTTTTCCACTCAAAGCTAAGTACCCCGTTGGGGAAACTTTTTCTTGCTCCACTCCGATGTCAGAAAAAGTTAATAATTGTATTTCATGTGGGAAGCAAATACCTCATAAGGATTTTCATTCTTACTGTATTCCTTGCTTAGGCCCTGACCACGACGTAGCTAGTTGTCGGTTTTGTGCTAGATTCAATCAACGTACAATTAAGCGAAGGTACGATTTTGCTTTTCATTACTTTGGTAGGTGCTTTAACTACAAAATGTCGTCGGATACGGTTCTGGCTCCCGGAGTTCACAAACGTCGCAAGGATAAAGACAGGCCTCCGAGGTCCAAATCTGATGATAGCGCACAAGCGGAGCCAGCTTCAGGTTCGGAAGTCATCAGTGAGGTGCTTTTGCAGCCCCTGTCGTCGGCCATTTCAGAACCGATGGCCGAAACGGACTCTCATGAGGAGCCAACCAGGCCTTTAAATATTTCTATTGCAGGACCTTCGGACAATGCTCCTTCGGATGGGTCCGGAGCCGCTGTGCAGGTACCGGCTTCCGAAGGGGTTTTCAGGCCTACTCAGCTTCTAATAAAGGCAAAGCCAAAGACAAAGGCAAAGACTCCTTCTAAATCAAAGACTGCAACACAGGCCTCTTCTGAACTGGCTCCCAAGTCACAGAAACAGTTACTCAAGATGGCGGAGGATTTACTTACTATGATTAGGGGTTCACATCCCCCTCCAGATAAAAGGCCAAGGCAGGATGTGTATTATGATTTCTCTGATCAGGCTTCTGTTTCTTCAGTTTCTTCTTCTGACCAGGAATATTCTTTCCCTCCTTATGAGGATTCTGATGCTGAGGAATCCATTCCTTCAGCTTCTCCCCCTTAGGATTTCTCTTTTGGGGAAACTTTGCATGAAATGAGGGAACATTTCCACTGGGAAGGACAGGAGTATTCGGAATCTCTTCCCCAACATAGACCCCTGGCTATTCCTCCTGTTTTGGATATTGTGGATGATGCCTTTTCGGAGGCTAACTTAACCCCTGACTCTTTTCCTCCTGCTCCTGTTAAGCCTGATAGATATTACAGGGTTCCTGATTCCCACCAGTTTTTATACAAGAACCCTTCTGCTGACCCTGAAACCATTTCTCAGGGTCCTAAGGGAGTTAAGGCCGCTTCTGCTAAAAATCCCATTCCTACTGAAAAGGATTCTCGATCCTTAGAAAGATGGGGCAAAAAAGTGTACACTTCTGCTACTTTGTCCATTAGAGCTTTAAACTGTCAGTTTCATATGCTGAAATACCAGCAATTTCTCTTGTCTGTTTTAAAGCAAAAGCTTACTTCCATTTCTGCCTGTGCAGATGATAAGGAATTACAGGACTTATTGCATGCCACTGAACAAGTTGGGAAGCATGGTTTACACTGTGGATTTGATGCCTTGGAGGCTTCTTGTAGGGCTGCTGCCTCCGGCACAGTCATTAGAAGGCATGCATGGCTAAAGGAACAAAATTTGCCTGAACAAGTAAAGGCTAAATTATTGGATGCTCCTGTTAAGCATAATGTTTTGTTTGGATCAAAAGCTGAAGAGGTGATTAAAAAGATGGAGGATAAGGCGAAATCCATGCAAACAGTTAAAGATTTCTTACAAGTACAACCACCTAGATTTAGCAGGAATTGGCCTTCGAAAAATTGGTCCTTTCCCACTTCAGACAGGCCTCAGAGGGATAGATATAGATGCTCCAGAGGAAGGCCTCAAACACAAGCTTCTTATAGACCAAGACAGTGGACTGCTTCCACCCCTAGGGGAGGAGAGGACAGGTCACAAACTCAAAGGAAACAAACTCAATGACTCCCTCTGTTGGGCTACAGGAACTTCTTGCCTGGAAGCCCCTCTCGGAGGAAAACTCTCTCTTTTATCAAAATTGGACTCAAATAACCCAAGACAAGTGGGTTTTGGATGTGGTTTTAAGAGGTTACAAATTCCATTTTCATACCTTGCCAAGGCCAAGCGGATGGCCAGACCTTCCAAAACATCAATGGACGGAGGCCTTAAACCAGGTGGAAGCTCTTTTGGCTATGAATGCCATAGAACTGGTTCCACTTTCAGAGATGGGACAAGGTTTTTACTCAGGGCTCTTTCTAGTCCCCAGGAAGCAAAACTCATGGAGACCCATTCTGGATCTGTCGGTCTTGAACACCTTTCTAGAGATTCCGAAATTCAAGATGCTTACTCTACAGCAGCTACTTCCAGTGCTGTCCAAAGATGCATGGATGGTAACTTTGGATTTAAAGGAGGCATATTTACACATTCCCATCAGGCAGGATCGCAGAAAATACCTCAAGTTCAAGGCCGGATCGAGGCACTTTCAATTCTCTGCGCTGCCCTTTGGATTGTCTACTGTGCCCAGGGTCTTCACCAAATGCCTGGCTCCAGTAGTAGCTTACTGCAGACTCAAGGGAATTCAAATTTACCCTTATCTGGACGATTGTCTAATTCAGGCAGACAGCAAGGATGTCTTACTCCAGCATCTAGAATTTGTACAGAACCTCCTCAAGTTCCTGGGATTCTCTGTAAACATAAAAAGTCAAATTTGACACCATCACAACAGATAACTTTTCTGGGTGCTCTTCTAAACACCACAACCCAGATGGCATTTCTGACATCCGAAAAACAATTACAGCTGGCTTCAACTTTCAAAACCTTGGCAACTTTAACTCAACTATCTGCAAGGAAATTCCTGCAGGCTTTGGGTTACATGGCCTCCTGCATCCTTCTCGTACCATATGCAAGACTACACATGAGGAAAATACAGTGGTACCTAAAAAGTGTATGGTCTCAGCATTGCCACAGTTTAGACATACTGATCTCCATCCTTCCTTGCCTTCAAAAGGAATTTCTTTGGTGGTCCAGGGCATGTGCTCTAAACAAAGGGAAACCCTTCCATCTGCCTCCTGCCACTCAGATTCTAACCACGGACGCCTCGGATTATGCTTGGGGAGCCCATTTTCAGGGCAACTGTCTGCAGGGCCTTTGGACAGAGGATCAGAAGCACCTGCATATCAATTTAAAGGAAATGTTAGCCTTTCAGAAAGCTCTATTGGCCTTCAGGAATCTTTTACAACCTGGACAACTACTAATACGGACAGACAACACCACAGTTATGTGGTACATAAACAAGCAAGGGGGATCTCATTCCTACCCCCTTTGCAGACACAGCTCTAGCTTGCAGTCTGGATCTTCAAGCTCAGTTTCTACCAGGGAAACAAAACTTCCTGGCAGACAGTCTGAGCAGAAACCTTTCGGATCCACATGAGTGGATGCTGGACATCAAAATATTCAGGATGATAACAGCAGTCTGGGGATGTCCTCACATAGACCTCTTTGCATCCCATCTCAATCATCAACTACAGAATCTTTGCACCAGGACTTTCCACAGAGAAGCTTGGAAAGTGGATGCCCTGTCATTCAGTTGGAGGAACCTCTCGGGATATGCCTTTCCGCCTCTTCCTCTTCTTCCATGGGTCTTATTGAAGATAAAACAGGACAAGCCCAAGATGATAATCTTGCTGGCTCTAAATTGGCCTCGGCAGTTTTGGTATCCAACTCTATAAAACCTATGTCTGGAGCCCCCTTGGGTTTTACCTCAGTCTCCGAACCTTGTGTCCCAACATCAGGGTCAGGTTCTACACTCTCATGTCAGAACTCTCAGCCTGGCGGCCTGGTAATTTAAGGCCTTTGATTTCTTCTTTCCTACCCAAGCAGGTTATGGATGTCATTTTAGAAGCCAGACGTCCTAGCACTCGAAAATCTTATGCAGGAAAATGGAAAAGATTTTGTTCCTGGATGCAGGCTCAGGATTCTGATCCTCTTCTTCCTAACATTACCTTAATTTTACTTTACTTGACAGATCTCTTACATAAGGGTCTCTCTTTCTCTTCCATTAAGATACATGCCTCTGCTATTTCTGCTCATTATAATACAGACCCTCCCATCTTTTCCCACTAGCTCATGAGACAGTTTCTCAGAGGAGCTAAGAACTTAAGACCTCCTAGATCTCCTCCCATTCCTGCTTGGGATCTCAACTATGTTTTGGAAAAACTAACCTTGCCTCCTTTTGAGCCTGCTGCCTCTTCTGACATCAAGATTTTATCTTGGAAGACAGCTATCTTGTTAGCCCTACCCTCTGCCAGGAGAGTTTCGGAGTTACAAGCTCTTATGGCTGTGGAACCTTATATTATTTTTCATCAAGACAGGGTATCTTTGAGGACTAATCCTACCTTCATGCCTAAGGTGGTTTCCAAAGTGGCTTTAAATCAAACTATCCACTTGCCAACCTTTTTCCCCACTCCTCAAAATAAAGGGGAAAGGATCTTACATTCCTTGGATGTACACAGACAACTATGTTTTTACCTGGACAGAACCAAGGACATCAGAAAATCAGAACAATTGTTTGTTTCTTATGCTTCAAGTTCCTAAGGTAAAGCCATTTCAAAACAGACCATTTCTAAATGGATTGCTCATGGAATCAGATTTTGTTATTCACACCATGGAAAGCAAATCCCAGGGAGTATACGGACTCATTCCACCAGAGCTGCTGCCACTTCTGCGGCCTTCCTCAGGGGAGTTCCTACCAAAGACATTTTGGAAGCTGCAACTTGGAGTTCAGTGCATACTTTTTCTAAGCACTACAATCTACCTCTCTACTCTAAGTCTAGGGCAGGCTTTGCCTCTGCAGTCTTGCAGGGCCTTTTAGCCGCCCCTTATTCTTTATGACCACCTCCCTTTCTTTCAGCTTTGGGATTCTACCCTACAGTCATGACTGCAACAGTGAAACACTGTGAACATAGTACAGTTGTGTACACCTACCATAAATGTGGATGTTCGAGTGTCTTCACTGTTGCAGTCTGGGTTTCCCTCCCTCCTGTCCCCTCTTATTTTTACTTTTGTGTAGTTCCTTTTTTCACCATTCTTCTGAGGGGTATTTGCAAAGGTTATGGGACCTTTTTCATTTTGGGACTCCTGACATCTGGGGCAAGAAAAACTGGAGAAGATGGCTTCGGCTGTCAGCTTTGTACTCCTGGCGCTCTGACGTCAGGGAGCATGGTTGAACAGCCGACGCCGGACCCAGACTTTGGGATTCTGGCCGATCGAGGACTGCCTGCCGGCAGGGGAGAACCCTACAGTAATGACTGCAACAGTGAAGACACTCTAACATCTACATTTATGGTAGGTGTACACAACTGTACTTTATAGTTGATGTCCTTCATGGATGCATCTGCAGTCATAACAAGTGGGTTGTCAGGCAGCCCTGCAGCAATTCCAAAGTCGGGTCCGCTTGACTGATGTCGCACACGCCGGCGTCATCTCTGTTGGTCTTGAATTAAAAGCATCAGCCCGGCGCCATTTTCCTCAGTCTTTCTTGCGCGTGCATCAAGCAGAAGCTGTTAGCAAGTGCCGGTCGGTCGGATCCAGAGATTACTTCTACCGAATACTACCGAAGACTTCTAAAGCTAAGTACCCGTTGGGGACTCTTTCTTGCCTCAGCCGATGTCAGAAAAGTTAACAATTGTTTAACCTGTGGGAAACAAATACCTCATAAAGATTTCCACTCTTACTGTCTGCCTTGTTTAGGCCCAGCCCACGGCGTAGCAGCCTGTTCGCCTGTGCCTCTTTCAACCGCTTAGGCGTCGGTCGGAGTTTGCAGAACAGTTTTTGGTTCTGATTTTGCGTACATTATGCCGTCGGATCCTCCGACTACCCCAAAAAGCGCAAAGATAAAGACCGACACTCGCGGTCCGCGGTTTCGGCGAAACCACGGTAAAACCGGTTTCGCTGAAACCGAGAAAACTGATCAAAGTACAGCTGAACCTATTCTTACAACTGAGGCCCCTGCTACAACTCTTGAATGGACCTCAGAAATTTTACCACTCACGGTGGTTGACTTATCAGACACCATTCCCTTGGATGTCTCTACCCCAGCACGTGGTGCTGCTAGGCCTCCTGCTGCCATGTCCATTAAGGCCTTCGCCAGAACTAAAGCAGCCAAGACTTCTAAACAGTACCTGTTAAACCCCCACATCCAGGCCCTCTTCTAGTTCTCAAATGCTTTCTTTGGCAGAAGATTTAATTTCTTTAATTAGAGGATCTCAATCTCACCCAGACAGGGCCTCTCAGCCCCAGAGAAGAGACCTGGGGCAGAGCCCCTGAGCCAGTGTCTTCTGATGATTCTGCTGATGAATCAGACATAACTGACCAGCCTGAGGCTCCCTTCTCCAATTTTGAAGATTCTGATGCTGAAGAATCCATTCCAGCTGCTTCCCCACCAGAAGAATTCTCCTTTGAAACCTTGCATGCCATGAGAACAGTTCCAATGGCAGCAACAGGATTTTCAGACTCCAGAAAAAGACTTAGGACCTTTCTGCACCTCCACAGCACAGGCCCTTAGCTATACCTCCTGTTCTCTCTGTGGTGGATGATGCTTTCAATGATGTTTGCTCCGCTCAGATTCTTTACCCCAGCCCTGCCAAACCAGACAGATTTTACAGGGTGCCAGATACTCATCACCACCTTTACAAGGCCCCACTTGCAGACCCAGAAACTATATCCCAGGGTCCCAAGGCAGTAGCGACCACAGCTAAAACCCTATTCCTTCTGAAAGGGAAGCAAGGTCATTAGACAGATGGGGTAAAAAGGTCTACACTTCAGCTACTCTCTCAGCTAGAGCTTTAAACTGTCAGTTTCACATGATACAATACCAAGAGTTTATGCTTGATCAGTTAACTAAAAAGCTAACCACTGATGAATCTCTTGATAAGAAATATGTATTAGAGATGGTAAATAACATACAACAGGTTAGCAACCATTCCTTAAAATGTGGCTATGATGCACTGGAGGCTTCATTTAGATCAACCATGACAGGCACAGTGATAAGAAGGCATGCATGGCTAAAGGAACAAGCTTTACCGGATCATGTTAAAGCTAAGTTGCTAGATGCTCCTATGGACAAGACAAGTTTGTTTGGTACACCTGCCCAGCAGGTTATGAAGAAAATGGAAGAAAAGGCAAAATCTGTTCAAACTGTTAAAGATTTCTTGCAGGTTCAACCCCCAAGGTTTAGTAGGAACTGGCCTGCCAAAAATTGGTCCTTTCCTGACTCCACAAAATTTCAAAGGGGCAGGAATAGATGCTCCAGAGGCAGAAACCAATCCAGAGGAGGTGCCTACAGAGGACGACAGTGGCAAGGTAACAACAGAGGCGCAGACACAGCCACTGCCACTACATCAGCACAACCACAGTGACTTAATCCTAAATCCGCCTACCAGGGAACAAATAGCAGCTCCTCTAGGCGGAAAGTTAACCTTATTTTCAAAGAACTGGCACTACATAACAAAAGACAAGTGGATTTTACAAACCATAGATCAAGGTTACGGTTTCACTTCCACACTTTACCAGTCAAAGAGGAATGCCAAACCTACCTCCAAATCAAAAACAGAGGCTCTCAGCCAGATAATGGAGTTAGCAAACATGAGAGCTGTGGAAAGAGTGCCAACAGCAGAACAAGGAAAGGGGTTCTACTCCAGACTATTCCTAGTTCCAAGAAAGGAAAAAGTTGGAGACCAATTCTCGACCTGTCCACCTTAAATACATACATCATTGTCCCAAAATTCAAAATGCTGACCCTACAGCAACTTCTTCCCATGCTGGGCAAGGAGTCTTGGCTGGTAACTCTAGATCTCAAGGAGGCATACCTGCGTCCCATTCGACCAATCTGCAGAAGATACCTCAGATTTCTTGCAGGATCAGAGCACTATCAATTCTCAGCATTGCCCTTTGGCTTATCTACTCTTAGAGTATTCACAAAATGCCTGGCATCAGTAATCGCCCATTGCAGACTACAGAATTCAAATTTACCCATACCTGGACGACTGCCTGCTACAAGGGACAACAAAAGCAAGCTGACAACAGATTTACAAAGGGTCATTTACTTGCTACAAGGACTGGGATACACAGTCAATTTACAAAAGTCAAGGCTGATACCATCCCAAACAAGGACGTTCTTGGGCGAATTGGACACAGTACAACAAATGGCATTCCTGACTACAGAATAACAAAAGAACTTCCTCTTTACTTCTTGGCACTAACAAAACTGAACAAGTTAACAGCAAGAAAAGTTCTGCAGGCCTTGGGCTTCATGGCATCATGCATAATCTTGGTCCCATTTGCCAGACTACATATGACGAAACTACAGTGGTACCTAAAGAATTTATGGTCCCAACACAGACACAGTCTAGAAACAGAAATCCCACTAATTCCATGCTTAAAACAGGAGTTCCTATGGTGGGCTCAGGCATGCCAGTCAAACCCAGGCCTACCCTTTCGCAGGTGTCAGGCAAGCCTGACCATCACAACAGGCGCTTCAGACCTAGGATGGGGGCCCACATGCTGGACAAATGCGTGCAAGGATTGTGGACACAGGATCAACTTCACCTGCACATCAATCTAAAAGAAATGCTGGCAGTAAAACTGGCAATCCAAAAGTTCAAACGATTTCTCCAAGGGCCAGTTGATGATAAGGACAGACAACACCACAGTCATCTGGTACATCAACAAACAGAGAGGCACTCATTCATACCCCTATGCAGAATGACCTTGGAGCTGTGGACCCTGGCACTCAGCTACAACATTCAGTTACAGGCAATATTTGTACCGGGAAAGACAATACTCTAGCAGACATATTAAGCAGAACCACTTGGATGCCCACGAATGGAAACTGCACGGACATCTTCAAGACCATCTCAAAGAAATGGGGAATGCCACAGATAGACCTATTCGCATCACCTGTCAATCACCAGCTCAAAAAATTCTGCACAAGGACATTCCACCCACTAGCATGGAAAGTGGACTCACTCTCCTTCAACTGGAAAGCCCTAACAGCATATGCATTCCCACCTCTTCCTTTGATACACAAGGTACTACTAAAAATCAAGGAAGAACGTCCAAGGATAATCCTGATAGCTCCAAACTGGCCAAGACAGCACTGGTACCCACTACTGAAGAGCATGTCTCGTAACAAAATGTGGGCAATAACTCTGATGCCTATGATGTTAACTCAGAACAACAACAGCATTATACATCCAAACCTAAAAGCGCTGCAACTGACTGCATGGAACATCACATAACAGCACCTAATCCAGAACTTTCCCAAAGAGTTAAAGACATTATTCTTGAAACACGCAGCACGACCTTCAACAAGAAGGAACTATGCTGGAAAATGGAAAAGGTTTGTCATTTGGAGTACGAAAGAGGAAAAGATGTGTCAAACATAGATATGCCTAACATTCTGGAGTATCTGGACTTCTTCATTCAGGCCTGTCATACTCCTCCATCAAGATACATGCATCAGCTATTTCAGCAGAATACAGCTTTGATCCACCTGTTTTTCTTTGCTCAGGCAGTTCCTCAGAGGAATCAAGAATGTAAAACCTCAAGGAAACCACCATTACCAGCTTGGGATTTAAACTTTGTGCTAGAAAAGTTGACACTATCACCCTTTGAACCAGCAGCAACAGCAGACCTACAACACCTGTCATGGAAAACTGCTTTCCTACTGGCAATAACTTCAGCAAGGAGGGTTTCAGAACTACAGGCCTTAATGGCAGTGCAACCCTTCCTAATCTTCCACCAAGATAGAGTGTCCATGAGGACTAATCCTACGTTTATGCCCAAGGTGGTATCCAGAGTGTCTTTGAACCAGGCAATCCACCTACCTACCTTCTTTCCCAACCCACAAAACAGAGGGGAAAGAATACTGCATACCTTGGATGTACATAGACAGCTACGCTACTACTTGGACAGAACAAAAAACAGCAGAAAGACTGACCAACTTTTTGTAGCCTATGCAACAGGAAGGGAAGGAAAAGCTATTTCCAAACAGACAATCTCCAAATGGATAGGAAACTGCATACGTTACTGTTACTCCTTCCATGGAAAACCAATTCCACAGAACATAAGACCTCATTCTACAAGGGCAACAGCCACTACCACAGCCTTCTTACTGGAGTGGCAACCAAAGACATTATTGAGGCGCTACTTGGACCTCCGTGCATACATTTGCCAAGCATTATAATTTGCCTCTATATTCCAGATCCCGAGCAGGGTTTGCCACTGCTGTACTGCAAGGGATCCTAAACACACCATAATCTACTTTTATCCTCCTCCCCTAGTTGGCTATGGTATTCTACCCACTTGTTATGACTGCAGATGCATCCATGAAGGACATAGTACAGTTTTGTACCTACCATAAATGTAGATGTCCGAACTGGATAGCATCTGCAGTCAGGATTACCCTCGCTCCTTCCCCTCTGTGGTACTCCTAGGGTGTTTACCCTCCTAATAGCTAGCTGTTGGGGGGGAGTCTTTTATGGTGTATTTGTTTGTATATATGTACATATATGCTTATTGTTGTGTTTACCTCTATCTATTTGGAAACATTGGCATCTATCCAAATTTTTAGCATGCAAGAGGGCTACTGGCATCTGGGGCAAGAAACACTGAGGAAAATGGCGTCGGCTGATGCTTTTATACCCGAAGACCAACAGAGATGACGTCGGGTGGAGTGCGACATCAGCCGAAGCCGGACCCGGACTTTGGAATCCGGCCGACTGCAGGGCTGCCTGACGACAGGACAACCCACTTGTTATGACTGCAGATGCTATCCAGTTCGGACATCTACATTTATGGTAGGTACAAAACTGTACTTTTTCAGTTGTGTTCTATCTGCGTCATAAAGCCAGTTCAAGCATCTTTTTCCAGTAATGGCTTGATTCTTTGTCTCTTTCTTAAGATTTAGGCATATGATAGTGAGCTGTAAGTCATTACATATTTAGTGTAGCTGCCTTGGCCAATAAATGAAGACTGTTTTCAAAGACCGCTAAAATTATCATGTAATTCTGGCTGTAGAAACATATTTAACATGCTGCAGGTTTTTGGACTGCACAATGGTAGCATTTTGCCAGGCTGCAGGTCCTGTAGCCCAAAGGCATGGTGCCCATCTCTGCTGCCATGACTGTGATTCAGATTTGGTAAAGGATTTGCAGCTTCGGAGAAATTGACAAGATATTTAGGATAAAGTAGCCCTCTTGCCATTTCTCTTTTCACAGGGCAAAGAAGGGGGTCTATCACTGCCTATATTCCATCTCTCCTGTAGGGAATGGACATTGCAGTCTACAGCTAGCAAAGAGGGGAGTGACAGATGGAGTGGATGGTATGGGGTTGCCAGTGTCACAGATGATGGTGTCATTACATGTCACTCTCTCAGTTAGGGATCTTACCAGCCGCTGCAGTGATGTCTGCCATCCCTCAGTTCATCACTCCCTGTGCAGTTCCTTGCACTCTGACTTATAGGTATTAGTAGCTGTAAGGCTGTCCCCATCATGAAGTCTTAGTGCCCACAAGTGAAGACCTGTGCAAGACTTCTTTAGAAATTAGCTGTTCTGTAACTGAAGATGCCTTAGATTTTGCTTTGGGAGCACTGTCTGTGGTAGTTAAGTGCAGAGTATTGGGAACAAAAAGGACAGACCAAAGTACACAAACAGAAGAGATGCTGACAGCTCTCAACTTTCTCAGTCATCTGTGGCTGCTTGGACCATTACAAGTGATTACAAACACCACCACAATGAGGTGGTACATAAAAAGGGAGGAACCAGATTTTGCCCCCTTTGCAGAACAGCCAAGGTAGTCTAGGATATAGCTTTTCAGCAAAGTCTATATCTACATGCTTCTTACATCAGAACAAACTTTGTGGCAGATAAGTTGAGCAGGACCAGGACAGACCCTCATAAACAGAAATTAAATCAGGGTGTCTTCCTGGAATTGATCCACCAGTGGGTAGCATCTCAGATATGTCTCCATTCACAATAAACAATTGGCAAAGTTTTGCTCCAGGACTCCTTGCAAGCAGACATGAAAAACAGATGCATTTTCATTTCCTTTGATAAGAATGGGCTTTGTATGCTTATCCAGTGATATCTGGGATCATTCTTGAGATTCAGGCTGACTCGCCAAAGATAGTTTTGGCAACTTCCTTCTGGTCCAGGCAACAGTGGATGTCCTTTTGTTCATCTGTTGCAGTATTCATTACATGAGGGAGTTCCCCGCCATAGGCGACCTGACGGGCAGCATACAAAAGACTGTTACTACTCTAGGGTTTGTGGTATGTGACAAGTAGGCTGAGATCGGACATCGGCCACAAAGGTCACATACGCACCATCCTCAGAACTTCTCTGCTGCCAGATTCCAGCATACGGTCTGACTTCAAGTTGTTTGTGATTCTTGAAATTTCAGCTAAGTGCCCATTGAGGAATTCTTAACTGTTTTGCTACTGTGTTTGGTTAGAGTTTTTGTCATCCAAGAGGGGCAAGTGCCAGTGTTGAAAACAGATTTCATACAAGGATAGCCATCTCCAGTGCTTGCTCTGCCTAGGCCCAAATTACAACCACACAGACTGATCTGTCTGTCAGGAGTTTGTGCCAGAGACCTTAAAGAGTAGATTATACACATTAAGTATCTGCCAAAAGAGTCAGCGCTTAAAGCTGCTGGCAAAATGCGCTGTGGAGGCATCCTCGGAGTCCGAGGACAAGTTGATCTTGAAGTGCAAGGCCAAAAAGCAAAGGCCTGAACCTTCTGCTGCACCTGTGGATACTGACGTCTCCCTTGAGGCATTGGAGAACCTGGAGACATGGCCGGTTCACATTTCAGATTCACAGGCCAAGCCTGACCTCCAGGCCACCTTGGATCCAAGAGTAAGTGCATCAGTCGAGGCTGAGCAGGCATCTTTGTCGTCTGTCTGAGGGGAACCACTTCTTGTGATAACAGAAGGCCCTAAGGAGATTCTTCAGATCCTTGTTAAGGAAGAGGTGGAATCCAATTTGATAAATTGTAGACCTATGCTGGGGCCTCCTACCCTACATAGGATAGACTTGCATGCAAAAAAGAAACAGAAAACTAAACATTTATCCCCAAAAAAACTGTTAGTGACTGTCAACAATTCACTCATGGCCTTTTCAATGTCCTTATGTCCGTTAGGCCTCCTCCAGGTATTACAGTTCCCTCTCTCAGTACCGTCTCTCCACTTAAAAGGACTAGGGAAGAGGATTCTTCAGAGAAAGAGACATCTTCAGGGGGAGGAGTCTCTGGCCTACTCCTCACAGATCTCTTCCCCTCTGGATTATGCCTCTCCAGAAGAGGAATTCACTGTAACAGATTCACCTATTGAAGACCTTTCCTTTGGAGAAACTCTAGCTAAAATGCGAGACCATTTTAAATGGCGTAGCACCCAAGTATCTGAAGTATAATAAAGATACTGTGAGCTACTACAGGTGGAATCACCTAACCCATCTGCTATTCCTCCTGTCTTGCCTGCCTTTCTTGATGCTTTTGCCTCAGCTTCACAGGCACTAGATTCCCAGCCACCCTCCCCCAAGAAACCAGACCACTTCTAGAAGGTCCTAGAGGACTGCAAGTTCCTCTTCAAATACCTTTCTGTGGATCTCTCTCTTATTTCTGAGGCTTCTGAAAAGCCTTCCAGATGACTGCCCTCCACTATCCTCCTCCCATCAGATCAGGCTAGCAGGATCCTGGATAGACTAGGCATAAAATTATATGCTTCTGCCACTGTAGTGTTTAGAGCTATAAATTACCAAACACACATGACACAATTAGCTTTAGAGCATATGTCCCAGCTTTCACAGGTAACTGCACACTTACCTGACTCAGAAAATAAAACCTTGGCTACTTCCTTGCTTGGTGCATCTTCTCAAGTAGCACACCACTCCATAAAATGCAGCTATGATGCTGCAGAAGCTTCTGCCAGAGCAGCTGCCTCTGGATCAGTATTGAGAAGATTCTGCTGGCTAAGACTTCAGCCCTTACACGAGGACATAAAAGCCAAACCTATGAATGCTCCTTTGAACAGCTCTGCTTGGTTTGGCCCTGCAGCTGCTAACTTGTTCAAATCATAAGGAATTGCAAGAATTGAAACGCACTTTTTCCCCAGTACCCAAGTTCCAAAGAAATTGTTCTGCAGAACCCCTTTTTGTCAGTAGGCATTCATGTCACCCACAACCAAGAACACAAAAAGAGTGACAGGAGACCACAACAACCTAGGGCCCCTCGGGCAACTCTGCCATTAAAGCAGCCCTTTCCAGACAAACCATCCTCTCTATGGCTGTCTCCCCCCCCCATCACACCCACATCCCACATTCCCAACGCCTTCCCCTGGGAAAGCATAACCCAAGATACCTGGGTCCTCTTCCTTGTTCAAAAAGGGGACTTTATTGCATGAGATTACCTACTCTCTTTCAGGGGCATCCCTCAACCTCCCAGAGAGCAATTACCTTTTATCCCAGAGGTTCTGTTAGAATTAATGAACCAAAGGGCCATCCAGAGTGTTCCCAAAAAAAACAAATAGGAAGAGGATGTTATTCCAGGTTGTGCCCAGCCTTTTGGACTTTCTACCGCTCCAAGGGTCTTCACCAAATGCCTAGCTCCTGTGATTGCCTGCTGCAGACTTCAGGGCATACACATTTTTCCTTACTTGGATGACCTCCTCTGTATAGCTACCTCCACAGAGGAGTTGGAACGAAATATTGCCCTTACCGTCAGTCTTCTACAAAGTCTGGGGTTCACCATAAACTTAAAGAAATCAGTTCTCACCCCTTCACAGGATCAGATTTTCCTAAGATGCAGGATACAAACAGATCTTATAAAGGTCTCTGTACCCCCCCCCACACACACAAAAGGTACAGGAAATCACCCTTTACTTCAAAAACCTTCTGCAGGTTCATCAGTTCACCACATTACAGCCAGAGAGATGTTCATCGTGCATACAGCTGCAGTAATCACAGATGGGTTTTCAGCCGTCAGGCGGTCCCTCGGTCGGCCGAATTCCAAAGTCTTGGTCCGGCGTCGGTTGTCGTCGCTTACTCTTCTGACGTCAGTAAGAACAGAGTATATAAGACACAGCCGACGCCATGTTCTTCAGTCTTTTTTGCCGCGCGGTGCCCGAAGCAGAAGCAGTTCGCAAGTGCCGGTCGGCCAGCTCCTGAATCACGAAAAAATTGGAACCGAAGTCTTCTTTAAAGCTAAATACCCCATTGGGGAAACTTTTCTTGCCTCAGACCGATGTCAGAAAAAGTTAATAATTGTATTTCTTGTGGGAAGCAAATACCGCATAAGGATTTCCATTCTCGTTGCATACCTTGTTTGGGCCCAGACCACGACGTCTCGGGCTGTCGCTTTTGCGCTACCTTAAATAAACACACTGTCAAGCGTCGGGCGGAGTTCGCCCAACACTACTTTGGTAAAGCTTTTGATTATAAGATGTCGTCGGACACTCCGACTACCATTTTGTCCAAAAAACGCAAGGAAAAGGACCGACACGCGAGACCCATGGTCCCCGCCGACACCACGCCAAAACAGGCTACACGTGGTCCGGTTCTCAGCGAGACGCCTTTGCAGTCCCTGACTACCGACGACACTCCTTTGGCGGTGTTCTCTGTACCCGAGACCGCTGGGTCCTCAGCCCTTTCCCAGACTACAACCGAAGCCCCTGCTAATGTCGAGCCTACTAATGTGGACAGGTCCACCTCCACCCATGGTGTATTTAGGCCCTCATCTTCTTTTTCAATAAAGGCTTTTACTAAATCCAAAGCAGCCAGGCATCCCACGTGGCCTGTTGCACAGGGCCCCTCTCCTGGACCCATGCCTAAGAAACAGATGCTTAAAATGGCTGAGGATTTAATTACTCTTATCAGAGGTTCTCAGCCCCCTCCTGACAAGAGACCCAGAGTGGGGGAAGAATCTCCCTCTTCTGATCAGGGATCCGTTTTATCAGAGCATTCTGATGCAGAGGAACACTCTTACTCCCCTTTTGAGGATTCGGATGCAGAACAGTCCATTCCTTCTGTATCCCCTCCTGAGGATTTTTCTTATGGGGAAACCTTGCACACTTTGAGGGAACACTTCCATTGGGAAGGCCAAGACTTTTCAGATTCCAAGAAAAGACTTAGGGAATTTCTTTGGTTACCTCAGCACAGACCCCTGGCTATACCCCTGTTTTGGATGTACTGGATGATGTCTATTCGGAGGCTTGCCTTAACCCTGATTCTCTGCCTCCTGCACCAGTAAAACCTGATAGGTATTACAGAGTACCCAGCTCTCACCAATTTCTCTACAAAGGCCATAATGCTGACCCTGAAACCATTTCACAAGGCCCCAAGGGATTAAAGGCCTCCACTGCCAAGAATCCACTCCTGCAGAAAGGGAATCCAGATCTCTAGAAAGGTGGGGTAAAAGGTATATACCTCGCCACCCTAGCCATGAGGGCCTTAAACTGTCAGTTTCATATGATTAAATATCAACAGTACCTGTTATCACAATTAAGGAACAAAATGTCTCAACCTGAACAACCAGATTTAAAAGAGTTACAGGATATGATGCATAGTGCGGAGCAAGTTGGTAAACACACCTTACAATGTGGTTATGATGCCCTAGAGGCTTCCAGTAGAGCGGCTGCTACAGGATCAGTCATTCAGACATGCCTGGCTTAGGGAACAAAATTTACCTGATCATGTGAAAGCTAAACTTCTTGATGCTCCTTTACAAAAGGATGTACTATTTGGTACTAATGCTGAGGACATACTACGGAAAATGGAAGAAAAAGCCAAATCTATGCAAACTGTCAAGGCTTTCTTACAGGTCCAACCACCACGTTTAGCAGAAATTGGCCTTCAAAAACTGGTCCTTTCCAGCCACTGACAAGCCCCAAAGAGGTAGATACAGGCGCACAAGGGGCAGAGGGCAATCACAAGGATCATATAGAGGCAGACAATGGCAATCTCCAGCACCAAGAGGTGGTGAAGACAGTGCACAACAATACAGGAAGCAAACCCAATGACTCCCTCATTTCCATGCCAAGCAAGTCTCAGCTGACAGCACCTTTGGGAGGAAACTAGCATTATTTGCAAGCAATTGGCATATTGTCACAACAGACAAATGGATACTGGACATTATAAACAGAGGCTACAAATTTCAATTTCACACTCTTCCAAAATGAGAGGCATGCCAAACCTGCCACAAAATCAAAGGGCAGAGGCACAACTGCAAATTTCAAAGCTCCTAAACATGAGAGCTATACAAAAGGTACCTACACACCAACAAGGTCAAGGTTTTTATTCAAGACTTTTCTGGTACCAAGAAAAGGAACCGACTGGAGACCCATTTTGGACTTATCCATCCTAAACACATTCCTACTCGTGCCAAAATTCAAGATGCTCACATTACAGCAACTTCTTCCCATGCTGGGCAAGGAGTTTTGGCTGGTAACATTGGACCTCAAGGAGGCATACCTGCATGTCCCAATCAGACAAAGCTGCAGAAGATACCTCAGATTTCTTGCAGGTTCAATCCACTATCAATTCTCTGCATTGCCCTTTGGCTTATTTACTGCGCCCAGAGTATTCACAAAGTGCCTGGCATCAGTGATTGCCTACTGCAGACTTCAAGGGATACAAATTTACTCTTATCTGGACGACTGCCTGATCCAAGCGGACAGCAAATGCATACTACTGGAACATCTGGCATATGTGACACGGTTACTGCTTTCTCTGGGATATACCATCAACAAGGAGAAATCAAGACTAACACCATCTCAGAAAATAACCTTCCTGGGTGCCAACTTGGACACAAACACCCAGATGGCATATCTTACGCCAGAAAAACAAGGGCAACTATCTCAGTACTTCAAAGCACTAACAAAAAGTACCAGGCTTACTGCAAGGAAAATCCTGCAGGCTCTGGGATTCATGGCATCTTGCATTCTTCTAATCCCATGTGCAAAGCTGCATATGAGGAAACTTCAGTGGTACCTAAAAAATCTATGGTCTCAACACAGTCACAGTTTGGAAGCAATTATACCAATAATTCCATGTTTGCAAAAGGAATTTCTATGCTGGGCCCAAGCATGTCAAGTAAACACAGGCCTTCCATTCTGCAAGCCTCAAGCAAAACAAGTCATAACCACAGACGCCTCAGATAATGCCTGGGGGGGCGCACATGAAGGACAGGTGCATTCAGGGCAGATGGTCCCAAAAGGAAAAGCACCTTCACATCAATCAAAAAGAAATGCTAGCAGTAATAAATGCAATTACAGCTTTCAAGGACTTCCTGCATCCAGGACAATTACTGATAAGAACAGACAACACCACAGTAATGTGGTACATAAACAAACAAGGAGGAACACATTCATACCCTTTGTGCAGACTAGCCATGACTCTTTGGAACTTGGCTCTGGAAAGACAAATCGAACTTCAAGCGCAGTACTTGCCAGGACTGGAAAACACACTGGCAGACACTCTAAGCAGAAATATGACAGATCCACACGAATGGAAGTTACATCCTCAGGTGTTTACAGAGATAATCCAAGCGTGGGGGAGGCCATAGATCTTTTTGCCTCCCACAGGAACCATCAACTGAAAAGGTTTTGTTCAAGGACCTTTCATCCAAAGGCCTGGAAAGTGGACGCCCTTTCATTCAGTTGGACAGCATGGACAGTTTATGCATTCCCACCTCTGCCCCTTCTGCCCAAGGTGCTTTTGAAAGCAAGAACAGACAAACCGAGGATGATACTGATTGCTCCAGATTGGCCAAGGCAACACTGGTATCCACTCCTGAGGAGCCTAACACATACTCCTCCCTGGTTCCTGCCTCTAATGCCTCTTCTACTGACTCAGAACAGCTACAAAACTCTTCACAGTCAGCTGAATACACTCAACCTCGCTGCATGGAAAATTCCTTGACACCACAACAGTCCCTACTCTCCAAGGAGGTGCAGGATGTCATTTTGGAGGCCAGAAGACCATCTACTAGAAAAGCTTACTCCGCAAAATGGAAGCGGTTTTGCTGCTGGAATGAGAAAAGAGGCCAGGACCCTAGAAAATTGAACTTGCCTCAGGTTTTACAGTACCTAGCTGAACTGTTGAACAGTGGACTTTCATTTTCTTCCATAAAAATACATGCCTCAGCCATTTCTGCAGAATTCAACACGGATCCTCCTTTATTCTCTCACCCACTCTTACGACAGTTCCTCAGAGGGGCTAAGAATATAAGACCTCCAAGGAAGCAACCAATACCAGCCTGGGACCTTAATTACATACTAGAAAAATTAACATTGCCTCCCTTTGAACCTGCTGCCTCAACAGATCTGCAACATTTGTCCTGGAAAACAGCTTTCCTTCTGGCCATCACTTCAGCTCGTAGGGTTTCTGAACTACAGGCCCTCATGGCGGTGCAGCCCTTCCTCATCTTCCATCAGGACAGGGTTTCCCTTCGTACCAATCCATCTTTTATGCCAAAAGTGGTATCCAGGGTAGCCTTAAATCAAGCCATACACCTACCTACCTTTTATCCTAACCCTCAAAACAAAGGGGAGAGGCTGCTTCACACTTTAGACATCCATAGGCAGCTATGTTATTATTTGGACAGAACAAAGTCCTTTAGGAAATCAGAACAACTTTTTGTGTCCTATGCCGTAGGGGCTCAAGGGAAACCAGTTACCTAACAGACCATTTCCAAGTGGATTGGCCACTGCATACGGTTTTGTTATTCCTATCATGGGAAATCTGTCCCTATTGGTATCAGATCTCACTCCACCAGGGCCACAGCCACCTCTACAGCCTTCCTCAGAGGCGTTCCTACTAAGGATATTTTGGAGGCAGCCACTTGGAGTTCTGTAACATACCTTCACAAAACACTACCACCTACCCTTATATTCCAGAACAAGAGCAGGCTTTGCCACTGCTGTTTTGCAGGGCATTCTGGCTCAACCCAGTTCCTCATCGTACCTACCACCCTATGCATAGCTTTGGGACTCTACCCATCTGTGATTACTGCAGCTGTATGCACGATGAACATAGTACAGTTTTGTACCTACCATAAATGTAGATGTTCGAGTGCTAATACAGCTGCAGTACAGGTTTCCCTCCCTCCTTCCCCACTTGGTAAAGGCATGGGGCCTAACAACCTCTTCATATCACCTGACTGGGTTATCCTGCTATGTTTTATTTGCTTGCTTACACTGATTTTGCATTACATTGCATTGCTTGCATATGTAGATAAGCCTTATTTATGTATTGCCTTCCTTTTGGGGGCACCTGACATCTGGGGCAAGAAAGACTGAAGAACATGGCGTCAGCTGTGTCTTATATACTCTGGCCTTACTGACGTCAGAAGAGTAAGCGACGACAACCGACGCCGGACCAAGACTTTGGAATTCGGCCAACCGAGGGACCGCCTGACGGCTGAAAACCCATCTGTGATTACTGCAGCTGTATTAGCACTCGAACATCTGCATTTATGGTAGGTACAAAACTGTACTTTCCTCAGGGTCTTGGGCCTCATGGAATCCACCATTCCCATGCTCCCCTTTGCTAAATTCCACATGAGAAAATGGCATTGGTGTGTAAAGTCAGTTTGGATGCAATTCCAGCACCCCCTCGAATTCTCCATTCCTCTCATCCCCTGTTTGAAGAGAGAACTTCAGTGGTGTATACATCGTGTCACTCAAGCCAGGACTCCCCTTACACCCTCTTGCTCCACTTCAGGAGATCTTCACAGACACCTCATATGTAGGTTGGGGAGCAACCTTCAGGAACCTAAAAGCACAAGGGATCTGGTCTCCCTCTCAACTGAAGCAATGCATCAATGTAAGGCAGATGAGGAAGCTGCTGTTGGTCCCCACTTCCAACCTCTAAAGCTGTTCACAGACAATATGGCAGATGTTCATCATGTTTCACTGTTGCAGTCCTAACCATTGGGTTATCTGGGTCCCGGTAGCCTTCGATCGGCCAGAATGTCAAAGGTAAGTAAATATGACATCGGCTGTCGGTTGTAAAGGACGTCAGGACGTACGATATAAAAGGTGGCAGCCGATGTCACTTCCTCAGTCTTCCTTGCCGTGGAGCACGAAGCAGAAACATTCTTGCACGAGTGCCAGTCGGCAGTTTACCTTTTTGGTTTCCGACAACAAAGTTGAAGTCAACTACAGCTAAGTACCCTGTTATGGATCCTCTTTTCTTGCCTTAACGAATGTCAGAAAAAGTTAATTATTGTCTTACCTGTGGAAAGCAGATTCCCCATAGAGATTTTCATTCCTATTGTATTATTTGTTTAGGCCTTTAGCACAACATTCCTAATTGTGATCTCCATGCTTCCTTTAATCCGCGTACTATTCATCGTCGGGCTAAGCTTTTAGCTAAGCATTTTGGAGTGTGGCCTAAGTTTGTCGGTATGGCGTCTGCTTCAGGCTTCAGATATCCCAAAGAAGCGTAAGGATAAGGACCGCGACAGGCTTCAGAGGGTCAAGTCTTCAGATGATGTTAAGTTGGTCATTAGTCCTGCAGTAGCCAGTGAGGCAGCTTTGCAGCCCCTGCAGTCCGAGGATTTTTAACCGCAGGCCTCGGTTGAGACCATTTCAGAGTCCCCCAGGCCTCCGGCTTCCATTTTGTCTTCTAAACTTCCGCCTGTTACTTCTTTAGCTGGATCCGGAACCGCAAAGCTGACTCCGGTGTCCGAGGCCTCCGTGCTTCGTTCAGACAGCAGGCTCATACCGACGACCTCTGCCACCACTTCGGCGGTTCCTGGGAGCGAATCTAAACACAGCCGCCCAGATGATCTATCTCACCCAGGAGAAGCAGGCAGCTCTTTCAGTTTACTTCAAGGATTTGGCAAGCCTGTCCCAGCTTCCTGCAAGTTCTGGGATACATGGCCTCTTGCATTCTCATGATTCCGTATGCAAGACTGCATATGAGGAAACTGCAGTGGTACCTCAAGAACCTTTGGTGTCAACACACACAGGACCTGGATATGATAATTCCTCTGCTTCCATGTCTGCAGACAGAGTTTCTTTGGTGGGCGACAGCCTGTCTACAAAACAAAGACATGCCTTTTCGCCACCTCCTGCCATTCAAGTTCTTACCACGGACGCATTGGACTAAACCTGGGGAGCTCACTTGGATGGCATATGAATACAGGGACATTGGAACGCCCAGCAGATGCACCTGCACATAAACCTAAACGAGTTGATAGCAGTCCAGCAGGCCTTACTAGCTTTCAAGCATCTTCTATCTCCAGGACCTCTGCTTGTCAGAACAGACAACACCACAGTCGTGTGGTGCATCAACAAACAGAGAGGGACTCATTCTTTCCCCCTGTGCAGACAGAGCATGGTTCTCTGGTCCATAGCAGCATCCTTGGGCCTGCATCTCCTAGATCAGTTTCTTCCAGGGAGACTCAATGCTTTGGCAGACCAGTTGGGCAGACCGACCCTGTATCCTCACGAGTGGCAACTGAACAGAGCAGTCTTTTACAGCATCATTCAACGTTGGGACACTCCTTAGGTGGATCTTTTCTCCTCCCCAAACAACCACCTTCTACCACTTTTTTGCACCAGACAGCATCACAGCAAGGCCTGGAGAGTGGGTGCTCTGTCCTTCCCTTGGATGCTCCTGTCAGTTTATGCCTTCCCTCCTCTTCTTCCCAGAGTATTATTGAAGATCAGGGACAAAAGACCAAGGACTATTCTCATAGCACCAGACTGACCCAGACAGCATTGGTATCTGCTGCTTCGCAGTCTCTCTCAGTTTCTTCCTTGGCATCTTCCTCTGAAACCAGATCTTTTGGTTCAGAAAGGGGGAAACATTCTACATCCACATTTTCAGTCTCTCCATTTGGCAGCATGGCTCATTGTATGAATCGATCCATTTCTTCTTCCCTTTCCCAGCAGGTGGTTAATGTACTTCAGGAGGCCTAGCACTAGGAAGTCCTACGCTGGCAAATGGGAAAGATTCTGTCATTGGATGCAGGCTAGAGGGGAATCTTCTTCTCAGCCTACTCTTCCTCTGATCCTGGAATACTTGGCTGATTTACTTCAGGGTGGTCTTTCTTTTTCCTCTGTCAAGATCCATGCTTTAGCCATTTCTGCTCATTGTTCTTTTGAGCAACCCATTTTCTCTCATTCCCTGATGAAAATGTTTCTCAGAGGTGTTTACAACTTAAAACCTCCCAGAAGGGCACCTACTCCAGCCTGGGATCTTAATTTTGTTCTAGAGAAACTCACTCTTCCTCCTTTTGAGCCAGCTGCCACTGCAGATTTAAAGTTTCTCTCTTGGAAGACTGCCTTCCTTTTGGCTATAACTTCAGCAAGAAGGGTTTCGGAGCTGCAAGCTTTGATGGCTGTGGAGCCTTTTCTTATTTTCCATACAGATCGTGTCTCTCTGAGAACCATTTCCTCTGTTATGCCTAAGGTGGTTTCTAGCCTGACTCTTAATCAATCCATACACCTTCCTACTTTCTTTCCTAATCCTCGAAATAGAGGTGAAAGGATCTTACATTCTCTTGATGTGCACAGACAGCTCAGGTTTTACCTGGACAGGACTAAAGACCTTCGGAAATCAGCACAGTTATTGGTCAGATGTAATGGGATCCTATCTCGCCTACATTCATAACTGATGGGCTCGGAGCCGATCCATCGGCTCCGACTCGACCAACTAGTTCACTAGAACGAAGTCTCTTATTGGCTGGGCTACTCCCTATCCCAGGATGCACTACACCTGCTTCCCCAGATCTCGTTTGCCGCTTTACAAGCTGGACGTGGTCTCGACTTGGCTGGAGCCAAGTGGTTTCTTTTACCTTTTACTGGTCTTTGACCTTGGGGTTTTTCTTCTGAAAATTGTTAAAAACAGCTGTTTTAACAGCTACTCTCTGTATTTTGTGTCTTTGATAACTTTTTTGTGTGTGAAGTGATTTACTGGTATTCTTTTTCGTTGTCGGGCAAGGCCCGTTTAAGTTAGAGGGTCTTTGCCCTACTTTTGAGAGTTTGTGCCATTATTTTTCTTCGGGCTAAGCCCGTTTAAATTAGAGGGCTTTTGCCCGTTGTTATTGTTGTTGTTGTGCGTGCTTACTGTGTTCTCTTGTGAGGTAAATCTCCCTCTCAAGAGCTCGTGCCTTATTTCTCGCGCTCTACAGTTGGCGCTAACCTTTTGTTTTTAGACTACCTTTCTTACTGTACAATGTCCAAAGAGCAGAAGTCAGGATTTAAAAAATGCACTCGGTGCAATTACAAAATGTCTATAACAGACAGTCACTCAATATGCGTGTATTGTTTAGGGCCTAAACATCTACAGGAGACATGTAGTGTATGTCATGCTTTCTCCTCTAGGGTTCTTCAAGAGCGCAAAAATAAACTGATCTTGAAGGGCCTTATTAAGCCCTCCTTCGAGGAAGCTTTAGATTCTCCTGTTATCTCTAAAAAGAAAAGATCGTCGGCTCCGACAAGTCCCTCGGGACCGACTGCTAAAAAGCAAAAGTCGACCTCTTCTTCCTCGGCACCACTGACTTCGGGGTCGAAGGGTCTGCCTCGATGCCTCTTTCCTCAGCTCCATTACTTCCAGAGCTGCAGGTTGGAGTATCGAGAGGCGAATCACCTCCATCGGTTCCAATGGTTTCGGAGCTGGTGGAGGTGTGCAGCTCAGACTCTTCCCCCTCGGCTCCGAAGAAAGCTCCTTCGGCGCCGATGGTGGTCCATGCTGTGGTGGAATCGGCGCCGATAGTATTGGAGCCTTTTCGGAGCCGGTCCCCTACTCTCTCGGAGCCGAGAGGAAAGTCTTCTCGTCTGTCTACCTCCTCTAAATCTTCAAAACTTTCTGATTCGGATCTGGATAGGGTGATACAGAGGCTTTTCCAGTCTCCAGTTTTTGCTCAAATGGTCTCGGCTCCAGCCCAGTTGGCTTCGGAGCCGATCCCCCCTCCGAAACATTCGATTCCTCCTCCAACCTCCTCGGAGCCGTTGGAGTTGGTGATGGTGGAGCAGTGCGGAGCCATACGGTCGAACCGAGACCCTTCAGGTCAGTCGGCACCGACTATGGTTCCTACCCTGTCCTCGGGTTCAGGGTTTGGTACTGGGACTTCCTCAGCCGGGCCGAGGAACACTTTGGGGCTGGGTGCTTGTGCCTAGTCTTCCCTCGGAGCATCGGCTGCTGGAATTCCCAGTGCCATCGTGGCCTCTAGGCCAGTGATCTCCATGGTGTCTGGTGGTCTGGCCTTTGTGGCCATGAGGTGCGCGCTGGCCATGCCCTTGCCGGCTCAGCAGGCTTCTACCTCACCGTCCCTAGACCTGGAGACTGGTGCTTCTGCTGTGTTGCAGTCCCCGCAGCGGGCCCCAGGGCCTGAGGATACCCCATTGGGGTTCCCTTCTTCAGGGTCCGTCCAAACTGCTTCGACGAGCCCCACGGAAGAAATTGTGCAAGAGGAAGCACGTGGACTCCCAAGATGAGTCTGTTACATCGGATACTGACCTCGATGACGCGAAGGGTCCCCAAATCATCTTCGATGATATCTCTTTCTCAGATATCCTGGAGATTCTGAGACAGAGAGGAGATTGGCAGGCCAAAACCCCTTCAGCTGAGGAGTCAGTCTTCCTCAAGGCCTTCGGGGCCCAGCCCTCTGCCTCCTGGGTGTCTCCGCCTTTCGATGAACTCCTTGATTTGGTTTCTCGAAGGGCGTGGGAACACCCTGATTCTGTGGAACCGGTGCCTGCGAGACCTAATAAGTTTCTTTCAGCCCCCCCCCCCCAGAAGGAATTTCTGACGAAAGGTGTTCCCGTAGATGCTATGGTGTTGGCTTCTGCCACACAGCAGGACGTGGCAGAGGCTTCAACGTCTATCCACCTTCCTAATAAGGATTCCAGGAGCATGGATAGGTACGGGAAGCGTACCCTGTCTTCAGCGGCCTTTACCTTACGGTCGCTGAACTATTTATGTCATTTTACCAGGCTCCAAATGGACCTCCTTAAAGAGCTAAGTGACTCCCTCACTGGTAATCTACCTGAGGCGCTAGCCCCTACTGTTTGGCGCCCAGATGACTACCTTGTTCTCCATTGTAAACTCGTCCATGAGGCTCATTTCATGCGGCGAAGGCGAGTAGAGCAGCTGGAACAGGCGTAGCCACGCCTGGTTACGCTTGTGTTCATTTGGAGGCCTTCAAGTCTTCCTTCCGACGCCTTTGATGGGTCATCTTTGTTTGGACCCAAGGTGAAGGACACACTAACTCGGTGCGAGCAGGAGGGCAAGACCTTGACTGCCGTTGGGGCCCGCTTTTCCGCTCCTTCTAGGCCTTACCCCAAGGTCCAGAGAGGAGGGAAAATGTGGTTCAGAAAATCTCAGAGGTCTTTCCCTACTCCACCCAGTGATTCCCCCTCCAGAGGCAGGAGGGGGGATTCAGGAAGACGCCGCCCCAGAGGCGGCAGAGGCCCCCGTAATTCTGGAGACCGCAATTCCTTTCGTGGTTCTTCCTACAATCAGCGTCCCTGAGTTGTTGCCCGACTGTGCAGCTCCGGAGCCAGTCGGGGGTCGTTTTGCGGAGCACCCACAAGCTTGGGAATCTATAACAAGCGATCAGTGGGTACTTCGGATTATTACCGGAGGCTGTCTCATCCCCTTCAACAAGCCCCCCCTTTCCTTAAGGGTAATCCCGGACGTGCCACCCAGTCAGCGGGATCAGGCAGCAATAGAGATTTCAAAGCTGCTAAAAAAAGGAGCCATCCAGCCTGTCCCCACCGACCAGATCGGATCAGGAACTTACTCAAGATTATTTTTGGTGCCAAAAAAGACAGGGGACTTCAGGCCCATTTTGGACCTCAGTTCATTGAATCGTTTTGTGGAAAAGTCCAAATTCCGAATGGTCACCCTTCAATCCATTCTTCCACTGCTGGAGAAGGATGCATGGATGTGCTCCATAGATCTCCAGGACGCTTACTATCACATTCTGATAGCTCAAGAGTCCAGGAGACACTTACGCCACGCCTCGAGTCAGTCATTTCCAATTCCGAGCACTGCCCTTTGGTCTCACCACAGCCCCCAGGGTGTTCACCAAGTGTCTGGCAGTGGTGACTGCTCACCTGAGGAGTCTAGGATTCCAAGTTTTTCCATATCTGGACGACTGGCTCCTTACTGCCACCTCCGAGCATCTACTATTTCAGGCGCCAACGCCACGCTCACCTTGGGCCGTTTCTTGGGGATTACGTTCAATTGGCAAAAATCTGTACTACAGCCACCTCAGCGTATTACTTTTATAGCCGCAGACTTAGATACAAAAAGGATGCGCCTTCTTACCGGGCAAGAATTCAGGTTCTGCAAAACCAAGTCAAATCCTGTCTCCCCCTATCAAGAGCTCCGGCCCATCTGATCCTACAACTGTTGGGCTCGATAGCGTCAACTATACTCCTAGTCCCCTTAGCCAGACTTCACATGCGAATTTTGCAGTGGCTCCTATCGGTTCAATGGTCCTATCAGGAACTCCCCTTGAACCATTTAGTCATGATCACGGAGAGTTGCCGTCGGGATCTGCGTTGGTGGCTCCTCCAATCCAATCTCGACCAGGGGCGACCCTTTATCCCTCAACCCCCTGTTGCCACTGTGACCACGGATGCCTCCCAGGTAGGGTGGGGGGGTCATTACCTGGACAGGTCGGTCCAAGGCACATGGCAAATCCAGGAAACACATTTGCATATCAATATCCTGGAAATGAGAGCGGTTCTTTTGGTACTTCAAGCTCTCCATCACGCTCTCCCGCAAGGTCCGATTGCTATCCTATCCGACAACATGTCGGTGGTTTGGTATATAAACAAGCAAGGTGGAACCAGGTCTTACCCACTGTGCAGAGAAGCCATGAGACTTTGGCACTGGGCGGTAGCTACCAACCGCTTTCTAATGGCAACGCACATACCGGGGAAATCCAATGTGATTGCGGACAGATTAAGCAGGACCATTCTGTTACCCCACGAGTGGTCCCTCAACCAGAGAGTGGCTGCGAAAATCTTCGCCAAATGGGGCCTCCCTTGCTGCGACCTATTTGCCAGCCCCCACAATGCGAAGTGCAGAGAGTTCTTCACGCTGATCCCCTCCCAGGGACAGATTCCCAGGGACGCTCTGACCCACATTTGGCCCCCCGGTCTTCTTTATGCCTTCCCTCCGGTTACCCTCCTACCGAGGGTGATACAGAAGGCCATTTACCTGGAGAGCGAGATGATTTTGATTGCCCCGCACTGGCCTCGTCAAGTTTGGTTTCCTTTCCTACAGAGGCATGCGATAGAAGGTCCATGGTTTTTGGACCCAGTGCCGGACCTGTTGACTCATCAGTCAGGATGACTTCACCCGTCTCTCAGGTCATTGAAGTTGGCGGCATGGTTACTCCACTTCCATCCTTAGTCCGAGACAATTCCCTTTCTCCAGGGGTGATCCACATATTATCTTCTTCTCATAAACCTTCCACTGTCAGACTTTATTCCAGCAAGTGGAAAAGGTTTGCCTTCTGGGCTCAGCAACGAGGTATAGACCCCCTTACTGCCCCAGTATCGGAGGTTCTGAATTTCTTGGCCTCTCTTTTTCAGTTGGGCTCTTCAGTTTCCACGATTAAGGTTCAGCTAGCGGCTATCTCTAATTTTCATGCTTCTTTTGAACCTTCATTGATGTCTCACAAACTTTGTAAGGCTTTCCTTAAAGGAGCATGGCTCCTTAGGCCTCCAATATCTCACCCTGTCCCCCCTTGGGACCTAAATATGGTTCTTGCTGCCTTAACTGCCCGCCCTTTCGAACCAGCTGCTACCTGCGATTTGAAATTTCTGTCCTGGAAAACGGCCTTTTTAGTGGCCATAACTTCGGCCAGGCGGGTTTCAGAACTTCAAGCTCTTTGTTCTGATCCTCCCTATTTGATTTTTCACAAACATAGAGTGTCCTTGAAATTAAATCCCTCCTTTTTACCAAAGGTAGCTTCTTCTTTCTGTATTCAACAAACTATAGAGCTCCCTGTATTTTTTCCAGAGTTCTCTAATAACGCAGAATATATCTTTCATCAATTGGACGTCCATAGACAACTGCGTTTTTATTTGAATAGAACCGCTCAGACACGGAAATCAAATCAACTGTTTGTTTCCTTTGCAATAAACAAATTGGGTCAACCAGTAGCTAAAACCTCCATAGCTAAATGGATTAAGGATTGTATCTCTTTCATTTATTCACAGGCTAACAAAGAGCTTCCCTTTCCAGTCAAGGCTCATTCTACCAGGGCAATAGCTACTTCTGTAGCTTTTCACTCCAAATTATCAATAGATGATATTTGTGCTGCGGCTACCTGGACTGATCCGCACACTTTCATTTCTCATTACAGATTGGATGTGGTGTCTCGAGGCAGGGCTTCCTTTGGTTCCACAGTTCTCAGGAGTGTTTTCCAATGAGCCACCCGGGATTTAGGTGCTAGGGACGCTGTCCCATCAGTTATGAATGTAGGTGAGATAGGATCCCATTACATCTTTTAGTTATGTACTTACCATAACTTCGGATGTATGGGATCCATCTCGCCTACATTCATCGCACTCCACCCTCCTTCCCCCTTCCATTGGGATTTAGAGGAGATGTAGTTCCATTTGGAGATCTTCTCTTGAAGAACTTTAGTTGGTTGTAGTGACTACTTTTTTTTCTGTGTTTGCATGTATGTATGAAAGCGAACAAACAAGATCTGGGGAAGCAGGTGTAGTGCATCCTGGGATAGGGAGTTGCCCAGCCAATAAGAGACTTCGTTCTAGTGAACTAGTTGGCCGAGTCGGAGCCAATGGATCGGCTCCGAGCCCATCAGTTATGAATGTAGGCGAGATGGATCCCATACATCCGAAGTTATGGTAAGTACATAACTAAAAGTTTTGCCCCTGGAGCTTAGGGCAAAGCTATCTCTAAGCAAACCATTTCTAAGTGGATTGAACATTGTATTACTTTCTGTTATTCCTTTCATGGCAAGGTTCCTCCTCAAGGGGTTAGGACCCACTGCACAAGAGCAGCTTCCACTTCTGCAGCCTTTTTAAGGGGTGTCCCTACTAAAGACATTTTAGAGGCTGCCACATGGTCTTATGTTCACACTTTCACAAAGCATTATAATTTGCCTTTGTTTTCTACAACCAGGGCAGGGTTTGCCACTGCTGTTCTGCAGAGCATTCTTTCCAATCCTTGATTCAGTTGGTACTTCCTCCCTTTTTTCTGGGCTTTGATAATCAACCCATTGGTTAGGACTGCAACAGTGAAACATGATGAACATAGTGTACAGTTGTGTACACTTACCATAAATGTAGATGTTCGAGTGTATTCACTGTTGCAGTCCTGGTTTCCCTCCTTCCTTCCCCCTTTTTTTGGTCCTCTCCTGTTTTCCTTTCCTGAGGTACAGGCTGAATCTGGTTTTATTTGCCAAAGTTTCTTTTGGCTTAAGCCTTGTTTTCTAGGGGCTCCTGACTGTTATGGCAAGAAAGACTGAGGAAGTGACGTTGGCTGCCTCCTTTTATATCGGACATCCTGACATCCTTTACAACCGATGACAGCCGATGTCATATTTACTTACCTTTGGTATTCTGACCGATCGAGGACTACCGGGAGCCTGATAACCCATTGGTTAGGACTGCAACAGTGAATGCACTCGAACATCTCATTTATGGTAAGTGTACACAACTGTACTTTTTCTGCTATAGAAGCAAACAGGTGGGACCAAATCCTACCCTGTTATGCATGCTAGCTCTTCAGGCTGGTAGTAGAATTCCAGGTGACCCTTCAGGCAGTGGACATCCCATCTTCACAAGATTGTGTGGCAGATTACCTGAGCAGGTCCCAAACATGATCCCATGAATGGATGCTTCAAAGGAATGTGTTTCTGGATACTGTCCACCAGTAAGGTATTCCTCAAATTAGACCTCTATGCCTCCCCAATAAGCAGAAAACTTCCACAGTTTTGTGCCAGAGATCCTCATCCTTTCATCTGGAAAGCGGATGCCCTTTCTTTCTCTTTGAAGCGGATGTTTGTATATGCATTCCTCCCCTTCCCCTCATTCCAAAAGTCCTGTCCAAAATTTAGCAAGACAAACCAAAAATCTTGCTGGTGACTCCCTTCTGGCCAAGACAGCACAGGTTCCCTCTCCTCCTGTGTTTAGCCAAGTGTAGTCACCACAAGTTACCTCAGAGGGTGGACCTTCTCACACAAGACAAAGGGACCCTCATCCATCCCCACTTGTCGACTCCCCAGTTGACCCGGTGGGTGTAGGGTACTAATTCCTTTCATACACCTATTCTCTGAGGACATGCGTACAGTCTTGCAGGAGGCTAGGAAACCAAGTACCAGAAAATCTTATTTAGCCAAATGGAAGAGATTTTCAGTCTGGTGTCTGAAATGAAACCAAGCCCAATTGACAGTGAAAATTCCAATGGTATTGTCTTATTTGTGCGAATTGCTCAAAGCTGGTTTGGCTTACTCTTCAGTGACAGCTCATATGTCAGCTATTTCTGCCTATCTGCCTCTGTCTCTCCCCCTCCCCATTAGCTAGCAGATTTGAGGCTAAACAATTTTTTTAAATGCGTCCTACGCATTAGTCCTCCCAGGAAATTTATTCCACCTCCCTGGGACCTTAACTTTGTTTTGGAAAAGCTGACCCTAGCGTCTTTCAAGCCAGCTTCTTCAGCTTTTCTACGGTACTGCTGCTGGAAAACTGTGTTGCACCTAACCTTACCTTCAGCCAGACGAGTGTTTGAGCTACAGGCCCTTATGGTATCTTCTGGTCTTCCACAAGAACAAGGTTTCCCTGCACACAAACCCTCATTTATACTTAAGGTAGTTAATGACCTGTCTTTAAATCAGTCCATCCACTTACCTAGCCCCCCCCCCCCCAGAACCCTAGTGAGAGGGTGCTGGGTACTTTAGATGTCCACAAACAACTTAGATTTTATTTAGACAAAACCAAAGCTGTTAGAAAGTCAGATCAGCTTTTTGTTTCTTACCATCTCAGGGCCTTAGGGTGGGCTGTGTCCAAGAAGACTATTTCCTCCTGGATTTCCAAGATTATTACCTTTTGCTTCACGCGCCATGTTAAGACTCTTCTTCCTGTGTTAGGGCTCACTCCACCAGGACTGTTGCCTCATCTGGGGCCTTTTTCAAGGGATTAGATACCGATTCAATTATTGAAGCAGCTAAATGGACTTCAATCCATACCTTCTTTCGGCTGCTGCCGTCAGGGGTCACCACAGCAGATCAACTGTTTCCATGTCTTCCTGTCCTCAGCATCTTGCTCTGTCACACCAACCACCTGCATGTCCTCTCTCACCACATCCATAAACCTTATCTTAGGCCTTCCTCTTTTCCTCTTACCTGGCAGCTTCATCCTTAGCATCTTTTTCCCAATATACTCTGCGTCCCTCCTCAGCACATGTCCAAACCAGCGTAATCTTGCCTCTCTGGCTTTGTCTCCAAACCTTCCAACCTGGGCTGACCCACTAATATACTTATTCCTAATCCTGTCCATCCTCGTCACACCCAGTGCAAATCTTAACATCTTCAACTCTGCCACGTCAAGCTCTGACTCCTGCCTTTTTGTCAATGCCACTGTCTCCAACCCATATAACATAGCTGGTCTCACTACCCTCTTGTAGACCTTTCCTTTCACTCTTACTGGTACTCGTCTGTCACAAATCACTCCTGACACACTTCTCCACCCACTCCATCCTGCCTGTACTCTCTTCTTCACCTCTCTTCCATACTCACCATTACTCTGAATTGTTGATCCCAAGTATTTAAACTCATCCACCTTCGCCACCTCTAGTCCCTGAATCCTCACCATTCCTCTATCCTCCCTGTCATTCACACACATATATTCTGTCTTAGTCCTGCTGACCTTCATTCCTCTTCTCTCTAGAGCATATCTCCACCTCTCCAGGGTCTCCTCTACCTGTTCCCTGCTCTCACTACAGATCACAATGTCATCTGCAAACATCATAGCCCACTGGGACTCTTGTCTGATCTCGTCTGTCAACCTGTCCATCACCATTACAAGTAAGAAAGGGCTCAGAGCTGAACCTTGATGTAATCCCACCTCCACCTTAAACACATCCGTCCCTCCCACCGCAGACCTCACCGCTGTTACACTACCCTCGTACATATCCTGTACCACTCTTGCATACTTCTCTGACATTCCCGACTTCCTCATACAATACCACAACTCCTCTCTAGACACCCTGTCATATGCTTTCTCTAAATCCACAAACACACAGTGCAACTCCTTCTGACATTCTCTGTACTTCTCCATCAACACTCTCAAAGCAAACATCGCATCTGTAGTGCCCTTTCCTGGCATGAAACCATACTGCTGATCACTAATCATCACCTCCCTTCTTAACTTAGCTTCCACTACTCTTTCCCATAACTTCATGCTGTGACTGATTAATTTAATCCCTCTGTAGTTACTACAGCTCTGCACATCACCCTTATTCTTAAAAATCGGTACACCAAACACTATAAATTAGATGGAATCTCTAAATCTAGAGCAAGGTTTGCCAGAGCCATATTGCATGGCTTCCTGGAAAGCCCCTGTGCAACACCTTCCTTCCTTACTTCATGAGCTTTGGTATTCTCTCTCATATAATGGCTACTGCAACAGATGAATAGAAGGACATAGAATAGTTGTGTAAAATCCTACCATAATGATAGATGTCTTTCTCTTCTCTGTTGCAGTATTCCTATCCCTCCATCATTCCCCCTTTGGCCTTGTGTCTTCTTGGATGATTCTTACCCAACTTCCTTAGGTTAGCATTCCTGCTGGGGCAGTCAGATGTTCTTTGTGTTTCACTGTTGCAGTCAGTACACTTGGGTTATTGCCTGCAGGTAGCCCTCAGTCAGCCCGAATACCAGAGACTTAGTATTTCTGCGTTGGTTGCTGTCGCTTCAGGACTCACGTTAGGTCATCAGGGATATAAAAACAGTCAGCCGACGCCATTACATCAGTCTTCTTTGCCGATAAGCCCAAAGCAGAAGCAGTTTGCACGAGTGCCGGTCGGCCGCTACCTGAGTTTTCATTTCTGAATTGAATCATCCTGAAGTCTTCTTAAGTTAAATACCCCGTTGGGGATCCTTTTTTCTTGCTCTAACCGATGTCAGAAAAAGTTAACAATTGTCTTGCCTGTGGAAAGCAAATACCACACCGAGATTTCCATTCTTACTGCATCACCTGTTTAGGCCCAGACCACGACGTACCTTGCTGTCGGTTTTGTGCTTTGTTCAACGCCCGAACTATTCATCATCGGGCCCTTATTGTCACTAAATACTTTCGCTCTCGATCTCCGTATTCTGAAATGGCTTTGGTAAGCCATCCGTCTACTGATCTTCTGATAAAACGTAAGGATAAAGAGAGAGACAGACCGCACAGGTCCAAAACTGCTAACGACGCTTCCGTTAAGCTAGTCGCTAGTTCGCCTGTACTCAGTGAGGCACTTTTGCAGCCCCTGATGCCCGCTTTGATGGATTTGCAGGCCGCTACCGAGACTCGTTCGGAGTATGCTGTGAGACTCTTCTTTGACTACGGAACTTGTGGATGTCTCTACCTTAGATGGGTCTGGAGCCGCTGTGCAGGCACTGGCCTCCGAGGAAGTTCTTCGCATTACCGATATTCGACACAAACCGATGACTTTCGTGTCTTTAGTTCTGTCTAAAACTACCGAGTTTCTAAGGCCAAGAGTACGAGCTACGCCTAAAAAAACGACGACCCTAACTGAAGCACCTGCTTCCTTGCCACAATCTCAAATGCTTAAAATGGCAGAAGACCTGATCATGCTGATTAGGGGAAACCAGCCTTCCCCTGCTAAGTGAAAATGAGACCTGTCCCCAGCAGCTTTAACTGACCCAGAGTACCTCAACTCTGAGGTTTCTGAATATGAAGACATACCTTTATCTGCTTATGATGATTCAGATGCAGAGGAATCCATTCATTCTGCTTCCCTTCCAGAGGATTTTTTTTTGTGAAACCCTACATACTTTGAGAGACCATTTCCACTGGGAATGCCAGGATTATCCTCAGTCCAAAAAGAGACTCAGGGAAATTTTAGATTTGCCACAGCATAGACCCTTAGCTATCCCTCCTGTTCTGGATGTTGTGGATGATCTCTTTATGGAATGCAGTCTAATTCCTGATACTTTACCCCCTGCTCCAAGGAAACCAGACAGGTACTACAGAGTCCCTGACTCTCACAAATTTCTTTTCAAAAATCCTACTGCTGAGCCAGAGGTCATCTCCCAAGGGCCTAAAGGCATAAAAGCAACTACAGCTAAGAATCTCACCCCTTCGGACAGGGATTCCCAAGCTTTAGACAAATGGAGTAAAAAAGTATACACCTCTGCAACTCTCGCCGTTAGGGTATTGAATTGTCAGTTCCACATGCTGCAATACCAGCAACATACAATGAACTTATTAAGCAAAAATTATCTACCTTTCCTGACTGTGCAGAAAATAAAGAATTACAGGAGCTTCTGCATTTTGCAAGCCAAGTCAGCAAGCATACCTTGCAATGTGGGTTTGATGCCTTAGAAGCATCTTGCAGGGCAGCAGTCACAGGTTCTGTACTTAGAAGGCATGCTTGGCTTAAGGAGCAGACCTTGCCAGACCATGCCAAATCAAAATTACTGGACACTCCTTAGAACAAGGACAATCTGTTTGGCACCAAAAGCAGAAGAGGTTCTAAAAAAGATGGAAGAAAAGGCTAAGTCTATGCAGACAGTCAAAGATTTTTTGCAAGTGCAGCCTCCAAGATTCAGTAGGCATTGCCCCTCGAAACATTGATTCTTTCCAGCCCACTCAAGTCCATTTCAAACTAGACCCAGGGGAAACCCCCCAGATTACAGTCTCAGGGTATGCAGAGGTCTAAGCAATGGAGTACCTCTACTTCTAAAATGGGGAGTGCTAAGCCACCGCCTTACAGAAAGAATTCACAATGACTTCTCAACTCCACTCCTCACCTCTGCCCAATTGCTCTTGCCCCTAGGAGAAAAACCTGCCCACCATGCAAAAAACTGGACCTCCATCACCAAAGACCGATGGGTCCTCAACATAGTATCCCAGGGGTACAAATTTTATTTCCACACGCTGCCAACCCCAGAAGGCTTCCCAGACCTTCCTCCAAACCAGTGGGGAGAGGCACAAAACCAAGTTCAGTCCCTGCTCTCCATAAGGGCAATTCAGCTTGTTCCTGCAGAACATATAGGTCAAGGGTTTTATTCCAGACTTTTCCTGGAACTCAGAAAGAGGGCACCTGGCAGCAGTCTTAGATCTTTCCATTCTAAACACCTTCCTGGTGGTACCAAAATTCAAAATGCTCACCCTTCAGCAGCTTCTCCCTATGCTGTCCAAAGATAACTGGTTAGCCACCCTAGACCTAAAGGAAGCCTATCTGCACATCCCTATCAAGGACTCATGCAGGAAATATCTACGTTTCAGGGCAGGATCTATGCATTATCAGTTCTCTGCACTTCTCTTTGGCTTATCCACTGCTCCCAGTGTTTTCATGATGTTCAAATGTTGACTGCTGCAGTAGCCACTCCCCCCTCCTTATTTTGTATATTTTTTGTTGCTAGGGTGAGAATTTTGAATTTTATTTCCCTAGTAGTGACCTCTTTCAGGGATGTAGCCTCCCTCTGTCAGTTTGTATGAAAGCTCTGTAGGGCTTGTCACCCAGACAGTTGATTTTGTCAGCTGTGCTCAAGCTGCCAACAGTTTGGCCACGGGGAAGGTGCCCTTAAGTTCTGGAGTCTGACCGGCTGTTGTGTGCTATCCAGTCTATAACCCTTATAGTTATGGCTAATGCAGCAGTGATCATTCAAACAGTTAGTCTTATCTTAAGTTTACTTACACAACTGTACTTTCCATGATCTTTGGGAGACATTGATAGGGATCTGTAACTAGCAGCAAAGTAATGGGTAATTAGCTGCAAGCTAGGGTCTTGGATAACTTGATGGGAAATGATGGTGTTTCTGATAAATACAAATACTTCACAGCAGTTACCTAAGGGCCTAAAGATGTAATAGGCAGTAAACCCCGTGGTACAGAGGGAGTATTGTCATTGCACTAAAGCCGTGTCTCAGTAATTAATCATATATGAATACGTTCTTGTTGCAGGAGGGCCTAAAATTCTGGCATCTTTCTATTCTGATTTCTAGCATTGAGTAGTGCCAGAAAGATGATGTCAGAATTAGTTTTTTTATATAAGAATGTTCAGTCCGGAGACTGCTCAAAGAAGGTACTATAGAAGCAGCAATGGCTTTAGCCAGTATGCAAAGGACCTGGTACAAGAGTCAGTGTCATACATGGTGAAAGTCTTAGCTAACATCTCATCTCAGGCCAACACAAACTTGATCCCATTAGAATGACACCAACTACTTGGCCAGTTGTTAAAGCCAGCTGTCTTGGTCATTCTTACTGAAGGCGAGATAGTAAAGACCAGTATCTGTCCTGCCTCTGTCACATACATCAAAGGTTCCATCATGTCTTTCTGTATGTCCTTCTGGGTGAATCATCTCTGGGCATTTGCTCCCATGTGGGCCACCACTAGGTCATAGTCGCAGTTGTCTGGTTTAATGGACCTTAGAACCAGACGTGCAATATACAGTCACCCTGTTCATAGTCACGTGTGACTAAAATATTTCCCTTTGTTGAAGCAGATTCCCTGAACCTGGACACGGTTCCTTGATGACTTGTGGGTGAGCTGTGTGGATTTGCAGTGTGTTTGTGTGAGTGGAGAAGGAGTAGATGTTGCCTTGCGTGTTGGGTGCTAGACTGTTTGAGTGTGTGTTCTAGGAGGCTTTGGCAAGTGTTTTCTTTGCAGCCTTAGAGGAAATTATGGGCATAGTAGTGTATTAATGGTTGATGTGGTGGTGTGGAAGTTTGATGCTTACAGTAATTGAGCTGATGCGAGGGAGTTTGCTTTCATGTTTCTCAAATATTTGTGTCTCAGAGGTTGTACTATCAATTGGTAGATGCACTCAACAAGGTAAGCATAAAGCAGTGGCGACCCTTCCTTAGAACACATAATGCAAATACACTGGCCACATTTGGAGTGAAGCAGACTGTTGAGCCATGGTGCCAGAGAAAAGAGAACTAGGGTTGGTCAGTAGTAGTCAAGAATCTATAAATCTTTAGGGTCAACTATAAAAGTTTTTAAGGTGACACTCCAAAGTAAGGTTAGATGGCAGCTAATCTAGCAGTAGTTAGCATGCCTCCTAACTGTCAAGATATTTGAGGAATGTCTACATTTTTCCCTATATTGTTGGTCAGTTTGTCATAACATTTGTGGCTTTCTGGCAAACAACTGAGGACCAAAGTCACTAAATAGTGACATATGTTGAGTTCATATCCTTCAAAAAATGCATTCGAACACAAGTGCTGTTATTCTAGTAATTTTCTAATTACTTACTGTCCCCTCATTATTTTAGGCTTTGTTCAGATTTCTTGTGCTAAGAGGTTGAGAGGTATGGTACTTAGTGAAAAGACAGATTTAGGCTTGCCAGGAATGATGAGTAGTAGTGATTGGCTGCTGCCTAGCTACTACTAGTGCTGGTCTTACCACAGATGCACTCAAATAAAAGTCAGTGTCTTTCTGCTGCTTCTCTCACCAGAAGCAGAACAGTAGCACTAATCCCATTCTCTTCTTGAGAAACTGTTTGCATGCGCTCTGCTTATCACTAGTGTCATCCTAGATGTTATAGTATTCTGTAGGCTTGTAGTAGCCATCTTTTGGTCAGTGTTCTGGATAGGACATAAAGCAGCTCAGCACAGAAATGAACCAAGCTAAAATTAGGTGCCCCTCTCCTCGCTAATACCCGAAATTCTACAAAATCCAAACTTGCTGTGTGTTACAACAGAATAGCAAAGTTTGCCACCAAGGCCAAATTCTCATCCCACCACTGTAAGTCACTGAAACAATTAGAGTGGCTGGAACTCCCCCACCATCTCTCATTCACCCAACTAACTACTGTGCACAAAATAATCTACAGACCCACAGACTGTCCTGCTCTCTCAACTCTACTTGCCAAATATCATTCCAGCAGGCATCTAAGATCTGAAAATCATCTACTTCTAAAAGTAGATAAGCCTACCTTACCTGCTGGTCAACTCCTCTATTCCTTCACCGTCACCAAACTGGAACTCACTTCCACCTTCTATAAGAAACACAGGCAGCCCCACCACCTTCAAACAAGTACTGAAAAATCATCTCAACTTTTCCTGGCTATGTTCCTGCTCTATAACCTAACCTCTTCACTCTCCTTATATGATTACCTGATCACAGACAGTCAGGAATCAATGCCTTTCTGCTCCTTCTCTCACTAGGGGCAAGAAAGTAGCACACTATTCTAAGAAACATTTTTAAAGTTTTCCAGTGATCAGTAGTCTTCTAGAAGGCTGAAACATCTCTCTGCTCTTTCCCTCACTAAAAGCAAAACAGAAGAATTAATCCCAAGCTTGTCCTTGAGAAAGGATTCATAGGCTCTTCGGTGATGGGCAGTTTTGCCCCAGATGTTTCAGATTTTAAAAGTAAGATTGAATTGCAGTGTGCACTGAGCGTAGACAGGGGCGGGGGGTTGAAAGTGGGGGTAACACAAACTGTTACAGTATGAGGAGGAGGGCCTTCCCAGTTTTATCTTGTCTTCAGTAGAATGAACAAATGAGAAGAGACTGACTGTCTGAGCAGCTTCCAGAGTCAAATTGCAGAGGCTAAAAGCACAACAGGGATTGGATAGGTTGGTTGAGTGAGAAATCCAAAATAGTCACTCAGCAGCAGCATTCAGAGAATAGTGTTAACTCTGGAAGATTAAAGCTTTTCCTGATCTGCTTAAGAGAAAAAATGATACTTTTCAATTTTTCCCGCATATAAGTTAGATTTAATCCCTTTGTACTCAGAGAATAGAAGACAAATCTTTGCTAACTGTCCATAACCAAGAACAAAGGGAAAGACTTCTTGGGTATTCTTCACCCTTCCTTTTTCACTCTTTTTTTACTCCCTTTATCTGGAGAATAAGGTGTCCATTGTCAGGCTATTGTATAGAGTTTTACTGAATGCCTTTCCAGTAACTCATTGCTGGTGTATCATCTACTGTGAAGATTGCACTGGGGCCAGGACACTTTCTTTTCATGTCTGTTAAAGGATTACTTTTCAGCCTAAAATCTCTTACTCATTTTCTGCTTAATTTCCAGATTCCTTTTTGTTATTAAGGACTCCTGTCGCTGACCAAATATTTTACACTCCAAGCTGAGTCCACCTTCGGCAGGCTATTGGAGCATTTATTGACAATGCTGTTTTTTTTTTTAACACCTTTACTGAATTATCACTTGTGACATGGGCACATTTACATTTATATAAGAGTAATCAAACTGTATTAACAAGTTCCCATTTACAAACATTATACTTGACATATGTTGACTGCGGTGGTGGTGCTGCGGTAGCGTTGTTGCCTCCCAGTAAGACGTCCTGTTCGATTCTCTGCTAGAGTGTCTTCTGTGTGGAGACATGCGTGAATGGGCGTACCTTCGTTGAAGGTCATGCGTCAGGGCCGGCAACTCGGCACGTAAAAATCTACTGCCAATCATTAGCGGACCGAAGTTCCGCTGTGGTGACCCCTAACCGGGAAAAGCCGAAAGACGCAACAACAACAACAACATACTTGACATATGTTGCTATGTATTATATTACCTAAGCAACATTGCATAAATTATTCAATTTCCTCCCCTTTTTTTAAACAAGAAACCTCTATTAAACCATCAGTTATGACATAGGCAATCATGCATTTATGTAAATGAAAACAAACCACACCAATATAATCCTACTTGCAAGCATTTTACATCTCAAACCATAGTGACACACTCCTAGTTGCAAACATTATACATCACTTAAAATTTACCCAGTCATTTTCAAACATTACATAGCTCATTTAAATCCCGCCTTCTTTTAAACATCATTCTTCCCCTGTATGTATTGTTCCCACAATTCCCATTTTTTCCTATGTAGTTTGCTCCTACCAGTTTCTAAAGATCTCAGTCCCAGTTGTTTCATCTCTGTTACGGTATTCACTACTTTTAGTATAGTTGGTTTAGATTTTGATTTCTATTTTCCTAGTAATTGCTTTTTTGGCAGCCATCATAATTAGACACAGCAAGGCCTTACCATGTCTAGGCAATTCCAATTCTGTATCATAGCTCAGAAAAATAATCTCCCTCGTCAAACCAGTCTGCCCACCCAGCATCTCCGACAGTGAGCAGAGAATCCTTAAAGTCCGTCAACTCACTGCACTCTAAGAAAATATGTTCCCAGTTACCTCTTTCTTCCCTGTCACACCTCCATTTGCTGCCTACCTGAGTAAAGATTCTCTGGAGTATACATGGAGTATAAAAATATCTGTGTAAACATTTCCAAGAAAAAATTCTATATCTTCTAGATTTTGTTGCATATTTGAGAGACATACATATATCTTCCAATTGTTTCTAACTCTACCAGTGCTGATCTTTCGTTTAGGACCCCCCCACACACATTTCTTTCTGTTTGGTTGTACTCTGATATCCATCCTTGATAGGGAAGGCAATCTCTAACCTGCAGTTCAAATAAATTCCTGGCATCTTTCCATTTTATCATCTTTACCTCTCTAGCTATTTGCTCCCAATACCTTGGTTCCTTTGCCAGTTTTCTCCAATAAATTCCAGCCCCTTCTTGCCTGTTTAGTATATCTCTAATTGCTGTCTTCCCTATCGGCAGAATCTCCTTTTTCCATTCCCGTGTTGGCTTAGTTCTTAGGATACTTTCTGCAACTTTATGGATATAATATTCTGTATGATTATTGTTATTCTCCTTAAAGGCCTGCATCCGAAACCCCAGACTATCCTAGTTTCTTAGCTTCTCCCATTTCATCATCATCTCTTTCCACTTTGAATTATAGTTTTCTGATTGTGCTATGTATAGGAGCCTTAACTGTGTAGCTCTGAAGTACCCCTTCAAATCGGGTAGTCCCAATCCGCCCTTTTTGTTCTGGTAGAATCATCTTATCCCACTTGACTCTTGCTGTCTTCTCCTCCGAGATTAAGTCCTTCAGCTATTTATTAATTCCTATCCATAACTCCTCTGGTTGATAAAAATTTGCCTAACCTGTGTATAAGACTAATGGGACTAAAAACATTTTAACTGCTTGTATCTTACTATCCAAATCCATATAACAAAGCTTCCATTTTCTCAGTTTTTGTATTGTTTTTTGTTTAGTCTGTTCCCACATATCCTTAGCTGCCACACCAGAATCATTTTTAATCCATACTCCTAAATACTTTATCATGTCCCCATAAATGTTGATATTGCTGAACCAGTTCATGTGTGGGTATATAATTTAACATTTTTGCCTTTGTTATAGCTTCATTAATTTTGTATCCTGAAAATATTTGAAATGGTCTTAAAATGTTCCACAAAACTGTAATGTCTCTTTCTGTTTTTTGTTAGGTATAAATTAATATTATCTGCTAATAGAACCAACTTTTCTTGACTGCCATACCAGTTATATCCTTGAATTTCTGAGTCCCCTTTTTTCTTTGCCGGTTGTTCTGAATATAATGCAAATAAAGGGGAAAGAGGTCACCCCTGCCTTGCTCCTCTGCTCAAGCAGAAATTATCAGAGAGGACCCCATCCACTTTAATTTTCGCCTCCGGTCCTCATATATCCACCTAATCATCCTTATAATTTTTGCAGAAATGCAAATGCTTCCAATGTCCTACTCATAAAGTCCCATCTTACTCTGTCAAATGCTTTCTCTGCATCAAGACCCACCAACAACAGTGGTATTTTCTTAAATTGTTGTCAGATGTTTGCCTCCCCCTCCAAAAAAAACATTGAGCCATATCTATCAATTTTGGCATTACTTTTGCCATTCTTTTTGCCATTATAGACATGAACAGTTTATAGTCATGGTTTAGTATTGAAATGGGCCTATATGAAGCTGGATCTGATAGATCTTTCCCCTCTTTAGATATTACACCTACCACTGCTTTCTTCCAGGTTGTTGGTTCTTCTCCTAATCTTAAAATACTGTTAAACAAAACCTTCTAGAACTTTCTCAGATTGTTACCTCCTAGCTTCCAAACTTCCACAGGAATACCATCTGTTGGTGACTTTCCTGTAAATTAGTTATACAACGCAATTTTTATTTCATCTCCTCCTATCCTAGCAGTTAGTAATTGAGCCTCATCTACCTCCAACCATGGCATAATTTATTTTTCCATAAACATTTCCATTTGTAGGTTATTTTTTTATTTCCATATCTCTCTGCTTTATACAGACTTTCATAGAATTGCCAAACTATTTCTAATGCCGCTACTGGATCTCTTGTTAACTTCACTGTTATAGGCTCTCTAAGCTTGGTGACGGATCTTTCTACTTTCTGTTGCCAGAGTGGTCATGGTAAAAGTTTTTGTGCTCTAGTGTTAATCAAAAAACAGTTATTTGACAGCAGTCTTTCTAAACTTGTGTATCTTATCAAGGTAATCCCTTATTTTCTGCTTAGCATTCTGCAGTTGGTGCTTTTCTTGTTCTGAGATTCACCCTATTCTGCAGTACTTTAACATTTGTCAGTCCCTCTTGTTACTTCTTAACCATAGCTTTCTTTTATCTCCACCCTATTTTTAAACTTCACCTTAATTTTATCCCACTCCCTAGCTATTTTAAAAAGTAATTTCTATCCTCTCAAATAGCTCCTGAATAATGTCCTCTACCCATTCCTTAAATTCCTCTGTTTTCAACATATAGGTGGGAAAAGCACCAGTGTCTCATTTTTATTTCATTAACCAGTGTTTTTTATTTTAGTTATTATTGGCGTGTGATCTAAAACAGTTATTGGGTTCGTATCAAGACTTTCAATTAATTGCAGATGTTCCTGTGAAATGTAAAGTCTGTCTAGCCTAGCCCAGTTTGTATATCTTGAGGAATAATATGTAAATTCACTCCTAACTCCTGTTAGTGAATTCACATATTCCATGCCAAATGTTTTCATATTTTTTTTTCAAAAATCTACCCCCCTCTGTTATACATTCTCTTCTGCCCCCCAGATACATCTTCACTGCTGCTTATCAAATTCCAGTCCCCACCTATAAGTAATATTCCTTGCTAAAATCTGATTAATTCCCCAAGAATTTTCATAAGCCCCATTATACCAGTTATAGGTGGAATATAAATACATGCCAGTGTAATCCTCCACCCTTGCCAGTAGCCCCTTAGCACTACAGATCTGCCATTATCTTTTTGTATCCTCTTCTATCACCATTGGAGCTCCTCTTGCAGTTAATATTAAGTACTCCTATTTCCTTAGTTCCAGGTATTCCATTGAATAACCATCCTGAAAGCCTTTCTTTATCAAATTCATATGTTCACTTCTTTCCAAGGGTGTCGCCTGTAACATATTTGTTAGAAAGCATCGTTGTATTAAAAAGTTGTTATTCCCACCTTTTATGTATACACCTTTTTTGTTAAATGTCTAGTTCCAGCTTTTGTGTTACATGCATACACTGTCTGTCAGGTTGAACTTTTATGCATTTGTTTCTTGTCATATCTATTTGAGCCTATGCCACATCTTATAGAACCTTTTTGTTTTACTGAAAACCTTCAAAAAAGTACCCCACTAAAACCTGTTAATTTAATATTAACACACAAAACTATGTACATCTTCAAATATTGAAGTTTTACCTTCCTAGTAGGAACAAATGTTCCAATCTGAGAGCCACATTCACAGACTTGAAGTAGCCTAATAGAAAGGTAGTCCATGCTAAGATGCATGGTACAGCCTGTGCTTCTACTAAGTGCTGACTGGTTTTGTCTTATCTTTATAACCCCTGAATGCTTTCTGAGAACAGGATCTCCTAGCCAGTTTCTCTTTTCTTTTTTTTCCCCAAACAGTCGCTCTCCACCAGACTGTAACCAATTTCTCATTATCAGATTGTTTCCATGGAGACATGAAAAGCAGACAGTCAATTTGTCAGATTGCTTCCATGGAAACATGAGGGCCGGATACAGAATTGCTACTAAGCCTGCATTCATTTGCTAGAAGAAAAGCCTCATAATATTCAGTATTCCTTTTCGTTTGCTTGCTTTCTCTTAAAATGTGTTACTAAATCAATCTAAGGTCCTTAATCCAGTCATTCCTCCATGGGAGAATGAGAAAAAGCACATTAATTTTTCTTTTGTCATGCTCTTTTAACGAGGCTTTTTTACATTGCAGTGCATACGGTTTTTAAAACTGAAAAAGAAGAAAGAGAGAATGGAGAAAGAAAGGAAAAAAACAGCAGCACATATTTACAGTCCCCATTACACTTAAAAAAACTTTGAAAACTTCATAGCATGCAAAGAAAACCATACACCACAAAAATAGTACTGTTAAGAAGAAAACAGTTTCTTTATTTACAGTTAACCTTCTCCCCTCACTTCCCCTCCCCAAATAATTTTTCGAACATTAATTACATGAAGTAGGACATATACTTTAGAGTCTCCCACAAGTCCAACAAATTTTGAAAAAGTTTTTTCTTCTGTCATATTTCAGAAATGTAATTATTGCATTGTAATCCCATATTAAGTTACTGGTTTTATTACTATTCATCTCCATCAACCAGATCCTGTCTCTGCTTTATTTCCAATGTACTGTTGATTATTCTAGTCAACTCTTGTGCTCCATTCCATTGGAAAGGGTTTTACAAGTGCAGTCTGTCTGTGGTCTATATTACCAGAAGAACAAGAAGCAGAATCTGCTTCTGTTTTTCAGCTCACTTTTTTGGATAAACTTTTGTACTTCCTCCTTAGTAGGTACTTCATCAAAAATAAGTTTGTCTGTCCAGGGAAGAATACCTTGAAGATAGCTGGGTACAGCAGTTTGAATCTCACACCTGCGTCCTCAACATTCCCTGAATAGTGGAATGAATTTACTCCTGTTCAGCCTGGTGTATAATAAGTAATTATTCTCCACAAACACTCTGCTGTCTCCCACTTTTAGTATTTTGTCTTTCTGCCACAGTTTTGTCAGAATCAACTCCTTCTGCTGGTAGGATTGCATTGTTACTATTAAAGGTGTAGGTTGCTTTGTTATAGCCAGGTTTGGAACATTCTCATTGTGACGCCCGTGCACTGACCCAGTAGTCAAGGAGCCTCAATCCTCACCACTAGCACCAGTAAGGGGCATGCATATTGGGAAGGATAACAAGTACACACACAGTAAAGTACAATTTCCCTTAAGAGCACACAGAATTCACAGTCAGTCTGGGTCTGGTTTCTCCCTTTCTCTCCAGATCCCCAATAAGACTCCCCACTGGCACAGCTATACGGTCTAGATCTCCACCTAATGGTCAAGCTAAAACCTCCAGCACCCTCTCTGTCCAACCAGTGCTTTGTGTCCCTGCCCACGTAGCTCACACACACACACACACACACACACACACACACACACACACACACACACACACACACTTTAATATTTGATTTATATACAAATACAAAGACACTGCTTGGGAAGGCTGGCACAGGTTCTCCAGCTGTGCTCCCTTTCTGCCCAGACTATAAAATAGTACCGACTGCCACCAACCACTAATATCAACTACTATAAAGCCCTACCCAAAAGGTGACCAGTTTCACTGTGTAATATTACTGTTGTCCAAATAGTAAGTGTGCCGAACAACAAGACTATTGGAGTGGCTTGGATAGTATCACCAAATACATGCAATGTACTTTAAGAGCTTAAATTATCTCTACAAAAAACAGCCGCAGTTGAAAAGTTTAAAAATATTTAATAATAATAAATAAAAACACAAGACAATACTCCTCATTTCAACACAGTGCTATTCAAGAGTTCAGAAATCACAGGAACTTTAAAACAGTGTGTTAGGGTAGTCTGACATAAATATAGAAAATAGACTAATCTGGCTAAATTCCTATCTAACTCTGAGAGAAATCACTGTTCTAAATGCTACTTACATACAGAACAAAGCAAGTGCTTGGTGAGTTGTTGTCAGATCTAGATCAAGATACAAAATGCTCTATCCTTCTCTCTGAGAAAGTCTTAAATTGATAACACCCAGTACTGCTGACTTATTTCACATTACATCATTTTTATCACTTCTCCTTTAGTTCCCAGGCTAACAGAAACTCTAAATTTACATTTCTTTGTAAGCTGCACCTGGCCAGGAAGCCACAGCAATAAAAGACATGTTTACGTGTAAAACCTTAGTAATTATCTCTTACATTAAGACAATAGAAAGAATTTCCTGGCCCAGACATCCTGTCTCCGAGCTTGAGATCAAACACAGTTGTAATTCTTTACTTAGTTTTCTTCCAGCAGGGTGCACTGTGTGTTACATGCTGAACTTCAAAAATGTAACCAGTTTTTTTACATTTGTGAAATCAAGCCTGTAGATTATATTATTATTTACAATGACATAGAATTATTTACAAAATTCTATATAGCTCGGCTGGCAGCCTTTACAATCCCCCCCCCCCAGGACCCCCATCCCCACCCCACCCAGAGAATTCCGCTAGTTTTTCAAGTGTCCCTTGAGAAACTTTGCTTGAGAGGGTTAGGTCTATCTGGGTATACCTTACTCCATTCCCAGTGTTGAGAGCCCATCTGCGTTGGTGTTGCTAACACCACTGTGGTACTGCACTGACAATATCATGTACTTGCAACCCTAGGCTCCATCTTAGCAAAATGGCATTTTGCTGGCTGACTCGGTGTAACCATGTTAGGGGATTGTGATCTGTAACTACAGTGAATTTTTCTTCCATACAGATAAGGCTGAAGTTTCTGCAGTACCCACAGTTTGGCTAGACATTCCTTTTCTAAAGCTGCATAACATTCCTCCCTGGGTTGAAGGCTGAGATAAACCACGGGATGCTCTTCTCCCTCTGAAGAAATCTGGCTAAGTACAGCCCCCACCCCATGATTCAAAGCATCCACCTGCACAACAAATTATTTGCTGTAATCTGGACTGGCTAACACAGGGGGTTCTCCCTACGCTTCTTTAAGCTTCTGGAATGCCTGCTCACATGCTGGGGTCCACACTACCTTATCTGGCCTGTTTGTCCTTGTCGGGTCTGTGAGGGGAGCAGCTATGGTACTATAACTGGGGCAAACTTTCTGTAGTACCCTGCTGTCACTAAGAATGCCCTCACCTGCTTTTTGGTAACAGGTGCAGGCCATGCCTGAATGGTTTCCACTTTGGCAGGTTCTGACCTGATCTTACCACTCCCCACTCTGTGCCCCAGGTAGGAGACCTCTGCCATATCCACCTGACATTTGGTCTGCTTAATGATCAACCTTGCCCTCTGTAGTCTGCCCAGCACCTCCCTGGCATGTTGAAGGTGCTCTTGCCAGGAATGGCTGTAGATGACAATATCACCTAGGTACGCAAGGGCAAACCCTCCTGCTAGGATATGATCTACCAGCCTCTGGAAAGTTGCTGGGGCATTTCTCATCCCAAAGGGCGTCTTTGTGAATTCATACAAACCAAAAGGAGTCACAAAGGCTGACCTCTCTGTCTAGCACTGGGAGTCAAGGGTACTTGCAAATAACCCTTGGTAAGATCAGTGGTGGTAAGATACTTAGCCCCACCCATGTGCTCTAGGGCTTCATCCAATCTACACATGAGGTAAGCATCTGACTCTGTGTGAATGTCCTGTAGTCCACACAGAACCTGACGTTGCCATCCTTCTTTGGTACCAACAACACTAGGGAGGCCCAGGGACTATTGGACTCTTGAATTACCCCTAGTCCCAACATTTCCTGTATCTCCTCTGTCAGAAACTGACTCTCTCAGGTACCCTGTAAGGGGCCTGCCTAATAGGCCTTTGAGGTCCTGTATCCACCTGGTGCTTCACCAAGTGGGTGCACCTTTATTTCCCAGTGAACATGTCCCCAAACACCTGTAACACTCCTCGGATTTCTCAAACCTGGGTAAGAGATAGCTGCTGGGACATTGCTACCCCTTCCACTGAGGTGTCAGTCTGAGCCTCACTGAGGAGATCAGTCAACAGATCTGCCTCAGACTCATCCTACACTCCACTTAAATACCCAGCACAAGGGCCTCCTTATCATGGTAAGATTTCATCATGTTAACATAGTACAGTCTGTGCCCCTGCCTCCTGCCTAGCAGTTCTACCATGTAGTTAACATCACTGACCTTCCTTACCATCTTGTAGGGTCCTTCCCAAGCTGCATGCAGCTTGTTGTGTCTGGCAAATGAGAACCATTACCTGCTGCCCTATAGCATACTCTGTAGCTTGAGCATTCCTGTCATACCAGACCTGTTTTGTTGTCTGAGCCTTGTCCTGAGGTTTAGGACATTTGCCACAACAGACTTCTTGTGAGATTTACACTAACCTTCCCACTCATCACAAATTAAATCTAGAGGTCCCCTCACCTTATGCCCATACAACAACTCAAAGGGTGAAAAACCTGTGGATTCCTGGGGAACCTCTCTGTAAGCAAACAACAGATGGGGCAAATATTTGTCTCATTCCCCCTTAAACTGGTCAGTAAATGGTCATGGCATGGATTCGATTGTAGAGTTTAACCTCTCAACAAGACCATTAGTTTGGGGATGGTAGGGGTGGTCTTCAGGTGCTTCACCCCACAGTACTTCCACAGACAAGCCAGCAGGTCTGACATGAAATTGACACCTCTGTCAGTCAGGATTTCTTTTGGGAAACTACACTGCTGAAAATCTCTAACAAAGCATTTGCCACCTTTTCTGCCTCAGTGGAGAACAAAGCCACTGCCTCAGGGTATCTTGTAGCATAATCTACTACCACTAGGATATACCTTTTCCCTGTGGAGCTTCGGGTACTCAGAGGCCCCACAATATCCATGGCTACCCTCTGAAATGGCTCCTCGGTCACAGGCAAAGGCATCAAAGGAGCTCTGACCTAGTCTCCTGCCTTGCCTACCTTTTGGCACTGCTCACAGGTCCTGCAGTACCCTGTTACATCTCTGGAAATCCCAGGCCAATAAAAGTTCTGCATAAAACATCTATTTGTACGATGTTCTTTGTGTTTCACTGTTGCAGTCATCACACTTGGGTTATCTGCCAGCAGGTAGCACTCAGTCGGCCCAAATACCAGAGACTTAGTATTTCTCCGTCGGATGCTGTCGCTTCAGAACTGATGTCAGGTTGTCAGGGGTATAAAAACAGGCAGCCAATGCCATTACATCAGTCTTTCTTGCCGAGGAGCCCGAAACAGAAGCAGTTTGCAAGTGCCGGTCGGCCGCTACCTGAATTTTCATTTACGAATTGAATAATCCTGAAGTCTTCTAAAGCTAAATACCCCCTTGGGGATCATGTTTTCTTGCTCTAACCAATGTCAGAAAAAGTTAACAATTGTCTTGCCTGTGGAAAGCAAATACCTCACAGAGATTTTCATTCTTACTGCGTCACCTGTTTTGGCCCAGACCATGATGTACTTCGCTATCGGTTTTGTGCCTTGTTTAACACCCAAACCATTCGTAGTCGGGCTCTCTTTGTCGCTAAATTCTTTCGCTCTCGATCTCCATATTCTGAAATGGCTTTGGTAAGCCATCTGACTACCGATATTCCGAAGAAAATGTAAGGATAAAGACAGAGACAGACCGCATAGGTCCAAAGCTGCAGACGACGCTTCCGTTAAGCTAGTCGCCAGTCCGCCTGCTTCAGTGAATTTGCAGGCCTCTGCCGAGACCCATTCGGAGTCCGGTATGTTGCGAGACTCTTCTTCGACTATGGAACCTGCGGATAGCTCTACCTTAGATGGGTCCGGAGCCGCTGTGCAGGCACCAGCTTCTGAGGCATTTCTTCGCTCAACCGATGTTCGACTCAAATCGACTACTACTTTTTTAACCAAAACTACTGAGATTCTTAGGCCCAGAGTATGCACTACACCTAGAAAACCGGCGACCAAAGCGCATGCACCTGCTCCCATGCCACAAAAACAAATGCTTAGAATGGCAGAAGACCTTTTACGCTGATTAGGGGAAGTCAGCGTCCCCCTACTAAGAGAAAAAGAGACCAGTCCCCTACAGCTTCTACAGACCAGGAGTCTGATGACTCTGAGATTTCTGATTTCACATGCCCTTATCTGCTTATGAGGATTCAGGTGCAGAGGAATCCAGTTCCTCTGCCTCCCCTCCAGAGGATTTTTCTTTTGGTGAAACCTTGCATACCTTAAGAGAGCATTTCCAGTGGGAATGCCAAGACTATCCTCAGTCCAAAAAGAGATTCAGAAAATTCCTAGAGTTGTCTCAGCACATGCCTTTAGCAATGCCCCCTGTCCTGGATGTTGTTGATGATGTTTTTATGGAATCCACTTTTACTCCTGACACTATACCTCCTGCCCCTAGGAAACTAGACAGGTACTACAGAGTACCTGACATTCACAAATTTATTTTCAAGAATCCTACTGCTGACCCAGAGATCATTTCCCAGGGGCTTAAAGGTATCAAGGCTACTAGAGCTAAGAATCCCACCCCTTCAGACAGGGATTCCAGAGCTTTGGACAGATGGGGTAAAAAGGTATATACCTCTGCACCTCTTGCTATTAGGGCATTGAATTGTCAGTTTTACATGCTGAAGTACCAGTATATTATGAAAGTTACGATGATACCGCAGTGTTTCGGTGGTAGCGTTGTTATCTCACAGCAAGAGGTTCTCCCGTTCGATTCTCGGCTGGGCTTGGGAGTGCCTTCTGTGTGGAGTCTGCATGTCCTCCCCGCAGTTGGGTAGCGTTCGAAAGACATGCGTGTGTAAATGGGCGTGCCTTCGTTGAAGGTTGAGCATCGAGCTGGCACCTCAGCATTTCATAAAAATCTACTGCCAGTCATTAGCGGATCGGAGTTCTGCTGTGGCGACCCCTTACCGGGAAAAGCCGAAAGACAAACAACAATTAAACAAAAAGTGGCAACCTTTACAGACTGTGCAGAAAATAAAGAATTGCAGGAGCTTATGCACTCTGCAAGCCAAGTCAGTAAGCATACTTTGCAGTGTGGCTTTTACACCCTAGAAGCATCTTGCCGGGCAGCAGTCACTGGATCCGTACTGAGAAGACATGCTTGGCTCAAGGATCCAGACCTTGCTAGGCCATGTCAAATCAAAGTTACTAGACACCTTTTTGAACAAGGACAGTTTGTTTGGCACCAAAGCAGAAGAGGTTCTTAAAAAGATGGAAGAAAATGCTACGTCTATGCAGACTGTTAAAGAATTCTTACAAGTGCAACCCCCTAGAATCAGTAGGCATTGCCCTTCCAAACACTGGTCCTTTCCAGCCCCCTCCAGGCCTTCTCAGACCAGACCCAGGGGAAACAGACCACCCAGACTACAGTATCATGGTATGCAGAGATCTAAGCAGTGGAGTGCCCCCACCCCTAAAGCAGGGAGTGGTAAGCCACCTCCTTATGGAAAAAAACTCACAATGACTTCTTTACTCCACGCCCCAGCCCTGCCCAATTGCTTGTGCCCCTAGGAGGAAAACTTGCCCTTCGTGCAAAAAATTGGATGTCCATCACACAGGACCGTTGGGTCCTCAACATTGTATCTCAGGATTACAAACTCTATTTCCATTACTGCCAACCTCAAGCGAGTTTCCAGACCTTCCTCCAAACCAGTGGGCAGAGCCTCAAAGTGAAGTAGCTTCCCTGCTCAATATCAGAGCTATTCAGCCAGTTCCTGTAGAATAGAGGGTGTCAAGGATTCTACTCCAGACTCTTCCTAGTACCCAGGAAAGAGGGCTCTTGGCGCCCAATACTGGATCTTTCAATTCTCAACACCTTCGTGGTGGTACCAAAATTCAAAATACTTACCCTGCAACAGCTTCTTCATATGCTAGCCAAGGATGCCTGGTTAGTCACTCTAGACTTAAAAGAAGCCTATCTGCACATCCCCATAAGGGAGTCATGCAGGAAGTATCTACGTTTCAGGGCAGGATCTATGCATTATCAGTTCTCTGCACTTCCCTTTGGCTTATCTACTATGCCCAGAGTTTTCACAAAATGCCTGGCTCCAGCCATTGCATACTGCAGACAGAGAAATATCCAAATTTTCCAGTATTTGGACAACTGCCTGATTCAGGCAGAGAGTCAAGAATTGCTGTTGCAGCACCTGACATTTGTGAAACACCTTCTCACTTCCGTGGAGTACACCATCAGAGAAAAGAAATCAAAACTGGTACCCATTCAAAAGATTGTATTCCTGGGAGCAAGCTTGGACACAACATCCCAGATGGCATTCCTCACTTCAGTAAACAAGTCTGTCTAACAGCCTGCTTCAAACAAATGGCCACCAGAACCCGGCTATCTGCAAGAAAAATACTGCAGTCCCTAGGGTTCATGACCTCATGTATGCTGCTAATTCCGTATGCAAGACTGCATATGAGGAAACTTCAATGGTACTTAAAAAGTCTTTGGTGCCAACATTCTCAGGACCTGGAAACAGTCATTCCTATCATACCCTTTCTAAGGACAGAGTTCCTTTGATGGGCAGAAGCATGCTACCACAACAAGGGACTGCCCTGTTCTCAACCCCACGCCACCCAGACCCTAACCACAGACGCATCAAACTATGCCTGGGGAGCACACATGGACGGCAAATGCATTCAGGGCCACTGGAGCCCAAGTCAAATTCATCTGCACATCAACCAAAAAAAGATGCTATCTGTGCAGAAAGCCTTGACACTTTCAGATCCCTACTCTTTCCAGGACAACTGCTAATAAAAACAGACAACACCACATTTATGTGGTACATCAACAAGCGGGAGGAACCCACTCGTACCCACTCTGCAGGTTAGCTATGGCCCTGTGGCCACGGCCCTGAACATGCAAGTCCATCTGCAAGCTCAATTCCTGCCAGGCAAACAAAACTCACTGGCAGATTAAGCAGAAATCTTCTAGACCCACATGAATGGCAGTTGGAGCCCAGCACCTTCAACCTTCTGATTCAGAAATGGGGGACCCCATAAGTGGATCTCTTTGCCTCCCCCTACAACCACCAGCTCAGCAAATTCTGCACCAGGAATCCTCACAGCAGGGCCTGGAAAGTGGATGCCCCATCTTTTCAGTGGGTAAATCTCTCAATCTATGCCTTTCCCCCTCTACCCCTTCTCTCAAGAGTATTACTCAAGATAAGACAGGACAGACCAAGTACAATTCTGATTGCCCCGGACTGGCCACGCCAGCACTGGTGCCCACTCCTGTGCAGCCTGTCACCGGTGCCACTGTGGCCTACACCAGAACCCAACCCTGCTCTCTCAGCAGGAGGGACAGTTTTTGCATCCACAACTGCAAACCCTAAATCTTGCAGCCTGGCTTATTCTTTGAATTCTCCCCCAGCAACCCTAAGCAAGCAGGTGCTGGACGTCATTCTTCCCAGTACAAGAAAATCCTATGCCGATAAGTGGAAAAGGTTCTGCCCCTGGATTCTATCCAAAGGAGAGGACACAACTCTGCCCTCCCTGCCTCTAATCCTGGATTACTTAGCAGATCTACTCCACAAAGGCCTGTCTTTCTCCATTAAGATTCATGCCACAGCCATTTCTTTCCATTACAACACTGAGCCACCTCTCATCTCTCTCCCTCTTATCAAACAGTTCCTGAGAGGCGCAAACAACTTAAGGCCACCAAGGAGAGCACCCAACCCTGCTTGGGACCTTAACTTTGTACTGGAAAAGCTCACCCCACCCCACCCCCTTTGAACCTGCTGCATCAGCAGACTTGAAATCCCTCTCTTAGAAAACAGCCTTGCTTCTGGCCATCACTTCAGCTAGAAGAGTGTCTGAGCTACAAGCACTTATGGCTGTGGAACCCTTCATTATTTTCCATGCTGACAGGGTTTCCCTCCGGACTAACCCTTCCTTCATGCCTAAAGTGGTGTCCAGTGTGGCTCTCAACCAATCCATCCATTTGCCAACTTTTTTCCCTAATCCTGAAAAATAAAGGGGAAAGGATGCTGCACTCCTTGGATGTGCACAGACAGCTCAGATTCTGTCTTGATAGGACTAAGCCCTTCAGAAAATCTGACCAGTCAGCTTTGCAACAGGGGCAGAGGGCAAGGCCAATTCAAAACAAACAATTTCCAAATGGATAGCACACTGCATCCATTTCTGCTACAGGCACCATGGGAAACCAGCCCCACTGGGGATAAGAACACATCCCACTAGGGCAACATCTACCTTTCCAGCATTTCTCAGGGGAGTCCCTACCAGGGACATCCTAGAAGCTGCTACCTGGAGTTCAGTACACACCTTCACCAAGCATTACCACCTGCCTTTCTTTTCCAAATCCAGGGCAGGTTTTGCAACAGCAGTCCTGCAAGGCATACTAGCCAGCCCTAACTCTTCTTGACTGCCTCCACCCTTCTTCAGCTTTGGGAATCCACCCAAGTGTGATGACTGCAACAGTGAAACACGAAGAACATAGTACAGTTGTGTACACTTAGATGTTCGAGTGTATTCACTGTTGCAGTCCTGGTTTCCCTCTCTCCAGCCCCCTGTTTTTTTTCTCTCTCCTCTCTATGGCTATTACTCATCCCTTTCAGGGGGTATTGGTATTGGTATTTACTTTTTACTGTGGTGTTTTGCCCACCATAACTTAGCTCCCTATTTGGGGGGCTCCTGACATCTGGGGCAAGAAAAACTGATGTAATGGCATTGGCTGCCTGTTTTTATACCCCTGCCAACCTGACGTCAGTCCTGGTGCGACAGCATCCAACTCAGAAATATTAAGTCTCTGGTATTCGGTCCGACTGAGGGCTACCTGCAGGCAGATAACCCAAGTGTGATGACTGCAACAGTGAATACACTCGAACGTCTACGTTTATGGTAAGTATACACAACTGTACTTTTTATGCCCATATGACCTGCAAACAGAATACCATGGGCTATGGCTAGAAGTGCCAGATGATAGGCTCTAGGCACTACCAACTGCTGTATTCTCTCACCTTCTAGTCCTCCCTCAGGGGGTCCACTCTCTTACAGTAATCCTTTGTCCCAGTGTACAGAATCCCCCTTCCGTTGAGAATCAGGCGCCTCACTATAGCTACCTCTCTCAGGCCTTGTAATGTATGGTCTGAGAGCTGAGCCTCTCTCAACTCTGTCTTTGTAATCCTTCCCAACTCCCCTTCCACAGGAAGTCTTGCATCCTCTGACAGTGCTGCCTGATTGTCAGCCCGGGTACTGCTACTCACCTCTGCCCTTGCAATCCCTCTGTCCAAGGGACCATCCATACCCACAAACAGCTGTGACTTACCTCCAGTCTCACTGCTACAGAGTAGCTCCCTCCCTGATGTAACCACCTCACCAGTCCTGGCTGCAAGTATGCAGTCTGACAGGGTTTCCACCAGGCTACCAGATCCACATGCTTGTCTCCAAGCCTGACTGCATGTAACTGCATGAGCACATGGTACTGCATTATCAAAATCATTCCCTATCAGGACATCTGCAGGGATATCCTCAAACACACTTACTTGCCGGCTTCCTTTTCCAACCTCTCAGTCAAGGTGAACCCTAGCCAAAAGTATTTGGAATGGGGTCCCTCCTAAAGCTCTGACTGGAGTAGGCTGCCCAGGCAAGTAGTAGTACTCTGTAACCATTGCAGGCTTCACAGTGGTTATGTCAGAGGCTGGCTCTCTTAGCAATGGCCTCTTTGCCGTTCACTATGATAGGATATAACCTCTGGTGGTAGTTTGGTACCCTTGTTGTCTCAAGACAACCTACTGTTGGCATTTTGTCCTTCCCACTTACTGGCTCCCTCACCTTTTGTTCCCCACCTTGCCTCCATGGACATCTATATGCCACATGGCCCCACTGGTTGCATTCAAAACATGTAACCCTAGGTCCTGGATGTGAACCTGGACTAGTGGCTTCCCGTGCTACTGTTAGATTCTGTTGGGATAGTCTGGGCTGCCCACCATGGGTTCCTTTAGACCCACGAGCAGCACTGGGTGTCCCTTTTCTGTGCAGTGATGCCCTGCTTGCTAGGTTTAGGTCTCACTTCTTCCCCACCTCATCTGAAGTAGCACATTGTCTGTCAGCTAACCAGATCCTCATGTCTTCAGGCAAAGTGCTAAGGGCTTGTTCCCTCACCAAAAGGTCTGCCAGCCCTTCAGAAGTGGTGACCTGACATCCACTCACCCACCTATGAAAATAAGTGCTTTCAGCAACGTATTCACACACACTTTCAACTGCCTTGCGTCTTTGCTCACAAAACTTTTTCCTATAAGCTTCAGGTGTTACCTTACAAAATTCTATCAGACAATTCTTAACAGCAATATAATCAAAAAATTCATGATCAAATAATTTAGACTGCACAGTTACAGCTTTAGCATGGATAAGGGGGTCAGAAACTGTACCCAGAGCCTTTGGTCAACATCATACTGTTTACATACCCTCTCAAGCATATGAATGAAACTATCAAAATTATCCACCTCTGTAAACTGTGGAAGAAATTTACTGAGCTTTTGTGCTTCTGAGGTCCCGGTTACTCCCTGCCCCATTACCTCCATGACTGTGGTAAAAGTCAGCATCTCCTTTTCGTGCCGCCTCTGCCTCTCTTTCTCCTCAGCCTCCAGATGTAGCAGTTTCTCATACTCCTCAGCCTATAGATGTCTCAGTCTCTCTGCTGCTTCTATTAGAAAATGCCTGGCCTCCATCTCAAGTCTCTTTAGCTACAGATGGATTTTTAACTCCTCTGCAGAAAGTTTGAGCTGTCCATTCTCTGCGTGTTGTACATCTCCATGTCCAGTCTGATCATCCTCCTGGTTGCTATTCTCTGATGCAGCTGTGACCAAAGCTGCAGTCGTGTCTGCTTTAGACAGGATGTTCTTCATCTCACATTGCTGCAGTCCTTACACTTGGGTAGTCCGCTGTCCTCGGTCGGCCCGAATATCAAAGTATAAGGCTGACGTCGGTCAAGGCGCATTAGACTGACATCAGGACGTCAGGGTACAAATGCGCATGACCGACGTCATATCCTCAGTCTTTTTTGCCGCATGGTCCGATGCAGAAGCAGCGTTGCAAGTGCCGGTTGGCGTTCTGAAATTTTTCAATTGAGTTTCAGACCGAGTCAAAGTTGGCTAAGTACCCGTTGGGGAATATTTTAGTTTTTCTTGCCTCAGTGGTTTACCGGATGTCAGAAAAAGTGAATAACTGTATTTCTTGTGGGAAACAGATACCGCATAGAGATTATCATACTTTGTGTATTCCTTGTTTAGGGCCTGAGCACGACGTTGTGGGTGTCGCTTTTGTGCTAGATTCAATAAGCGCACTATTAAGAGAAGGTTAGATTGTGCCAGGTTAGTGTTCGAAGCGGTGCAATTATAATATGCCGTCGGATGCTCCGGCGCTTCTTCGAAGAAGCGCAAGGACAAAGCAGCTAAGCCTAGGCAAGAAGAACCGTCCGTACCGGACGCCGGTTCTTTAGAGGTGTCGGTGGAGCCGGGGTTCCGCCGGAGGTTTCTCTGGAGTCCCAGGGGGAGACTTTGTTATTGCAGGATGTGGCCTCTCAGGAGGCAGGTCAGGCTGAAGGGGCCTCTCAGGTTACTGTACTCCCTTCCCTTCCTAGGGTGGTTAGGCCCTCTCCTTCTGTTGCCAAGGCTTCTCCCAGAGGCAGGCCAGGTTTAGCTTCAGTTGGTGTCACCCCTAGTTCTTCAGGTTCTGTGCCCAAGAAGCATATGCTTAAAATGGCAGAAGATTTGATTACTTTGATTAGAGGTTCTTTGCCCCCTCCTGATAAGAGACCTAGGGTGGAACCTGAGTTGGGGAGTTTTGAGCAGGCTTCGGATGTTTCAGAGTCTTCGGCTGAAGACTTGCAGGAGTATTCTCCTTATTCTGATTCTGATGTGGATGATTCTACTCCTCCTGCTTCTCCTCCTGAAGATTTTTCTTTTTCAGAGACTCTTCATTCCATGAGGGAGCATTTTAAGTGGGAAGGTCAGGACTTCTCTGATTCCAGGAGAAGGCTTAGGGAATTTTTGTTTTTACCCCAGCATAGGCCTTTGGCTATACCTCCTGTTCTGGATGTTGTGGAAGATGTGTTTGCAGAGGCTTCTCTTAATCCTGATTCTTTGCCTCCTGCTCCTGTTAAGCCGGATAGGTATTACAGGGTGCCTGAAGCTCATAAGTATCTTTTTAAGAGTCCTAGGGCGGACCCAGAAACTGTTAGTCAGGGGCCTAAGGGTGTTAAGGCTTCTGTTGTTAAAAATCCGGTTCCTCCAGATAAAGAGGCCAGGGCTTTGGATAGATGGGGAAAGAAAGTCTATACTTCTTCCACCCTAGCTATGAGGGCTTTGAATTGCCAGTTTCACATGTTGAAATACCAAAACTATCTACTTTCTCAATTGAAGTCTAAGGTAGATGCTCTGGCGGAAAGGTATTGAGTGTAAAGAGTTACAAGATTTAGTACATGTTTCTGAACAGGTGGGTAAGCATTCTTTGCAATGTGGTTTTGATGCTGTACAGGCCTCATCTAGGGTGGCTGCCACTGGGTCACTTCTTCGCAGGCACGCCTGGCTGAGGGATCAGAATTTGTCTGACCATGTTAAGACAAGGATTTTAGATGCTCCTTTACAATCTGATGTGTTGTTTGGTTCACCTGTTGAGGCAGTCTTAAAGAAAATGGAAGACAAGGCTAAGTCTATGCAGACTGTTAAAGATTTTTTGCAGGTTCAGCCTCCGAAGTTTAGTAGAAATTGGCCTACCAAGGGGTGGACGTATCCTTCTTATGATTCCCAGCTTAGAGGTAGGTCTAGGCGTGGTAGGGGCAGAGCTCAGGGCTCTTTCAGGCCTAGAACAGGGAGTTCACCTACACAGTCTTCGGGGGAGGGCAGGGGTCAGTCCTTTCTTAAACAGACCCAATGACCTACCTTTTCAGCTGCCAGAGCCTTCTCGTCTGGCAGCACCTTTGGGAGGAAGATTGGCACTTTTCAAGGAAAATTGGAGTTTAATTACCCAGGACAGATGGGTATTGGATATCATACACCAAGGTTACAGGTTTTATTTCCATACCTTGCCTCCTTTCAAAGGCATGCCAGACGTTCCTCCTCAGCAAAGAATAGAGGCTCACAAACAAATTTCTCTGTTACTTCAAATAGGGGCCATACAGCCGGTCCCTATGCCAGAAGTGGGCCTAGGATTTTATTCTCGCCTGTTCCTAGTACCAAAGAAGGGGAACACGTGGAGACCAATTTTGGATTTATCTATCCTCAACACTTATCTGGACATTCCCAAGTTCAAAATGTTGACGTTACAGCAGCTTTTACCTCTGCTGGGCAAAGATCATTGGATGGTAACTTTGGATCTCAAGGAGGCTTACCTTCATGTTCCTATCAGACTGAGTTGCAGAAAGTATCTGCGTTTTGGCTGGGACTTCTCATTATCAGTTCTCTGCATTGCCCTTTGGCTTATCTACTGCCCAGAGTGTTCACGAAAGTTCTGGCTCCAGTGATAGCTTTCTTCAGGCTAAAAGGAATACAGATCTATCCTTATTTGGACGATTGCCTGATTCTGGCTCAAGGAAGGGACGAGCTTCTTCATCATTTGGAATATGTGATAGCAGTGCTAAGATGCCTGGGGTATTCTGTGAGCGAAATAAAGTCCAGTCTAGTACCCTCTCAGGACATGTGCTTTCTGGGTGTAAGACTGAATACAGCATCCCAGATGGCCTATTTGACCCCGGACAAACAAAAGAATCTTTCCCTTTACTTTCATCAATTGTCTCATCAGTCCAGGCTGACTGCAAGGACAGTCCTTCAAGCCTTGGGGTTCATGGCATCTTGTATTCTGGTGCTTCCCAATGCCAAACTGCATATGAGGAAGCTACAATGGTATCTCAAAACGTATGGACACAGCACTGCCAGGATCTGGACACTGTCATTCAAATAATACCTTGCATTCAAAAGGAATTTTTGTGGTGGGCTCAGGAATGTCACCTAAACAAGGGACTCTCTGTGACCCGGCCAAAGGCGAGTCAGATTCTAACGACAGATGCCTCAGACAAAGCTTGGGGAGCTCATCTAAATGGAAAGTGGATACAAGACAAGTGGCCTGCCAGACTACAACATCTACATATCAACTTGAAGGAGATGTTAGCAGTCCAGTTTGCATTAATAGCTTTCAAAGATTTACTTCTTCCAGGGCAGGTGTTGATTCTAACAGACAACACAACTGTCATGTGGTACATCAACAAGCAAGGGGGAACGCATTCTTATCCTCTATGCAGGCAAGCAATGATTTTGTGGGAGACTGCTCTCAGTTTACAGCTACATCTTCAGGCAAGGTTTCTGCCGGGAGCACAGAACTCCTTAGCAGATGTGTTGAGCAGAAGAATTATGGATCCCCATGAGTGGAAATTGGATCCTCATGTATTTCAGAAATTGACAGTGTCATGGGGAACTCCAGACATAGATCTGTTCGCTTCTCCACTAAACCACCAGCTGCCAAAGTTTTGCACAAAAAGGTTTCATCCCACAGCTTGGAAAGTGGATGCTCTTTCTTTCAATTGGAGCAATCTTCATGTGTATGCCTTTCCACCTCTGCCTCTCCTCCCAAAGGTACTTCTAAAGGTCAGACAGGACAAGCCAAGGATGATTTTAATAGCTCCAGATTGGCCTCGACAGCACTGGTACCCATTACTGAGAAGTCTGGTGCAGGAGCCTCCATGGCCTTTGCCTTCGATTCCACACCTGTTGTCTCAGGAGGACAGTCATTTACTCAATGTCAAGCTTCACTCTCTTCACCTAACAGCCTGGCATATTCTGTTTTGAACCATAGAAGGTCTCAACTTCCACAGCAAGTTTTGAATGTTATTTTGGAAGCTAGAAGGCCTAGTACAAGGAAAGTGTACGCAGATAAATGGAAGAGATTTTTATTTTGGAGTGCAACAAAGGATTTTGATGTTTCTGAGCCTAATTTAAGTATGGCTCTTCAATATCTTACTGAGTTACTGGACAAAGGTTTGTCCTTCTCTTCTATTAAGATTCATGCTGCAGCAATTTGACTCACTATGATTGTGACCCACCATTGTTTTCTCATCCTTTGTTCAAGCAATTTCTTAGAGGGGCAAAGAATATAAGACCCCCAATAGAGCTCCTACTCCTGCTTGGGATCTCAATTTTGTGTTGGAGAAACTCACTCTACAGCCTTTTGAGCCTGCAGCTACTACCGAGTTGAAATATTTATCATGGAAGACTGCTTTTTTGTTGGCCATTACCTCTGCAAGAAGGGTTTCTGAATTGCAGGCCCTTATGGCGGTTGAGCCTTTCTTAATTTTCCATAAGGATAGGGTATCTTTGCACTAATCCTTCCTTTATGCCTAAAGTGGTTTCTAGTGTGGCTTTAAACCAAACTATTCATTTGCCTACCTTTTATGCAAATCCCCAAAATAAAGGGGAAAAGATTTTGCACACTTTAGATGTACACAGGCAGCTGCGATATTATTTGAGCAGAACTAAAGGGTTCAGGCAGTCTCAGCAGTTATTTGTTTCTTTTGCTTTGAGTTCTCAGGGCAAGCCTGTGTCAAAACAAACTATTTCTAAGTGGATTGGGTTTTGCATTGCTTTCTGTTATTCCCATCATGGCAAGGAGATTCCAGCTGGGATTAGGCCTCATTCCACTAGGGCTACTGCCACTTCGACAGCTTTTTTAAGGGGGGTGGCAACTAAAGATATTTTGGAGGCAGCTACTTGGAGTTCAGTGCATACTTTCTCTAAGCATTATCACCTTCCACTTTACTCTAAATCTAGGGCTGGTTTTGCCACTGCTATTTTACAGGGCATTTTGGCAGCTCCGGCTTCTTTATAGTTTTGCCATCCTCCCTTACCTCTGCTTTGGGATTCTACCCAAGTGTAAGGACTGCAGCAATGTGAGATGAAGAACATAGTACAGTTTTGTACCTACCATAAATGTAGATGTTCGAAGATCCACATTGCAGCAGTCCAATTTACCCTCCCTCCTTCCCCTCTGTAGTTAGAGGCGGTTGTGTGGGTTGGGTTGTATATATTGTGTATATTGTATATCTGGTACATATTATTAGTGCAAGGTTGGTTGGTTGGTTGTTTGCTGTCTTTTGGTTTTGACCTTTCTTTTAGGGTCTTCTGACATCTGGGGCAAGAAAAGACTGAGGATATGACGTCGGTCATGCGCATTTGTACCCTGACGTCCTGATGTCAGTCTAATGCGCCTTGACCGACGTCAGTCTTATACTTTGATATTCGGGCCGACCGAGGACAGCAGACTACCCAAGTGTAAGGACTGCAGCAATGTGGATCTTCGAACATCTACATTTATGGTAGGTACAAAACTGTACTTTTCCATGCACCAGTCCTTTAACGTGGCACATCTCAGCCAACTGGCTCCTTGTCAGCTTACCATACTCCTCTGCTGACATGCTTTCCTGTTCTCCCTGACTGACTAAGCTCACAAAAGAAATAAAACAATTGTGATCTGAACTCTGAATATTTACTGCATGGCTGATTTAGAGTACAAAAACACCTTCAGTGATCACTGTACACAAGCTAAAGAATTCACTATCCCCTCCACTACAAGCCAGTTAGTATGTGATGTGGCTAACTCACCACTATCAAACAATTAATATTTGATGTGGCTATCCCACCACTACCAAACAGTACGTGACACCCTTGCACTGGTCCAGTAATCAAGGAGCCTCAGTCCTCACCACTAGCACCAATGAAGGGCGTGCACATTGAGAAGGATAACAAGTACCCACACAGTAACATACAATTTCTCTTAAGAGCACACAGAGATCACATTCAGTCTGGGGCTGGTTTCTCTGTCTCTCCAGATCCCCAATAAGACCCCCCACTGGCATAGCTATAGGGTCCAGATCTCAGCCTAGTGGTCAAGCTAAAACCTCCAGCACTCTCTCTGTCCAACCATTGCTTCGTGTCCCTGCCCAAGTAGCTGACACACACACACACACACACACACACACACACACTTTAACATTTGAATTATATACAAATACACAGACACTCCTGGGGAAGGCTGACACAGGTTCTCCAGCTGTGCCTCCTTTCTGCCCAGACTGTAAGGTAGTACCAACTGCCACCAACCACTAATATCCGCTACTATAAGGCCCTTCCCAAAGGGTGACCAGTTTCAGTGTGTAATATTACTGTTATCCATATAGTAAGTGTGCCGAACAGAAAGACTATTGGAGTGGCTTTGACAGTATCACCGAATACATGTAGTGTACTCTTAAGAGCTTAAATTATCTCTACGCAAAACAGCCACAGTTGAAAAGTTTAAAAATATTTAATAATAAAAACACAAGACAATACTACTCAGTTCAAAGAATTCAGAAATCACTGGAACTTTAAAAAAAATTGTAGGATAGTCTGACATAAATATAGAAAACAGCTAGACTAATCTGGCTAAATTCCTATCTATCTCTAAGAGAAGTCACTGTTCTAAATACTACTTACATACAGAGCAAAGCAAGTGCCTGGAAAGTTGTAAGATCTAGATCAAGATACAAAATGCTCTGTCTTTCTCTCTGAGAAAGTCTTAAATTGATAACACCCAGTACTGCTGACTCATTTCACATTACATCATTTTTAGCATATGTCCTTTAGTTCCCAGGCTATCAGAAACTCAAAATTTACATTTCTTTGTATGCTGCACCTGGCCAGGAAGCAACAGCAATAAAATACACTTTTATATGTAAAATCTTAGTAATTATCTCTTAAATTAAGACAAAGAATTTCCTGGCCCAGTCACCCCGTCTCTGAGCTTGAGATCAAACACAGTTGTAATTCTTTACTTAACAGCTTTCTTCCAGCAAGGTACACTGTGGTTACATTTTTGAAGTTCAGCATGTAACACAGTTTTATTACATTTGTAAAAACAAGCCTGTGGATTATATTAATGTTTACAGTTATTTACAAAATTCTATCTAGCTAGGCTGGCAGCCTTCACACTCACGATGTAGCCGTTCAGCTAACAACTACTGCTGTGGAATACCAGTCCAGTTGCTTGTGTGCTTTCTTAAAATTAATGCAGTCTGTTCCTTCCAGCTTCTCTAGTGTAGCTGAAAATCTCAGGTTTTCCCTACGTGCTGTATCCTCTAATTCTAATATTTTTTTAAACATTTCTTCCTGAGCAGTCTCACATTCAGTCAGTGTTTTCTTCGTATCAGCCTTTGATTTTTGCAGCTGTATCACTTCATCTGAATATCTTTTCAAATCTTCTTCCATTTTTTCCGTCCTTTTTCTCTCTGTGTTGATATACTCCATCAGTGTTTTGTTTATTTTAATCAGGTCTTTGTGCAGTTGTCTTGTATCTCCCTGTAGGTTACTGGGTGTTATGTCTGGAGGTTGCATTGCTTTTTGCTGAGCAGCTGCAGAACTTTCCCCAGTCAGTTTTTTTTCCTTCACTTTTTGTGGCTGACTTTTTTTTCCAGGTGCTCTGTATTTCTTTTTTCCTGGCATCCAGGTAGTACACTTACTAGCCAGTTACTGAAATTTACCCATACATACTAAAGTCTACTGGCCTTCTCTGTTGTTTGTTTTCACACTGGAAGAGCTAGAATTAAGCTGTTATTCAATGTGCAGCCAGCTTGTAAGTCCTATTAACAATGCTGTTTGGTCATTATCCAAGAGCTCGCTAGGTACCTTTTCCTTCTTGGTGTGGTATGTTTCTAACCTTGTAATTTATCTCACTGAACCTTAATCTTCTTGGCCTCAGCAGAGTGCTGCTCTTAGGCTGTCTGCTGCTGTCACATCTTTGCCCATAGGGCAAGTTTTTGCCTCAGTAGCTCAGATTCATTGTCCAGGGGTACTGTTTATCCCCCTGGCAATGACATTATTTTCACTGGCAGTTGGTATTGTTATAGGTTATAGTTTTTAGATGTTACTATCATTTTAAATATTCAGTTTTGAGTTTTGGCGCCAAAAAAGGCATATAACATCTGTAATGAACTAAGTTATTAGTTCTGAAGAAGCCCGGATAAGCTGGGTGAAAGTGCTTAACTCAAACCGTTGGATTTTGTTTTTGTGTTTGCATTCTAGTAAACCGCTGATTTTAGCCGCTTCTCTAATAAATTCGGAGTGTATTTTTACATCTCGTTTGCCTCCAGTTTGGTAATTACGCTGTTGTGGTGTGAGAGCACTTATCGGTGTACTCGTGGTTTTGTTTTGTTGCGTTTCTTAATAATTTAGTTGATTCCGCAGTTGGTATTGTGTAAAGCGCATCTTGATCCTTGGACTCAAGGTCTCCTAGCCCTGTCCTGTCCTATTTATTTTGTATTTGTCTCTTTTTTTTTGAGACATTTGGAGCTCAAATTTCTCCAGTTTAGGTTCTTCTGGAGGTATTAGCTTATAAGACAGCCTTTGCAGTGGTCAGTACATCAAGTTATGCCTGAAATTATGCCGTAGAAGGTAGAGGAAGGTAGATCAGTCCTGTCAATGTTATGTACTTACATAATGATAGATGTGAAGTATTCTGTCTTTCTTTCTCTGTAGCACCACCTACTTTCTTCTGCTTTCATTAGTGGGGTTGGAAGCTGTTTCAGAGATCTTTTGTTTCCATTTTTTTCTCTTTTCTTGTGCTGTTTGTAGAAGGTAGATCATGTCTACTAAACCTGACTGACTTCTTTGAAGCAATCACTAGAGCTGTAGATGAGGGCAAGGTAGTGCACACAGCCTATCTTGACCTCACCAAGGCTTTCGATACCATCCCCCACTCTGGAATTATAGATAAACTCACTAAACTGGGCATAAATCCCTATGTCACAAGTTGGGTGGCCAACTGGCTCACTGACAGAACCCATACAGTAAAAGTGGCCGACTCCAAGTCCGACTTCAGACCAGTGATGAGTGGAGTACCACAGGGTTCGGTCCTGGGTCCTCTCCTGTTCGGCATCTACTTCTCTGAAGTGCAGGCCAACACAGAAGGTCTTTGGCTAACAAAGTTCGCAGATGACTGCAAACTGGGAGCCATAATAGAATCACCTAATGATGTAGACATTCTACAAAAGGGCCTCACAGAGACAGCTGCTTGGTGTCAAATTCATGGTCTCAAGCTCAATGCCAAGAAGTGCATTGTCATCCCCTTTGGGAAAAACTCGGTACCCATGAACTACCACATAGGCGGCAGCTCACTAAACAGTGAAAGTGTGATGAGACCTCGGGACACAGGTGGACAGTAGTCTCTCCTTTGATAACCCCATCGCCACAGTAGTCAGGAAGTCCTTCTACGTGGCACTCCTCATCACAAAAAGGTTCTCCTCTAGAAAAAAGGTCATTGTTCCTCTCCACTCATCCCTCATCAGACCCATAATAGAGTACAATGTCCCGTTTGGCATGTATCTCACAAGACACCTACAACAATTGGAAAGGCCACAGAAATACCTCACTAAGAGGATTACCGGCCTCAAACAGATGCCATACGCAGACAGTCTCAAAAAACTCCAGCTCTACTCCGTCACATATTGCCTACTCAGAGGAGATCTCTGCCTAACATACAAAGCTAAGTCAAACCCAGAGCTGTTGGACGTATACTACACCCAAGGAAATCCCAATCTCTCCAAACTACACACTCCAGGGACCTAAACCTTGTCACCACAATAAACAGAACATGCTGGAGGGATAGATTCCTGTCCCAGAGACTTCCCATACTCTGGAACAAGCTACTCATTCATGTCAAGCAAAGCTCCTCATTAGCCATCTTTGAAAAATCTTGACGACTGGATGGGAAATAGAAAATTCAACCCAGGGATCACTTCTGCAGCACTGCTTGACAGGGGCACAGGAAAATAATTTTCTTGGGTGGCGAAAGCCAGGGAACCCTTTTGGCTATGCTTATACTGACAGGGGCACAGGAAAATAATTTTCTTGGGTGATGAAAGCCAGGAAACCTTTTTGGCTAGGCTTATATAGGCCACAGGGCCGATAGTCTAGTACCTACCTATGGTCTCCCCAATTCCTACGTATTACAGGAATTACCGTGCAAAAGTTTCCTTTGTCAGAAGAGCCCTTGATCCAGCCTCCTTCACCAGTTCCAGGCACAATAAAGGGCCCAGGAAGACACCATCCCGAAGGACAGCCCCTCCTCAGCCTCCCACCAGGCAGCACTTTCAAGACAGAAACAATAATGTGTGACTGCCTCAGCCATCTTCCCCTTTCATCCCACCTCTCTCACTGTCTTCCCCTCTGGAAAAAAAGTCACTTCAGATCGATGGATTCTGGCAATAGTGGAAAAAGAATACTTCATCTCCTGGCAGGAAAAACCCATGCCACAAGGCATCCCCTTCCCTCCCAAAAAACAGCTTCACCTAATCCCTCAAGTTATCCAAGAACTACTTGGTCAGCGGACCATAGAAACTGTTCCCCCAGGGCAAGAAGAGAGAGGGTTTTACTCCAAGTTATTCCTGGTGCCAAAAAAGGACGTCCCTTGGAGTCCCATCCTAGATCTATCCTTCCTAAACCTATTTCTGAAGGTCCCTTCCTTCAGAATGCTGTCACTTCAAAGCCTTCTTCCACTATTGCCACCCAAAGCTTTCATGGCTAATTTGGACCTGATGGAGACATACCTCCATATTCCCATCCACCCAAACTACAGAAAGTATTTGCATTTTGCTGCACCCTACACTTTCCATTTACTGCCTTGCCCTTTGGTTTATCCACTGCAGCAAGGGTCTTCACAAAGTGCCTAGCCCCAGCAATAGCCTACTGCAGAACAAAGGGCGTTCAAATCTACCCCTGCCTTGACAACATCCTCATTCTAGCAGAAGAGGAATCACCTTCTATTCTCCATGTCCTTGCTCCAGAGATTGGTATTCACCCTCAACCTAGCAAGATCATCCCTCACTCCACTGCAGGACAAAACTTTCCTGGGCTGCATAATAAGGACCGAGTTGATGAAGGCCTTATTCCTCAGGATAAGGTATCCTCTGTAGTCTACCACTTGCAAGACCTCCTCCTGGTCACCCACTTCTCAGCCAGGCAGTTCATGCACTTCCTAGGCCTCATGGAATCCACAGTTCCTATGCTGCCACTTACCAGGCTGCACATGAGGAAATTCCCGTGGTCCCTGAAAAATGTGTGGTCACAGCACAGCCACCCCCCAGACTTTAATGTATCCTTCTTACCATACGTGAATATAGAACTGAGGTGGTGGATCCAGCAAGTACAACAGAACCCAGACCTACCCCTGCAACCCACCTGTCCAATACAGTCCATGCACACAGATGCCTCCAATTAGGGTGGAGAGAAACTATGAATGACCTCAAGGTCCAGGCCCTGTGGGAGCCCTCACTCCAGAAAAAGCAAATCACCATGAAGGAGATGACTGCAGTCCACCTAGCCCTGCAGGCCTTTCTCCCTCTCATGCCATCAGGACCCCTACAAATTTTCACAGACAAGACAACTGTGATGTGGTACATCAACAAACGGGGGGACCAGGTCTTACCTGCTCTGCAGGCTAGCAGTGCAGGCATGGGAGTTAGCCTTCCAGAACAACATATCACTGCAGGCTGTCTATATTCCATCCCAAGACAGCCATCAGGCGGATGCCCTCAGCAGGTCATTTTCTCTGCATCATGAGTGGATGTTGCAGAGATGTGATGTTAAGTTGTCTATCTCACCTTCATTCTTGCTGCATGGGTTCGGCTCCGACTCGGCCTTCTACTAAAGCTCGAGAGCTATTTACCGGCTCGAGGCCTCCCCATATCCCACAATGCTAGGCGTCAGATACCTAGATCTCATTTGCCGCTTCAGCCACGAGGTTGCGATTTTACCGGTTCCAGGTCGTATAAATCTTTTCTTGTGTTATTACCTTTAACATTTTCATATACTGTCTTGTATTTAGAAATCCTTCCCTCCTAGTTTTAATTAGATTGTGTCCCCTTTTGATATCCCACTCAGAAACTCGTTTTTTGTTGTTAGAGAGTTTCTCTCCCCCCCCCCCCACCCTTTAGGGTAGTGTTGGGCCTTGTTGGGCAATTAGTTTTTTTCTGGTATTTTTATATATATATTTATATTTGTTAGTAGTATGTAGTAGTGTTGGCTATAGTTTATAGTTAGTTATCTAGTGCGTGTGTGTTGTGTTTAAGCACTAGTTACTCTTTTCCCTTTGGTATGCCATTTTTTATTATGTCTAAAGATACCAAGGTTTCAGGTTTCAAGAAGTGTGACTTGTGCTGTCAGAAGATGTCTCTGACAGGCGGTCACACTTCTTGTGTTTATTGCTTGGGTCTCCTACACCTGCAGGACTCTTGCTCGGTGTGCCACGCCTTCAGCCCGAGAATCCTGCATGAGCGTAGGAACAAGTTCATTTTGAGAGGCTTACTTAAGCCAGAAGGATCCCCGGCTAAGCCTCCGTCGGGAAAATCCTTAAAGCCCGCCAAACCGTCGGCTCCCTGTTCGGAGCTGTCGCCGAGCGGAGCTCCTGCCTACTCGTCGGTTCCGGATGGAACCGCCATCTCGAGACCTCAGTCGGCTCCGACCTTAGTGTCGGAACCTTCTCTGAGCCA